>NC_140196.1:7914164-8615876 GCF_965226575.1 Pagrus pagrus | reverse complement strand
CTGTTTAGGTTCCCTGCGGCACTAAAAAAATGTTAAATGAGAAATCAGAAATTGTTAGATTCCCCGATTTGCCAGGTGTTGTACCTAATAGCCTTTTTTCAATTAAACCCAGTAAGTAAAGTAAAAAATGTAAATAATCCAAAGCAACAGCAAATTCCAATTCCTTGGTTGCTGATATGGTGAATAAAAAACAAAGACACTTTAATGCTTCATCCTAAAAACAGTCTCATTTAAGGTTTTATATAAATGACTTCTCTCTTTATAGGGCGCTCCAGGGAGGCCAGGCAAGCAAGGCCCCAATGGACCAATGGGCCCAAGCGGACACGAAGGGCGATCCGGAGAGAAAGGCAGGAGGGGAGCGGAGGGACCACATGGCCCAGACGGGCCCAAAGGAAGCCGCGTTAGTGTGCATGTTTATGTGCATGTTGTAAGACAGAAACAAACAGAAAGAAAGTACAGTATTGCATGCGAGTCGACAGTAATAAACTGTATTTATTCAAAATAATCCACTGGCTGTGAAAGGGAAAAAAAAGAAACGGTGAGGTGGGTGTCGTGCAATCCAGCTGTCGTGACTGAAAAAGTGTCAATCATTTTTACATTTCAGGGTAAGACTGGTGTTCCTGGTTTCCCTGGCCATGATGGTTTGGCAGTAAGTAAACCCATGTTGTAAATTGTATAAACAAACCAGTAAATGACACATACAGCGCTCAGTAATTATCATTATCGCTGAAAGGTGAATCACCCTCTGAGGGGGTTGCACTAACTTTCAAACCTTGTTCAGCTAAATGTGGGGTTGATGAAACACTTATTTCTCTACAAGCTCCCAAAAGGAATTTCGGATATATGTTTCATAATAACATCAGACTTTCATGTTGACAGTGAATATGTCATCTCCAACTATGTAACTGCCTAGTTCACACATTTAGGACGGTCTATGGTGCAGTGATTTGAGGCATGTGTCTGGTATGCCCTCTAGTGGACACATCGTGGCACACTGTGGATGTGTTTGCTTCTATGCCCGATGCAGCTGCCTCTTCATTACTGAAGTGTTTATGTTTGATTAAAAGCTCAAGTTGTTCATCTTTACCACTATATAATTATGAAATATAACAGATGCAATATAAGCCCTGAAGCTATGAATGCCATGAAGGATAATTGGAGTCAAAGAGGTCATAATTAGGATTTCTCTACTCTCCAATTATACATCACCACCATAACTGTACTATAATATTCAGGGCCACCCTGGAGCAGGCGGTGAGCCTGGTCTGGTAGGAGTAGATGGCTGCAATGGGACAAGAGGTCGACCAGGTGCCCCTGGTATTCATGGTTGGGATGGTCACGATGGGCTGCCGGTGAGTATAACTCCTGTTCTGACATTTCTGTTGGCCATTCAGTCAGGAGTTGACCTTCTGATGTCCTTTTCTAGCCTTACTACAAAATGTGGGGGTTCTGCAGCACACAATTTATGACCTACGCCGGCATTCAGTGGCAATGAAGGACGCGGTGTGACATTTAAATAGCACAGAGATAAGTGAGGTTTTGGAGGTTTGGGTGGTGGCTGGACTGAGTTTGTGTCCTGTCTCCTACCAGCAAAAAACTTTTTAAAAACTTTAACCGTGGAGATCTTTACCTAAAAAGCTGTAACAATTTGGTGAGAACTATGTATGAATACAAAATACTGTGTCTGCTCTTTTAATTCCATAATCTATTGTTAATATATTTTTACTGTCTCTTCTTGTCAGGGATCACCTGGACCTAAAGGAATGAAAGGGGAACCTTTGTATGATGGTTCACTTGCGGGACCTCCTGTAAGTTCCTCTAGTCTGGAGAAGCTCAGATAGTAATGAACTGGGCTTCATCAATGTCAAAACCTATTTCTGTTTGAGCAGTTTCGTAAATTATTTACCATTTACAGTGTCTGTAATTACGCTCATCTTCAAGTCTCATCATTGTTTCATTTTATCGTACAGGGGGAGCGTGGCAGAGCGGGAGAATATGGTCGACCCGTATGTTTTCTCTCCTTATTTTGACAGTAAAGCAGTATATTCTGCTAATAAATGAATCAGGAATTAAATGCCTTAGATCTTACTCTCTCTGCTTGTAGTTAAGTTCGCTCAGCTTCATGTTTCGTCTCTTTAACACTGTGGGATTTCTTTTTTAATCAGGGGAAAAGGGGAGGCATTGGGACAAAAGGCTTCCCTGGCCTTCCTGGACCTCCTGGACTCGAGGTGAAAATGTTTAGATGAAAGAGAAATGTATTAATTTAGCTTTTTTATATAGGTTTTAATTAAGACTGTATATTACTGCACATGCACAGTATGTGGCACTCTATCAGACCACAAATCTTGATGATGTAATTACAAGAAACGCAGTGCTTTGCATGTCAAAATGTATGTCTGTGCTTCTATTTAGGGCTTGACTGGACCTGAAGGTGCAAGAGGACCACCGGTGAGTTACCTGCTATACAATCTTTACCAGTTCATGCACTCACACACATCCGCACAGACACAAGACCGTACTAAACGTGTGGTTGTTCTGTAGGGCGACCCTGGAGGATCACTGGCAGGCGATGTAGGCGACGATGTAAGAAACCATCTTTGTCTTTGGCTGCTTTGCACTGAGGTTTTGCGCTGTCTGTGTGGAGATAAAAGTGTGTGTGTTTGTGTGTGTGTGCGTTACAACCCCTGCAAACGTCTTCACCCTTTGTATGTCCTGTTCCTGTTATCCAGGGTGAGCAAGGACTACCTGGCCCACAAGGACCAGAGGAAGTCATAGAATTTCCTCCAGAGTTTCTTGCACCCAAAGGTGTCAAGGTGACGGAAAAATCATTTTTAACTACTACACGGACAAATCCAACTTGATTCATGTCTTAAAGGTTTTCAGTCAAACTCTAATTCCTTTCTCCATGCTGGAATTTTTCATCATTTTCTGTTTTGCTTCTCAGGGAGAGGAAGGCCCTCCTGGACCATGTGGACCGAAGGGCATAGGCGTAAGAGTGCAATCCTGTCTGTAAGAATAAAGGTTTGTCTGAGAGTGACAGAAATGTGTCTGATTTGCATTTTCTTCCTCATCAGGGTGGTAGAGGAGACTACAGTCAAGTTATTAAAGGAGAGCAAGGAATCCTTGGTTTCCCTGGATTACGAGTAGGTGACTTAATTCAGACTGTACCACGCTGACAAGCGCATACGGACACATGTTGACATTATGTTCAACCGGACTGTTTCCATCTTTAGGGTCACTCAGGATTTCCTGGTAGAAATGGAACGCCAGGACCAGAGGTACACCTGTGATATGATAAAGCCATCCCTTTACTTTACTACACCTTTAGGTTAAACGCACTGATGTATTTTCAGGGTCTCCGTGGAGAGAAAGGACTTCCAGGTCTCATTGGAAGAACTGGGCCAAAGGTGAGCATAAACATCTGCATCACCGTTTAAACAAAATGATGTCAGATGCAAAAATAAGGTTGAAACTTGAAGGACTCTTTTCTGATGACATAGATCTATATTCTCCAGCAGGATAGATGCTTGCTGGCATCTTTGTGACTTAGACTTAGAGCTTTCTTTCCCTATCTACTGCCCTCTAGTGGCTGCTCAGTTGCATTGTCACATTTACTCGACCGAGGGATCCTGATCACTCCTCTCATATTTAATTGTATGTACATCAGCAGCATTTTCTTTTACGACTATGGTTTTCTTCTCTGTCTTTGCATCCGACAGGGTTACCAGGGAGATCCAGGTGCGCCCGGTCCTATGGCGTTTCTTGATGGAAGTGATGTCAGAGGTGAGACCACAGGAGAAACACTCTCGTAACTGGTCGAGCTCCATGTGGCCACTGGCAGCACAATCATGCTGTACATTTTCTATATCTAACACTCATCCACTGAAGGGATGAAGGTGGCTGTGGTCAACTTTAATTAATCACCACATATTTTAAAAAAGCGTCACAATGTCGAAACTTCTCAAACCACTCCTACAACATAATCCACTTCTCGTCTTCATTATTTGTGATTTGTTATGTTCTTTTTCGTAGACATCGAGCTGTTTTTAAATGTGCTTTATAAATAAAAATAAACGGAAACTTAGACTATTTGTATGTTCTCAGCAATCCTATTCTAACCAAATTATGGCGAAATACATTGAATATCATGTGAGTTAATTGACAACCTCAATTACTGTAAGAGAGTGATTAAGATAACTTTTTCACAGTTTTATATCTGTATTTTTTTAGGTGCTAAAGGTGACCGTGGGTTTCCTGGAACACCTGGATATCCAGGTGACCCTGGGGTCATGGGCCTGCATGGACCTCCTGGCCCACCAGGATTAATAATATCAGGTCAGAGTTCAACCTTTGTCTCTGGTCTCTGACTTCATATCAGTGAATATATCTGTTCTGCCCCACCCTTAGGCGGCCTTATGGGGTGAACAATTTCACCTCATAAAAAACAAACACATTTTATTTTGTTTATTTACATAAAGAAAAATAAACAACTAAGACAAGACAACAGAAGAAAATCCCTGGCTGAGTGGCATGAAGGCCAGCAGTCCCCACTCCAGTCTTCTGAGGCTGTCACAGGAGCTTATAAGCACTTCCTCTCCCACACCAGGTGTGCCTCATTGAGCAATCAGGGCAGAGCTAGCGATGACAGGAGGGGAGAAGGGACAAACAGCACAAACACATACAGCTGTAACAATATCACTCTCTCTTGTCAGGACTTGATCTATTAGTTTGCTTTGTCCTCCACCACTCCTATAGCCAATCATAGTTCTCCTCAGCAGTTCATTATCGCCACAAGCAGACTTCATTTCATATTAGGGCATGGGGGAAAAAAAACACTGTTCGCTCCAGGCAGGGAAAATACCAGTTTCAAAGCCAGGCACATTACCTCTAGGAGTAACTTGCAATGTTCACCTCTCTCTTACAACCTATGCCCACTTTTCTCTCTTGTCTCTTGGCACGTCCCTTCAATCTGACAGCGGTTCATGACTGATGTGGTGCTGTTCAGGTCTATAAATCAAACTCTCGACTACATCTCTGGATGTAGGATTCCCAGGCCTTGATCCAAAATATTCAGTTCTCTCTCTGTTTCACAGCAAAGGTCCCTGTTTTTACAGTTAAAAACTATTTGTTTTGGTCCAACCTTATTTGAAGTTTCACATTGTCCCTCACCCCTTCCTAGAGGAGCCGGGTCAACCTGGTCCACCAGGGCCACCTGGTCCCAAGGGCTACAAGGGAGAGCCAGGAGGGTTTGTTCACAATGAAATCAATCCGTTCCCGGGACCAAAAGGACCTAAAGGACACATTGGACTTAAAGGTGTCCAAGGACCCCCAGGTCCTGCAGGTATATCAGTACTTACTTCATATTAAACACATTAAACACAAAAGAGTTTTATAAATGTGGTAGTCACAGATGTAACTCTTGCTTGCTTGTTATGTGTTTTTGCACATGTTCATTTGTATGTGGACTTACCTTCTGGTTTGTGTGTGTGTGTGTGTGTTGAATGATCAGGATGTGGAGGTGAGTTCTCAGTTACTTCTGATGAAAGAATTTCACTTATTTCAATACTAATTTTGCCATTAAAAGTACTTGCAGAAGTATTTTAACTTATATTGGCGTTGACTGATGTTTGTGGCTGGTTGATCTACAGATTACTACTGTGAGCCTGGTTACCCAGGAGACCCTGGTGATAAAGGGCTCAGAGGATATGATGGAAACAAAGGGCTCAAAGGAATCAAAGGTGATCTGTGACTGTTTGTATGCATTCGTTCATTCCAAAAAATGGCTTTCCATGCGACACTTGAATTGTAGCTATCTAGTGCTTTTGGTTTTTACAAAATACAGTTTGGCAGAGAAATTAACACACATGCACCTGCAGTCATATTCTCGCAGTAACAGTATATGACAGCTGGGAGGACAGTAACACTTTACATGAGTAATCTAGAGTAACAAGTGTTAATAGCGTGATTATATTGTTGTAATCGAGAACTGGCTTTTATTTGACTCTTGATTTTTATTCGAGGAAACACAGTATGTGTTGTCATACAGTATACAAATGTGTTGCATTTCAGTCATACAGTATTGACATCTGTGTCTCCCACAGGTTGCCCGGGGCAATGTGAATGTGGGTCTGGTGGGGGAAGGACCGGGCCCCCTGGTCCACCTGGGTATACAGGACCCCCAGGGTTGCCTGGAGCTCAAGGACTAAAGGGAGACCCAGGACAGCAAGGAGATTACGGTCCAAGTGGATCACAAGTAAGGCAGGATGGCAGGACCCCGACTATATAATTAAATCAAATTCTCTAAAACGTCTATCATTCGTCATAGCCACAGAAACATAGTTTTATATTGGATTTGTGTTTTCTTGCAGGGCCTTCCAGGAATTCCTGGTTTAAAAGGATGGAAGGGTCCAAAAGGTGACGCTTTCGTAGCAGGTGTTAAAGGTGAGTACCTGCTAAAGCCAAACCTGTACTCTACACAGTTGTAAGTGCTTAAATGGGAAATATTGGATTGGGGAATTTGAAGTCAATATTTTACAATATTTTTGTCTGGAGGTAACTTTGTACTTTTATCAAATAAGAAAAAAATTATCTCTGTTTTATGCATGCCTATACCAAGGGTTGAGCCCTATGTCTTTATTGTCTATATGTTGGTGAAAGGTGCCAAGGGTGACCAAGGAGTCCCTGGACACTCTGGTCCTCCTGGAGTAACAGGTAGTCCAGGACGGGATGGCCTCCCTGGCCCCGAAGGAGACCCTGGACCACCGGTGAGTGTGTACATTTTAAGTATTATAAAAATAATTAAAGGAGCAAATGGCATGATTAATCTTTTAATTATACCTGCTTAATTATTCTGTAAAAATGTTCCACTTTGCTAGACGCTGTTTTCTGTTCTGGAATTATGGTATCAAATTTTTTCAGGGTAAGGGATATGCAGGAACACCTGGTCCCAACGGTTATCCTGGTGCTGCCGGACACAAAGGGTTTCCAGGGCTTCTAGGCCCTCCAGGTCCTGCTTTCCCAGGCTCAAGGGGGCCAGCTGGACCTAAAGGGACTCCAGGATATCCTGGCCAACCAGGAGCTCCCGGACGACCAGGCCCTCAAGGTCAGAGACTCCGTTATATCCAGGGATTCTCTCTTGATGTTTATACACCTCTTCCCACATTAAACCATGGGCTTGAAAAACATATTGTATCTGTGTCACCAGGTGAAACCGAGATATGCTGTCATGAAAAAGAAATTGGATCACCTGGTCCTAAGGGTGAGCCAGGTGCACCAGGTAAGCCTTACAAAAAAACATGCCTCCAGGTACTACAAGTGTTACATCTATTTGTCAAAGGCGCTTGCTACATTGTTTGTTGGCCAGTACAAATACCATTATCATTACTGCTACAAGATGTATTTGTAAGCTATTTGCAGAATTGGTCCGAAATACTGTACTAGGTAGGGGTTGGTGATATGGCGCTTAAACAGAATATTTATGTGTATTTCTGCAACAATAAGATAAAATACTGAAAAACACTTTTGGTTTAGAACTCACAATATTTCTTGAGCTCTCATCGCAGATTTTTTAGCTGTCGTTGTACTTAACTGATTGGTTCTCTGTTTGAAGGGGTTAAATAAGTTTGTTGTATTGCCCCCCTCACATAATACGGTATGATGTCATGGTTTATGAGCCTTGAAACATTGGCGGCCCATGTTGCACATCAACTTGAACTTTTCTTTTGCCCCCTGTAGGGATTCCAGGTGATCCAGGAAGAGACGGTCACCAGGGACCTCAGGGACACCCAGGTCCTAAAGGCCTGAAAGGAGATGACAGTAACTTTGGAGGGATTGGACCTACAGGTACAATGAGCGTCTGAACTGTTGTTAAAGGAAAATGATGCACATTTCTTTTTAAAGATTTCATTCATTGCAGCTTTTGGATCACCAAGCATCCACGCTGAAAAAAATCAATTAATTAAAAAATTAAAATTAATTGATTGTACAATTAGGAGGCTTGTTCGTGTACTTAAAGGTCTCTCTTATTTGCAAAAGGACCTCGAGGTTTAAATGGGGATCCAGGTCACCCTGGTCCCAATGGATTCAGTGAGGATGGCCCTCCAGGCCCTTCTGGGCCACCAGGACACCCAGGCAGAAAGGGTGCACCAGGGGATGTCTTCTCTGCCAGGCCAGGTCCTCCTGGCCAACCTGGCCTCTCTGGGGCTGTGGGGCCCAAAGGACCTCGTGGCATTCCTGGAAGCCCTGGGTCTTCAGGTCAGTTACATTTATTTTTAGGTATTTTAGGTGAACTCAACAGATATTTGGAATTGGTTGTCCAACTATGCCTCTGAATTACATGTGTAAAAGGCCAACCAGGACAACCAGGTTATAAAGGACAGCCAGGAGTCATTGGTGACCCTGGAGACCCTGGCCCCCCGGGCCCCCTAGGCCTTCCCTGCACTATCTGTGACCTGTTTGGACCTCCAGGACCTCCTGGACCTCCAGGAAACCCTGGACTGATGGGAATACCAGGTGAGCAAACGGCAGCAAAATTTTGGATGTCTCGTTGTCTTTCTAAATGATCCTTTACCTAGTAATTTAGTTCATTCACAAATGTTTTGTTGCGAGGCCACCATCTAACCATCCATGAACATGCAGTATTTCTCTCATTTAATTTAATAATTCCAAATAGGCTACTATGGTCAGAAGGGTTTCAAGGGAGATATAGGTCTACCTGGTCGTGGACGGATCGGTCCACAAGGTTTCCCTGGCCCTCCCGGTTTGCCAGGCCCAGCTGGAGCAAGAGGCACCGCTGGCTCACCAGGAAATCCTGGAATAAACGGCTGGCCGGGACAAAAAGGTAAAACCAAAAAGTGTTTGCAGTGTTTCAATAAGAAACACTTCTGTGAAAGCATCATGTTTTTATTTGATGTCGAATCTTTGACGTCAAGAAACTGACAGGTGCTTGTTTACACAGTCCAGTCAGTTAAGTGCATATCCTGTCTGTCTACACCTGAGCTGGTTAACATGCTTGTATTAACTCAATCAGCTGTACCTGCATCCCTGTACACACTATCTCCAGACCCTGACAGTGATCCCAACATCCGATCCCAAACATTTCCTACCAGCACCAACATCCTACTCCAAGCCGGAGCACTGTCACTGACCAAATGCACTGCCCAGGCATGGCTTCATATTTCTAGTCTGTCCTGATTTAAATTAAACCTTCCTTTCAATTCACCTAGGTGAAAGGGGGTACGCTGGCAGGGCTGGGGCTTCGGGTTTACCAGGTCCTCCCGGACCTCCGGGACCTAGAGGTAAACAGGGAGAGAGAGGCTTATATGGTCACCCAGGTGTCCCAGGATACACAGGACTGCCTGGTAGTAAAGGTAAGTCCCACAGACCATGTATCTGATGCTGTATTCAGTCAAGTGCTATGGCATAATGTTTATATATATATATATATAATTATAGATATTTCGCTAACAAGAATTTGGTTTGGTCTCTCAGGCCTGTATTTGTAATCATCAGTCAGATTCAAATGTGTGCCTAGCAAGGCAAAATACAGGATTTAACCTAGAAATATAGCATAAACAAGATAAAAGCCATTTCTAAAGCAGATAGCCTGTATACAGCTACAGTAGTGACTATGTAGCTACAACAACAGAACAGAAGGATGGATGAGGAAGGCAAAAAGATAAACCAGCATATTTTATCTTTTTTTTTAGGTTATTGAATTATATTTTCGGTGTAATTTATGAATCAGATTGACAAACAACTCTCATCCATTCAGGTATACCTGGTCCACCTGGATTGCCAGGACCATCGGCGATCGTGAACGTAACAAAAGGCCCATCAGGACTTTCAGGAAGGCAAGGGGAACCAGGGGAACAAGGATTTAAAGGCAATGGAGCTGTCACTTAACTTCTTTAATCTTTTTTATAAGTTGTATATGTATTTATGAATTCCATGCATTTCACCGCAGAAACTACTATAGATTGTGGTAAAACAGTAAACAATTACTTCATTTTTATTTTGTTTTGTCACTTACAGGCTCAAGGGGCCCAAAGGGAGTGCCAGGTGATTCAGGGCGTGATGGACTGTCTGGTCCGTCAGGGTTAAAAGGCACCTCTGGAGCTCCAGGCAGGGGAGGATTGCCAGGACCTCCAGGGTACACCGGAACCAAAGGTTTCCCTGGTCCAAGGGGATATGTTGGACATGTTGGAGATCCGGTACACAATGAAGCTAATTTATTGTCTTCATCATTTTAGAGACAGCTTCTGCCTCTGCGCTCAGTTTCTTATATCTGCCCAGTAGATACGAGCTGGATTAGGTTTAGGGCTAGTCCCAGATTGCTTGTGTCATTGTCTGCCCTTGAATATAGTGTTTACTGTATATCAGAGGGCTTTACTATATATAATGTATGTCAGTCTGAGAAGTTATGTTAAACAGTTTGAATGTGTTGGTGTCTATTAAAGGGCGATACAGGGCATAGAGGGCAGCCAGGTATTCCAGGTTTTCCAGGACTTCCGGGACCCAAGGGTGAGTCAAAGGAGAGAGAGGTCTTGAGTTGTGACTGATTCTGAGGTAGGATTTCATGTCATGGCCAAACATAGATTAAAGTTCACAGCAGGGTGTGAATTTACAAACAGATCAAATTATTTACAGTTTATAGGATTACAATTTAAGTATATAAGAAAAATATTTCCTGTGTCATTCAGTCAGACTGAATCTTGTGAAACTTGTTCAAATCTGTTCCAGGTGAGCCAGGACCGTTTCATGGACGACCTGGTCTGCCTGGACCCAAAGGACTGCCAGGGGAGGATGGACCCAGTGGTGAGTTAAGAAAATGCAGCACTCAACAGAGACCTAATTATTTCAAATGATGACAAGGGACTAGAAAAAGTTATATCTATATATAATCTATAAAATATACTGTTACTAGATCTTTAACTGAAAATAAATATATATCAACATAATAATTCCCTCGAGCACCCAGAGGCAGTCCAGGAGATCCAGGTGACCCAGGACCCCCGGGAAGCTCAGGACAGCCTGGACAACGAGGCATTCCTGGAGAACCAGGAAGACAAGGAGTACCAGGTGATATCCAGTGAACGAGAGAAGTCATAGACTGTAGAAATAATTTTAAAAATGGATAAATGAAGGAACAGTGTTGATATTCACCTCTGAACTTAGGAGGAATAACAACTTTCACTTAAAGTGTCATTCATTGACAATAAACCAGCTCCAGTTTTCCACCATCTTTTAATTTAGATCCAGTGTCGGTTTGAGCTATTTTATCTGCGTGTCTTTACAGGCCTCCCTGGGCCTCATGGCCCGACAGGTCGTCCAGGCGTTCCAGGTGTTCCAGGTGATCATGGTGGTCTTGGACCAGCAGGCCCACCTGGACCAAATGGGCCTCAAGGTACTAATGTAATGTTTCTCCCACCATTGGATAGGCAGGGTACAATATATGCAATGTAAGTGTCTATTGTGTTATTTATATTGGCATGTATTGACTATCACTTGAATTGAAGTCAGTGTTAAATGAGTTTTAAACTGTTGCCGCTGATAGAAAGTCAGAAATGCAAGTGATTAGATGTGGACAAATAAATAATGAAGGCGGTTTTATTAACTGTTCTATTATTGTAAGTAGACATTTAGAAAACGTGGAGAAGAGAACGGAAAAGATACCATAACTAGAAAGGCACTGAGTAGAGCGCATACCTCCGCCAAGGCCTAATAGTCGTTTTTAATTCAATCAAGCCTAATCCAATTGCTTTTGAGTGCTGAAGACACCCAACAAGAATAATCTTATGGTGTGTTGTGTTTTTATGTTGAGGGCTCCCTGGACCACGAGGTCTGGATGGACTGGATGGGCTGAGAGGTCCAAAAGGAATAAAAGGAGCAAGTGGTAAGAGGATACAAATGTTCATCTTTATTTTCAATGTAGTTTAACTGTCCCGTATTTTGTTTGTGTCTGATGGTATAGAATTTTTTTCATTTAGTTTCAGCTGAGCCCTGTACTTTCCCTTTAAACCATATAAAACAGAGCTAAAGTTAAAAAAAACATGGTGTCATTTTATTAATTAACTACACAACAGAGCATAACATGTTATGACATTTTACTCACTTAAATGTACTCATTTTTCATTTCAAGGCACAGGTATCCCAGGCCTTCTAGGCCCAGATGGTTTTCCTGGAGTCAAAGGTCACATGGGCCGCCAAGGGCCTCCAGGAACCACCTTTCCTGGGCCGAAAGGCCAGAGGGGCCCACATGGCAACACAGGTATCATATCTATTATTATCAATAGTGCATCTACTTCATGTGTCAACTTCAGTTTGAGTTATTGTCTCTTCACAGTGGTTGCTGTTCCATACTCTGAGATAAAGTATTAAACTTTTCTATATTTCTTCGCTCAGGTCCTCCCGGTTTCCCAGGTGAACCTGGTGACCCTGGCAAAGATTGTCAAGGGCGTACGGCACAACCCTGTGGAGATGCTGGTTACGAGGGGCCTCCAGGACCCCCTGGTGTGTGTGTTTCTATTTATGTTCATCTTTAAGTCTGTGTTTGCCACATTCAATGTTGTTAAACAGCGGGTATCCATCCACAACTGAGATTTTAAGTTGGGTTTTTAGGTCTTCCTGGGAATCGGGGCCCTCCAGGCAGCACTTTTTTCTACAAAGGAGACCCCGGCCAAATTGGCCTCCCTGGGTCACAAGGTCATAAGGGAGTAAAGGGCCTCCCAGGACCGCCTGGATCTCCGGACCATCGAGGCTACACAGGACCAAAAGGTAAGACAGCAGAAGACTGCTGCAGTTCTGACAGCGATTTTGTCCGTTTAAATGTGATCTAAATATTGTGGCACTTTGACAGGTGAGAGGGGTCCTGCTGGTTCGAGGGGTTATACAGGATCCAAAGGTCAGCAAGGTGCCCCCGGGCCTTGGGGTCGCAAGGGAGCGACTGGCCCAGCTGGAGACAAAGGTGAGTGTCATCACAGCTAAGAGATAGGCCCATAGATTTACGACAATATAAGGGAGCAGTTCTCTGGTGTGTGTGTGAGAAAATATCTTAAGAGTCTTTACATTTTTAGTTTCATTTTCATGAGTTGAGATTTCATTCACATTTATTCTACATTAATGAAATGTTGTGGTATATATCACTGCTGCACAAGGCAATCAATGTATTACGTTCTTTCTAGGTGCAAAAGGTGCTCATGGTGAAGCCATCAGTAGACACCCAGGGCCGGCGCCCCTGGGACTCCCAGGACCACGTGGTTTCCCAGGACCTGCAGGATTCATTGGTGATGTGGGTCCACCTGGGACTCCAGGACGTAAAGGCAAGAGAGTCTATTATATTCTCTGTGTATTTATGTGATGCTTACTCTGTGTCTGAATAAATCAGTGTTGCGTGTGTGTGTTTCTTTTTTATCATTCTCAATTGCTTGAATTTGTGCGTGTGTTTTTGCCCTTGTTTGTATCTGTATGTTCCAGGTGAGAAGGGTCCTCGAGGGTCAAAGGGCCCCCCTGGCGGGACGGGTCCTCCTGGTCTTGATGGTCCAGTTGGAGACCCGGGAGATACTGGCCAAATAGGATTTGTTGGACCGCAAGGTGAGTGATTAGACACAGTCACGTAACCTTTCAGGATTTTGGCAGAATGGCCAAAATGAAAGAAGTCAAAGAAACTGCCAGTTGAAACACTGAGTTTATTTACACAAGCCAGGATAAAATTGCAAATATTATTCCTACAACCCCTTCGTCCTCCAGGTATCCCTGGTCCACCCGGTGATCCAGGTCAGCCAGGATCTAGGGGGGTGTTGAGGTCAGGCTACCTCCTGGTTATCCACAGCCAGTCAGTTCAGGTGCCACAGTGCCCTGATGGCAGCAGTCAGCTTTGGGTGGGCTACAGTCTGGTCCACTTGGAAGGACAGGAGAAGGCTCACACTCAAGACCTGGGTAAGGGTCTGCAAAAAAAGATTTTTTCCCATCACTCCACAAGTTTATATTGTAAATGAAAAAAAACCTTCTTCCTTTTTCTCTTGTACTCTCTCTGTTTCTTTTAGGCCAGGCCGGCTCCTGCCTCCCTGTTTTCTCCACCATGCCTTTCTCCTACTGCAACACAGCCGCATGCCACTTTTCGAGTCGCAACGACAAATCCTATTGGCTCTCCACCACAGCTCCAATACCCATGATGCCGCTCTTCGGCCAAGAGATTAGATCCCACATCAGCCGCTGTGTGGTGTGCGAGACAGTCTCCCCCGCGGTGGCATTTCACAGCCAGGATCGCGAGGTCCCCGCATGCCCACGCGGCTGGAGGAGTCTTTGGACAGGATACTCTTTCCTCTCGGTGAGTGTGATTAAAAGGTTGTGAACATGAAAGGAAAATGCTTGTTGACTTACTGAATGTGCCTTTTATTTCCTTCAGCACACAGGGGCAGGCGATGAGGGTGGTGGCCAGTCTCTGACTTCTTCTGGGAGCTGCCTCAAGGATTTCCGGGCTCACCCCATCATAGAGTGCCAGGGCGCACGTGGTTCCTGTCACTACTTTGCCAACCTCTACAGCTTTTGGCTGACCACCATTAGTCCGACAGAACAGTTTATCATCCCGAGACCTGGCACCATCAAGGCAGTCGACGACCAGCGCCGCAGGGCCAGTCAGTGTCACGTCTGCCTCAGATACCGATGAGGAACCTCACGTCACCTGTAGTTGTAACTTTTAACCCTTTCAAGACATTTTCCATTCCAGTTCTGATCACCTCTCAGGGTTATAGATAGATTATATTTGGTGACAAAAAAATGCAGCTTTGTGATTAATTTAGTTTTATCTGAGAAACGTTTTTTTTTTTTATAATGTTGCTATCAATTTATCTTTTTTCTGTAATTATTTCAATAAGGTGCTATTGCTAACAATGAAAGTGTTTGATAATTGATCAACTGTACATTCAAGATCCTCTCCACACATGTATAAGGGCATTCAAAAGATTTTATAATCTGTGTCTGGTGGTTTTTGCAGGGAAAAAAAAGGGTAATTGCCCCCATTAAAATCCTAAATGTGCAATATGTAAGAACTTTAGAATACAACATTAAAACATTAAAGCTGCTGTAAGCGTTAGTTTTGTTAAGTGTGTTAACTAGCCCTGACTTCCAACAATAATCACTGTTGTAGAGTGTTTGGTCTCCTTCCCTTGCTTATGCAGCAAAAGAGAAAAGACACTTTCTGGTATCCCTGACCACTTCATCCAATCAGGAGAGAGAGCTCCATAAAGAGGTGGTCCAGTCTGCTAGTGAACTCACAGAGCACTCACCTGTTTGCTGCTATCTGGCGAATACCGCTGCGCTTTCATGAGGTGATGTAAAGAGGAGGGAGGGGATTGCTAACTGCAAAACGGACAGGAAGTTAGCGAAAACAATGGCAATGCTCACAGCAGCTTTAACTAAAATTATCAATAGAATATGAAGAAAAAAATGTTTTGATTTCACATTAAAGACATCTAGATATTTTTTGACACAGTATCTACTGAAGTTAGCATGCTAACAGTTAGCCCAGGCCTGTCCTTTTGCATAATTCTGCTCTGAGCTGGCAGCCCGGACTGCTAGCTGCACGGCTAGCTAAGACAACTGAGCTAACTAGCTAACAGCAGCTACAGTAAGCAGCATTTAGCGGTTACTCTGGTGGTATGCTGCCCTATTTGTATTGATGCAACAGGAGGCCAATTCTTACATATTGCACCTTTAAAATGAAACCTTTTCCTTTCCCCTCACTAAAATATTCCAGAATCTGCAAATAAAGATTAACCGCTGGACACGATGTCTCCTACCTCCATTCCCAGTATATGTGCACTGGGAACTTTCAAGTTTCCACCTCACACTCGTTCATGCTGAATATTAGAACTGGATTTGCATCCAAACTATTTGCGATGTCGTAGGCCTGCCTCTTAAAATCAGATTTTGAGCACAGAGAAAATTTAAACTGATGAAATGTCCACATGTGAAAACATCCTTCTTCTCAAACTCTGCGAATCCATCTTTCTACAATTGAAGCTCAAACATTCAACTGTAGGAACAGAAAAACACATTTATGACTGGAGGGAGACTTACTTATTTCATGCTAGAGCTGAGATCCTAAGTAAATCATCATTTAGGAGGAACATTCAGAAGACGGTTCCATCTTCATCTAAGCTCCTCAATTAAAATGTTTAAAAAAGTTTTAAGACCACGAGTCATTCAGAGTTCAAGAGCTACTACATTTAGAAAAAAAACAAAAAAAAACTGCCTACATGAAGAAATCCCAAGACAGGAGAAAATGAATAATTGCACCAGTATACGGTTTTCCATAGCGGGTTTCAAGTTCATATTTATTTATTTCTCTCAACAGAACCCAAGTGACAATCAGAATACAGTACTTTTTTTCCTCAAACATCTTTTTTCCTTTTCTTTTTTTATTACGCAAAACAAGAGAACACTCAGTGCAATAAGACAGAGGACTCTGACAGTGCGGTGCTCTCTCTACCTTTTCACAGTGCACGTTTATACACACAAAAAGATTGTACATCATCATTATTACATTTCCAACCTCTGCCCCTCACCAACATCGTGGATGGGGACAAAGTGAATGTCTTAAAACAATCATTTTTAAAGATTCGACTTGCATACAGTGTAGCTTGGCACACAAACACGCACAGCTCTCTCCCTCTCACACACACACACACACATACAGGTACAACACAGAGGGACCTCTGTAGCGTTGATTCTCACCGGAGAGGGGGTACTGCACTCGCACTCCGCTCCGAGGGCTAGCTCATTAGTCAAACCCATACTATTTTGGCAATGTCAACATTGCATTTAATGTGCTAAAGAGAACCAATTTAGATGATGTACGTAGGAGGTTGAGGTAGAGGGAGAGAGCAGGGGGAGAGGGACATGTATGTAATCAGCCTGATTAAATGTAATGGAATATGATGGGTAGTGCAGTTTTTCTTTTTTTTTACAAAGCCTCAAAGATTTGTCAGCTCTTGTGCAACCCCGGTAGAGCTTTCGCCATGATATAGGTCCTTAAACAATTTGATCTCTAAAAATGGTTGCCAGCCAATTGAATTGGGAGTACAGTCCGAGACAACCAATCGCTGATGACTGCATGTCACACACAGCCAGCCTCCTGAGGCTTTACCTCCCCGCCAATAAATTAAAACTTGCATGGCACAGCTACCTTTAACATTTTCAAAAATATATATATAAGCATAATCTTGAAAGTTATTTCTTAAGCAAGTGCATATGGCTATTATAATCTGCAGTAAAATCAAGAAATGCTCTAAAAGCTCAGGTGTTGATTGTACGGGCTGGTCGTTGGCATCAAGTATTTACACTGTGTCGTGGTGCTTGCAGTGTGCATGGCAAAGTAAGGGCGCCGGTACTCGCCAGCTATTGCCACCAACCCCGTTTTTTCAAATAGCCAACTGTCCAAAGTGCAACCACACCCATATCTCGCTTTCACAGGCTTTGGCTGGTTTTGGAAATTAAACTGTTTAATAATGTATGTTCTAATTTACTACCTCCCCAACCCACCCTCATAGTGTATCTTAGAATACAGCAGAAACATTTCACACTTTCACCGTTCCTCTTTAACATGCCAGCCAACAGGTTTTTCCTATAAAACGATTAAACCGCTTTGAAAGGCTTTGACGTAGTGACTACACAGCTTCTTACTGTAATATACAAACTGAAGCACGCTCCTGTTTCTGTTCTAGGACCAGCTGTTGAACACTCTAGAACAAAGTGGACCAGGCATGGAGGGCGCCGGAATCTAAAGCACGTTGACGTTAACTCCTGAACTTACAATACGACAGTGAAAATGTAAAGTATATATAGACAGAATTGAATAGTCCATTCATTTTAGTGCTTATGAGCACAAAACAAAGAAGAGTTGGGCATAAGAAAATTATGCTACTACAGTACAAGTATTGATAGGTTATGCTTTCAAATTTAAAAGAACCGAAACAAAAATAACATAAAAACAAACATTAGATTGCATCTACATCTACTATACATCATTTAAGCTGCTTTTTAATCCCCATCTCATTTAGAAAATATCTATTCATCAAATATCTATTCTACTAATTATATTACAAGAATCCAATCACAGGAAATAGAAAAATATCAAATATCACCAGTGATGATAAGAAAACATGACAACCTGAACGAGCAGAAATATTGCTATGGTAACCACCATTGTCCTTTGACATCAGCGAGTATCATCCCCCCGGTGCTCTTATTGGCTGTCCTGACGCCCCTGATGTTGCAGGGGAGAATCAGCACAACCCAGAGGAGAGAGGGAGTGGGTATTTAAGGGGGTTGTGTGGAGGGAGGTGTGAGTGTGTTTTGTAAATGTCAGATGGCCGTGTCCCAGAACACAGTTGTCTGTGTGGGGTACGGGGGAGGACGGATCTTTTTGGCGCCCCTGCACTGACTCCGCTCCTGGTGCCTGTCCTCGTTCCTGTCGGGAGGAGGAGGAGGCCTCTCCAGAGATCTCTGCAGGTGTGGATGTTGTCTGGAGCGGATCTCCATGCAGAGGGTGCGTTTCCTCTCGATCTGTTCTAGCATGGTGGTGTCTCCGCAGATCCATGGCATCTGGGGCATCTGAGGACAGAGTCATGGTGTTTAGAGAGGGGAATACAGCTTAGTTGCACACTAAAGCCACTGAAACTAGGCTCTTGAATGGACGATTTCCAGCTCTATATTTTTCATTCTGTGACTCAACTACAGTAGCTTTGCATGATTTGCAGTAAAAAAAAATATAAAAAAAACATTTATCTTATACTGGCCCTTTATGCAGCTCAGTTCACCCTCTGTCTGAAACAAGCCTTTTTTAGCTCCTGTCTCTTAAGGCTCCTTCCCTAAAAGCTCACTTTTTTTCTGATTGATATCTATGATTGATAAGTGTGAAAGTACAAAAAATGTTGGAATATATCTACATACATACATATATATATATATATTTAATGAGACCATCCCAATTCAAACCAATGAGAAGAGCACAAAGGGGGAAAAAAATAATTACAGAAATGTCTAACTCTAATGTTCATGTACTATAGAAGTAAGAAACTTATTGAGTAGGCTTTAAACAGGCTACAAATGTGAGTAAAGAAGAACAAGCATATCTGCATACCTGACTGTGTTGTCCCTCTGCTGCTCTCCTTTGTGGAGTTCCCAGTGGGGAGGGGTTAGCAGGCATAGAAGGTGAGCGGCCATACTTGGGTGCTGCTTTCAGATCTGCAAAGGGAGGAAAAATCACACGTTGGTCAATTTCACTAGATGTGTTGATACATTTTATTGAGAGATGCAAAGATTAAATGATGAATACTAGATTCTCTTATAAATTTGAAGTCTTAAATCTCACCATTTCCTGTTCCCGTGGTCATCGGTGGGCTACCAGAAGATCTCCCGTGATGAGTAGGTGTTGTTGTGGTTGAATGCTGCCCTGACACTGTGCTGCCGTTCCTCTCTTGTGCTTTTGATTGGTCCACGCTGTAATTCACTCTGTTATCTCGTCGGGGCGTGCCATCTGATCGGTATCCCCGCTCTTTATTATCACTCCTATACTCCAATGCGGATGGGCTCTTTGTGCTCTTGACATCGTAATGATGCTGCTCTGAGCCATTCAGACTTCTGTCCTTGCTGTCCCGTCTCACTTCGAGTCCAGTTCTGCTCAGATCTTTACTGTCCTGCCTGGGTAGTGGGGGAGGAGGGAGATCTCCTCCGTTGTGGGAGCTCCGATCTCTCCCCTCGTGCTTGGATTCAGAGCTGTAGCCGACCCTGTCCTTGCTGTTGTTGCTTCTGGATGTTTCTTGTCGGGGTAGGATCTCAGGTGGCTGGTCTATTCTACCTTCGTGCCTATGCTCCATGTCATTCCTTACTCTCTCTTTGCTGTCCTGTCGAGGTAACAAATCCGGACGGTGGTCCTTGCTCTCATGCCTATATTCTGCTCCAGTTCGAGCTCTGTCTTTGCTATCTTGCCGGGGTAAAAGCTCAGGTGGCCTGTCTCTGCTTTCATGCTTTGAGTCTGAACCGTTCCTGGCTCGCTCTTTGCTATCGTGTCGTGGTAAGAGCTCAGGTGGCTGATCCAGCAGTCTCTCTCTGCTTTCATGTCTACAGTCTACACCATTTCTTACCCTTTCCTTGCTGTCTTGTCTTGGTAACAGCTCAGGCGGCTGATCTAGCAGTCTCTCTCTGTCTTTGCTGTCCTGTCTCAGCAAAGACTCCATTCCATGTCCCCGGTCTTTGCTGTCTCTCCTCGGCATCAGGTCACCATTGCTAATCCCTCTGTCCTTGGAGTCTCTCCTAATCACTGGGACAGGATCTGCACCACTGCAGCCCTTGTCCCTGCTGTCCCTGCGAACAGGTGGTGCATCTGCACCGCTACAAGTGCGATCTTTACTGTTGCGTCTGTTGGGCAGTTGGTCCACATTGCTGCTCCCTCTTTCCTTGTCTTTGTCTCTGTCTTTGTCTCTGTCTTTGTCTCTATCTCTACGGTGAGAAGACTCTTTGCTGTGGCGATCCTTGGACTCTCGCTTGGACTCCTTGCTGTGACCGTGGCGCTCCTTGCCTTCACGCTTGGACTCACTGTGGGACTTGCTTTTGGACTCAGCTGTAAAAGTACAGGAAAGACAAACACTTAAATGATTAAAACGTCCAAGCATATTCTGCTGAAGTTGATAATACATTGAAAAATTCAGCAAAACTGGAACACAACAAATTCAAATTGTCAATCACATATTTGTGAGTCTGTTTCAAGCTTCTGCACTACCATCATTTGTCCTCTAGGTGTCACTCACTACTTACTGATGCAGCTGCAGTGAACGACTGGAGGAGGATGCTTTAATATGTGGGCTAAAAAGCATTAGAATTGTGTTCATCTTCATTGTGGTGGCACATTATCATGAGCTGTTTTACCTTTTATTTTTTTTAGCTCAACCAACTCAACTTATACATTTATAGTATTATTAATATTTTTTTCACTGCACTTTCCTTTTGCTTAAAAATCTATAAAATCATATACATGTATTTCACAGTAACCACTGCCGTTGGATGTCTCCGTGTGCAACTTTCCAATTTCTTCTTGCAAAACTACATTGTATCTTCTGACTCCTCTTTAGCATGCATATACTTAATACTACAGCCTGTTTATGTGTAGCGAATGCTTATATGAAATCGTATGTATGTCACTGAATCAGCGCTCAATAACGTCATTATAGATCATCACCGCACGGATAAAAAATGTATGTGCATGATTGATTTCCGTGTAGGCTGTGCCCACTATATACAGTTTCTATATGGGCTTTAACATACAGTACCGTGCACAAGCATCCCTTGTCATGTCATGCGTCATACATGGCTTTTTAGTGTATGCGCATGCATACATGCATGCATGTGTGTGTGTAATATGAGAGGGAGTGTGGCGATTAACCGGTTGGTAAGTGGGTCAGAGTAGCTGTTGCTGCCTCAGAAAGGGAGAGAGAAAAAATTAACCCCCGTTCATTGTGTGCTTGTTACACCATGTGTGCTTGTAGCCAGTCACACAGCAACACACACAACCTGTCAGTCCTTTAGCCCCGTGTGGCGCCTGACCACAGGTGTTGGGATACAAAAAAAATGTTAAAGGCATTTCAGCTCAGCCCACCTTTGATGTATAGAAAGCATATGAAGACTGTTTAAAACCCAGATGGGGCTGGAGAACAATATATTGTCAATGGGCTCATTTGTAAGACATCACAGGGAATTCCTGGCATCTGCACCCTTTGACAATTTAACCATCAATTAATGTACGCCAGTGCATAGCAAATGTAGGATTATTTAGCAGATATGCACCAGTCGGCACATGCATACACTAGGTGAAAGATGTATTTATTATTGAACTCAAGATAGCAAGAATTCATAAACTGTCTGCTTCCACTATCCCCGTCTGCACAGCTGCCACGGCAACCTGATTGGCTCAATCAGGAGAAGAGTATGTGCTGATTGGACAGAAACGAGAATCTGAAATCCTCTGATCAGGTGTAGATTTGAGTTCAGAGCCGTAGCTGATTCCCCCACCAGGAGCTCATTGCTCCGTTGTAGACTGGCATGCCCTGAGCTGTGATTGGCTGCATTACCCATGGGGAGGGAATCTGCAAATAAGAAACAGGGATTTCTCTTCCTTCCACTGTTGCTATGTTGTAGTTGCTAAGAGCAGCAAGTAAGGATGGATGTGTGAATTCTTTTATGATTTATGTACAAAACGTGCTTGAATAAAATCTCTTTTTCTCTTCTGGAGCATTTAATAAAGGGTTTTAGTTCAATTTCTAGAACTCTTTCACATTTTACAGTTCAGTTGAAAAGAGGAATTAATCATGGAGCTGTATGTCAACTATAGGGTTAAAGTTTGTGTCAAACCTCACTCTAAATTATCTGGCACTCTATATTAATTTATTAGTGACCCATTTCCAATAATGCATCACGTCTTTACATTAATACACTGTCTCGTTTACTTAGCTTGGTTTAATGCCTGCAGTCATCAATCTTTTATTCACGACTGACCGGTAATGCTGCTGGCTGGATAATGTGAGCAATAGTGATTTATTGTTTATCTGTCTTGTAAGCAACTTGTGCACTATAAGCAAATTATGATTCCCTCGTCAGCTGCATTCATTTTGGCAGAGCCTTGATGGTGGTATGGCTATCTGTATTTAAACATGATGTTTACATATTTAAAATTAATGCCGCCTGATGGCCTAATGCCATGAGTAGGTTTGACGGACCTGCTGTCTGCTTTGGTCTCTAATCCCCTCAGATTAAATCATACGATCTGTATCAGACTTGGCTCGCTGGGCCTAGATTAAACAAATGGAAGGTTGCAGAGAACGTCACAAACACCAAGTGTGGTACTGTAAAAGTGGTGCATACTCCGCACAGTCTCCTAATTTAGTGGGGCTAAACTTGGTCAGTAAAACAGGGATAGGTTACTGAAGACTAATTATTTGTCTTTGCTCCAGAGTTTACTGTAGAAAAAACATTTAGACCGTGACACTGTCCATGTCGTCCATAGAGGCTCTAGTATATTACTCGTGCTCCCTGGTATGTTATTCTGGGATTTTGCAGCTCTTGTAATGTGCTCTTTCTTACACAATGAAAAAATGCACATACATGGAAGATTTTTTGTTAACAGCTGTCGACAGGATTCAATAAAACATAAATCAATAAAAATGAGCTCATGTGTTTGTGCCCTTTGCTTCACTACATTCAAAAAAGATCAGACAAATGTGTGAAATGACTCACTCTCTCCAGGCTCCTTAGACTTCCTGCCGCTGGAGTTTTTCTTCAGCATGTTCCTGCCGGTGGTGAACAGGTTGGTCAGTTCGTCCAGTGGGCTGGTGGGTGTCCGTGAACGCCCTGTTGAAACGTTCTGCATAGAGCCATGGAGTCGACCCACACCGTCTTGAGGTGGCGAGCCTTTGCCGTGAGGTGTGGCGGAGGCGCTACGGGGCAGACCTCCGGGGAATGGCATCGGCGCATCAAAGGGAGGTGTACGCATGAGGCTGAGAGGGGTGAGACAGCGGCCCATGCTGACTGGTGACGGGCAAGCGGAGTGGCTGCGCTGATACGAGGATGAGGAGGAGGATTTGTAGAGGGTACAGGGTAGAGGAGGCGCAGATGAGCGGCCAGACACGGTGAGGGTTGGGGTGGCAGTGAGCTCCCTGCGGAGGTGTGCAGAGGAGGGTGGTTCGTTGGAGGACGTGGGGGATTTGCTGTAGGATTGGTTCTCCAGCATGGGCAATTTGGTTACATCTAGAGGGGTGAGAGGAGACTCGTCCGAGTTGGGCGAGCACTGGGCCGGCGCCGGTGGGAACACCAGCAGTGGAGGCCGATGGGTGAGTAAATTGGGAAAGGGTGCAGGAATGTCACAGAGGGGAATGTTTCGAGGTGTGGAGCAGCGACTGAGAGGTTCAGGGTCGTAGGGTGCTGGGGTGGGGCATGCGGAGCGACATCCCACAGGGTCAGTGCGGTACTCCATATCATCCAGAGCCGGGTACTTCATCTCCTCGTACACAGACTCTCCCGGCTCCTCGTCCTCGCTCTTCAGGGGTTCTCGAGCTCCCACGTCGATCCCGCCCATCTCTATGTAGACAGGTTCATCTTCACAGTCATCTGTAGGGCTCTCATCGCTCTGTGGAGGAGAGGGGTTGCGCTCGCAGGGGGAGGAGACGTGGTGGAGAGGTTTGGAGGGGCACATCCCGCTGCCTCCGTGGCTCTTGATGAAGGACTCGTCGAAGGAAACACTCAGTTGTGTGTTGGGGTTCCTCTTGGGTTTGGGCGGCGGCACCCTCCTACAGTCCTCACTGCATCCTTGAGCTGCAAAAAGACAGAGAGGAGGAAAGTCTAAACACAAATTCACTGGAGAAAATCACATTCACAAGCATGAACTGAGAACACAGAAGTATATTTTTTCTGGTGTTCACATTTGTTGACTATGATGTACGGTATAATTTCCTTTATTCTTCTGCTGCTGATTTCTGCTATCATACACAACACAATACTGAATTTAACAAAGCTCTATTTTTGGCAATCATTCATGATTAAGTGAACCATTGCCATTCCTATAAAGCCGACTGCAGTGATGTGGGTCAGATCTAGGTCAACGTGTATAGTATAATATCTTGAGTCAGATATGTGGGAATAGTGGAGGCATATGCATGTTTCTAGGTCACATATACGGCAGCGGAGCAGTATGTGAGTATAGTATCTGGGTCACACACACTGTGGAGCTTCTTCCTGATAGTGGTGACGTAGCATTGCAGTGTGAATCTCTTTAGATGTGGTGCAGTGAGGCTACGGTACAGTGTTCACATTGACTAGATACTACTGTACTGTACAGCGCGGCCCTAATGCTAGTTTACTCACAGTTTACTACTGAGTTGGCCACAGTGTCTTTCTAGGTCAGACACTACTGAGATGTTTGGATAGAGTGTCCCTTTCTCTGATAGGCAGGGGGAGATAAGTGTAGTTAAGAGCCGGACCATGTCTGAAATCTTCAAACTGCAGATTTTACACCTTTAATAATTCAGATGCCAGATGGCCCAGACACACGCATACTTCCCGTAACTGTATGACTCACCACCGACATTACATGCACGCAAGCACGCACGCACACACTGCAAATGCCTACACATTCAAAAAAAGAAATTAGGACAGGGATGTACGCATTTTATCCCACACAGTCTCACACTTTCCTGTGACAAAGTCATTCCTTCCAGAAAATGGAAGTCTAATTGTTTGCAGATATGTAACAGAAAGGTGGATGAACAGGTATAGAAATCAATCTTCGAGTCTTTTGTTTGAATGAATGAATTCAGTCAAGAAGATCCAGTAGGTGAAATAAAGCTAAATACTGAAGACAACATCTGAACATTTAATTTAGTTTTGAATGCCACGCATTTATCCAGGGTGATGTTGATGATGCTAATTTGAACTGAGGATGAAACAGGCTTTTTGGTCCCACGTTTTCTCCTCATTACCACTAATTAATAAGGTGTTAATAGAGGATTTGGTTGGAGCCAGATGTGGTCCTGATATATGTTTAATTGGACTGACATTCTTGCGTCTCTCCCTTTTTTGTGTCAGTATGTGTATATGCGTGCGAATACAGTGATGTGCAGTAGTGTACCGATACCTTTATTGCATTATTACAATGACAGGTTTGCATGGTGGATCCTGAGCTCTGTTTCAGCACTGATGATGAATCCATCCCTCCAAACATCTCTTACTCCCTGTCCCTTCTCTTCCCCTCTCTCATTGCTCCCTCTTCTCCCCCTCCCCCCTGTAGCGGATGTGTTTACCCGCAACCCCCTCCCCCCTCTCCCTCTCCTCCTGGGGAAAACGAATCTAGGTCAATCGCTCCTCCTGAATGAATTCTACTCTGACAAGCTCCTCCCCTTCCCGCTACAGCGCCAGCTACAAGGCACGCAACCCTCCCCTCAGCCAGGGACACCCCCACACTCTCGCTCTGATTGGCTCACGCGCCTCAGACTCCAGCATCTCTAGAGCCCCATTGGCTCGTGCTGCTCAGTGATTCTGTGATTGGCTGGGCTGCAGGGGGTCTTGTTTCTGTGGGATGGTTGCCGTGGTGCCCAGGAAGATCTGTGTGCACATAGAGAGATCCCCACCAATCTGAGCCAGGCTGGGCGACTCCCTAAACATCACGACGAAGCATCCAAACTGAAATGGAGTCAAAGCTTCCTGCAACCTTTAAATGTTTTGCTTTCGCAGCCACCTGCCCCAAAAACTATGATGATACTCTAAATTTAATTTTAATGTTGCAGTTCTTGTTAGTTTTTTCTTTTTGCTCATCACATGCATTATGGGTGATATCTTTCCAATGAAACTGTTGCATTTGCATCTGTGTGCATTGTGCACAGCAGTGATTGTATCTGTGGCTTGTTGAGGGAAACATTCCTTTAGCTCAATTAATTCCTGTCCTATTCATTAAAGCTTTCCTTACACTGAGTTGATGTACTGTAATTATGTCCTCTTTTTCATCCGTGGCCAAGCAAGCATATTGTGTTTGTTTATTTTGCTTCAGAAAACAGAGTGAAACTGCTGCAGGGTGCTCTTACTGGATCTTGATCAAGGCATCTCTAACTGTTGGCCTTGCCAGTTTTAACTGGAAGGAAAACTGGCCTTTATTTGCCTTGCAGAAATATTAAAGTATGTCAGTTTTAAATAAGGTTATAGAGCTGTCAAGACACTTCTATCGTTTTAATGTGAACTCATAACACATCTGACAATTGGACTGTGCGACCAATAACCTTCTGTAACCAACACAGCACTCTGATCCATCTACTAGGGTGAAATTATTGGAGCTTCAACGTGCACAGGACGTGTCAATATATTTAGCATTACTCATTACTCTCAACAATAGAAACTGAGACAGTATTTAAGGCTGGGAAATGTTTCTGGATCTACTGTACCTACTTCATGGAGAAGGGGAAAAGTCTAAAGAGGTCAAAACGCCAGCAACAGTTATATATAGAAAAACTTTACTGGTAAACCATCCAGCCTGGGGCTTTCATCAGGGTCATCATGAAACACATTACAAACAACATTTAAATAGGGCTGGTATGAAGCAGAAAAACAAAATGAAAAGGGGGACAATGATAAGCCACATACACACCTTTGTAGGTGCCCAACTGGCAGATGTATGAGGATATATGCGAATGGTCTTTCATATTATTTTGAAACTTATATATTTTTTTCTGCTTCATTCCTAACATTTTTGAATGTTGCTTGTAATGTGTTACATTTTTGGTCTAACAATAAAGTCGTTCCAAATACTCGCTGGAGTTTTGACGGGATGAAATCTACAGAGCAAAACACAACACCTGATGATTGCACGCATAAGCTGAGAAAATGATCATATTTATAAATATTTGTTTGTGCTAAAACTGCGCCGGAGATCTTCTTTTACTCTTCAAGATTCTCAAAAATAGAAAGACCTTTTAATCCCTGAATAAACAGAATCTGCCAAGGCCTTGAAGTGCAGCTATTATAAAACACAAAAAGGCTTCCAAAGCCCAGAGCACGAAAAATGTAACACTTATTCATATGCATCGCATTATGATACTACCACTCTGCTCAACATGTTAGTTCACGATCTTAATCTTTTCAACCTGTCCTCATACATGTTGGCTTCTGCAATTGCTCTGGCATATGTAGTCAATTACACTATAAACAGACTAAATAGTGTTTTTTCCTCAAACATGTCCAGTCTAGTCACTGCAGTACATCTAGGTATTCTTTCAAATGTAGTCCATTGAACTGCACGCTATCCCTTTTTAATTTTGGTCAAGTGCAACTTCGATGTTTTAACCTCACTGTACTTATAGCTCATTTTTTGCATCAATCAGCCACTATGGTACTCAGTGTGAAGTATGCAGTGAATAGCCAGATGTCATGTCATTGTAGGAGAAGCAGTGTTGCAGAGGGCACTGCAGAGAGCAGCTATATATAGCCCCGTCGTTTGGTGTGAAGTGCCACCACCACTCACCGTCACATCTCTCCCCACGGCAGGTGGACATGGGACTGTGGTCCACCGCCTCGGACGACATGCTTAGCTTGGTGGCCGGGTCCCTCCTGGGCTTAGGTGGGGGCTGTTTCCTAGAGGTCGGGCTTCCCACTTCCTCATCTCCTCCTCCTCCGCCCCCGCTGTTCCCGCCGCCGACAGAGTGAAGGGACTGGGAGCGTACGGAGAAGCCCTGCCCACAGGCGAGGGCATGCGGATGGGGCATTGGCATGCGTTCCTGGGGGTCCGGCATGGTAATGGAGCCCATGCGCAAGTGCTTGCCTTCGGTTGTAATATCCTCGCCCGTCCTAAAACAGAAAGAGGGGAAGTGGGGGACAGAGGGTAGAGAGGTCAAGGGGACATAAATATCTATTTAAATAACAATGATGAATGCTCTCAAGTGTATGAAACTTCATATTAGTTTACATCATTGGGCAAAAATCTTGACCCAAGTTTCCACATCATCCCCTGGAAGCTGTTTGTGTCAGGACAGGAGATAGCAAAAATAACACACAGCATACCCTGACATACAGAGTCATCGTGGCATGTTTCCATTGTGTGTGTGTGTGCGCGTGCGCATTTCAGTGTGTGCAAGTGGCTCAAAGGATGAGAGCGCCAAGTTAACAATAACAGACATGTTAGCACCACTGAAAACAGGGTCTCTTTCAGGGCAAAGCATTGATTTGAGTTTAACCCTGGATATGACCGACGCCGCTCACACAACCGCACACATAATGACACCATGGAAGTCCCCCAGCCTGTACCCAATCAATCCCTGTAAATGGATGATTGGCCTGAATGGAGCGTTAATGATGTCTGAGTGTCGTGTGGTAATGGGGGGAAAGGAGGGCTGTGTATGTGTGTGTGCATCTGTGTGTGTGTATCAGTATCAGAGTAAATGAGCTCAAGATCTGTCTGTGTTTATGGAAAATGGTTTGTACAAAAGACATGATAGGTTTGCAACGTATACACAATTGATCTCCACAGTTTTCACAGAGATTCACGGCTAAAATGAATATCAGAGATTTGTTTAAACAAATGGATGAATTTGCATGTGTGTCTTGTGTCACGCATGTGGGTGTGTATATATGTGTGTGACTTTGCTGACTCTGATTCCCCCTGGGCCAGCTGCTGAACAGAAGGTGCTTGGTGGGGTGGGTTCATTGGTCAGGGGCTTAACTTTGCCTAGCAACAACAGGGTACCCATAGAAACCAGACACAAAACCAGCTGCCGGCGCACAACAATAATAAAGAGCACGTGCACATAATTTGTACCTCATAGCCACATTACATATTGTCTACAGATTACTGCGGTGATACGAGGGACAGGTGCATGCAGCAACCTGTGGAGCAACACTGACCATGTTTTTTCAAAAAAGGGGGGGAAAAAGTAAACATCAAATCACATGTTTCATGGATATTAATGCATTTTCTGTATAAAAACATTAAGCATCCTCGTTTAGGCTAAAATGACTCTGAATTAAAGTGGAAAATATTCATCTATGGGGTTCAGCCACAGGTGTCAGCAGTGCAGTATCAACAGTCTCTACATCTCATTTGTTTTGGTTGTGCATCTGCTGTATGATCATGCACACTCATATGCGTGTGTGTGTGTGTGTGTGTGTGTGTGGGTGGGTGGGTATGTTGTGACTGGAGTGATGGTGACTGGATTATTTATAGGATATTTGCCCAGTGATTGGCTGGAGGACAGACCACAGGTGTGCTAGGACCAGTTGACTTGTTGTCGGGCAGCTCTCGCACTGTGATGCCATGCGACAGGAAAAACAACATGACAGAAATAAACGAAAACACTGAAGGAGAACTAAAAAACAGATTAAAAAAATAAAGAAATGAAAAAGATGTCTGTTTGTGGAAACATGCACATGTACACACAATGGGTAAACAAAGGGGAAAACAGCCGTTTAGAATTTGCAAGCATATGTAAATATAAGTAAATGTATGGGTGTTTTCTTTGTGTGTGTGTGTGCACGTGTGTGTAATTTTGGATACGCTTGCATGTTTAAGTAAATCAGTGGGCGTGTGTGTGTGTGTGTGTGTGTGTGTGTGTGTGTGTGTGTGTGTGTATGACTGTGTGAATAACTTCTTCTGATGAAACACAATAAAAGAAACCCAGAGTGAGATGGCAGCAGGCAGGAAGGCCCGCCTCACTCAAACCTAACGTGCTGATCTGATTGGCCTGTGGCTGTTCCAGCTGTCACCAGGCAGAACACATCTCCTGCAACTGAGCCTCACACTTAATCTCTCTCTCTAACAGGTTTTTTTTTCCTTCTTTCTCCCCACTCTTAAACACATTTGCTCTAACAAGCTCTTTCTCCCTCACACAGGCCATTTGCTCTTTCCTACCCTTTCTCACACTCTAATCTATTTTCCTGTTGTTCATATTCACGCACGCACTTTGTACATAAGCACGCTCGTACGTGCCTGCGCACATGCAAATGCAAGCATGCACACGAGTCCTCACACACACTCTGTCCCTCTCAGTCAGTTACTGTAAAAATGGGTCGTCTCATTGACCTACTTATAGGCCTCATGAAAAATCCAGTTATTTTTTTAGACTTTTCCTCTAGTGACTGTGTATTAATATTTTAGCTATAGCAACAGCTGAGAGACAGTGGAAGGATGGCAGGACAGTAGCTGCCACTTTCCTCAGGCATCGCCCTGTCCCATTCACCAAGTTACTGTACAGGACTGCGTCAGACTGCTAATAAGAATGGGAGCAGGGACACTTTGCTGGCAAGTGATGAAAGAGAGTCAAGGATAGATTTTGCAGTGTTTTTAGAGATCTAACTTGGCTTGTCTTTCTGATGCCTGAGGTATAAAGTTGAACTCCAAGTCAGCTTTGATCATGCAAGTACGCGTACTGCACAGTAATCTGACAATCACAGTTGCAGCTCTTTTTGACTTTGACCGACCCCTTGACAGAAATGTGTCAAGGTTCAAAGTGTAAATCAGTTAAGAAGATCCACATCTGGTCACATATTATGAATGCTCAGCCTCCCAAACCACATCGATATAATCATCTGATGCACAGCTAAAACTCTCAACAGCTGCCAGAATACTTTGCACCGTGTCAGACGGACGGACCAAACACACAAATGATTTTTAGATTACATGACAAAATTGGACAACATTTCCCATAAGCCTTATCATGGCAAATTGATGTTTGTGTGGCAGATTGCATCATTAGATTAATTGTTTGACCATCAATGGGTGTTCTCTCAGATAAAATATGCATCCACTTGATGTCCTCACATGGCAAATGGTAATGCTATTCATGAGTCCTCTAGCCTTCACTATGACAGCATGATTGTAATTTAAAAAGAACACTCTTGACTTGGAAAAATATTACATTCGTTCAGTCATCAGTCCTAAGACTCAACAAAAAGTGATATTATTTCATATTAGAGCACAGAAAAAAAAAACCTAAATATTTTAAAAACGGCAAAACTCTGGTGTCGTTTCAGACTCTGATTTGCTCTCAAATTTTGGGGGAAACGTAACACGTGTCCACATCGTCGCACCATCACATTCCAATGTCCCGTTCTCATCCCGATGACTCTGTGACTCATTGCTTGCTATTCTACCCCACAACACAAGCACGCCGTATCCACGTGCTCGTCACGTTTTTAGTGCGTGCCTCTTTCTTATTCGCTCAAGTTTCGGGATGCCACGCAGTGGTGTTGCTCTGCACAGTGGCACTGCTTGAACTGCTTGCTCATCACAACATGTGAAACAGGGTGCAGCGGCACACGCAACTGATCTCTGATGGGGTTGATCGAAAAAAAAACCCAACACATTTTCTCAAACTCTAATAGGTGTTACAACAACTTCTTGAAAATGATACAACTTTCTACCAAGGGGATTGTCAGATACATACGTACATCAGAACAGCATAGCCAGAAGTCTCTTAACATACCTCACAGCCTCACTCACTTTCTGCCACAGCCCACCCCGTTCCTTCTTAATTCTTAACGCTCTCCGTCTCAAAAATGGAGCAGCGACGACCTCCATCCAAGGACAAGTCCCAAATAAGTCTAAAAGTGAAAAATTAATTATCCTCTATAGATCGTGGGGTGCACCGGTCCACATTGGCAACCCCCAAAATATGGCAACCTGCCATTGCCACAGGGACCCTCTGGCCACTTGTCCCAATTCCTTACACTCATCCTGAAGTGAACCCGGTGACGTCCTTGCATTTACAGAGCAGAATGCCATTAGTATGCTGTAGCAAGACTTGTGAGTCTACTTCATAGGACACTGGGAATCCTACCACTATCCAATCCAAACCAGACTATAAATGTATGTTTTTTATAGGATATCTCTGTGCAAAACCTTTCTCAATTACTTGTTGTTTGTTTTCTTCCTACCTCCTTATGGCTTCCTCCTGTTTTCTCTTCTTGTCGTTTTTCTCCTGCAGATATGTCCTATTTCTCTCATTCCTGGCGTGGTCCAAGTTCTGAGCTACCAGGCCGTTGTAGGCTCTCAGCCCATTCTCCTCAACATACTGGAAAAAACGGAGAGTTTCCTCCTCTTTGGAGCTCATCATTTTTCAAGTGTTTCCACAGCATTCTGATAAAAGCACAAAGAAAGTGTTAGTGCCAATTGTTTGCCTTAAAGAGATACACAAAACATTAACAATATGGACCACTAGAGCATAAGAAGGTCTGAATGCAAAACAAGCATGCCGTTATGTCAGTATTCATCGTCTCAACCTTCGTGTTTCAAGGTCAGCCTTGGTGAGATGGAATCCGATGTAGCAAGATTGCATCAGCACCATAATAATGTCACACAACTGATTTTGTGTGATGTTGCTTTTGTTTGTAATGTTCCTGACTGTTGCTGAGGAGTTCGTGGCCTATGAAAGATTCAGAGACTTGCATCATGCCCGTGTCCACAAGAGTAAAAATTTTCCCTGGAGGGTTGCATCATCTCTCTCTGTCGCACACAAACGCATGCACAAAAGCTCACATGCAAATGCAAATATGCAAACAGCCAAGGGACTCGCCATCTAGATCCTGTTACTCATAACCTTCAGTTTCAGTGTTTCAGTTTTCCGACTGGCTCCGGATCAGTAGCGGCTGCTCATTTTCTCAGTTGTGTTCGCACATTTTCTGGCTGAAATAACTGGCCGTAACCAAGTGAGTGTCTGAATGAAACAGAAAAAAATGGCTTTCATCTTCTGCGGTTGTAATATGTGCTGGGCTCAGATGTGAAAATATTGTACTCCTGGGACCAGCCACACAGATTAAATAAAGCAATTGTACTAGACTGTGATGCATGGTTTTGCATATGCGGATATCAGCTTCAATCTCATGGTTAAGATCTAAAAATAACCTCCTCTTGAGTTGTTCCTTGCTGCCTTTTGATTCTGTAAAAAGACTATTACTGGCAGCATCACTGTCATAAGAAATGAGTGTGGATGTTGCTGTGAGGAAAAGCCTCTTCAATGAAAAATCCACATTGGTGCAACCGTACTATGATTCACTCCTTCTAAATAGGGAACCGTTTGAAAACAGCATTGTTTGCAGCCACTTAAGATCCAAACGCAGGCACTGAGCAGCTAACGGTGTGATTCAGTGTGCATGCATGTGCGGTATGCATTTGCTTGGAAACATGTGCAACCGCATGCAACATGGCATATACTATGTGCAACAGCCGAATGTGAATTTGGAGAGGCCAGTGGTGGAAGAGAAGAAGACAGTGCATGCTTTTATGTAGGTCAATGTTTTCAGATCAGCCTAAGACTCATGCTTGTTTACGTGTGAGAGAGAAGCACTGAGTGTGAGTGTGTGTGTGTGGGGAGGGGGAGGGGGCTTGTGATAACTGTATGTATGTTTGTGTGTGTATGTGTGTGTAGGCAGGCAAGGGCAGCGAGGGGGGTGAGAGGAGGGAAGGGGGGGCTTGCCAGATGGAGATTGCAAGGCCAACTGAGAGACTGGCCATTGTCTGGACATCCTCAGCATCCCTCTAACTCATGTCTGTCTATCACAAAGTCCAGCATGGTGCCTAGGTCAATGGGTTTATCTGCTGCTTCCACTACCTACGACACATTCTCAACACTCCTTAGCATAGGTTTGTACAGGCACGAGGAGAGGGCTGATAAGAGCCGGCTGAACAGACAGATTCACCATCTCTGAGCAGAGTTCTAGGGCACAGAATCCTGGTGTCAAGTGGTGTGGAGATTTTTTTCCCCCCATGATTATCAGGTCTTATCACCGATGCACAGGCACGGCCAGAGATCCGAACCCTTACAAAGGAAATAAATCATGGTTTCTGAGGAGAAACGAGGTGCACTGGTTAGATGTGTTAAGGGTGCAGCAGTGGGAAGGCACAGTTCAAACAGTGTTTGAGCTGAATTAAGCCTGCCTGCCTAATCCCTGTAAGCCTGCAGCAGCACTATGCACTAGAATCAGCTTGTTTATCACACTGTTTTCACCAACCGAGCCTTTCACATTGGATTGTCCTCCCGTAACTCATCGATGTAAAATGCTATTCTTACTCGCTAATCTCTATAAAACCTGTCAATTGAGAAACTCGTTTTTTTTTTTCTCAACAGAGCTTTATTTTCCTCCCCATTCTCACTCTTTCCCCTTCACTTGATGCATTTTCTCTTTTTTTCCGCTTCTATCTCATCTCCTCTCCCTCCCGTTGCCCCAGTTGACATGGGCTGCAACAGTTGGAACACAGAGGTGCACTTCGCTTTAAAAGTAAATGAAAGTGGCACGCCGTTTCTGTTCCCAGGCAACCGTGTCACAGGAGAAGGGCAGCATGGATATTCTTGAGACATAATGTCAAATAGATTGCAAGGCCAATTGTCTGGGCACAACACGCGTGGGCGCTCGTGCACGCATGCACACATCAGTGCAGCACAGTGGACCGAGTGAAGATTAACCTGTAAAGCCAGGCATGCACAGGTGCTACACTTGGCAGCTCTGCTTTGGCAGATTTTATGTAGACTTGAGTAGAGGGAAAACATTTTTGCATGCATTATGATGTAGCATGAGCATTTGCATATATCTTTGTGGGTTTGTGGGTCATTGTTGTGTAGAAGTAAATGTTAGGATGCATACTTACAACGGGGCTGTGTCCCTGCTGGTTTGTGCACCAACGTGTCTTCTGTCTTCCCCTGATGAGTCCAGTGCACGCTAGTGAACTCTGACCTATGCTGGAGCACCAGTGCACTATTCCACTTAAATCCACATAGACTTCCATCCATTGTATGTATCCTCCAAACTGAGTGACTTGCTAGAGGGAGTCCCTGTGACCCAGGATAATAAGGCTGGTGCTAGAGGGGAGGTAGGCCATTGGGTGCCCAGCCCAATGCTCCCTCCCCTGGGCACAAAAGGGAGATGCGACCCCTCCAGTCCAGGCGGTGCCAAACTTAGAGCCAGGTGCCAGCTTCTTCACTGCTCCACACATTTGCACATGCTAGAGACGGAAGGAACACGCAGCGTAGCAACAGACCGCACCCGCAACCGCAAGCATGACACAAATACACACTACGAACACGCTCTCACATCAAACTCCCTTGTGCAGTTGCAGACCAGGCGCTCACAGTCTTTCTAATGCTTCATTCCCAGAGTGTCTCTCCTTCTGCTTTTCAGTCAGAGTGCAGAAAATGTCCTCATCCACGGTGCCCTGAAGGTTAAGACCGAGGTAAAGTGGGGTTGTGTGCGTTTCCAGTCATGGCCGTTCCCTGCCGGCTCCCTCCATCCTGCTCATCCACACAGGTCTGTACAGTTGGTCTGTGCTTAAGCAGATGACACCGGGCTTCCCAGCTATAGATCACAACAAGAAGAACACGCCCACTGCCGACTGTAGCCACCTTCTACTAGAGCGTCATCCGCTCTCCCTCTCCCTCTCTCTCCCCTTCCCTTTCCTGCACTCCTATTTCTGTCGCTGTGTGCTTTTCAACTCATCCTCGTAAGAACTCACACCCAAGTCTCTTTCTCTTCCAAGTTCTCGTTTTATGTTTTTGTCGTCTCGTGTGTCTCGCCTGCCTTCCCTTTGCAGCTGCACTGTAACTGGAGCCTGGATGTGTTTCTCTGCTTTCAGCACCACGGACAGCTCTCTCTGTCAGAGGGTGGGGGGGTTGAGTGGGTGGGCACACTCAGAGGGGGCCAAGTGGAAAGATGGGGGAGGCAGGGAGGGGGGGGGAGCTGAATGGGAGGAGTCACCGGGTTGCCAGGGTGTGACCTCATTAGACACAACCTCCTCTTCCCCCGGCAACCGCTGCGCTCCCCCTCCTCCCTCCCCCTCCTCTCTCTTACAGCTCGTAAACAAGACCACGACACAAAAACACTTGCAGTGAATACACCGTGTTGCTCTCAAGTGCATTCACGACATGTACAGTAGCCAAAACAGAGCAGAACAACAACAGAGGAGCAAACGCATGAAAGCAAAACACACACGGAGGGGAAAACAGTACTTTGCAATTTCCAATACACACACGTTGACACGTTGATGCAAGATTAAAATATGTTTGCATAAACAAACAAAAGCAAGTCATCCAGAATAGAGGCTTGTTCCCAGTGGCCACGAAGATGAACAGGATGAAAGCAGGGACAGAGTTGAGCCTGAGTTGTGTGCTTGTTTGGGGGGCTACTGCGGCTGCCGTGTACTTCTGCTCGACTCGTCTGGGGGACGAGTATTGGTTTCAGTGCTGCTGTCGGTTGTTTATGTGGTGGGAGCGCCAGGTAGTTGGTGCAGAAGCAGGGGTTGAGGGAGGGTGAGCGGTGCGGGTTGGGTGGAGGTGGGGTGGGGTGGGTAGCCGGGTTTGCTCGGATGGATTAACACCGTCGACACAAAAGGATTGGGGAGCAGAGATCTGTTGTTTTCATCAACCCTTCCCTCCATTTCTCTTAACCCCCGCCCTTCTCCCCCCTCACTTTCCCCCCTCCCTCTATCCCTGGTTCTGTCTCGCACTTTGCGGGGGGGGGAAATCAAAGGGCGCTATAGTAGAAGGTAGTAGGCAACAAAATCAGTTTTCAAAAACATGTGTTGGCCAGTTTAGAGGAGAGAAGGGGGATAATGGGGTTGTTAAAAATAAAGCAAAGGGAGGGGGAGCCAAATAGAGCAATAACACACTGGGGGATTCAGCAGGGATGAACTACTGTGCTGGATTGCACATGATCATCAAAATAGGCACCTGTTTTGGAGTGAGGAGCGAAAAGGTGAAATTAAACAGCATTTCTCTGCACCCACTACAAACACTCCTCTCATAACAGCACACCACATGCCATGAAAAGCCAATTGCTATGATCTCACTGTGATAAAATGCTCGGTCAAAAAAGGTAGTCACCCCCATTTTTCTGCCTATTGTGAGGGACGTGGTCGACTGGTCTCGCACAAAGCAAGTCACTCCATCCAAACTAACTCAGCACACGCACCCATGCACATGCACATATACACAAAGGGCCCCGCCTGACCTCAGTGCACGGCCCATGTGTGCAATCTCAAAGGAAGTATTTAGATCCTATCAGAGTTCAATGAACACAGACAGTGAGGAAATCTCAGGGGTGAATGGGTTAAACAAATTTTTCCACCTATGTGCACAAGAGTACTTTGTTTTGTGAACAGTGGAGGACAGTCCCTCAGGGACAGAATGAAGGGTGAAAGAAGAAACGACGCCCGTAACTTTTCAGTTCACACACGCTTACAGAAGCACAAAGACTTGCATACAGAGAGGAAGGCATCCAAACTGCCTGAATACATTATTAAAAGCATGTTTCACCGTATTGAAATTAATTTGTAGCTGGATTTTGATAATGAAGCTATTTTTTTGTGTTATATATGTTTATCAAAGCTGCTTAAGCATATTGTGGGAAGACCTGGTGTCATTCTCTTTTCTTACTTTTCAAAACATCAGTTTGTTGTAGTAATGCTGTACCAGCTATATTATATTGCTGTCAACTGATTTCACAATGTACAGTAAATTGACGAAAGACAACAATATTTCATTGACGGTCAACATATATCAAATTTGACAAATACAGTAATAATAACCAATAAATGGTACTTCTTTTTTCGCCCATGAAGAAAGTCTCCAGACCCCCTTAAAAAAGTATGAGGTTTTGTGAGATGTTGCTGAAGGAGGGCCTTTATACATTTTCTGAAACACCATCTATGACAAATTCTTAATTATTTGGGCCTTCTTGTAAATTCAGCAAATGTTATATAGCAACTTGTTTCTTCCTTTGTGTAAAAAACATATCTTTTTGTCCCACTGTGTTGGCTATTACTGTTGGTCTGCCTGTTAAAAGAAACATGTTTATTTGAATGTACATCAGGAACTTGAGATCTGATCACAAGTGATCACTTGGGACTCACGTGGAGACACATTATGATGCCAGGTGTGAACTTACGTACTTTGAACTGTCCACTTGTGACTGGCTTACCCACGACGTATATCAGGCTTTTAGAAACAAGCCTCACACCTTCTAGTGACCATCTAAAGCCCTTATCATCAAGCAAAATGGCTTTGACTGGAGGCTAAATCACAGTACATCTGATCAATCTTGTTAGATAAAATATCCGTTATTCATTTACTAACAAGCCACTCGCATGTACTCAGCATATCAGTCTGGCAAAGAAACAACCTCAACAGTTCATGTATGTTAGTGGAACATTGTGACGTTAATGACTGTTTACAAATACGGACCAGTGTGCCCCGGAGCAGATGCGTGGTACTCGGTTCAATCATGCGCGTAATGATGTTGTATTGATCCACTGCTGTAACAGGCTAATGAAGAGTCTATAAAAACCATTATACCAATCAATTAAATGCCACTGAGGAAACAGAGTCATAATGAATAGAGCAAGGACTCTGCTTCACAAGGTTTTATTAAGTGTGAGTTACTGGCATCAGGGATTGGCACCTACACATGGTGCTACCGTAAGTGGTATCTGCTTCTAAGGAGGGTGTGGGTGGCATTTAGATTCTTGAAAGCATCTGTGAGGCTTAGTGGCATTCTCTGTTTTCTGTCCTCGCTGGGAGTGCCATGCAGGTGAGGATGAAGAAGGCACTGGCAGCGCAGATAGTGAGACAGTGGCACTGAATATGTCAGACTCTCATTAAAGATGCAGCACATCTTACTTCCACTCCTCTCATCTCGACCCGAGAGAAATGGAGCATAAGGTTCTTGCTCTGGCCAGCAATGGGCAGACATCTGACCACTCACATATGCATGCACGTACTGAAAAGTGATGCACCCCTTTCCTGCTCAGTGCACGACACACCCTACTTAGGAATTTCTGAATGCAAGACGCTCCTTTACTTAGATTTTTTAACGTCTTATCCACACGTTCCTTAGAACTGAGCTGCACAGCATGAGGTAATGTTCTATTTAATCAAGCTTCTCAACACTCATTTATCACCACTTCCTCCCTCCAGAGATGTCAAGCAGAGGCATGTTTCTAACGACCACCCTCAACACTTCCCGCTGTTACACCAAGACACAGAGGTGAAAATGGGAGACTGAATAGCGTAATCTCTCAAACAGGCGGTTGAGGGCTCCAATCTTGGGGGTTTAACCCCCTGTAAGCCCCTTAAATCCCCAGTTTAGAGGGCCAGAACTGATGGGCTAAAGCCCCCGGAGATTGTCTACTAACTACTGGACTCAGACACACCATGAGAACATAGAATGAAGCATCGCCCACTACTTCTGCTGTGGCCGCTTAATCTTTCTGTAGTGCTGGTCAAAAGATTGGATGGGCTTAATTGGCATCAGAAGTGCCACAGTTATGGTTAAAAGAAGGTCAGTATGAGGACGTAGGCAGGTTTCTGATTATGATTTAAATATTGTGCATTGTACTTTAGTGCAGTAAAGTGATGCTGTGTAAATGTCATGTTTCACGTGACTACTGTAAGGACACTCGTAGTAACTGACGACCTCATGCGAACCAAAACGAGGAATACAAGAGGTGTGGCTTGGAAATAAGATCTATACTTGATGTCAAGAAAACACAGACTCCCTGTTACTTTAGGCAGGTTAAAATGCCTAAAAACATCTCCAATTCACCTTATTTTGAAGTATGTTAATGATTCTTTGCACGGCAAACTTACCCTGGGTGCATTAGCAAGGGTGTCTGAGTGAGGACTCTGAAAACTAGGGTTACTGGCGCCATCTGCTGACCAAGTTCAGTAACCATTAAGTGCATATATTTCAGACACATCATTCAAAAAATTAACAAGGCAAGGCAAAAAATCTGTTGCATAAGGAGGCTCAAAAACACACTATTGCATATTGAATATTTGACTAGAATGTGTAGCTTTGCTTACAGACATACACTTACAGCACATACTGTGGCTTTGCTGTAGCATCTGAGATTTCAAAGATTGAAATATCAACGATGACTTGTACTGTGGTTCAAGAATGATGTTGTGGTACCAACACACATCGATACGTAGCCAGTTTGACAAGGAAATGAAAGACACAACAATCACACACCTACTGGGTATATAATGCTAAACAAATTTTAAAGCACATCAAGACTCTTGAAAAGGACACAACAGTGGAAAAGGTCACAAGAGTAACGCTGTGAACGCTGCAATTACCAATGGCTATGCACAAAGAGATGTCATTTATATGGTTGTGCGTAAAAGGTCAGAATAGTTCAGCACTTTTTACCTGAGTCCAGTACAAAGCACTTCACAAAGCACCGCAAGTCCATGGTGGAGCCTCAAGGACACCCGATGGAGGCAGGAGGGGCTCAAAACGCCAACACTGCAATTAAGGGACATACTTTACACACCGGTTTCTTTAATATCAATAATTTTGTACCTCTACATTTGATCTTTATCAGACATTCATAGCAGGGAAAGCGCAAGTGTATTTAAAAACATTAATGATGATTGCTGCATTCCTCTTATTATTATTATTTTATCATTGTATCGTGCCTGCTGGCTTACTGGAAAGCTTACTGGGACACTTAATGGAATTGCGCCATTGTTAATGGTATTAATCCCGCCTGTGCATTTTCTGCTATGAGCGCTCTGAAATGCTGTGAAAAACGTCAGTCTGCTTTAAGGACCTCTGTGTACGCACACACAGAAGAGAAAAGAAGGGTGAGTTCGCTAGAAAATACAAAAGATGACGACCTTGACTCAATCCAATACAAAAGCCCTGCAATACATAAATACATGTTGTAATTTTAAGATTGTTGTTGAGATAGTTTTACAGATATAGCAGGGTTTCTGAAGCAAAGGCCTTGTTTCCATGAGTTATGGGCAGATTTTCAGATACTGCATCATGGCTAGACCATATAACATATAGCTAGACTTATTTGAGTTTAAAACCACAATTTTTGTTGATTTTTTTAAACTTCCTCTTTTTAAACTACTCCACAACTTTTTGAATGAAATTTAGCCCAGCTCACCTTCCTCTATTTCAGATGCTAATTACGGTAAATGTCAACACCTGTAGCCAGAGGGCGAAAACATATTCAGACCTTTACCTAAGTAAAAGTAATAATACCACAATGTATTAATATAATAATATTAATTAATATAATACCTTACTTATTTCAATAATAGTAACCAATGTAAGTATAAGCAGCAAAATGTAGGCAAATTTTAAGTTTCATAAGTAAAAGTAACGTTACTTATTCTGTAGAAAAATGGTTCCTGTTAGTATTACTGCTACATTTATGTGTATATTGCAATTCCTTGCTGTGGATGTTCAATGCTAATGCTAATTTGAACTACTTTATACACTGTGGGGTAGTTTCATCTGCAGCAATGCATCATAATCTATAAAATCACAACATGTTATCCCTAAAAAGTCAACTTTTCACGAAAAAAACATATTTTAGCTTAAAGAGGTAGTAGAATTTTCTCAGTTCATAGAAGAAACATTTAATCATTTAGTTTGTCAGAAGAAAATCTGGACAGAAGGGTATGAAAAAATGTAATCTGGAAAAATAAATAAATAACAGTAACTGAACTGACATAAATGAAGTGGAGGAACTACAATATTTGCCTCTGAGATGTACTGGAGTAGAAGTATGAAGTTACATGAAATATAAATAAGCGAAGTAGCCTTACCTCAAATGTGTACAAACGCACAGTGGGGTTACTCGAGTAACTGTAGTTACTTATTTACATTCCCTCACCGCCTGTAGCTTGCGTGGGGCTAGCTAGCTTCTAACGGTAACTTTGGTGACGCAGTTAGCTAACAGTTTTGGTTACAAGGCACAGCTGGCGGCGGCTTCTCGTACTAATTAGCTGACCTTTTCAGACATTTTCGGCTGCCCAGCTAATGTCAAAGTTACCTGTGATAGTGGAAAATAAGTTGAGCCGAATTTGTTAGCTAGCAAAGTTGGACTCACCTAGCTAACAGTTATCATGTTGTATGAACGTTTGTGGTTTGTTTGCTAGCTAGCAAATGTGACTCATTAGCGCTTCTTCCTTGGCTAGGCTAAAGTAAACACCGGTCTGTGTTATGTGCTAAACTTGTTGTGCAACTTACCGTGATGTATTTATGCCTTTTCCTCCTGAGGTTCAAACACCGAATGCATTTCTGACTTCCAGCTTCAATGGCATCCTGACAGGACAGGGGGCAGGAAGAGGTTACATTGATCAAGGTCACAAACAAAGATGTGAGCATTGATTGTCCAGATTAAACGTGTTGAGTTCATAAGACTAATTAAAGATATATTTTCCATTCAGGATTGGAAGAAAAACTGAGAGCATGGTGTACAGCAAGTCAGCCTCAGAACTTTTAACAGCCTCTGCTGAGGGCCTCCTTTAGGTAAGTGGAGACTGAGTTCAGATGCAGCACATCATCTGAGGAAGACACAGCAGGAGGAGGACTTATTTGTCTCAGAAAGATTTGCTGCCTTCCACTCTACTAACACTAACCTGAGATGATGTGACACAAAACAAGCAGGGTGAGCGGGTGCAGCCAGTCCAGCACTTTCCAGCAATTGTGGGTATGAATTTGTTTGTGAGCAGTTGTGTATACTTACAGGTGACCTTCATGAGTGTGTCCCTGGATCAGACAAACCTGAGGTAGCTACCTGCTAGCTCAGACTTTTTTCTCACTGCTGCTTGCAAAGACTGAGCTCTTGTGTCCTTCATGCCTTGTTTGTTGTTTTTGTAGCAATCCTGATTGATGTGGAGTCTCTTTGTGAACATACCCCTCATTTACTCTTAAGAGACGAGCTCTCAAGTCTGGCTTCTTTCACTTAAAAACCCACGGGAAGAAGAGCTAATGTCTGTCTCTGTGTGTTCCTTGATGGGTTCCTGGTCTAAGTAGAGGCTTTAAATGGGTTGTAGACATTAGTTCAAGTTCAAGTTTTTTATTTGTCATTTTCACATTCAGAGTATACATGAACAAAATGTTGTTTCTGGCCACCAAGGTGCTATGGCAAAAATACATCATTGCTCAGGCTTACACACAACAGTTTGCAAGTCCATCAGCTGACATTTGTACTGTGACTACCTGAGCTTCATCTTGTGCTTCTCCTGGATTCATTCTTCTTCTTCTTCTTCTTCTTCTTCTTCAACACACAGTTCAGGCCAGCAGAAAGAGTTCAGGTCAGGATGTGCCCTAAGGTTACATATTGTATGAGTGTGTTACACATCCAAAAGTAACTTAAAGAGCTGTAGCAGTTCCTAGAAAAATTGTGCCCTTGGTTCAGAAGGAAGAAGGACTGAAAACCTCTGCTGAAGTCGGCCTGCGAACCAACTACAACAATTAATAAGCGTAACCCATCCCAAATCAATAAAATAGAAGATAGTAGCAACTTCATAAAACTTAATTTCAACTTTATAATTAGTTCTCTAGCAAAGTTGTAAGAAGATATTGCAAGATTCATTGTAGATTATTGTCAAACAGTGGTGCAGTACCATGTCTGTCCAGGAGAGGGTAGTATTTAACATCAAATGTGCAATAGGAACATGAGGTTACTGTTGGAAATGTAGTGACACATTTTGAAAATGAATGAAAAATATTGTAAATTGTTGGAAAACACTGGGTTGTAGACTAATTGCATTTTCATTTATTTGACATGTGCCTGGTGGACGTCAGCCTAGCTGTGTGTTCTTTAGTCTCATAATCACTGAATGTTAATCTGAAGTAAATCTACAATATTGAACACCGAGTCTGAAAATATATATCATGGGATAAAGGCAAATTTAATTTACCTTTGATTTTTTAACTCTACATAGAAAGATAGAAATTAAGTGTATAAATCTCGACAACAGTGGCTGCAAAGCCTAAGGGAGTATAAAACTGGAAAGTCAGGAAATCGGTTTGAAAAAATCACATTGTGTAGTTGCTTCTTTATTAAACATTGTCACCAGTAGATGGCAGTGATGTTAATCAAATTACAAGTATTGCTGTACAGGCCTCAGCAGCATTAAGCTCGGGAGTCTCCCTGATGCAGGAAGAATTAGTTGCAACTCAACCATCACCATACTCTGAAAACGAAATTAAAATCCCCTGCCTTGTTTAATCCCATCCCACCACCCATACATATTTAATCATCTGATATGAACAGATCAGAGTAGACTGGCCCATAATCCAATTACACATTTTCCTACATCTTGATATAAAAGAAAAAGGAACTGATACCAACTTAATGCCCTCTGAAGATTTTAATATGCTCTCTTACTTGTAGCACTGACCGACATCTCCTTTAGTTTATAACTGGTGTGATCTTGATAATGTTTTTGTTTTATCATGTGAATAAGAAGTTGGCCAAATAAATGGATATACTAATTATAATTATGGCTAGTTTAGTCTTATAAGCTTCTGTTTTAGCTTTATCATTCAATAACACAGTTCAAAAAAAGCTCAGAGTTAAATAACATTCAGGACACAAAAGTTGCTCTAAATCATAATTCCTTTTATATATTTTTTTACTTATTAATACCACAGTGAAGTGTTTTGTTGTTTGGATTGAAAGTGCTGCTGTAAGGAGACAGACACTCCAAGTCCCTATAGGGATAATTGAAGTGAGTTTTTAGTTGGAGCACTTAGCTGAAGTAAACAGAAAGGGAGGGGAGTGTGCGCAAGGCTTTGGGAACAGGCATGCAGACAGCCCCGAACACTGAGCGCGGGACAGACTGGCTTCAGCCCACCACACCACTCTTCCTCTGTCCAAGAGAAGACCCCAGACCTCTGCTGTGAGGCGCTCACACTCATCCCCCCCCACCCCCTCCAACCAATAATGTGAGAATCAGACGGAAACGTTTGTCAGATGTTTAAACTCACCGTCGCTTCAAGTGCCGTCTATTTTCAACACTGTCACTCAGTTCGCAGTCAGGCTACAGTAGGCGATCCAAGGCGAGGATACCTGGTGTGAGATGCGGCAATGTCCCGAGGAATATGCCCACGCGTAAACTCTTGCGGATCCTTTTGGATTTTGTCAGCGGTCGTATTTGCGGCGAATTCTCTCATCGACGTGGACGCGTACAGCTGTCATGAGGTGAAGACCGCTTTCCAGCTGCGGCAGGTCGGACCGCTGCACCGCGTCCCGGAGACACCTGGCACAGGTGAGCCAGTGGGGTTTGGCACCTCTTAGCGAGGAGCACTTTGGAGCTAACGCGCTCTGCAAACAGCAGAGATTTACGCAGACAAGTCGCATTTATCTTGCATTACAATTACCTTGTGTCAATGTGTGTCTCTAGTCTTTTAATTAACGTCCACTGCTTCTAACTGTCCTTGCTTCTGTCAAAAGCACACGTGGGTATGCACATGCACGTTTTGGTTTTCCCAAAAGCAAAAGCCCACTGAAGTGACAGCAGCAAGAGATTGAATGGCTGAGAGACAGCTTTTGCTCCCTGTCTTCACTTTTGTCAGGTTGTCTCTCCCCATATTAGTCATCTAAATTCAAGAGACTTTTAAAGGGTTGTGACAATATATGTCACTTGTTTTGTGTTTATACAAAAAGGCATGCTGCCATCTGAAATGATTTTAAGTAAGTGAAATGTGTCATAGCATGTTTTCAATCAATTCTGGGCATCTTATTTGTCTTGCCTTGTAGATTTCTCCCCAAATCTGTCTATAGTATCTAATATTGCATGTTTAAGTCGCCAGGAATATGTGTCCCATTTGACACCCTTGCTGAAAGTCCCAGAGCCTCTTGATTTCCTCCACGATTTGCAGCTTCACATGCCACCCAGCTGCTTATCACAAGCAGGCTGTTTGGAGAGATTAAACAATTATTTTGCAAATTTCTTTTGGCAGAAAGCCTCGTCGCACATTCACAAGCTGCTGAGGCAGGATTTTAGAGCTAGAACAAGTCTAGAGTGATGCAGAGGTCTCACATGGTTTAATCACTTTGGATAAAGAGGCTACAATATTGTGTCCATAATAGAGGGAGTGATTGCTTTTTTTTTTTTTTCTGATTAATTTGCAAACGTCAGCCACCACCAACTCTTTTAGCCTATATGCACTTGAGCCACAGTTTACCAGAGTAGATTGTCCCGACTCCCACAACAAGCCCATAGAGTTGTTTTGACACCTCTGCTGACATGATCCTGTTTTTTTCTGTCCTCTGTCACATTTTTGTCAGCTTGATGCTTGAAAGCAGCTTCAAATGCCTTGAAGGTTTTTGTGGTATGTGCTCTCCTCCTGCACACTGAGGAAAAGTTATTTTATGAGGATAAACATTGGTTCCAAAACTGTTTTGGAGGCAAAACACAGTTTGAGCGGCGTCAGGCTTTGGTTCAACTATGCTGGATTTGCTTGAAAGTTACTCTGCAAGAATAGAGAGAGACTTCAACACTTATCTAATTACGTCATGTTCCTTCTATTTGGGGTCGTTTCAATTGTCATATACCGAAACACAACAAATCGGGATAGTCAGTGGGCATTAACATTATAGCTTACCGTACTTTTAACAGTTGCTGTGAATAGCTTCCCATAATGTGAGTCTTGGAGGTGTCAAAGATTTAAGTGCATTTTTTAAATTGTAGCCGCTGAAATACAAGTAGTTGTGCAATGTACAGCTATCTGTGCGACCACAGACAAGAATTCTTGCTGCATTAGTGTCACATGCAGGTTGGTGGCAGCTTAAGTATCACCCAGTCGGAGTCTGCAAGCTGTAACAGGGAGAAGAGCAATAGATAGCTGAGTGGGAAGCATACCTAGAGGTGCATCCAAACCACTCGATATGTTTGTTTAGCAGGGTGTCACTACTAGCAACAGAGGATGTCAATTTCATTGCAAGCAGTAGTTTAGGGTTAGCTCTTAAAGACAACGGAAGAACCTTTGGTCTTCTGAGGATGTCAGCAGTCTGGAGCGAGGCTTGCGTGACTCGCCTTCACAGTCTGCAGTGAATTGGCAGAAGCCACATGAGAGTATCTCTGTCTGCAATAGGAGCTGTTGATGAGCATTTTGCCTGACAGTGAGCAAATAGAGGCATACACACAGTAAGTGTGAGAAGTTTGCAATCGTCTTACCCCACCTCGAACCTCACGCAGCAAGAGATTTTATTTCTGAGACAAATCTATCTATAGTAATAACATTTTTTGGCATTAGGGCCTGATAGGATCCAGATACAAACTGTGGCTGCTTATTCTGGACTATTAATTGATCATAAACATTAATGTTTGTTTACGAGGTGTGGTGAACTGCATTTTCGTGCATTTACACTCCACCGTTTCTCTGCTGCTCCTTCCCCTCACAGCTAATCAAACATTGCTGGAGCTTCACCATTACATTTTGGGCTTTTACCTTATTTTGCTTTTTATTTGTACTTGCCCTACAGAGGTTGTTTTGGGTCAGACGCAATCTTGTCTTCAAAGTGCCGACCAGTAGAAGGGGGCGTTAGAGTGGGAGATTTGGTGTATATGTGTGTGTGTACACAATTATGCTACTCTGCTTCAGTTCTCAGATCAAATGCCAACAAAAGCAACTCTTGAAATTTGAAGTGGCAAAACTTCAGCCCCTTTTCGCAGTCTGGTGTTTGTTTTAGGACACAGTGCTGCGTTTCATTCATGTGAGGTGAGCAGATTTCTCACCGAGCGCCAGGAGTGTGGCAGCAGGGAGCTTAAAAGCCGGCCCAACTGGATATGATCTTATATGAAACAATTTCTCTTTTACTGTTGAGATATTTTATCATATTTGTTTTCATTTCTTGTAAAGACTTTCGTCCAAAACTGTCTTGTCCTCCAAAGAAAGCATCGAGTTCATTAAGCAGTGATAGCTCCTTTTATGATTATCAAGAGCACTGTAATCTCATGTTGGCAAAGAGTGCTGGAAGAAGTATATAGAATTCTTTACTTAAGCAAGTACTGAATTACTTAAATCTAGCAATAGCTCCATGCAAATATTTTTACTCCAAGTAGCCCTAAAAAGTCTGTCCCTCCAGTTAGTAGGGATGTTATAAAATGTCATTCTTTACAGGTGAAGCACTTGCAATTTTTAGTAAAAAATACTTCATAATGACTGAAAAAGACTATTTTACTAGTACTGTATGTCTTGGTAATGAATTACTTCAGACCAAAATATTTGCTTTGCAGACACTGAATCCCCTGGGCCTCACTTGACAAAGAGTGACTTTATCGCTCTGTCAGTTTCCGCATCAAGGAAACTCAGATAATGACTGACATGAAGTTGCTTATCCTGTGATTATTTTGAAGAGTTATGGCCACTTTGGTTCGGTGGTACACGGCCAAACACTCCATATTGAGATTACCACGGGGTGCTGATATAGCCCTTTGGAGATAGGTCATTCGGAAAGCAGGCGGCTAGCAGCGCTGTTCACAGACATACTGCGTCTGCAGTTGGCTTAATGTTCTTAGATATGATCAACCTATTTTACAGCTCAGTTAAAACCATCTGATCTCGCAGGGCTTATCTGATTTTGTGTGACCACACAGAGAGCCCTTTTTTCAATGTATTACTCTGCTGCCATTCTTTGATTTACTGAGTCATTAAGAGCTATTTTAAGGGCAAAGAGAAAGTGTCTTATATCTTGAATACAAGGCAAGCAGGGTCATGTGTTAATAGCAAGGGAATGGGAACCCAGTGTGTTATCACATGTCGCCACATCCTTAACCAGTTACAGCGTCAAAAGCCTTGGCAAGCTCTCAAAGCTCAACATGGTCTTTGATTGGCTGTGGTTATTTTGATTCCCTTTTTAACTCGGCCGTTCTCACTGAGAGAGGAACACATGGTGCACACCTACTCCATACACACTTAAAATTATTGAGCATCTGTGTTTTCTCTTCCTGGCCATCTCTCAGCTACCTACTTCAGTCTAATGTGAAAATGACTTAAGAGAGTCAGCAGTTAGTTTTGTAAAACTATATATAGGCACAGTGTAGTGTGTCACGATAACTACTTTTGTCGGAAAATATATTATGTATTGACAATATAATATTATTGTCATTTTCAGATAATTTTATATCACTGATATAATGATAATGTGATAAGATGATAATGCAAGCACGTTTTCAAAGAGCGATACAAAAAAAGCAATATGAAAAAAATAGAATATCTTAAAAAAACTAAACATGAAACAATAAATATAATGGACTCTTGGACTCTGCTAACAAAAAATGCATGGAAATACAGGGTCAGCAAAAAAATGATTGAGGATATGTACATACATCAACAAGTTTAAATTATATGTCGATAAACTAATTATCCTGAATGGCCTGCTGGCAATCACCTCAGATGCTCTTTCTCCAGTCCAAACCAAGCCTTACTGGTGTTGCCCCAGTCTGAAGCTGATTACTCTGTCTGAGTCGGTCTCTACACAGCATCTCTTATTGGATTTCAGCCTAAGTCTATCTTGTGTTTCAGGGGATTGTGTGCGACCCTACCCTCCTGCTTGCTACTGTGGCAGAGAGAGGGATGCAATTTTATGAGGTTGTTAGACTGCCAAGTATATCATCATCCTCTCCAAAAATATAACCAAAAGACGAACCTTATTACGTTCTTGGAATACAAATAGTACATGAGGCGAGAGCTGGTTTCTGAGAGGGAGTGTATCACGTACGACAGATTATCTTAAATGTTAACATAATTACTCTGGCTGAGCACCCCTCTGATAAAATGCTGCTTCACCAGGTCTGCATCCATCTGCCCGCCCGCCTTCCACTTCTCTCTTGCAGCGCTTACCATCCAGCCTCTGCCCTCTGGCAAGGTTTTGGACTCTCTGCCAGTCACCGTAGGCCGTTTCAACTTGGGGTCTGAGAAATCTAAACATTCCAGTTGAGTTTTAAGGTTGTCCAAGAACTCAGGTATGCGGCAAAGACCCTTTGAGGTGTGTTTTCGTTCAACGCGGTCCATCCAAAACACAGCAAATCAGTATAGAGTAAATATCCTGTATGTTCAGTGGATCTGGAAACTTCAAAGGGAACTGGCTTCCTGAGGCAGGAGAAGGGTGACTGCATTAATTGGCTACGTTTTAACAAAGTTATTCTTGTTCTCAGGAAAATATCCAAACAGCAGCATCAGGAAGCCGCAATCCTCCCGGTCATCAACACATTCCAAGTCAAAACAAAGTTTCCATACCGTATTGAAGAGATGTGAGCTGCATATAAATCATTTCATGAGAGCAGGAGTTTATGTAAGTGTGTTTGAGCAGGGTGGTAATAACATAACCATCCTCTCAGCAGTATACTGTTCAGCTTTGCTACTGTAGTACCACATATTGAGAATGGCATGTGAGTTAGCAGGGCAATTATACAGTGGTAGAGTTTCTCCGCTCAGGAGTTTTGACTTGTGCAATGAAGGGCACTGAGGTGTTGCTGAAGGGATTGTGACTAACAAGTCAAGACCTCTGAGCCGTGGCTTTAATACGGCAAATTACTCCAGAGGTATTTGTCACCTGAGGACGATTAAGTGAATTAGGATTCAGAGTTGACACCCAATCTGGAGAGCAATGTGTGTTAAGATTTAGTCAGGCAGAATGAATTGCATATACGCTGGGCACTAATTACAAAGGACCTGTAGAGTTCAGTCTTCTTGGACAACTAGAATCTATTTTAAATAACATTAAAGAGTTACTTGAAATCAGACAAATAGGTGCCGGTTTAGAGATAACAACATTCACAATTTATGACAAACTTTGTAAAATAAAATCACCATAGCAAATGCTGCCACGACAATGTATCTCTCATGATTGTTGAACAAATTAAAAACACAAAATATATATAGTTGTTGTTGTTTTAATGTGTCACCATCAAATTGGTTCAGCAGTAAGGAACATATAGCCCGGTCTTACAAAATTGTAACCATCGATCGCATTGTCGAGAGTTGGGTTTTAAATTTTTCGTCATTGGCTTTTCTGCATCAAAACATAATCTTTCAAGAGAGACTCACAATGCATCATGTTTTTCCCCCTCATCCCTTCTTATGTGTGGGCTCAGGTTGTGGGAACTCTTCAGAGCTCAGTTAGCTGTCAAATGTAATCTCTCAAAAAAAAGATGATTGCACAAATATTCATAGTAATGGCACCCCTTAATCATCACTGGCACAGCTGCCCTGAGAATGGTGTAACAGCTGAAAATCATCATCCTTGGTGAATAATCAATGTGCGGTGTCTGTGAAATACACCATCTAGAAAGTCCAACAGCTAATTAGTTAATTTGTAGTCATAGACCTCAGCCTGAAGACAAACTACACAAAAATGTTACTGAAAACTACTAGTATTGTGAAGAATACAAAACAAAATCCAAAGAATGGAGGAGAAAAAAAAAGAAAGCAATGCCACAAGTTGTCGAGCAGGGACCACATTTAGCTTTAACAAGGCTCGATCCTCAACTATTGTGGCATGGTCAGAATTTATTGGTAGAATTAAGACATTTACAGGCCCTTCAGCAATAGTTGTGGGGTTTGTTTTATGTATTTTAATTTATTCAGCTTCAGGGTTCCATGGCTGAGATTGGAGAGGCACAGTACAGTAACTGTTTCTCAGGTGTTTCACCGGTCGCAGCTTTATAGCTGAATGACAAAGTTAAGTGGACGCAAACTAAAATGACATCTTGGCTCATTTATCAGTGAGATAACAAACCCAAAAGTACAGCCAAACCTACGCAGGAATGCCTTGAAAGCAATGATGTTGATATCTTGTTGCAGTCACGTCAGAGGCTGTTCCAATCCATCCAATCGAACACTTGAAGAAAACTCGATAATTGTTGTTGAGTCATGCTCCCCAAGCAATTTGACAGAGCTTGACTAGTTTTGCAAAGAATAATGGGGGGAAATTGCACTGTCCAGATGTTCAAAACTGTTACTGTTGCCAAAAGTACCAGCTAAATTCGGTCTGAAAGAAGATGAGTATCTATGCAAATACTTGGAATCTGTAGATATTTGTTTACGTTGACATTAAATACCCTTTAAAAACCTAATTACACCCAAGGCTTTAATTTCCTCTTACAAAATGTGAAAAAGTTCAAGGAGAGGTCAATGCCCGTTGAAGGTTTATATACTGTAGTCTGTATTGGGTGTACTAAGGAGTATGGTTAAAAAATACATGTTACTCAAAAACAAGGCAGTCAGATATTAATAGATGTGTCCTACATTGTAAACTTCAATGACTCTTAGAGTCCTTGGTAGACTGCTTCCCCAAGTCCTCAATGCATATTTTAGTTTACCCTTCAGGCAGCAGCCACTAAAATGCTTTTTGTTTATCAACTGTTAGTAAAATATTCTCAAAGATACAAAAGAACACACTCAGCAGTTTGTTTGCTGTTGGACATAGCAAGTGAGATGGCTTCTAATGAGTCTAGAAAGTGGCCTGGTATATTCGTGACACAGTCAGCCTGTCCTGACTGCTGTGGTGGCTTTAACAGCCAAAGTCTTTCTGGGTATCACTTACTCCATGCAGCTACTCGCAAGGGACGGAGAGGCCAGGCTGGATTCCACTGTGAGTCCCTGGATATTAGTTTCATATCACAGATAACACACAAACACAAAGGAGAGAAAGAGCCAGCCAAGTGAGGAGAACAGGGTCAGGGCCGGAAGGGGAGAGAGGACGGACACCAAATTTGGTAAAACGATAACCTTTAAAACAGAAGCACAATCAACCATGCTTTAAATTAGCAATTAATATTTGAAAGAAGGACATCTTTCAACCGTGCGACCGAGTATTTTGTCAATCACCAGCCTGCTGAGAGAACATGTTGAGCTTGTTGTATGTGGTGTATTTCATCAAACTGCTAATTTAAAGATTTTGTCTAGACTTGTTTTGTGTATTCTTACAAAATCCCGACAAAGTTCAAAACCAGTAAAATCCATAAGTTAATGCTGCGTTTGCCCTTTACTATAACTTCTTGGAATACATTAGACAATACGTCAGAGTGAGGATGGAATTTGGCACATGTGACTAAACGTAACATCAATTAAAGGTCCAATTTGTAAGAAAAGTTGATTTTGGAGTCTCATTTCCAACCCGTCAAATACTGATGCTTTAGTATAGCAGCCGACCCGACATACAATCCCAAAGTGTAGGTCTTTCAAACATCACCTTGGCTTTTCTTTCTTTTGCTACCTGAGTCATATCAGATAGATTTTCATCTGCAGTGGTGGTCATTTAACAAAGAAGAAAATGACTCCCATGACCCTAGACTAGTATGTCATTTGTTTTTATAGTTTTGAGTAAGAGACCCCTGGCTCAAAAATTACATATGTTGCCTTTTAAAATGAATTATATGAATTGTTGGATAGGTGCATAGTTGCTCATTAAAAAGTAGTGGACAATTGTTCTGGGGTTGCTTCTTTTGCTTGGTGAGGTTTGATAAAATACTCTCAAATTAAGAGATCCATTTTCATGTCATTAGATATTTGATGGTCAGCGATTCTATGACATTAAAGCAAAGGATGATGTAGACTGTCTAAGGATGAGGAACACTGTTTGGTGACCTATACCAAATAGATCAATTTAGAACTGACATTTCATTTATCGACGTGTGTTGATGTATGTTTAGACCTGTAAATACCCATGGGTTGCATGTTGACATAGATTGTGTTTCTTATTATTGTTGCACTCTTGTAAAAGACCACTGTTAAGCCTATTGGGAGGTACAGGAAAGTAATAGATGTAAGCCCAAAACAAAAGTCGAGCATTGTATTTTGTCAAAATTGGTTAGACAAACGTTATATACTGATGAACAGAAACAGTGTTACTCCTCTAAATACACTCTGAGTCAACAGAGAAACAGTATCGACAGGGAGACAATGTTAACATAAAAAAGAGAGGACTGCTACAGAGATGGAGATAATGAGCTGGAAGAGGCAGGACAGCCAGTTATGACTTCACTCGTCTGGCTCTGGGATGGGAACAAATGGAGCCTTGCTGGGTAATTAAGAGACACCCAGGCCTCACTAGGATATGCCAGGCAAATGGGAGAGAGGCAGCAGAAAGGGAAAGAGGGATTGAGAATGCAACCCTATTGTGTTTCATGGAGGGATTTGGACAGTGAGGCACTGGTCTTGCGGTCTGTCCTAAGGCCATGCTTTAGGCTCTGGTTACAACACCTGCCTCTAGCCACCCCAGTCCAACCCTCCCCCCCCCGTAAAATGAGTTATCATATCAGACTTCTGCATTATGGAAATGTCCCTTTGTAAGCAAACGTGTGGGAAAGGACAATTTTAATAGCCCATGCTAATTGTGACCAGTCTCAGTGATGTCATGACAGTGTCTATATGGGTCGCAATAGTGAGAAGCAGGTGACACTGGCAGGGCAGGGTGGACTCTGTTTCAGCTGATGTAATTGTGCCTGATTGAGCTGTTCTTTGGATCAAAGTATTTGCAGTTAGGTCATCGCCTTCATGTGGTTTTCATAAACTGTAGTATTATGGCTAATGACTGCCTAGATTTAGAGGCGATTTCACTTATTACTGACTGACTTACTGACTGACTGTGTGTGTGTGTGTGTGTGTGTGTGTATGTGTTTGAGTGACAGCAGATTTTGCATGTTCACATTGCAAAATACTGTCTCATGCATGTATTTTGTGTTTTACGGGATATACAGTACACATGCATATACAAATGTATGTCTTGACGATGTGTGTGCAATTGTATGAGTCAAAGATATTTATATATTTGGCAGAGACAGTATTTATAGCAGGAAACGTAGATGAATTCTTGGTCTACTTTCTCACCCTCCCATGGTGCCTCCTCTGTCTCCCAGTGGAGTTATGGCCTGTCTATCTATGTGCATACTCAGGACACTATACATATACCCACACATATTTGCACAGCACAATGTAATCATATACATTTATATCTCACAGGAGAAAAGACATTTTGTATTCTTTGTATTTCATCCAAACTTCCCTCAATTTTTCTGCAGTTCCATTCCCTTTGATATGCTCTGATGTATGTGTTACCGCAGACTTTAATATATAAAAAAGATAAATGTATATCCAAAGAAGATAAGAAACATGTTAACATAACTTAACATGTTTCTACTTGACTTTCCTAGATGTGGATCTGTTGGTTTGTAAGCACCAGGGTCCGTCCTGCTGCACCCGGAAGATGGAGGAGAGCTACCAGTTCGCTGTAAGAAGAGAAACCCTCCACAACATTCACTCCTACAGCTATGAGCTTGAACACCTCCTCTCCGGCCACTCAGATGCCTTCCAGGGTAAGTGTTTGGACAGAGCTTGGGTTGGATGGGATTGGTCTGAGACATTGTGTTGTTGATGGATGGGAAAGAGATGTTGCTATACTAGTACCTACCTCTGGGACCTTATACCCCAAAATATTTAAAAACTTGACCCAATGTTAAGCTGACCTGGAACTGAACTTGTGCCCCTTATTCAAATCCAAATTCAGCAATAAACAAGATAACTTTGTATTTGTTGTCTTGCTTGCAAAGAATATTTATTTGTCCAGTATTTTCACTCAGTACTCCGGGGTCACGGTAGCTGGCGTGCAAGCAAGTGTGCAACTCAAGAAAATGGGCATGGCTTCACTTTCCCCCCCTCCTCCCTTCTTCTGTGGCTTTGGCAGCAACGGAACTGCGGAAAAGGATCGGTTGGGGTAAATGTGAAAAAAAAGAGGGTACAGAGGCCTTTTCTCAGACTTTAGTGTTTGTTGGAAGATGGTCTGCTTTGTCATTATCTGATCTGGCTCTCAGGACAGCTAAACAGTTACTGGAACCCTTGAAGAAATTACAGTAGTTTGGGAGAGTCAGACAATCAGTGCCCAGTAATCATTTTTGTTTTTTTGCTTGGTGTTTTTTTATTTTTTCGGTGTATTTTGTTGTTGCGATGTCTCTTTGGTAGCCCAGTCAGTTCAGATGTCTGAGTTCCGGATAAACAAGGCTCTGCTGTAGATACAAAGCCTGTTTCAGAGAGGTCTTGCCTGCCAAAGGGTTTTGTACTACGCCCAACTGAATCAGGCAGTGCACCAGTTGCCCAAGCTTGTCCTTCCTCTTCCTCTAGTAATTGCAGTGTCATTTAAATTTAGTTTCCGAAAGGGATCAATTTTTTTTCTCCTCCTCAAAACCTCCAACACATTGCCAAAGAGTGGGAGACATGCTTTGGATGTTTTAAGTGTTGCAGGAATTTTGGTACCATACAATTAGTTTTATAAGACAATGAAGTGCTTAGACGTCATGGTGGCCAAGTCCCGTTTTATGAGGGATGTACCGGTCTTGCTGTCCAATATGGAAAACTCATATGCGAATACCAATAGAGTAATAGAGAATGAAACGTGTAACTAATTTAACACTCATGGAGAATTTCTCATTTTAAGACATGAAATTGGAAATGATTACTGTCATGTTTAACTTGTAAATGTCATCTGGACAGGTTATATTACAGTCACAGTGTTCAGCATACTAAAAGCATTGGCTGTATAAAATATGGACAGAGCTTCTGGGTTTGAAAAGTGAAGCCAATGCAGAAGTGCCTTAACTAATGTAAAGTTAAAGTAACCTCATGTAAGCTTATGAGAAAATTACACCACTTCATACTTGATTTATTACCCTAGGAAACAGTTTTCTAATAAGTTGGTGGAGATTCTCAGTCATCCAGGTCATGGTAATTCTAAGTGCAACTGGACTTGTTTCAGTTTATTGAAGATATTTAGTTTATGGTCTCATTCTCTAGTTTCGAGACTTCTTTAATACCTCATGATGTTGATTTTGTAAGTTATAGTCCCATTAAAGGTAAATGTAGATGGTAAAGTAGGGTATGCTTTAGGGTGTGGCTGACGTGTGATTGACAAGTTGCTACCACAGTGTGTTCTTGGTCAGATCTAATCAGGGTATCCTCCCCAGCTCCACCCTCTCATCTAACTATGTTAAATTCTGGCTCCAAAAAAACCCCAAGATTATGACGCCCATAAAGCCAAACTTCAAAACAGTAATCTTTTCACCAAAAGGTGATGTCACTATGGGTTTACACTTTACTAAAACATCACCAAGATATTACATTTCTTATTACTATGTCAGTGGATACATACAGTAGTGCTGGGAGAGAAAAGCCCCTCTTACAGTTGTTTAACAAGCAGGTTGGTGACATGAATAGATGTTACTTTGTTCGAAAAGTGTTCCTGGTATCTGTCCATTTCATCATCATTATGACCTTTTCGTTCTTACCTAATGTCTGAGCCTGTCTGGAGAAAGAAGATCAGGTGTTCCACATGTCCAGAAAAGGCCAAGATGGAAAATAACAATGGAATAACAATAGAAACTGGAGTATGGTAGTGCTGAAAGTGATGATGTCACTAGTCCTCAATTTGCAAGGCCTTCTAAGGACAGTCTCTGTGCTGTCTGAGTGCCTCGAGTGGAATGTGAAGTAGCAAGTGGCTCATATACCGCATGAAGTAATTAGAATTTGATTTTGGCTGATACCGTTGTTACTGGTATTCACACGCTGGATGGTGGAAAATTGTGGGTAGCTTTCCTTTTTGTTTGTACTGTATCTATGGAGTTCACCACAGAGCCAGTTGTCTGCAGGCTAAAAAACTCTGCCCCTTTTTGCTGTTAATCTGATGTGTTTATTTGATAATTCCTTCATGATGTGGCCACTATTTTCTGTGCAGCTTTGCATCTGACTGTCAGTTAAGTCGTACCGTAAATCTTGTCATGACAAGTCCTTTGTGTGTGTGTGTTTTCTTTATACACTCTCGCTGTTTCAACTCAAACTCACTCCTGCTGATTGCTAAAGTTTAGCCAAAAGGACATTAAAAGGGAGATGGTGTGTGTGTAAGGAGTGTGTTTGTATGTGCGTGTGTGTCTTTCTGTTTTCATTGGCCTGCCGTTGTTTTCACAGCCCTAAAAGCCCTACTGTGCTTTGTCATGTGTGGGAGTTGTCATGTCATGAGTATGACCCAATAAACACAGACCACATTTATAAATGCTTCAAAGTTTTTTCCTTGTACGTTTCTGATACTGTATTGATAGAAATGAATGGGTTCGGTTGTATGCTGCAATAACAAAGCTCTCTGGTGCAACAGAACTAATAATCTTTTGGGATTTTACGGAATTTGCCGTCCACTGTGTAGCCTGCAGCTGCCACACCCTAAATCACAAATACGAGGTATTGTGCTCGTGATTTTCCCAAAACCTACATGCAGATGACCACCGGATCTTCTCCCCCTCCAGCATACAAACAGACAGACTCTCCTAATCCATGCCATAGCTGATAGGTAATGAGTGTTGGGTCCTGATGGTGGGTAGGTGTCAACCACAGAGCCCAGTCTAAGCTGGACCAGCTTAGAGCTGCCATCAAGGGCTTTGGCCTGTCAGCCTGTTCTAGCCAATCAGATCTGGAGTAATCTTACTGGCTGGACACCTCTCTGTTGCCTCCTGATTGGCTGAGGGAAAGTTGAACAGATGGATTGGCTACCAGAATATGTTTGTATGTCTGTTTCCCACACTACTAGTTAATCCCTAGAATCGTTGGGTCAGAGCTTTACTCTAAGTTAGATCCAACATGCCTTGATATAAATGACTTGTTCAGTCCAATATGCAGCAATTTCTTGTTGCAAATTGTTGTGCAGGCAATCCAATTTGCCTGCCTGTATGTGTTTGACAGGTGCAAATGATGAGCAAGTGTCTGAGTATACTGTATACTCACACTGCTGGGGAGCAGATGTCAAGAAAATGCTGACTGGTTTGATCACTAGTGTCACCGATATGAGGGCGACGTGGCCCACAGTTAAAGGCCATGACATCTGTGTTTGTGTGTGTGTGTGTGTGTGTGTGTAATGTTAATGTTTGAGCATTTTGTACATATGAATCTTAATCATTGTGTGTGTGTGTGTGTGTGTGTGTGTGTGTGTGTGTGTGTGTGTGTGTGTGTGTGTGCATGTGCATAGATGTGTACTAAAGACATGCGAGCATGTACAATATTTACCACCCATGCAAGTCAGCATGACCATCTCAGGGCTCAAGTTCTCCTCACAGGACTTGACAAATACTTTTCAGAGAAATGTATTCTCCTGGCCTAGATAGCTTTCTATCATCAATGAAAGTACATTGCATTTAAAACTTTAGGTGCCCTTCAAGGAAGGGACAAGGAGTTCATTTGAGAAAGCGCGACAGCGAGAGCGAGACGGCAGAGAGAAAGAGGCCATGGCAAGGACGGTGCCTTTCCTCATTGAGGCGACATAATTAGCTGATCCTTGTCTCATCATCCAGGAACTCTCCAGACCCCGCTGTCCTGGGAGATAGCGTACGCGTGTACGAGTGTTTGCAAGAGACAAAATGATCAAATCCCCGACCTGAGGCAAAGGGAAACCTGAGGGCCTCTGAAGTTAATGGCAGAATGCAGAGTAACAGTTTCCCGCAGATCAGGCACCACTAGTGACTTTCACACATGTAGCTACCTTCAGGAACATTTCAATATTGAGCCTTTTCACAAATTTCACGGCAATGTCGGAAAAGATCGGGCAAGGGACCAATCCAGCAGATGGCGGTAATGCAATCCTTATGGATGCCAGCCGCCATTCAACTCATCAAAAGTCATGTCCTTGTACGCAACAGAAGATGTAATGTTTTCAGTATTCAAGTACATGTACACAAGTAATGGTTTTTGTGATCCATGCTGATTTGAGTACGTCTCCGCAGAGTCTGTGAGAAGTTTGTTCGCTCCTTGTGAAAGCGTGTTTTTTAAGATGACATAACCCTTTAAGTGCTTGTTCTTGCAATATCACTGCTTTCATTCATAAAACGATTATGCAAGCCTTTTCCCTGAAATGTCATTAGGTCTTGTGGTGGGCAATTGGTGGTGCAGATTTCCCTGAATCAGAAATACTTTATTGACCCCCCAGGTGAAATTGATGTAATATCAATCCCTGCTCCCATTCGCACATGACCCACATGACAAATGTTTGTGAACAACACAGGGATAGACTGCATGTGTGAAAGGGGCTTAGGAGGACTCGGAGAAGTGAGAAACACTGGCTGCATGGTTTGTTAGTGCGTCTCCCCCTGCAACTGTTTGTCTCGCCAGGCTTTCACAGGTGGCTGATTTCACCCTACTGTAATTGTCTCTTTGCCCCCTTAGGAGTTTGATTGCCTGCTTGGAGACGCTAGACAGTATTTGCTTTTTGCACCCCCACCCCCCCAATGTTTCACATTTCCCCTTCACACCCAGACAGACTGACAAGGATATCAAGCTTAAAGCCTTATTGTTTAGAAGCCACCCCAGATGAAACCGCTATTAAAATTCCTTTGTGTTCTTCACTTTGACTGTGAGAATCGTCCTGGGTGGCTTGCACAACACAGCCCATGTAAAGGGAACTTTCTTTTTTATGAAATAGCGATGATTTATGTGTTATAAATGAGGGCATGTGTGACTGCATGTCTAGAAGTGCGTGTGCAAGTGATAGGAATGATGAATCACTTGGCTGTTGTGTCCTATCTCCATTCTTTCATCAGGCACTAGTCCTCCTATCTATATTGCAATCGCTCTGCATTTGTCTGGAAGTTCTCTCAGACATTTTGCCTGTGATCTTTTTAGCCTGTACTCTCTCACATCATATTTTTTTTCCTCTCACTTCATGTCTGCGTGTATTTTTCTCTGCAGATGTTTTGACCGACAGGGTTATTGCTCTAGAGGCTGATGCTTGGACACAGGATGACATTGCACTGCACCATGAGCTCATGCTCAAATTAGGGAGGATATCCGGAATCCATCCCTACACGTCTCATTTAATCATACAGGGCGGAGGGGAGACGTGTTTATGGACCTAATAGTGGAGTGAATACATTGCGTATTCATTGTGAGTCTGTGTGTGTGTGTATGTATGTGTGTGTGTTGTAAGCATGTTTGTGTTTTAGCTACGCCTTCCTAGTCTCCTGTGTAGACATGACACATAAGGGCAGGATGCGTTTCCCTCGGAGTAAGCAGGACTCAGGCTCGCTTGGGAAAAGAGGGAAAGAACAAAGGGAGGGAGGGAGGAGAGAGGGGAAAAGCTCAAAGCCTCTCGCAGTCATAAAGTCACACTCAAAAGCTTCCCTAATTACCTCTGCTTTTCATCTGCCCCTCTCACCTCGGCATGAATGTGCGAGAGCCCAGAGGAGTAGGGGAGTTGGGCCTAGAAAGTGAGAGGAGAAAAATGAGAAGGAGGGAGGGCGGATGGTTAAAGCAAAGTTTCAGTGAAAGTGTGCACAGGTGTGTTTGAACGTGGTTCTATCAGAGGTGTGTGTATATTGTGGTCTGCCTTTAAGGGTTGTTGAATCAACAGGTTTTGCTCTGTAGATCTACCGTGTACTGACAACTCTCCCTCTCTCTTCCTGGGTGTCTCTCTCCATCTGTGGTCCACGCTCTGTCAGCAAGAGCGTGCTGTGTCTAGGTGGGCACCATGCCAACTGCTTGCTTGCTGGCATGTGCGCTGCAGGGAACCCATTTCTCAGATAACCCCGCTGCCAAGAGTGCGCTCCACAGAATCAAACCATAAACACAAAATTCTTCTTCTTCACCCCAAAAGTTTCCTTTCATTTTACTTCATCATTGTTTTTCTGCTCCCCAAGTGCCCTGGTCTTCTTTACCACCCATCCATGCTTCCCAATATTACAGCCAATGCCTAAGCAAATATGAGGTCTGTGTAGATTAGCCTGCTGCCAGTCTCCTCAGCCATAATTTGACATACTAGCCATGAAATGAATCTGAGATAAATACCCCTTTATTTCTCGCCAACACAATCCCTTTCTCTCATGGAATGCTTTTCTGATACTACTTTACTGTTTCTGACACTGCCTTCCAGCTAGCCTGAACAAACACTCATGTTGTAGACTAAGCTCCATCAGTCTCACTACTATCATATGAGCACAATAAGCTTGATGTCCAGGAAGTTCTCCTGGTAATCAGACAAAGTCGCATCTCCCGGGGCTTGTTCTCTGTCCAAGAGAATTTGGCTTTTCTGGAACACAATCTGTCTGTCTGGCTGATGGGATTTGTACTCCACTGCTGCTGATTGGTCCAGCCTAGCCTTTTCCTGTGTACTGTCTGTCTCTGCTGCACCCGTGCTTCCCAGACTGATCCCACAAGCCGTAAAATGTCTGTGCGTGTGTGTGCATAAACTTGAGATATAGATCTGCACACATGTCCACGAATAACAGCTGACAGTCGAGTCTTTTTTCAGCAAATGTCTGCTAACCAGCAAAATTAACAGACTTAAAGACTGAGAAATTCTCACACATCTATCAAAAGGTAGATGTTGTCACGAGACAGGATGGTGGACTTTAACCAAAATAAAGTCATCCTGGGAGAAGACATAGCGTGAGGGAGCAAGGAACATCACAAATTGGCCAGACTCGCATGTCAGAAAGGGAGAGCCGCTTCCATCTGATGCCTGTGGGAGATCAGGGTGTGTGCTTAATATGTGCTTTTAATGCATAAGTGGATGAGCATCATGATGTACATGGCTCTACGTTGTGACTCACACTGTTACCTCTGCCCAAAGTATGATGGAGTTGGCTGTCCTCCTCCCATCTTTCACCACCACCTCACTTCATCACTCCCCCCATTCACGTCAACTCACTTTCCTCATTACGCCCTGTGTTAGACACTCCTCTGCTTCCTCTGCTTTTTCCTCCTCGCCTCTATGGCTCCTAGCGCACCATTAAGGAGTCCCCACGGTGAGCTTTATTCGCTGATCCTCCAGTCATTCATCCATTGTATTCCAGAGGAGGAGGTACAATAAATGGGAGAGATGGATAGACAAAAAAAAATTGTTGTTCTGACCCTACCCAGCCGTGTCCTGTTGTATCCATGATGGATTATGATGTCTGCTGTTCTGGTTGCCAAAATGAACATTGGGTTTACATGCGTCTGCTCTTAACTCAACCGCAACGTAGTCTATCTCCGGCAAACTCTTAATACTTCACTTGGTTTGAGGAATATGATGGAATTTGTCCTTCACAAATATTTTAAGACATTTATCTTGATTATTTTGTATTTTCCATTGATTTACTTCAGCCCACAAAATGGATCGGAGGATTTTTTTTGTTATTTTTAATGGCATGAGCATAAGGGTTTAGACCTAATCAAAGAGTAGTTTTGGCCCGTAATTGAAACAACGCATAAGTGACCCTCTATGCTCAATTCATATTAAAGCTGAAAAATGAAAACAGGGGCCACACCTGCTAACAAAACGTGGAAAATTCTTCATTAGACTCCCTTTCATCTTGGATTCCTTTCACACCTCAGAGTCGGTCCGAGGGTCTGTTTCATGTTAATCTCATGTTAGCCTAAATGTTTCCTTCTTTCCTTTCTAACGAAAAACTGGAGTCCGGTCTCTTTCTCTGGCCGTCTCTAGTCATCATCAGTTTCCATTTATATAACAACTTATTAGCATGACGTTTTTTTTTTGTGTTTTGTTTATCACAAAAACCCAGACTGTCATTAACATAGCCAGATTTGGGAGAAAATGCCTCCATTCTATTAGATTTGCCTCTTAATGTTGCCGTCTGCAAAGCAATAAGCTACTGGCAGCTGAAAAGCTTTTGCATGGAAATGACTTTTTCTTATAATTTGCTCTTTCATGTATTTGTGCCTTTTCTCGGATGGACATTACTTTGCTACAGTCTGAAGATCAAAGCAGTAGGATGTTAAAAGGATATGAACCTACGTGCTGTATTTGCAGTAATGCTCCTGGTGCTGTATTCAAGTGTCAGTGGTTATTCCTCCCTGTGTAACAGGCACTGGCAGATATCAATGAATGCAAATGCTTTTTGTATATGACACTGTGCTGCTCTTCACTGCTACACTAAATCAAAAGAGACACTGCGATTTATATACCAATAAACATAAGACAAATGGGGGGTCTCTATAGGCCTGTGGCCCCCTTAATGCTTAGGACCAGAGGTGCTGTCCATCAGCCTGTCAACAGTCTGCCCTCAGGCTGGCCTTCCACATCTCCCCTTTATGGTATTAGCCATTTGAACAACCCTTCCCTCTGCCCCTCACCCACTGCCCCCACGCTCTGTCTCCTCTGTCCCCGTCCTTCTCTCGTCTGCTCATTCCCCTGCCTTCGATCATGTTTCCCTGCTTTGGCCAGAGCAGAGAGCAGTGATCCCCACCCCCCACCCCCATCACATTATAGCTCAGTGCACCCCGAATGCCCCTGGCATCTGTGGAATTGTTTATGTTTCAGAGTTTTGATATAGCTTGGCTGCCTTTTTAATTACCGGAATGCTGATGGAGAGATGGGGAGCTCACCCCCACCCTCCACCTCCTTCTCTCCCACCACCACCTCCTCCTGTCCTCCCTCTCAAGCTCATTATCCCACCTGTTAGCCCCCTGATAGGACAAGACAAGCATATTAGGATTTGGGGCCAGGGTTTGCTGAGATTGGTGCGCAGACATTTGTGATTGCGTATGTGGGTTTTCTAGGGGTGTGTGGAGTCACAGTGACTTAGCCAGGAGTGCAGCGCCCCAGTTTGTGCAGGTCAAATTTGCACGAACAGCATGTCTGCGCGTGTTGTCTGACAGATGAGTCATGCTCCCACTTTAGACTTTAGACATGTGATTTTGCCACACAAGTATGATGAATCAACAGATTGATTCATTGACGTATTAATAGTTTATTACCATTAAACAGTTTGCTGAAAGGTTAGGGGCTGGGAGATTGTATGACATTGCACCTCTCCCGTGTAACCTAAGATGACCAGTGCTGAGTGGGAGATGGCCCTATTCTGTATACAGTATTTCTACTAATTAAAACAAGGATATGTAATCTACACATGTGTCACTATGTCATATATCTGTGTGGTGACCTGTATGAAACCCAAACCCATGGTAGGATTAAAATATTTCCCTGAGAAGACGGTTGGTCAGGTCCAGTCGGGACTGATTGCCAAGATAGGACGGGCCCACAGCTCCATGGTATGAGAACAGTGTCTCCTACCTCATTATCACAATATTACCGCATCTTCAAGCACGCGCTGGAATACGCGCACATGCACACCCTCCTCTACAGGCCTACATGCACGTACTTAAAAATACAGACACACTTGCACTCATACTTGCACTTAATAAAAGATGCACTCTCATTTAGAAGCATAAACCCTTCAACCCGAGGCTATACAACTGGTTTATAATGGGAAAAGCTGCAGGGCCACACATTATCAACTTTCTATTTGTTGAATCAAAATATTTGCATACACATGTGAAATTAGGAAGCTTTAATTTTCCTTACAGTGTATTTTTCAACGCTGTGTTTTTACGGTCCTCCAATCGTCTGACACTGTGTACATTTTATGTTTACAAATTCTTATCGAAAAATTATTTTAATTATTAACAAGCAAAGGCTAAAGTGCACTGCACAATAAAAACCTGATGCATCATTTAGAGCAAAAGCCACATCTGAAAACAGTGGTACTGTTACCTAATGGAACAAATTACATTTCCAGGATTTTGTTGTTTGTAATTGAGTTTGAGAATTCTAGGAAATTATGACCTGGGATTTCATAAATGCTGCAGACTTAAACTTCAGGAAATGCTTCGTCAAGTTCAGGAGACTTTCTCACTTTCATGTTATTAAATCAAAGTGCATCGTTGTCTGCCACAGTTTTTTTTTAAATACCACCACTGGGAGTCACTAAAGTCAGGGGCTTTATATAGTTATTAACTAATAACTAATAACTACTACAATAACTTCTAATACTACTGGTCATACAATATAACCAGTTTGTCCAGCTCTTGTATAAACCATGTTCTCCTGTTATGGCTCTCTGGCGCTGCATTGTCCTGTTTTGATCTTTGGCCTTAAGACCAAATTGTGACGCTACTCCTGAGTTAGACTGCGCACACATGCATCTTTCTCTGTCTAAAAGTGGCTTAGGAATTAGGAGAACTATAGTTTTGACTTGGTAAAATAGAGCTGCCACTGTGCATGTTTTGACTGGATTATTGCGGCAGCTTCACAATGGTGCGATTTAAGCTTTAATTGTGCCAGTAAAACACTGGGTTTCCATGCAGAATGTAAAGTAGAAATAGCTTTTTACACCCACGCACTGCGGCGGTTTGCAGTGTGAAGCGGACCTCCAAATCTGAGGCTATAGTTCTCTGCTGGAAAATGGTGGATTGCTCCCTCTGGGATGGGAGTGAATTGTGGCCCCAAGTGAAGGAGTTCAAGTAATCTTGAGATCTTGTTCACGAGTGAGGGTAAAATGGAGCTTGAGATTGAGCAGTAATGCAGGCATTGAACAAGACCGTTGACCAGTCCGTCTGCATTCAACCCTCAGCTATGGTCATGAGCTTTGGTTAGTGACCGAAAGAACAAGATTGCAGGCACAAACAACCAAAATCAATTTCCTCCTGGCTGGGCTCAGCCTGAGAGATAGCGTGAGGAGTGTAGAGGACGTCGGTAGGGAGCTCAGATTAGAGATGCTACTCCTTTGCATTAAAAGCAGCCAGTTGAGGTGGTTCGGGCATCTTATTGGGATGCCTCTTGGGCTCCTTCCTTTGGAGGTTTTCCGGACACACCCAACTGGGAAGAGACCCCAGAGTTGACCCAGAATTTGCGAGAGATATTATATATCTCATCTGGCCTGGGATCCCTTGGAGGAACTTGGCTAGTGAGAGGGACGTATGAAATACCTTTCCAGGGCCGCCACAGTGGCTCAGTTGGTAGAGCGCGTCCCATTGTCCAGAGGCTGTGTCCCCGCTGCAGCACCCCAGGGTTTGAGTCCGACCTGCGGCCATTTGCTCCATCTGCTTAATCTCCATTGCTTATATTGTATGTCTTTGGTTTCGTTGTGTTTCTCAATTCGTTGTAGCACAACTCCAACAAGAGTTGTGCTAAGTTTTGTTCGTTTTTTTTTTTTTTGTTCGATTTCTTTGTTTGTTTCTTTGTGTGTATTACTGTCTATCTGTTGTTTTTGTTCTCAGTAGTGTTTTCATGTCCCTTGTGTCATTGTATATTTAAATGGATTTTAACATCTTGCCAGAGGACTACAGTTGGAAATTAGCCTCTGGCTAACACTGGCACTTTTACGGTTACGTTCATTGATGTGCACTGTCCTCTTTAAATAAAGGTAATAAAATCTCATCCCATTTCCTGTCATCTCTCAAGCTGTCCTATCGAACAAAGCCATGAAAGGCCAACAGAAAATAAATAAAAAGAAATACCTTGCTCAGCCTGTTGCCACCGTAATCTGACTCCAGATTAATGGAAGAAAATGGATGTATAGATGGATGGATGATTTAAACCCAGTGATCTCAGAGAATGGCCATGGCACGGCATTGGTGGAACAAGATAGTATAATCTCCCATTCCAGAGACATAAATACATACTGTGTTAGACCATTCCAGTACAGAGGCCCCCTATGCTTTGCCAATGCCGCGTTTTTATCCATTTAATGCCTTGTTTATCCTGAGAAGAGTGCACGTCAGATTATCCCCAAAGGGCAACAGACAAAGCATGCCTGTTCATTTATTCCTATATAGTTAGCTTGACAATTATGTGTTTTGAATTTTGAACTTCCGTGGAAATTAAAGATAATTGCTTCATGCAAAAAAGCCTCGCTCCAGACAGACTTCATTTCCCAAAAGTCTTTCTGATGTGAGACTGTGACATGGTAATGGTAGCCACCCACGACTGTCTGTCTGAATGGAGTGTGGTCAAATCCAGATTCAGACACAGTGGTCAGACAGAACAATCAAACTCATTTGACTATCATGCAGTGGTAGTTAGGACTTAAAAAGCTGCTGGTTTCTTGTTTTTTTGCTATCACCCTGTTTCCCAGTTCTGGAAAGAACAGAGAAACCCACAACGATTGCACTTGATTTATCGCAGAATGAAAAACAGGATCCATTTGAGCGTGGGAGAGAACTTGATGGAGACCAGAAAATAAGTGATGCTGAAAATGAATGAATCATGGGATCCCAGCTTTTTTGTTTGTGAGAGGGAGTGTGGAGAGGAAGAAAGGTGGACTCCTGCCCCTCTTGTGTACATTCAGAGAGGGACATGTTTGAAGTTACAGCCATGGAGAGACGGGGAAGTGCTCCGGACCCAGGGGCCAAATGAATCCAGATGTCAGAGCATGTTCACAAGGTGGAGTCCACTTGTACAGTAGTTGTTTTTCCTTGTTCAAAAGTCTAGTTGCTTCTTTTTATTCCATTTTTCCTGGCGGTCACCCACTCTCTTCCCTTTTTTTCCTCTTTCGTGTTCTCTCCCTGTGTCACTCTTTTGGCAAAAGGAGAATAAGCTTCTTTAACAAGTACGGAATGTCTTAAGGATTTAATGATCCTGTCATAAACCCTTTGAAAGATGTGCATCCAGTCATGGTGCTCTTGAGAAAACAGAATATTAAAAAATTTCACCTCTCGCCTTCATGAGAAAACTTGATTTTCTTGTTATGTAGACGAGTCGAGTTTTCCCCTCCACGCCTCACAGAGAGTCAGATTAGACCATGGTATTTCTGAGCATGATAATTTTATAATAACATTATGTAATGCAATGTGACCTAAGCCTGTGGGTACATCTTGTGGTGTAAATTTCTTGTGGCTATTGAGCCTTGTGGCCTGACTGGCAGGCGAGCAGGCAGACCTCACACTGGCACCAGCTCTGCAGCCCCACAGGCTTATAGGAGACAGTGAAGTGGAACTGAAACTGTAGCTTCGCAACCTCTCTGCCAATCTAATGCATTTTTTGCTCATTGCCATTCTTTTTGCATTTCTCATTTAGTTGCTCCTCTTCTTCTGTCTGGAGCCAGACATCTCTGGAGGTCTCCCTGACTGCTTTCAGACTCCAGCTTGTCACCCCTCGCTTTACAGTAATAATCCCTAACAGACCATTACTTGTCATGTCTGTCTGCTTTATTTCTGTCACACGCAAGTCACACAGCCCAATAGGCTGCAACTTTAAATGTACTGTGGGCTGAGGTAGCTCCGATCATGATGACGGTGTTTTCTGATGCGTTATAAATGAGTTGTGCCTTTTACTGGCCAGTGGGGAGTCCCCGTGTGTCACAGACGGCGGTCATATTAGTGCAGCTGTTGAGGAGGACATAACTGTTGTTATCCTTCTGTCTGTGAGCTGGGAGGGGCTGGACACACACAGGCACACACACAAACACACACATACTCATTTGGTAACAATCCCTGTAGTGAAATAGATTCATTGTTAAGAAGGTTTCCTTATTAATGAACATGTGTTTAAATCAAGCAAACACATTTTTAAAAGTTTAAGCCCACGGTACTTAGTAATGATTAATAACATTTGGTTAGTGGTCAGTACCATATGCAGAATTGTCTTAAACTGTGGCCTTATTAGTTGTTTTTTTTATGTATGTGTGTAGTGTATGTTTGTATACACGTGTGTGTATGGTATAGTGGTGGGGGTGTGGGTATGTTGGCACCCTCCGTCTCCTGTCTCAATTTCTGTACAGTTGCTACTGCTCCTTCATGTCCTGGCATGCTTTTAAGCTGACATCACACCCCAGAGGAGAGTGTTGTGTCCAGGACACGCATACACAAACACACACCCGCAACACACACACACACACTCGCAACACGCACACACACACACACACACACACACACACACACACACTGAATGGTAGAAGTGAACTGATGTATGGTAATGAAAATTTTTTCAGCGGATCTTTGACTTTACTAATATTTACATTTTATTCTTTGTAGTTACTGTATACTACAACATACTTGTTCAACATTAAACAATGTCAGTGAGCACTGAAATAGAGATGGGGCATATTGAAGAAAAAAAGAACGAGGAAGAGAGTCGAGCTCTTTTTTCTTATTTTTAAAGTGCTTTCCTTCCCCTCGCCGACCTTCTGTCACCCTGCTTCTCTCCGCTCTCTAACTGTACTTTGCTTAGCAAGAAGTGGCACTTCATTGGCACTAATCAGCCTCTGCACTGACATCATTGATTGTTTTACAGCTTGACTTTCTCACCAGGAAATGACATAAGAACTTGATGACGCAACTGTTCATAAGTGTGTGTACTGTATGTGTGTGTGTGTGTGTGTGCGTGTGTGTGAGGCTGGTGTCACGTCAAACACCACTGTAGAATCTGGAATATACGGTATATGTCACCGAAAATTGAAACTGATTGTGGTTGCTGTTCATATCAGGATGCTGATCAGTTCTCTCTATTTCTACCCCTGTCTCTCTGTCTCTGTCTGTCAAGAGAGAGACAGACTGTCTGCTTAAGACGTAGTTATTGGGGTGATGACTTCATTCACAATGATATCCAACCGCATTATAGAGAAACTCGACACTGGTTTCTCAACCCAATACACACAAGCCAAGCTTAGCTGGTTAGGAGCCAGGGTTTGGATACGAGATTGCATTTAGAATACCTTGTAGAGCTTGTAGATTATGTCATCAATGATTTTCTCTCATATAAAATTTCATATGCCCTTGTTTTTACTTCCACCTCTTATCTCTGTTTCTTTTTTGCTCTCCTTGCAGACATGTTCCAGTACCTTCTATCCTTCTCTCAGGGCCACCTGAGTTCTCTGTTGGAGGGAACCTACACATCCCTATCCCGCCATGCCCTACCCCATGTTAACCAACTCTTCTCCTCGCTCTCCCTCTACCTCCGTGGGGCCAACGTCTCCGTGGAGGCTTCGGTTCACCAATTTTTTAACAACCTCTTCCCACTTGCCTACACGAGGCTCATCAATCCAGGCATTGACGGCAGCATGATGATGGGAAATGAAATGGGTGACTGTCTCCGTATGATCAGGCAAGATGTCAACCCTTTTGGACCTCATCCAGCCGTCATGGCCCAAGAGCTGGCTGGGGCTCTGGGAGCCGGGCGACAACTGGGCCTGGCCCTGGAGGAGGGTCTGGAGGTGATGAACGCCACAGAACATGCCAGTCTGAGCAAAGAGTGTGTGAAGGGCCTGGTGAAGATGGTGTACTGCTCCCACTGCAGCGGCTATACACTGATCAAGCCCTGTGTGGGCTACTGTCTGAATGTAATGCGAGGCTGCTTGGCCAGCGTGTCCGAGCTGGATCAGCCTTGGAGGAGGTATACCAGCCTGTTGGAGCAACTAATCCACGCCATGGCTGGGCACCATAGCCTGGAACTAGCCCTGCTGGGGGTCAGGGGGCACGTCAACGAGGCCTTACTCTACGCACAGCTCCACGGTCCACTCATCACAGCCACGGTGAGTACACACTACATCAGCAGCAGCTTTAATGGGACATGCGAAAGCCTCCAAACCTTTTTGTTTAACATCTTTGTGTTATACGTATACCTTGGCAATGTTCAGTGTATTGATTGGAAAGCTTTTGCAGGCTGCTCATGGGTTATGAGCTATTTTTTCCACCGATGCAACAAAGCACCCTGCACACAGCATTAATGTTGGCACAGTGTTGGAACTATTCAGAGAAAAATAATGTTTATACTAAAACAAAGAGTTCAGCCTCCTCCAAAGAAAGGCATACTGAGCTGAGGCTAGAGAAGGTCTAAATCGACAGATTGAAAAGGCAACTAAAAATCACCATTGTTGTTTAGGTTCAGACTGTATAGGAATATTATACATTCCTCATTGACTGTGTTTTGTTAAATGCAGTTTTACATTGGGATGTTCACAACATGAAGACATGATCGACTGCCAGACAGTTGTATAAACTGATTGCTGTAGTTAAATCAGCAAAACGGTGCTTTTGTTTAACAATTTATCTTGGATTTGTATTTGTATTCTTATGTTCACAACAAGCGTTGTAGTTAGGCTAAACCGAATATAACACAAAATGTCTGGAATTGGCAATTAGGTTTTATTTTTGAATTTAAAACAATGTACTTTGACTTTAAAACTAGAGATCAAATCTCTTTAATTGTCTCCTCATCTTACACATATTCCTTCATCAGAGTCATACATATAACACACAGGTTTCCCACAGTTCCTTGAAATCCTTGAAAGTTTATGAATTTGAAGGAAGAAAAACCAAGGCCTTGAAAATGTGTAAAATACACACAGATCATTGAAAGTGCCTGCATGTATAGATTTTTCTCTTTTTTTAATTTTTACTAAATATAAGGAAATAGGCAATGTTCTGCTGTCTCCAGTTGTCATCGCTGTAACACAACACAGTTGAGAAGTGTTCACACATTCAGGTCTCTCTCTGTTTTTAACTGCTGTCTGTGAACTAATGTAAATCATTCTTGTTCTAATTATAAAAATTCTCAGTTTTTATAACAGTAATTAACCTTGATCCTCGTCCAAACTGTGCTGTGTTGGGTCCTCGAATTTGAGGGAATGGAGCCTGGAAAGACTTTGATAAGTCCTTGAATTTGTTTTTTGAGTAGGTGTGGGCTCCCTGGACACATCGGATGTGATACAATGAGTAGTAGTTCTGTTTGCATGTCAATAATATTTTAAATCAGCTTTGTCAATTAATACTTCTCATAAATCTTCTCATTTTAAACAGTACCTGACCTGAGAGATTTATGTACATCATCAAAAGAATCGTAACTAATTCTCACTAGCATGCCAGTCCCCATTGCTTCTCCCTCTCTCCTCTACATTTCAGGTTCTTGATGCAGTGTGAGTAGATTGAATGGTTTTGAATTAATCTATAACACTTATAAATGTGTGACCTGGGGGCATGAGCTGAAGAGTTCCTGACATCCTGCCTCCACCACCTTTACTGGCCATCGCTACTGAGTAGGCGGCTGTACTTGACTTCACCGATTTGTGGGAATAGTCTGTTCTCTCAGTCTGCGTCTCTCTTATCCTCATCTCTCTCCATCTCAGCTGTGATGGGTTACAGATATGAGTTTTTATGATTCATATCCTGTCAACACCTTGAGTTACTCGGCTAGACAATGGCTTGCTGTGATGTAGATGTGTTGAATGTGAGACCGGAGAAGGGAAGAACAATGTTTCAAATGTCGACAGGGTTATGTAGGGAGCAGTTGTTCCCTAATATCTTTAATGGGACCACTTGTGGACAAGTCTATACTGGAACTGTTCCCAGAACTGCGCTGGAAATGTAAGACGACACTATAGAAGCCATAATGTGCAAGCTGTTAGTGGATTAAACTCCGGCTTGGCTATTTCATTTGACTTATTGTATAGTTGCAGTCCTCCAGTGTGATAACTGTGGTGACCTAGTGAAGAAAAAGTTTGCTGGCCAGTTTTACTTAAAGGATCATAGCAGTTAGTTCTGCATGTTTCAGCCCTTGTATTTCCATTCCTTTGGCAGACGCTAGCTGCCTCCACCCACCTAAACCTCTGCACCAAGCTATCAGCTCCAGATCAGTGTCTCCACTGAATGCACAGACACACAATACATCCCTCCTCTATCATCCCTCCATCAAACTCCTGGCAAACGAACAAGCAGTCCCTAACTGTAATGTCATTAATGAGTTTGTAGTTGTAATCCCTTATTATTATCGTCGTATTTATTACTGAAAACAGTAATCACAGTTGTGTACTACACTGTGCAGTAATGCTTATCTGCCTTACACTGTACATTACTGCCACACGTCTTCCAAAACATGCTGTATATTTGTCTATTATTTTGCAGAACTCTGTATTTTTCAGAATCGATATTTAAGTGATGTCCACATTCAGAATCCATGGCCATTTCATTTAGTTTTTTATATTTGATTTGTTTTGTCTCCAGGGATGGCTTCTCACTTCATTACTTAGCTAAGACGGATAACACTTTATTGCCATCACCAATATTATTGTTAGTTTATTAGGGGTGTCGCAATTCTCTGAATCAATTTGATTCAATTTGGGCAACACTTGAAGAAACTGACTGGACAATACACAAAAGTGCCAGATTATTTCTCCTCCTGACACTAACACAGACTCCAGAGATAATTTGGCAGCTATGCGGCGTGATCTTTGAAGTGTTCACACGAAAGACATGTGCAAGTCGGTGGTGGTGGAGAGAAAAAAGTACTGGGAGAATTGCCGATCTTGCTTTTGATTTCAATAATCGAAATTGAAAGATTATTATTTATTAGATTATTTAATCTATCCAGTGGATAGTTTCCTGAAAACTGACTGCAAGCCAAGTCTTGCATTTTTGTTATCACAGCTTCACTTAAGATCAGGAATTTCCCACGTAAAAGTGCAGCAATCAGCATGCAGCAAGAAAGTAACTTTGATCCCTGTGGCAGATTATCTTTGTCAAGAAGGTTTTAATACTCCCTGTAAATAAAAGGTCATATTGTACCAGAATGAACCGCATCAAATGTCTGCCTGGAAGGTGGAAAAACGCATTTAATGTTATTAATGTACAGCAATTCTAGTGGAAAACAGTTGGCAGTAACATAAAATGCAAGTAATTTGCAGTTAATTGGCTTAAACATGCAAAACCACTGGTGTGGTCCTTTTTAAAAGTTGTGAAGGAACATCGCAGAGCCTGAATGGTCTAAATTAAACACTCGCATTAAACACACGCATCCAAATGCAACACTTACTGTATACACACGTGCACGATCCGACAGAGGAGGGTCGGTTGCCAGGCTTAAAGACTGATCTAATGCAACTATGCAGAGAGAGACCCAGCTTGTATTTCGTGTGTGTTTGTACGTATGTGTGTGTATGCCTGCTTGGTATTCATGGGGTGGCAGGCAATCCTGGAGCAGGGAGTCCAGCACGGGGACAAGTGGGACAGAATTGAAAGGGTTCCAGCTAGGCCATACAAACTGGACCCAGCCAGCTGGAAAAAAGGGCCCAGAGAAATGTTGCTGATAAAGGAGGTGCCACCCCCCCTCCAGTCGGACACTGGTGGCTCCCATTTTCTGTGCTCTCATTGCTCGACGCAGGCATTCACCCAGCCTAGAGTGCAAACACGATCACCTAAGTTTACTCAGTCACTTACAGACACACACACTTACCCCCACACACACAATAACGCACAGATCTATTGCCGTGTATTACCTCGAGCCCCTGGCCTTTTTAAATCACAGTATGTTTTTATAAAAGCCACAGTGGCCTGTCAAGGAAAACCGTTAAGTCTCCAGTGCACAACTACTGTCTCAGTGGAGCCACCTTCACCTTTACTCTTCCATATCCCCCCTCCCAGACGTGCACCCAATTTTAAAAACACCTATTATCCTTGCTGTCTTACTGCAAAGCAAATAAAGAGCAAATACCTGGCTGAAACTACTGTTGATTTTTATAACTTATGCTGTATGTGTGAAGTCAAGCACAAAGAAGTAACTCTGTTTTCTCGCCGAGTCAGAATATTATATGGAGTTGTTATTAAAGGAATTATTGTGACTGTGTGGTTTTACACTGGGATGTTATCCCAAACCATTTTGTGGTCGCTCCCTCTCTCTACAGACTACACAGAGTCTGCACTATATGTTGCAATACGTCATGGGGTAGGACCCGGCTCATAACACATATACTGTACATACGCACACACATGGCCACGCTGAGTGCAGGTATCAGGTTTTAGAAGTCCTGTAAGAAGCCTAGATGTGCGGCCCACCCTGTGACAATACTAGTGGGGCACGTGAGACTGAAAGGCAGCTATTGATAGTGATGTGGGCCAGTGTTTTAACACATTCCTGCTCTTATTGAGATGGAGCGTGAACGTGGGTCGAGGGAAGTGGTTATGGCTATGGATATTGGGGGAGCCATGGGCTGGATTATGTCGAGTAGACACAATTAGGAGAAAATTGGAAAATACCCAGTAAAAGTGGCTACTCTTATTGGGCCCCAGTGGAAATGGTAAGTCCAATGTTTAGTGAGGTTTGCTCCCTCTGAATGCTGCCCTGTTGAGTTCATCTCAGAGTTTCTCCCTCCAGGGGCCACAAACGCTGTTTATTGACATGACCATAAAATGATATGGCTCATATGACCTGGGGGGGGGACTTTATATCTTCTACTTGTTAAAGATGAGTAGACTGTAAGATAAATCTCAACACACAGAAGCATCTATTCATCACACCTTCATCCACTCACTCATTCATTCACTGAGAGCTTTATAGTCTCCTTATGAGAAAATAGTACCAGTGGTCCAGATTAGAGCAGTTTATATGCAGGTCTACCTTATCCGCTTGTTGGTTTTACCCCAGCTTCTCATTACAGTCTTATGGAGGAATGATAATAGCAGCCTGGGCCTTTAGATAATGGAAACAAGGGCCAGTGGGATGACTGGAAGGTTTCCATTCACCACGGCGGCACCTCAACAGACTGCAGTGGCTTACATTGCAAGCGCTATTTCTTTTACTGTATCCCACAATAAAATAAAGGAATATCATTGGTGTGAAAACAAAATTATCACTGTTTCTTATTTTACTTTCCCTGCCCCATTCTCTGTACTCCTGTATTTTCATGGTTTCAGTATAGGATTGGGTAATATCATGATATATACTGTGTGTACCATCAGATATTTTCCCATATTGTTGTACAGTATGTATCACGCTGCCTTGGGTAATACAGCAAGTCAATGAACAGAATAACTTTTTTGGTAATATTGAATTTTCATTATATTTTGCATCAGTGTGGTGATGTCACCTTTGCTGGGTAGGAAGGTTTTTAACTTACACGACAAGAAAAAACATTCTTTTTATCTAGGATCATTTTCTGAATATCTTTTCCAATGACTTTGCAATATCACAAAATGCATTCATATAACAATACGATATTACAATAACAAGAGGATTTTATCCAACACGGACAGTGTCTCTGTGTCCCTGATTGAAAATGATACAGAAGAAAATAGTTATTACTGCATGCTGAAAACAAATGTGAAACTTATATGAAAAAGAATGGAAAGACAGAGGAAGATTTTTAAACTCTGAGAGATACACTCTGACTACTGCAGAGAGCACTTCTGGAGGTCACCTTATATAAAAGGATTAGCTACACAGCCTCAGGCCTTTACATACAGTTTCTGTATCTAATATTTAAGGCTGTTAGCAGAATGGTAGTTGACGCAAAATGCGCTGATGGCCATCCTATAAGCTTGACCCATCTTTCTAAGTTGTGTGTGCCTTTGGCACTATGTCTCCGCCTCAGGCTGACTGACTGACTTACTCAGCAGTCCATTAGCTAATGATGGTGGGTGCAGCCTCTCTTCTCCTCAGCCACCCTCGCACATCTTTTCCTGCTCTCCTCTTCCCTCTTGTAATGTTTGCTTGCTACTGATAATACGCAGCAGCCCTCAACACCACAAAAAAAAAAAAAAAATCCTGCATTTCTTCTCCTCTATATGAATAATGCAGTCGTAACAGTCAGCAATTGCCATTTGATTGATAGCCGGGCCATTACATTTGGCCTTAATCATAAAGCAGTGGTCCGTAGTATATTATTTTTCTCTGTGACCCGTATCTTGGAAGAGTGGAATCATATAATTTCAGAAATCATGTAATTTTTCAGATATGCAGTTGATTATAAGTTGATGAAATGTTCACAGAAAGGAAACTAAATGATGTGGGGCTTTCCCTCAGAGTCTGAGGTCTGCTGCTCAGATGGACTGTTTCGCAGAAATGAAGAAATGACAGGAGAGAGGGATGACAAGAAAAAGAAAAAGGGTTGACTGGCGCACAAGTTGTTGTTTACGATTTTAATAATAATCAGCAACAAGGCTCTTATCCTTTGGTCTTCGCTACACTCATTGCATCCTGTCACTGGACCCATCAAAGTCAGTTAATCAAGTTAATTTGATTTGGGCAATACATTTTAATTGTAGCGGAGAAAATACCATGACATATTGCAGAGCTTGTGCCTCCACCTTGTCCATTATTTAATAAATCAAGATTCCTCATCATGTAATATTGCTTCCGTCCACTCTAAACTGTTTTGAAATCTGTTGCAACTTTCCAGGAAAGAAAAAAACTCTCTGGGACTGCTGATCAGATCCTCTTTGACATTTGGTTCTGGATAATTGTGCCTTTAGATTAAATGTGGTGAACCACACTCCACATTAGATATCACCACAACATAATATCCTGGCAAAACAGTCCGTCTTGTTCTTGTTCTGACTGGGTGTCTCAATCCAAGGCGTCAGCACCCCTAGCCCCATGGCCTTTGTATCCTTTTGTGAGCCCTCCTTCTAACTCCTCGATGTTTCCTCCCCATCTTCTCTGCTACCCTTTAAATATCCCATGCCATTCCTGTATGTGTCTTCATACTCCATGGTAGGCTTAATCAGCATTGTGTGAACTCGTTTGGCAAGGGCTTGAATGTAACAGACGCTCATTTAAACCTAAAAGTCTGACACTGCAGGTTTAATCTTGAGCTAGCTGGCATGCCGCTATCATGCAGCTGGTGATGTGAAGTCAACGGGAATGCCCACTGCATCTGTGTTATGATTTTAGTGGCAATGGCTGGTTCATCGGAAGGCTTCAAATGGACATGTGGAAGTTTCTATCCGCAAGATTATTTTCTTTGCTCGTGAGCATATGTTCCACCATATCGCAGACACAGACGAGATGAACCCACTTGACCTTCCCCTGTCTCTTTTTCCTGTCCTCCATCTCTGTGGTGTAACACCACTTGAATCCTCGGAGACATCTTGCCACATTCTGTGTCTGTAATTCTCGTAAATTTGTTTACGAAGATGGACGAATGTTGTCAACAAACTCCAAAGTAACACCCATATTTACTCAGCAAAAGGAGAGCCTCTCATTTTTAGATCATCTGTGAGTGATTTAATCAGGGTAAACAAGCGTCAGCGTGGAGAGAGAAACTCAATGTTCTCTTTGCTGATTGGAATCTCAAGGACTTTTCTCTGTGATATACGAGGGACCGAGTCTCTCTTTAATTAGCACTGACATCATTCGGATAAGAGAGAGGGAAAACGATGGCGAGGGGGGCCTGATTGACAGAGGGAGTGAAGACTAAAGAGAAAGATGGAGACAAAGTGATTTAGAAAGAATGAAGAGCGACCCTAAAAAGATGGCGATGAAGGATTGGCAGGAAGAGATGTGGGTGTTGCAAATCATCTCTACTCTCTCACTCAAGGCTTTCTGGGAGAGGCCAAGTAGAGAGCTGTCACAATTAGCCCAAGAGTGGTTCAGGGGGTGTTATATATGCTGAATGTTTCTACACTGAAATAGACTGAAGACTATTTTAGCATTTGGCTCAAAGCTGCAGCACATTATTATCTCCGGAAAACATAACTTATACGACAGATCCAAACCCATACATTGATGGTGTTTTTTTTCTTTTGTATTCATTCATGTATAATCGATCATGAATCTGTTTTTGTAGCAGTTTTTCATTAATGACCAACCGCTCTTATCGTCACCAGCTTTAATCGTTTCAGCCCAAAAAGAACTGAAGTGTTACTTCACACGTGAAAAGAATAAAAGAGGGCATGAGGTCAGCCACTCACAGCCTCAGCTTAACATTAACAAATGACACTTACTGGTCGTATCAACAAGTCTATAGATCTTTTAATTGGACAAGCTCACGGTCTCACTTGTTTTCAGTCATTCTGAATTTCTGACTGAACTTTGCTCTCTTGTGAATAAATCTGGAAGAGAAATTGTTTATTCTATATTCATGGAGTTGTCCCTTGAGAATAGTTCTGGGACTGACCAATGCAATTGTTCTTAACTTGAATGAGTGCATTAAAAAAAGTCCTATGCAAACAGCTTTTTAGTAGGCACGGCCACCCATGTTTTTATGCTGCTTTCTGTCTGTTCTATAGATAGAATATGAAATTGTACTGTCCTAGTCCTGGCTTGACCGCTATTTGAGGCCATAATGGTCCGATTAAGCTCAACACCTCCAAAAGCCTCCATCTGTCTCTTTGTGTGGTTAAAACACAGCCTAACAGTGTTGTCGAGGGAGGAGAGAGACTTCCTTATTCCTTTAACCCACCCAGATTTCCCCAGATGGTCCTGGGTTTGAACTGGCAACTTTCCAGTCTCAAGCTTGCTTCAATAACCTCAAGGCCTCCACCACAACATTGCTAGTCCTGCGAAATTCAAGTAGTCACCTTAATGCGTAAATATAGGGGAAACGATTTTGTGTTTGGCTGGATTGTTGCTATACATATGTTTATGTTTTTCTTGGATGGAGACATATTGTGATAATAAACTGTTACACATACGATCCAGTCTTGATCCTCAACAACTCATGTAATCATGTCCTTATAAAGCATACTGCACCTGAAACAGTAAGATGTTGATTTCCCCTTGTTTAAAATGATGAAAAATGCACTCTGTGAAAAATAGACATGGAAAACCCTGCACAAGTGGCTGGCCCTCCTTTTCTATTTTCATGTGTTGCAATTAGGGATGGAAATTGTTACTTGTTCAAACACAATTATCGTGATGCCAGACGGCCAGTCATTTGAAATCAAATTGATGCCTGGGTTTTCTTTGGAGAAAACATCATAAACAACCATGCTCCCAAAGTAACGAGGATCTTCCTGTGCGGTAGACTAGAGAGCCCACCAGTCTATGAACCAGTGGCCCGGCATTTACTTTCTTGCTTCTCATTCCACAACTTGGCTACTGAGTGTATTTTTTTTTTCTCCTTTGGTTAGTCACTGCAATGAGGTAAATACCAAATAAAGCTAATTGCTTTTGCTCTTGCTCTCATTGTTTTAGTCTGGCAGTTGGTTACAGTGCATAACCCACACTGAAACATTCATATTCAACAAAATTCCTCTTTCCAAAGGTGGTCCAACATTGTGCTGGGCAGGATCCTCTGGTTTTCTGTTCTTTTATCTGACACAATGTCACTACATCATGTATTTAAACCCAATTAGCAGGAGATTACTTTTGATTTGAGAACACTATGTTTTACTGTCACTTACCGGAATATAATTCTATTTTCTACGTCTTACTGGTTAGCGCATACTTCATGGTTACGAGAAATATGGTTTAAGAATGTCCAATATCTTGAGATGATAGTGGCTGTGGTTTGGATAATGGATGTAAGCAGCAGTCCCATGAGTCATTTGCATGGACATGAATGAAAACAGAGACAATGTGCAGTTCTTCTTTGCAAAGCTTTTAGCCAAAGTCATAAACTGTACACACAGTGCATATGCATGCCATGTGCACAAATGTACACACATGAATGAATTCCTGAGGTTAATTTCAGATCGTACAACTAATGGCACAGAACCAGTTGTTTGTAGCTCTCTGAGCTGATGTCTCCATTGAGGCCATTCATTCATTCATTTTTTTATTTCAACTACTGCAGTGGAAAGATCTGTGTACTGCAAATGGTAAGACTTTCTGAGCTCTACTAGAAATTGTACTTAGCTGTTGTTCACTTTGCTAAGCCTCAAAAATATGGTACTGTTCTTGGAGTTAAACAGTCAGTGGCATGAAGCGACCAGACTGTGTGTGTGTGTACACGTTGGGCACACAAATTATGTAAAAGTGGCAGAGGGGGGTCTCTACCGACCGAACAAACCCTCTTCATCCCACAGTGCTATCCGCTCGGGGTGAGAGGGGGCTGAGAAAGTTCCCTTGGCTTTACTGGGTAATCCCTTGATAAATAAACTGGGAAGACAAGACCACCGCTGCTATCTGTAAGCCAATACTCCCCTAGAGGAGGGATGGCCCTGGGCTTGGCTAGCTTGAAGTTGATTATCTTGCTGTTCTCTTCTTACACTGGCTTGCCTTGTGATGATATTTGCAAAAGGAGCATATATACATACATGCACTTGTCAGTTTTGAGTTTCACACATCGAAACAGATCCTGGTAAATACTTTTTGTAAGTAGGGGTGTCATTCTCCAAATTCACTTTTGCAGCCAGATCAACAGATCGCTGATGTTATGCCCTGACAACAGTCATTTAATGTCACATTCTTATTCTTTTTTAATGATAAAATACAGAGTTTCACAAAAAATGCCACCTTTTCGGGAAAATAGAAAAGTCAGTTTGTTACAAGGTTGTCAAATCTGTCCAGAGTAAACCCTCTTCCGAAACAAATCAATTAAGGATCTGTGGCAATGCTCTTAGATCTGTTCAGTTCAGTTCTTCCCCCATGAGTGAACTCTCTTCCCGAACAAATCAATAAAGGATCTCTGAAAAAATAAACAAAATAAACCCAACATCTCCAACGTTGTGGAAGGTAACTCCAGTACTGGCCAATTGGTGTTTGTGCAAACGGGATGTCTTAAAGTGGAGCTGCGGGTTAACATTAAGTTAGCTGTGTCATCTTTAAAGTGTTATTTTAACATGCAAATACATGGGGCTAAAAAAAAGGGTACTGACAGTCCTGCTTTTGATTCTGATGATCAAAATTGAGACCTCATTTCAATGCCTGTATGTAAGGTAAAATAGATTATTTTGCTTGCCTGGACTAGTTCTGTTGACACAAGTAAACACAGTAAACTCTTAACTGGTAATACACTCATCCATCCTGCCTTCAGCGGTAGAAATCAAATTTCATTGGGTCGCTTAATGCACATAGAAAACATGCCTTGTATTTCTCTGAAGTCTTCCTGTGTGGCCAACATGCATCCCACCAATCTGCCCCCTCCGTCAGGCTCTGTCCTTAGGCAATCATATAAGGAATGCACCACAAAATAGCTGAAATTGTGAAGGTATAACAAGAACAAACAGGTGTTCGCACCAACATACGCATACAAAAGCAAGTACTCCTGCTGCTCCCAAATGGGACTCTCATTCCCACGCCATCATCAGGTCAAGAGATAATTGATTTATGGCTGTGCTCTAGCCTGTGTCATTATTCAGCCTGTTGTCTGATTGGCCCTCAGTAATATGTGGACACAAGAGTCAACCTATTATGTCTCCATTTCTCAAGAGGATCCATAAAGAGGATACTGTTTATTTTCCCTGTGGTGACTTTGTGCTCTGTTTACTCTGTTGTATGCTTGGTTAGGCATAAGAATGATTTGTGTCAGCGTTCTTGTTTTGAAACGCAGGCCTTTCTGCAGTCTCCTCTGGCCTCTTCAGAAGTGGTGCCTTTTTGAACCTCTTCTCAGTGGTTTGGCTGTAAAAATAATGGGGTAATGCAAACAGAACTGTGAGTGACCTCCGCTCGATGTTCATATTTTACTGGGATGTTTACATTTTTGTCTCGGAGAATAGCAGAGTGTCACACAAAGGCAGGTGAGAAATGGCACCGGATTTTAAAACTTTAGTCTGCCTCTTTGAAAAGTTCACAATGACAGGATTAGATCCTGTCTTAATCCTCCATTTATCACCCCCGCAGAGAAAGGATAACCTGTAGCTCTGAGCTTTTTGGTAGACTTTCAAGTGCTGAATTGAATTTATAGCCTTTGGTCTCATGAAGTGAATTTAAAACTTAATGTTAAACTTTTGGGAGGTACAAGACTGCCCCTTAGTAGCAATAAACGTCTACAGCGGCATACCTTTCTCCTGCTCTTTTAAACTATTGGCATCACACTATAACAATTCTTCAATGCATTTTTGATGATAATATATACATTTTTGTTACCCCCATGGTCTTTCAGGAGTCCTTGCAGCGCCACAATAAAGTGGGCTAAGAAGAAAGAGCATCAAGAACTAAAGAAAGACATTATAAACACCTCCTTCACAAAACAGTAACTATTCGGTTCTGGTCAGTCCTTTGCACACCTACCAGTTGCACAGCTTCCAAGCTTCACCACTTCCACACACACACACACACACACACACACACACACACACACACACACACACACACAAACACACACACACACACACACACACACACACACACACACACACACACACACACACACACACACACACACACACACACACACACTCTTTCACAGTGCTGTGGACCTCCCAAACACTGCAGTCTGGACATGATGTCATATATGTTGTCAGAAATATGTGTTTTTGAATCTCTGGAATTTATTTAATAGAAACATATTTTTTTGCTAAATAAGGAAGAAGCATGTGGTTCTCTTCAGCCACATCTGCCATATTGGCTAAGTACTGCAAGTACTTACACAAGTAGTTTATAAACAGGGTTAGGCAAGTTTGCATGGTAAAATGAATGAGCCTTGACGTTTATAGCTTTACTGCTTCTCGGAATTAACAGCGCTTTTCTAAGTCATTTGATTTGTTGTGACAAACACTAGTGTTCTCGCTGGTGCTGTCTGAGCAACGTTGGAAGCACCAAGATAATCAACAAAATATAAAGTAAACTATACATTTTAGATTATCCTTGTTTGCTATTACCCTTGCTCGGATATTCCAATTTGGCAAACCTTGTTTCATCAGATATTCAGCTTTACAGGTTTGAAATGTTCCAATTGCTCTCATAACTGTCTGAACACATCACGTTGTGCAGACGGTATGCAAATGAATTAAACAGTAACCGTCTGCAGTGCACAGGCGAAGAGCATTCGGCTCGTTGTGTTGAAAGGCTACATGCCTAAAACAGTTGCTATGTTCTATCTTTTCTCACCGCCACAATGTGATGTGTGTGTGTGGCATGTTTGCAAGTGCATGTGTGGCTGTGAGCTGCTCTACCACATGTGAGCATGTTTTATTGGTCCAAAGGGAGTTAAGGTTAATGCAATAAAACAGCCATCCCGTGCCCAACGTCTGCCTCACCAGAGGATTTAAGACCAGAGTGTAGTTAAGCTGAAGTAGGAGAGAAAGGCCAGCGTGAAGTGCAAACAGTGCAATTAGGATGAAAGATGTTAAGGTGGTTAGTTATGCTGTTAGAAAGCGTCTCTTGGATTCATGAGCCACTGACAACCCCTCGGCTCAGGAATAGCTGATTGTTATGTGAAAACCTCCATTTAAGCTCTATTTATAAGGCACACGAGATGACGGATGCGTCTCACCCTGGAGGGAAAGTGTATTTTTAGCAGGCTGGCAAGACACTGTTTTGTGACCATTAACACATATTTCAGCTGCCTCCAGACTTCCAAACTCTTTCCAGCATGTGGACGCACCCCTTCAACCAACCATTTAAACACAGATGCTTGCCAGTTCCTTTCCAAATGAAGTTTATGTATTTGTTTGTGCATTCTTTTGTTTTTGGCCCCTCACATGCCATTCTAAACACTTGCATTTCAGTGGCAGCGTGTTTGACAGGATGAGAACAGTATGCACAATTGCTGTGATGTTTTTACTGGTAGGGACATCCGGAGCAGATCCGCGGGATTAGTGTCCAATTTCTGATCCTTTGTTTATTGAAACTCATTGTACTCCTCTGTGTGTGTGCACAAAACACTTGAAAATTGCTCTCACTCAACTAGCGATTTCAAAATAAACATCATCCTTCCCTAATTCAAAACAGTGAAGGAAATGATAAAAGAGTATTCTCACAGCTTGATAGCACTGGGTACGGATGTGTTGTGTTTGGGCTGCAACAGAGCCACTGACGCTGATCACTCCATGAAAATATGTGAGTAATCTATTTCTGAGAAAAGCCATGTTGAGTTGCACAGAGCCAATCAAGCCAGGCAGGAAGTCAGACATGGAAATGGCATTGATCATCCGGGTCTTTTTTTCAAAATAAAACACCTTTTGCGGACTCCCAATCATATATCATGTAAAAAACCAGAAAACCATTTAGCTACATAGACTACATTGCTGTGGTAGAAGCTAGGCCAGGCATAACGCTGTGATTATGAAATGCTCCCAGTGAGGTATAAACCCATGTGGAGGACGAAGCAAAAGCCCGCCACATCCTCGAACCTGGTGGAATCAAAGCATTAGTCCAGGAAGCAGCATACAGTAATCATCCATCTTTCTGGGAACAGTCGATGTGTGCTTTAATGTATGTATGAAAACATCTCTAAAAGTGAGTAGGTAACCCTCCTTCAAGGAAATCATTCTCGTTCCTTCTTACTGTAAGGCCCATTTTTCCAAATCAGTGATGAATATGTAGTGCTGTTCAGTATTACACAGTCCTGCTGGACGCCCTTCCACGATGACTCATCCCTCTGGACGATACAGTGTGCATACATTGATCACTAGAGTTACTCAGTCCAGCGTGCGAGAGCCATTACACTCTGTCTCTCTGGCTAATTGAGGACCACTTAATAACACTGGCCAGAGGCTTTTAAGCCAATGAGTTGTCATCGATTTTACCTCTGGGTTTGAATCACACGCCCCTTCGTTCTCCTGACGCCGCTGTCTCCTCCTCTCCCGTGCTGGCTTTAATAGCCTGCTGGAGATATTCACCGTCGTTGCCAACTGTGCGCACGTGCATTCACCTCCATGAGGTAGTGGAATGTTCTACATTTACTGTCAGCCCTCCTCGCAGTAACTCACTCATCACACCATTTTCTTTCATCACGTCCCTCCCTTTCACGCCCACCGTTTTCCCATGTTGTCCGTTACACTGAACTTCTCTGCTCCATAACTCTTTTCACCTTTCCTCACCCTGCAATCATTCAACTGAAACGTGGGCATTGGACGTTTTAAATTGATGGCATCACTCTAAAAGAAAAGTGTTCGCTTTGAATAACCTGTTTGGGTTTATATGCTTTCAGCTATGCAGGTGCCAATTGGCAGTTTATGGAAGTTGCCCTGCAGCTCCACCCATGCTGTAAAATGTTTTCCTATCTTAACAGGTGTGTGTGTTTATGCTATCCTCCCCACAGGTGGACAAGGTGTGTGGCCTGACTACTGGGGAACCTACAAGCATGCAGCCCACTAGCCCAGAGGTCACAACCTCTACCGTGACCTCATCTTCTCCTCGTCCATCTGCTGCATCCTCCAAACCTCTACCAGAGCAGTGGCTGGGGCAGTTAGCCCACTTGAGGAGGTAACTGTGAGGTTTACTGCTACCTTTTGTAAAAAAAAAAAAATATATATATATTTTATTTCTGGCAACTATTCAGCTGCTGCTTTATTTGATTGTAAATTAATTACACTGATTTATGGTCAGCTAGATGGAAATCTAAATTAAATGAAAACTGTTCAGTATGACATATCCTGAGGGGGTTGGACAATGTCTATTACCAGCTGCCATCACTTCTTTCTTTCTTCATATGGTTAGTTGGACACAACACACACCCACTCACACATAGTAAATGAGTCCATGCCCTCCACCTGGCCTCTGAGGCAGCCATCCCATGCCCACAGCAGCTGGCAGCGCTGTGCCAGGAGAGGGGGAGCGTGGGTAAGATTAATCTTGACGGACCGACAATTTCCTGTTTACCCAGACGGCCATACCACCAACTCTGCACACCAGCAGGCCTCAGCCTAAATAGCATCTCACACACAGAAACACGCACACAAAACACACACTCGCAGCGTTGCCTGCCTGACCTTGTCCCAAACCATGAATCACTGCATTGATGCCAGCCTAGCTGACAGGTCTGGCCTGGCACTGCCACCGCCATTCATGGCAACACAATCCAGCTCCCTGCCTGCTGCCAACTCTGACCAGAGCACATGTGAGCGCTGACCACTTCAGAGACATGGCAGCACCCACCGCAGTACAGAGAGAACAGTCTACTGCTGAAAAATATGAAACATGATAGAGTAAAGCAACATTTATGTTTCGTTTTAAAGGGGAAAAAGTATGAATCGAGAAGCTCAGCAGAACTTTCTTTGGCTTTCCTCTGAATATTTAACCATTCGCACATGTGCAGATGTTTGCTTGTGTGTTTGTTTTCCAACTTATACATTAAATACCGGTATCTGTTTTAATTGTCGGTGTGGTGTGGGGAGAAATGGTTATTGATTTATATGTGGTGTGGACAAATCTCTGCATGTGCATGAATAATCACTCTCTTCCAGGGTCAACTGACTGTCTTTTCTCCCTCCTCCCCACGTGTCTCGTCATGTCATCCTTTTGTTTCCTTTTTCTTTCTCTCATCCCCCCTTTTCACATCCCTGCATCCTTTTTGCTTGCAACAATTTCCCTGGACTCCAACTCCCATCATTCCCAGCTCGTTCCCCCTGAAACCCTCCAAGAACAATAAACATAGTCTGAGAACACTCTCTAGGTAAGCATGAACACAAGCCTCTTATTTCTTCTGACACACTTTGTCTAGCAATGACAGCTCGAACGGTGACACCTTTGACATTTCAAGTTGCTTAACAGTTGATTATGTTTGTCTTTTGGGTGACATCTTACAAAGTCTTCTGTATTCTTATCATATGTTGTTTTTTAACAAAGATTTCTGACACTGTATGACTCAGCACACAACCTCTCATGACCCCCGCTGTTTTTGCCCCGCCTCTTTGGTGGCAGCAACGCGCGCCCTATCAAAATACCACGCCATTGTTTTGCTCGAGGTGACAGCGTCTTTATCGATGACACGTGTGAGCGGATCTGATGAAGCAAGCGCTTCACCGCGCGATGCGATTGAGAAAAAATGTGCTGACTCAGCAAAGTGGTCATAATCACTCATTTTCATTCGCCATCAACATCATCACATGTATTTTTTCGCATGCGTGTATTGTTGAATGGATTGCAGATAGTGTTTGTCTTCTTCAGTGGTATTGTACCAACCAACCAAGCGTGTCCACCAACTGCACCACAATTGCAGCCACAGTCACGTAATGCATTCTTCAGTTGAATGTTTTCTGCCACGGCTGTTGATTTAGAAAGATGTTTTGCATGTATTAAAATCACTTTATGATAATATACTCTTTCCCGATGTGTCTGCTTTTCCTTAGGGAGTTCTTGTTGTACCTGCAGCGCTACAAGTCTTTCTTTGCAGCGTTACCGGAGATGCTGTGCGAAGGAGAGAACGTGGTGGATGACTCCCAATGCTGGAGTGGAGATAGTGTGGTGGAGAGGTAAGAGAAACACCCCCCAAATCTGATGCTTTTGTTCTACACTGCTGTGAACACAGCTAGATTTTATTTTCCTCCCTGGTAATGTAAGATTCCCTTCGGCTGACCCCTTATTGACATACGCATACACCCCAAATCAATTGTCCTTCTCAGATTTAATAATAAGAACAGCGTACATTATTTAATTTTGGTATTTAGACTTGTGCTGCTGTGAGAGTTGCTCACGATTAGGCAACCTATTGTATCTCGTTACACGACTTCGCTGAAGTCAGTTGTTGCACAAACACATTTTCTTGGCAGCATTGTCGGAGTCTGAAGATAAAACTTTCATTTTCTCCAAGCGACGCTACAGAAGATGCTGGCCCGAGTGCACCTTTTCCAAATAGGTCATACAGTTTCACCTGATAACAAAGTAATAACTCCAGTACCTTGCTTTGAGATGGATTCTTTTCGAATACATTCAGATCTGAGACGACCCGCTGCACATTTGTTTGTATGCTTGTGTAGCATAAGTCATTCTGTGAGTCAGTGTGGCTGGCTGTTGTTAATCAACGTGGAAAATAAGGAAGTCATTAGTTCCATCTCCACATTGAGTGAATGCAGGCAGAACAAATAGTTGTGACGCTCTTCTGTCCTTTGTGTGAGAGTCAGCTAATGAGCTGTTATCTGTGCCTTTCTCTGTCTTTCTGCTTTATTGGAGCCATCTCTTTCATATGAGGTTTTTATTTTGCGCTGATTTATAGGTGTGGCACTGGATCCCTTTTCCTGCTTATGGTTTTGGGTGCATCTCTCAGAGACTGTGTGTGTGTGTGTGGTTATGTACTTTCTCAGTCAGCATAAGAAGAACAGAGAACTGACGCAGATTACTGCGCCAGTGAGCGTCTGTAACTGATTCCCCCTGCTGGATCTGTATCTTAAACTCTCTCAAAACTCAGTCCACAATTATGACAAGGTTATGCTCTCCTTCTGTGGTGGCCCTAAACTGGCTCCCATTACCATGGCACCCTCAGCTTTTGGCACTGTCAGTATTGGCCTTGATAAAGGAAAACAGAGGTCCGGGGGATGCCTTTTCCCCCACGATCCTCTCCTATGAATGTTTTCAGATCCTTTGGCCCTTGTCCGTTTTGCTTGGATTAAGCCATACATTATGCTTTATGTGAGTAGATGGGAATACATTAGGGACATGAACAGATGTGTCAGATTCCAAACAGAGCCTTTTATTATCCTCGGTGGTTGGCAGAAGCATTTTGTTTGAGAATTTCACGAGTTAGTTACGCTTAAGTTAGCTAATAAAATGTTAGCTTCCAAAAGCTCATCATTGTTTTAGCTTAGATCTCTTCTCTTCTCTTCTCTTCTCATCTCTTCTCTTCTCTTCTCTTCTCTTCTCTTCTCTTCTCTTCTCTTCCTCCCATCCTGGCCTGATACTCTCCTACTCTTCCCAACTGATGAGGATCTGCCAGTGACTGAGAGATATGAAGCAGACCACCCATTCATCAAGGCCTATGACAGTGTGTCAGCACACAAACTGCAGTAGGCAGCCAATGTTTGTGTCTGCCAGGTCCATGATCAGGAGCATGTGAGTGAGTAAACACAAGGCGAGGCAGCCATTCAGCACCTAAAACACAACAAATCTCTAATCTTGTCGAGATACGGCTTCTTTGTCTGTGTTAAAAGCCAGTTCTTGCGTGTCACTTTTACCACCAGCGGCACTGTTTTTTCAACAACAGTGCTAATGGGTTGTATCGGTGTGTTATCACACAATCCCTGGTGAGAGCTGGGTCTTTGCTTGTGGTGTCAAGTGTGCTTGGGTTGAATAAGAAAACAGTACCCCACTGAAAAATTTGGCACCACCCATAAACTGTTCAGAACAGCCTGTGGCTATTCAGCAAACCTCTCTCACTGTATCTGACTCTGTTGGCATGTATTAGAGAGAGAGAGGGACGGGACAGGGCATGAAAAGGGTTGGCGTTTTGATGCCGTGGTGCCCCCTGTGCCTCCCTGTGCCCCTGAGGAGGGAAGCATGATGGAGTGATGTGGGGGAGGGGGGGGCTTGGCAGCATAAAGACCCATTGTGGAGTCAGTGGAGTGGGGCACAGCCCTGCCGTGGGGACCCCCAAAGCCTGGAGGGGAAACAAAGACCCTCCTATGAGGCTGCATGGGAAAAGGCTTGGACATCACTGCCACTACTACTGCCACTGCCCACACCATGCCTGGGAAAGTCGCATGAGAGCAGCAAAGGAGATGAGAGAAGGGCAGATAGTGAGTAGTAAAGATGAGAAGTCCAAACTGGACATGCTAAGCTTCTGTGGTGTTAGTCCATGTCACAGCCTGACTTCCTGTGTGGCGGGCACACAAAGCCTCTGAGGGCTTGCTGGTCACAGACACATAAACACACACACACACACTCGCATATCAATCCACACGGGATCCATATGTTGTTCAACAGCTGGAGGGGTTATTCATTCAGACACAATCACACTGGGCTCGGGCACACATCAACATGTGAAAACACACACACACGCACATACACGCTCGTATGCTGTAATACTTCAAAGAACATCAAAGGCGTTGGGGATTGAAATTCCCTTCCTCTCTTTATTCAGCATCTGATGACAGAGGGGCGAGCGGGGGGCAAGCAGTTGTACTTACAACCAAAAGTGCGTGTTGGCATGTGTTCAAACATCTCTGAACATTTACAGCATCACATGTGTGAATACTTTGCACCATCTTTTCCGGAAAGATAAGATCAACCAAAATGACCACATTCTTTATTTAGATTAGCCAGTTACTGTGCATCTATTGTAACAGTCTTATCACAAACTGAAATAATTCATTGCCATCTCTCCTCACTCTAATTATGATGAATACCGTATTTATTTTTTCTTGCCTTTTTGAGGAACTGACACATACATACTTGGTGCAGTAGATAGTGTCTGCAGGTTGTGAAACAACGCTGCAGGCGATAGGCATGTTATGGTATCATAAAAACGTTGATTAGCTTTAAACACATGGGGAGGTAACCTCAATGATGGTTTCATTAGACAACAGCTTATTGTTAAATTCCTCCCAGACATAACCAGAGCCAGTATAATTGGGTTTGGATGGCAATTCAAGGCGAAATAACTGAGCAGGGGCAACTCTAGGGTAAACTCAGAAAATTAAGTGTAGGAACATCTAACCCTTATTTTATTTTGTTTTTTTATTAGAAGCAGCGAATCAGGTGCCTAGCAGGTGACAAAATAAAGAGGCTGAGTGGAGAGTACAGTTTAAATGGGTAAATTGTGACCTGGAACGGTTGAAAACTCATTCCGTGTTAACCAAGCACAGCTGTCTGTTGTGTTTTTAATCTAAATGAAGCTCATGCAGCAATCTGTTTCGCAAGGGGGAGTTTGCTGCATCAACCATGAAAGAAAACCAGAAACATCATTTGGAAACCTCAAACAGGTGCAGGGTTCAGACAAAGTCTTGACATTTTGGGAAATGCTTGATTTTCAATATTACTAAAGTTTCATCCTCACAATCACACACTCTTTTGATATTTTAAATGAAAAGATCAATCGAAGTCAGTATGAACAGGAGGTAAAAAACAACAAGTGATGTTATGCATTGATTTATTCTGTAAACTTAATTTTTTGCAATTGCATACGTACCTTGAAAGTGCCTGAAATGTACTTCAGGTTTACTTTAAAAAGCTGTAGGCTGTAACCAGGAAGGAGTCGCCACTTACATTCTGAACTGATAGCCCTAACCCCAAGGCCCGAAGTCCCCTTTAATTCAATCAAGCCTAATCCAGTATCAAACTTGATAACCCTGTTATCACTCTAAATCTTTAACCATCCTTGACTACTTAAGCATCATTTAAACTCACCAGATCTTGGTTCGGCATCAAATTGTGCTCACTCATAGATACCAGCCCCCTCAATATAGCTGATTTCTTCTTATCAACATCCATGCATTATTACCTGAGAAATTAACGGAAAATTAAAATGTCAGGATCTTGTCAAATACTGACCCGTGGGATGGTGGCCGACCCGATGTACAATCCCAAAGCGACAGTATTTGACATGTCGGGATTGAGACTCAAGGAACAACTTGCAAATAGGACCTTTAAAGAAAGTGAAAAAAAATCCATCTGTCCATCCATCCTGTGGCAGCAGCAACAAGTAGTCCAGACCTCCCTCTTCCCAGAAACGTTTTCCAGCTCCTTCTGGCATTCCCAGGCCAGACAAGATATATAAGTTCCTGTTTGAACTTAACTTTAACTCCACAGTGCATGTGTTAAGAGAAGATTTAAATGGTCTTGGCTATTCACAGGCATTTTATAGCCCATAATCTCTTTTGGGATTCACTTTGGATTGATCTGATTTACACACCATATACAGACAGAGTGTATGCTGTGGGGAGAAAAAGAAAGGGATGAGCTCTCAACATGAGTGCGTGTAGCACATGTAGGTGTTTAGTGCATGTGCATATGCATATGTAGTTTTTTTTAATACGAGTGGAAAACTCATAACTCATACTTTGGGGATGATTCTGAAGTTTTGGCTCAAGGGGACGGACCACAGACAATACAGCAGTGCGAGTGCTTCTGAATGCCTTGCATTTTTATAAGGTTATGACAATCCATTTGTTTATCATTTTGACATCTGGAATCCATTCTGTTATTGCAGGGAGAAGCAGGGAGAGCGCTGCACCGGGCAAACCTCTAACACTCACTTCTCTCCTTCTTCTGGTCCCATCAGCTCATTGTATTTTTTTTTTTCTTCTCTGCCTTCTCTGTGTCGGTCTCTTGGGCCAGAGGGGCTCGGTTCGAAAATGCAAGGGAATTGGGTAATGAAATTCTAGCAGAGGGGACAATAAATTAATTACTATATGCAGAGGACGGACGTTCCCCTCTGTGTGCCTGTATGTGCTGTGTATGTGTGGCCAAGGACTTTTTGCATAGCAGCTAAACACCAGCAGAAGTCAGTTCATTCTGTTAAGTGCGTTTTTTTTTTACAATGCAGACTTTAAGACGGCCATGATGGAATGGTGGAGTCATGAGAACAGTTGACATCAGAGAAATAATGAAGAGTTATGGAAATACAGGCTTAATTCATTTTGCGCCTAACCTTTCACCTTTTCCATTTGCATTTTGCAAAAACTCTCTCAGTCCTTCTTCTTTCCATCCCACAATCCTTCTCTTCTATTTCTTCTCAGTTCTGATTCAGTGGCCCATCCCTTTCCCATAACCCTGGGCTGCTGCCTGGGACCTCAGCATGACCCGCTCTACATTAGTACATTGCTTAGACTCTCTTTCTTTGCTTCTGCATCTTTGTGTTGTGTGTGCACGTGTGCACATGTGAGAGGAAGAGAAAACAACAGCGATCATATTTCAGTAACCGTCAGTTATTTCTTTCTTTCTGCTGAAATCCTAGGATTGTGAGAGATTGGAGTTATGGCATTTCTAAATTTGGAGCTGTGCACAAGGAAATAAGGGGAAAAGTGTTAGAAGATAGTTTGTGTGTTAGCAAATGTGATTTTGTTGGCCTCACTGTACAATTATTTGGCAATGTGGGACTGAGTGAAGAGTGTTTATGTGTTTCAGCCCACTCAAGTTTAGGTTTTATGGGGTGCTTTGTGCTCATTGTATGTTTGTGAAATTTCTTTCCAACCCTTTTTCAGGCTTCCCATCATCACTTTTATAGAAGGGACATCATTTTAAAAGCCCCTCCCTGCTGTTGAGTGTCCAGCCAGTGGAGTGGGTTGAGCTAATATAATTAAAGCACCACAATAGACTGGCATGTTTTACTGGAGCAGTTCCTACTGGGCGAGGTAGACATAGTGGGCCCACTAAACTCTGTGCTTGCCCATTGGCAAGGCATCAAACTCATAGCAGGAGAGGATGATGAGAAATAGAGGGATAGACATGCTGGGAACGGGGAAAGGAAGTGTGGATGAGGAAACAATGGATAGAAGGAGAGATGACCTGATGGATAGATGAAGGAAAAAAATGAGGGATGTAGGTCAGTGGCAGCAGGAAGCAGTGGCTTTAGGAGAGCCCTCTGTCTTTGTGGCTTAATTGCCTCTATGAGCCAGTTTGAAGTGCTCACTGCTAGCGTGTCTGGTTGCCAGCCAATAGTGGTCTGTGTGTGTGTGTGTGTTTGGGAGGGTTGTGTTCACCTCTCGAGCATCTCTGTATCTCAGACACGCATTTTGATGCACCGTGCCAGCGAACAAAAGGACAGAACCCTAAAAAATGTTTCCTTCTTGATGTCAGCGCCACTGATTACATGCAATTGCGCACATAAACACCACGCCGCCCAGAGTATGACGTGCAAAACAAAACAGTCGAGGATGAGTCCTTCAGGACGAACCCTGCATTTTAGAGGCAATTTTATCTTGTGTCATAAAATTGCTCTTGGAAGACACCACAGCTATGCAACTCAGTGCACTTTCTCGGCACACACTTTGTGATGCTTATCATTGTGTCGCAATGTTAGAGCTGTCTCTGCCTGTGTCAACAGTCTGGTTTCTAATGGACTTTTTATTGTAATAGCAGTTTAAGGTACAGCATTTTTAACATAATATATAAATTCAATAGTTATAGTGTACATCACATTCCTGTACCTGCAGCCACTTGTGACTTTTAAGAAGACCTATTACGCTTTTTCGTCTTTTCCTCTCCTTCAGTGTTTTATAAATGATCTTATGCATGTCAAAGAACTTGAAAGTTAAAACAGTCAAAGTCTGCACCAACAGAAGCTCTTCTCTCCTACAGAAAACACTGCTCCTGAAACGCCTCGTCAGTAGTCTGGCATTTAATTCCTTGATTTTGTTACATCACACCACATCACCGTGTCATACATGTGCATAATTAACGCCTCGTGGCTAGTTTGGCACGTAACAATTGATTTAGTACGGCTGCTCTGTTGTTGTTAGTGCTGGCTCAGACATGTGTGAGCTGACCAATCAGAGGAGACTTGGTATTCAGCAAGGGGTCCTCAAAGAGACAAGAGCTAAAACAGAGCGTTTCAGACAGAGGGAAAACAGTGTTGCAGCACTGGACAGTATGCTAGAGCTCATGTTTTTCTTGAGCATTAAAGCATTTAAACCTATTCTAGTAGTAACCCAAAATATAATTATGAACCTAAAATTGAGCATAATATGTCTCCTTTTATGTCAGAAATGTAAGAATTTGAGTAGTGGGACATGACCTAAATCCCGGTGTGCCTACCAAAGTAAGCCACACGTTTGCCACTTGTTGAAGTGTGACTTTCAGTGCCGTTAAAATAAATAAAAGTAGTTCTCAGGTAATTCAGTCTATGGTACTGTGTGAGAAAGGCTCTGTTAAATCTTACCATATCAGTAACACACACTTACTGACTCGCTCAGCTCAGTGTGCCTTTTAACACTCATCAAAGGCAGAGAAAATCCACTTTCAAATCTCTGCTTTGATCCAAACACGCAGCTCGTACTGTAGCCGTGCGGACAAAGGATTACAGATCATCACACTATTTCTGTGTGCCGCAGATAGCGCACACTCTATACAAAACACATTCACACACCCAACACACATCAACACTCGCACAGCATGATCACATCTGACTTGCAGGGCTGAACCTCTCTCTGTCGTGACTATTTTTGGGGCACTGTTATCCTTTTTCCCGGAGGATACAGCAGACTTTACAAATGTCAGTAACTGTACATCCTGATTAAAAGTAATTTTTTGTCTGAATTTGAGCTGAATCTTATGCGAAGCAATTTACACCTGTAAGTCCGAATTCGGGGGCCCATGGCGATCATTGGCAAGATTCCCTGTGGAGTTTTAGTGTGAATGTGTGTACCAGTTTAAGTTTTCAGTGTGTGGTATTTACCATTAGAGTGCGATTCTTGACAAGAGGTCTGGTTTGAATCCAATCGCAAGTTTAAACGTTAGGCCAAGTTGTTGTCCGGCCCGACGGATAAGTATGTGAGTTTAAAATTAAAATGAATGACAAGCACGGGAGGAGAGAGGGAAAGCTAACAAAACCAACTCTGTACAAACAGCAAAAGTACAGTACACTACTGTGGAGGGTGTGTGTGTGAGTGTGTGTGCCTGTGATCTGTCCTCAGTGTGTGTATGTGGTAACCTGAAACCACAGGGAAAACGTTCCTAGAATTCCGGGTGGGTTTGGTGTCGTGGCTCGCTCACTGGAGCCCCCTGAGTGGTGCCGGGAATGCGGCCTCTGCACGGAAGAGCTACAGAATGAAGGGAAAGTCCCCCCAGCCCCCCCGCCCCACCTTCATACATTCACATACACTTCACCCTGCTGCCAAACACATACAGACACATTCCTTCCCCGCTTATCAATTGATGTATATATTGACAAGATGATTGTGCATGAAGATTTGACTGAACTATTTTGTTAAACCCTTGACCTTACACCCGAAACCTAACCCTGTTGCCCTAACCTTACTCAAAACTGTACCTGTAGATGTATATCCTGTGTCTTTTGCTAAATATTGTATAGGATGTTATGAGACATAGCAATTCAATTTGATAAAAGTCTTCTGCAGTATTGGCATCTCATAGCCAGCAGGGTCAGTCTTTTTTTGTGACAGAGTGATGATGCACAGAAGGACAAATGTGAACTGGATTCGGCTTCCAGATTTGGCTCGACTTTGAGGGTGCAGACTTGGCCCATTGAATTAGAATCAGTTACATTTAGCTGCATTTAGCTGTCTCAATGAATTCTGAACTTTTTAAGTACATAAATAATACACTGCAGAAAAAGTTTTTAATTTAGCTATAAATGGACATGGTCATCATTTCTAGATAATAATGGCTGGTATGTCAGGTGACAAAGACATCCCACCACCATATTAAGTGTAGCCCTGCAGTATTTTTGTGTCAAACAGAGGTTTGCATATTCAAAATGGAAACTCTATAGGAATTAATGGGAAATAACATGAATGAGATGGAACCATGGGGGTTACTTATTATCATATTATCAATATAGCTTGAAAACTAGCAGAAGTTAACATGTTCTAAACGGTATACTTTATTTTAAGCTGGTTAACTGAAATATCATAAATTATAAAATATATTCACTCCAGTAATATAATACCTGAAATCATGTAGCCCTGTGGCTCAGGCAGTGCAGTAGTGTGGGCTGCACGTCATGGGAGAATGCTCTGTGCATGCAGAGGGTTGTAATTATACCGAATTCCTATTATTCAAATTATCTGTACACGTAGAATGTGCTTCTGTATGCAGCCCATGGTTACATGGTTTCAGTTTTATGGGCACATTCCTAAGCAAAACGTGCCACAGACCCAGTATTGCTTTGTTATAAATATTTCCCCAAAATACGTTCACTATTCAAAGTTACAATTTTTATAATGAACTAATGAACAAAATTCCCTTAGAAAATAACCTATCCTTTGAAATCCTAGACAGAACAGCTGCACATCTCAGCAACAGGTGATTGAACTGTTTGTTTCCTTAAATGTAGGTGGAATGACAGAGCATGAACTTATATTGTAAACAGCACCAGATTTACATACTGTAGATGGGATGTCGAGGATATCAGCCTTTTGCAGTCTGTATATATAAGTTAGACCACCAAAGGGTTTTCCCAATAACAGTAGACAGTGTAAACACTTTGTCCTTAATTGAACTGTAAAAGTTATATTGTATTAGTAAAAGTTATTTCTATATATATATATATATATATATATATATATATATATATATATATATATATATATATGTGTGTGTGTGTGTGTATAAATGAGCACCACAAAATGGCAATAAATGAATGAATTTATAGCTGTTTATAGGCAACACTACATGGAGAGCAGGAGTCTAGTGTATCAGGGAAGTGTTTGCGTCTTGAACATAGGCACCTTCAGATTTGAACCAGACAATAGAGACAAAAAGAGCACAGCAAAGACCAGCAGGGAAGTGCTTGAAATGGTTGATGGCATTTCTTTGGGGTGATGACAAGGCCAGCAACATAATTCGATTTCTTAAAGCTTCTAAGCTATCACCGACTCCATAAATATTCCCTTTCAAAGGGAAGACTGGCAAATTCACAAATGCACTAAAGATGTTGTGATGTATTGGAACAGTATAGGAGTACCGAACATACAGAAAAGAGGACTGATCCTCTAAAAAACAAAAGAGTAATGCTCTCCATGACTCTTCACCCAAGGGACAAACTTGAGCAGCTACGGTCCAAGCCTCTCAACCCAAACCCAGACTTCTTAGATTCAGCTTACTGATGATGTGTCCAGTGTCCAACCTGCAGCTGATTGACAGATAAGCCTGATCATGACAAACATGATAGTTATGGCTGGGAATTCTGCCAAGAAAGCCATTTTGGCCATGTGTTTGTCAATGCTACCATCTGCCTGACTACATTTGGATAATAGCTCCGTCAACTTTGCCCTTCTTTTCTCTGCCTTCAGTACAGTCACTCTCTCTTAACTCACTGACCTTAGCAGCAGTTTGCACATCACTGCAGTATAATCCTATATATGTTATTCTGGTGTCGGGTAGCCATAGTTAGAACCGCCTCCTTATCTCTCTATCTACAATATGCTCTCAAATGTCCATCTCACTAAATGTCTGGGGACTATTTCTGCTTGTGTGCGAGTGTGTTGGGGGTATGCCTATATTCTGATGGTATATAAGCATATAAATGTACCGTGCAGTTGTCTGTGTGTGTCGTGTGTGCACACATGGCAGAGGATGGGTGTGAGTTGTGCTCCCACGTGCCCTTTGCAGCAGCAGAGAGTCTGATCTCTGACCCCCTCACTCAACACCCTCGCAATGCTTCTCCACTCTCTGTGTGGGTATGTCTGAGTATGTTTGTTGCCTCGAGTCAAACGTACTGTATGTTTGAGCTGAAACTAGACTGTTTGCACTGAGCGCTCTTTGCTTACACAGGCAGCATATACAGTACAGTCCAGATGTGACATTATGCCGCCTTCTTTCTGTCTCAGTCCATGTTTATGATACACTTTGTACACACTGAGCCTCAACTGTGATTGCAAAACCAGCTATTACAAACAGATTTATTACAAGTAGATAAAATCATGAGGTGTAGTATATTTAGTTTCATCCACAGTGAACCCCTCGACTGGTTTTTAGTTTACACTGGAGCTGTCAACCTTAAGCACAAGATCACGCCATCCTGGCCCGGATCAGACAGACAGACAGACAGACAAACAGGTGGTCGTACCACACCAGAGGATCATGGTCCACTCCACCCGTCTGCGCTCTGGGGCATAGTTTACTCTCCTGGCTCTGCCCCTGCCTGCCCTTGTCTGCCGTCCACACACCAACTGCCCCCCCCCAGCTCCCCCCAGACCTCTAACCTCAGTTATCCATGCCCTCCTCGGCATGTTGGCATGTGGCTGGAAGAGGAGATAGATCCATCGCTCTTGTAGGTCTTGTGACATTAATCTTTCTTTCTTTTTTGTTACTTCTTTCTTTCTTTCTTTCTTTCTTTCTTTTTCTTCTTTTTTTTGTCTTTCCTTATATCTTTCCCTCCACCATTCACATATTACATCAAAAACTCTTGCTCTATTGTATAATTTATGTATCTTCGAAGCACATTTTTACAAATGTGTCTTCCCTCCTCTGTTTCTTTCTCTGACATACATCCTGTATCCCTCTATCCTGATACATACACACACAATATCCTCAAAATCACACAGTTGTGCGTTGGAACTTGAAATTGGCTAATGCTGCCACCTACTGGAAGAACAATGGCATTGACTTAGGTATATGGTAAATCAGTTCACATTAGAGGTTATTGGCTTTCAAAGTGTATTTGAGTAAAAATGTATGTTGCACACTCGGCTTACTTGTGCTATAGTTATATACAGGTGTTAGATTAAAGGGAAAATCTGAATAACTGATGGAAACGTAACAAATGCAGATACTTACCAGATACCATGCAGAGTGCTAGTGGTCAGTGAGTATGTTGTTGAGTATAAGAATTATATAAATTATATACCTTATATATATATATATATAATATATCACTATCTTACAGCCAAAATTAAACACCAGGCCCAGACAGCCATTTTTGTGCTTAGGTTTGAAAGGGTTAACCATAACGAGCTTTAAATTAATTTCACAGGGCAGCTGTGTGCTCAAATTAAATTTAGCTCTAGCACTAGGTTCACTGTCAGCCATGATTATTGCAAGGACTAGCAGACAATTACACATCCTCCTTTAACATGGGACATTCTCTCATTTAGAGTCACTGGTGACATTTTAAAGACACACCTGTAATCTGATAATTCAAACAAAGACGGGGCTGTTTGTACATTTTTGTGAGAAACACAGAGAAGAGAGTGCATGTGAGTGATTGCGTGCATGTGGGGGCATATGTATAAGAGGAAAATTGTTGTCTTTGCCAGGAAATGATGCTTGTCTGCATGTGATTTGCGTGTGTGGGCAAGACTGACACGACTTCTTCTTGTTTCTATAATCTAATGGCGCAGCATGGTCTTTTCCCAGAAGTCTGTGTGGTCCGTTGACTCAGCCTGCAGTGCGTCTGCTGGTACATGGGCGCAGGCGACACAGAGAGGTGGGGAACAGTTACACCCAGTGACAGACACAGTCGGGACAGTCAGGCCTGGGAATGTCCTCAAAGCAAACCACGGGCCAATTACAGCTGGTAATCTATGTAACTGCTACCAGAGACTATTAAGGCTTTAAACGCTATGCCCATATTGTATGTTTCCATTTGTCTCAAGCAGTGAAGACAGACAATGGAAGCTCTTCTTGGAGTAATTTGTTAAATTTTCATGTAACCAAGTAGTCAAACTGATTTGTAGGATTTGTTGGGAGTGTGGGTGGCAGCTTTCCCTCACTTCCTATGAGAAAAGTGTATTTAATTAGCTGAAACTAAAGTTTTTAATTACAGTTTTAGTGGTTTAATGGTAATTACTTGGTGTAGTGTAGCTTCAGCATACTTGGAGAGTCAACATGCGCTTTCAGAGGATGGACAACACCACCTCTTGACTGATACCATTGTACTTTTTTGTGGATGTGAATAACAGTTTATCATTTTAGCAGATTAGTAGTCTTAACTGTATGACAGTCATCAAGTTAGAAAGCTGCATTGAATCCCATTAGTGCAAAGCATCGGACCACTGTACAGCAGACTTATGTCACAAGTTCAATAATTAGGGGCATTAAGTGAACAGATTTGAGTTGAGATGAATGACATTAAATTGAATGAAACTAAATTGTGTTTAACCTGATGAAAGTGTGGTTTACAATGATAAAATTACTGTTTTTTTCAAATAGAGGCTGGTGGTTTTTGTGAGAGTGACATAGCAACTGTTTCTGGTTAAACAAAAGGATCTTACTCGTTCACAGAAAGGTCTATCTCAGGATCCTTCCTGTAATGTCACTGAGAATAGCAATATGAGCCTGTCAGTGGCAGAAACACGTACTTTTAGAGGACATACTTTGACAGTCAATGTTGCGATTTAACACAAAATATAAACATATGGCCCGGGATTAAAATTACCAGAATTCCCCCTTAAATTGAACTAATACTGTAGAAAGCATATTGGCCCCACAGTTGGTACTATAGGCTTTCAATAAATAGTATTGGCCACACGGGTGCAGTGTGGAAGCATTATTACTCTCCTGTCAGACCAGCAATTCAGTCTGCAAGCATGGGCTCGTTACTGTATTGAAATGTAGCCCAATTACAGTAATTTATGTTTTGTATTATTTCTGCATGAGAAAATATCTTAACCCTTCATCATTATCTCAGAAATTGGATGCAAAACTAATTACATGTCGTACATGTTAGATCCGGTGGCTTCATATAGAATATAAACGGTACATTACTCTCTGCTGCAACTTTGATTTGATTTATTAATGTCAGGATTTGCTTACACAGCTGAGAGAAAGATGAGGAATAAATGTACGTAAAAGAGAGAGAGAGTGAGTAAGTGAGTGGGTGGGTGAGAGTGTGTGTGTATGTGTGTGAGAGAGAAAGAGAGAATGTGAGGAAGAGCAGTTTGTTGGCAAGAGCGAGTCACTTACACCAAATTAATTCAGCTCGTTGCAGTTGCGGTGATTGTTAGATAAATCGATACCTGTTCATTAGCCTGGAGTAGCATTGAAATGAAACATGCTTGGCTATGTGGAAGCCTATAATGGGCTAATGATGAGCCAAACTAGATATTGTAGACATCACCTAGCCTGCAGACGGAAATAGAAATAGACGGCTAGAATAGCCTTAATGATGAGTATCAAACGCCTCCCGGGTACAAGGTAATCACAGTATGTGATTACCTGTAAATGTATGTGCATGCTAAGTGAATCACTGCGCTCAGTCGTAGATCATTTTCCCATCTCTGTTTTTCTCTCTTTAAACTCACTGCCCTCCGTCTTGCTCAGTCTCTGTTCCAGCTTTCCGACTCTTCTCAGGGTTGGCCCAGGTCACAGTGACCTGGAGAGCATACTAAAACAGTTTGAGCTGAACCCAGAAAAGTACCCAGAGTGCTTGTTGAGGTTTGCCACCACCAATAGGGACTCGGGCAACATCTAAATTTAAACTTTAGAGCTTGATGTATTCAGGAAGTGTAAGTGTAACCTTGGTCTGCAGTGCATACCAAGAGTAAAGCTACCGTGACATCACCCACTGGTTTGCAGACTACTATTTTGAAGCCTCAAGTTTGGCATTACGGCGATCGCCATTTTGTTTCTTTGGAGCCAGAACTGAACATATTTGGACAAGAGAGTGGTGCTGTTGCCATCCTGGATGAGAACTTGTAGACACACCATAGTAACAACTTCTCAATCACAAGGTAGCCACGCCCTAAAGCATTATCCTTCTTTATTATCTATTTTACTCTAAATGAGAGCATAATTTACAAGATGAAGTTAATGCTGTACTGAGGAAGACTTGAAACTAGCAGTTAAAACCATAAACTTGTCATAAACTATAAAACAGTTTACTAAGGTAATAAATCAAGAAAGAAGTAGTGTTATTTTCTCATAAGCTTAAAAACAATTGGACTTCCTTTTTTGAAGCTTAAGGCACTTTCATATTAGCTTCACTTTTCAGACCCTGAAACTATATTTTATACAGTCAATGGTGTATACTCAAAACCAAATCTGCTAAAACCCACTGACTGAGAACATGTTTTCCCATTTCTGTATATTAATTTGGCACTGAGCATTTTGGAAATCCCAATTCTAACGAGAGTTCCAGCCCGCTATTAGCAGTGGGCCACATCTCCACAAGCCCATGGTCTACTGGCTGAGAGGGGACAGGGGTCAGCTTTCATCTCCATCCACCCAACAATCTGATAAGACACATCCAGTCAACAGCGACCACGCTACCAAGCTGAGCACACAAACAAACATAGCGACAAGTAAACATTCAGACAGGCTGCTTTGCTTCGCCACATGGAGCCCTGGTCACTGTAAAAAGAGAGAAATGCGCATGATACAAATAAAAGGAAATCTGAGTATAAAGAAAGCTCGATTGCCCTCAGTAATACTCAATGAAAGAGATAAGTGTTTGCAGTAATGGCCGAATTTAAAACGGGTTGGAGGAGAAATATTGTTTGGATATTTGACCCGATTCAATAAAGACCATGTACATGTATTTGAGAGCATTAAAAAAGTATATAGAAAACAAACATACCGTATGAAGGGAGCCATTCATAAGTGCAGTAACACCTTTTATTGCACTGTAGAGTGCGTAATCGCCATGAGTAATTTGAGCCGTTGGACCTTCAACCATATAGCTGTTACAGTGCAACCACTCAATAAACCGGCCTGGTCTTGGTAAAATCACCCTGGGACCCCTTAAGAAGTGGCAAAGCATTTGAGACCAACATAGTGGTGTGTAATTCCAACCCCACCACACAGCCATAAACAGCCATATTTCACTGGCCCACAGCGCCACGAAGACAGATATACGGCCAGCTCAGCACAGGTGTCGTGCCTCAGGTGAAGTCCGAGACAAAAACTGTAAAGATTCATTAACTTAAACAACCTGGACAGAAATGTTTCATCTTGGCTGAAATGACATAACCCTGCAGTTAGTGTAACTGGAGTTAGGAGCAGTCTCTGGATTGTTTATGTTTGAGGGGTGAAGCTCCATCATTAATAGTGAAAGGACATGTCTTCTGCACTTACTGCAATTAATCTAGGTCAGCAGCTCCCAACTAAAGGGGGGCAGGATCCCCAAAGGTCACAAGATGATTAACAGGACAGGAGAAAAGAAAAACCACGGCTTCACAAAATAAGGTTTATTTTTTTCAGAATTTGTTCTAATCTTTGCAGGTTTTAGGCAGAAACTGAATATCATATTCATGATTATGTTTTCTACAGTTTAAATCAACTGAAAGTAAGAATTGTGTTTCCGTTACCTAAGAATGAGCCTTGTATATCTACAGAGGGAGCGGCTCATCTTCCACCGAGTCGACCAATTGCACAACCATGTTTCTATGGTAGTTGCTCTAAATAAGGGCTTTCAAATTTTTCATGTTTTTACCAGCCACTGTAGCTCCGCCTACACACTTCGAAAAGGATGTTGTAGGCAACATAGGTTTCAACATCGCCATCCACATTTCATCTAGAGGAGGACACGGTTTGATGAACTAAAGACGAATGATTATGCAGGCGAAAACAAGTTTAAAGAGTTGCACACATCCTTTGATTAGTCATGCAGACGTTTCCCAAGCGCAAGGAGCAGCTATTTAGTATGAAATCATCAAAACAGTCTCAAACAAACTTCAAAACAAGAGCGATGAGATTGCTGGGTTCAACAGCTGACTGTGATTTCTGATCTCATGTGGAGTTGCCAACATGACTGCGGTGCCTCTGCTGCTCTTTATTTTTCTGACCTGCCCTGACTCTGCCTACATATCTGACTCATCACTCAGTACAGACGCTTGCCAGGCTGCAAAAGGAGCATAACAGAGGGCCCACTGGGCTACCGGCCAGGTCTACAAAATCACATGGCACCCTTGACTCAGCTCTTTAAGAGATTAACTGGAAGGATCGCAACATTTGGACAAATAATTTGAACTCTCCTTGCATCGAGTTTTCAGCAGTGGAAACCAGCAATCAATACTTAATGAAACAGAACAGTTACAGTGAATTTACCAGACATTTTTGAGTTTTCCTAGTAGCTGAACTTGGGACAAGTTTTCTCAAAGTCAGCCTTATTATCCACTGTGTTTCTGAACAACCGTTATGCCGGCGTCTCACTGGGACAAGACAGGCCATAGAACTGTTTCATTTCCAAATCCCCAAGCTGCCAGCTGGAACAAGGAGGAGGTGAGGTCAAAAGATATGAGGAGACAGATAAAGAGGGGAAAAACACAGAGCTGGGAATAAAATGAGAGTTAGAATTAAGCCAAGACTGCATGCCCCAGGTACTGTTGAAGCTTCCAAGTGACTGCAGCTACTGGTGGCGTTCAGCGCGTTCATGTGGCTACCAGCTGGGTTACAAAAGAAAGCAATGAGAGCGAAGAGAGAGAAAGCAGGATTAAATGGAGTTTGGGCTAGTGGGCATAGAAATTAAGAGGAAGAATAAAGATGACTTGAACTGAAGACATGGCCTCTTGGTGGACTTTTAGAGATCGTTTAAGAATGCAAAATAATAGGTAGGGGGTGGGAATAGAGCATAGGAAGGAAAAGCACACTGTTTGAGCTTGCCTGCCCTGCAGATGACCTCTCCTGATGTGCTTGCTGTTTTCTCCTTGCACATATTATGATCTTGAGTATTTCCTTTCTAATAATGTCGTCTTTGAAGCACAGCAAGTTACAGCACATACTGCCAGGAGTTTGGAAATCTTGGATTTTTTACCATCGCTGCATTTTGTATGTAGTTTGGCTTGAAATATTTACTCTGACTGTGTTTATCATTGGAAACCTACGATAAACTGTGTATGTTCACACTGCATTACGGGCTCACAGGCTTGCGAAACATTTGTGTGCGTTCGAACATGTTCGTGTTTACTGTCCGAGGTGACAGCATGTGCACATATGTCAAGTTGATTAAATGTTTGCGGAGTGGCTTTTGACCAGTTGCCTGTTCATGTGCTCAGTGTTAGTACGGTGAATGGCTGCTGAGCTCACAGTGTGTGTGAGAACAGTCTGGCCTTTCAGAACAAAACCTCCTGCTCAGAGTATTTCAACATGTCCAAGCACTGCTCGTAAAGTTAGCTGGCTACAAAACATCTCCTCAACCCCTCCCTTGCTCTCTCACTCACTACTGGCCTCACTCGTGACTTCAGGTCCTCTTGTTCCAGGAAGAGAAAGTTGTCATGCTATATTTTACAGTGTTACAGGCTGAGTGTTATGGTGAGCAGTATATGTTTTCATCTCATGTAGACTTATGTCACTTCATAAAACTATCAAATTAGCAATAGGCCATAAAAGTATCATGGTCCTAGCTTTGGAAATACATGCCTTAGTGAAAAATAATGGAATCTACCGATGTAGGTTGTAAAGTATGTGATAGTAGTAATTGCTTGAGAAGATATATTGTTTATCCACTAGTTAGACTAGAATGGTGATGCTTGATCAATAAAGCTAAAGATTTAAAGCTCTTGTTCTTAAATTTTAGTAGCGTTTTACTGTTTCATCGTGTTCACTTTCAGCTGTCGCGTTTAGTTACTGCTGGTGAAAACACAATGTTTCCTGTAATGCTGCTTCATAATAAAAGCCTTTAAATGACTATATAAGGGGTTTCGGACAAGCGCATCATTGTTTAAGACACACCTTCAAGCAGGTAGCCCAGTTGTGGTGGGAATGCAAAACCTCAGCCGTGCCGGGTTACTGCGCCGAGTCAAACCGGGTAGAGCCAGGCTGACAGATTTAATGGAAAAACCCAAAGACACGCTGTGGTAGCGATTTTTCAATCAAAAGGTTAGCCATGCCCAAAAGCATACCTCGTCAGTTCTACTCTAAATGGGACCATGATTTACAAAATGAACATCAAGCTGCATTAAAGAATACTTGAAACTAGTGATTGAGACCATAAACTCAATAGGAAATGATTTATTGAGGAAATAAATCTAGTGAGAAGTAGGGTCATTTTCTCATATGCTTATATACAATCAGACTTATTTTGGCAACCAGTGGAGTCGCCCCCTGCTGGCACTAGAAAGATAGCAGGTTTAAGGCACTTCCACATTGGCTTCACTTTTCAGACCCCAAATCCTTGTCTCTTTTTTATACAGTCACTGTTGTATACAGAAAAAATAGCATTTATTTTTGACTGGTCAATGGCATCCCTCCTTTAAAAATATGCACAGTGAACCTCAAGAGACATCTAGTTTAAAACTCTGTGGCAGTTATTTTCTTCTTGACTTCAGCAGCAATGTTCACATTTAACAAAGTGTTTACCGCACGCAAAATATTAAGTTATGGAGGCATGTGTGTGTGAGTAATGAAAAAGCTGTGGAGCAGGCATTTTAAGTCCTTTATTTGTTGTCTGCATTGCATAAAAAATAGATTACGTGTGGTAATTGCCACCTTGCCACCTACACAAAGTGTAATGTTGACGCTACTTGAATGTGACGTTATTGATAGGGAAAAAAGCAAAACAAAAAACCCCACAGATGTCACAGTGAGCACCAAGCCTCGAAGATGACATCTTTTAATACTGCAGCTGGCATGACCCAATGTGTTTTAATCATAGGAATCAACACATGTTCAATCTTGCATACCCAGAACAGCCGGGAGGGTGGGGATAGGCTTTATTAATCATGACAAACCAACAATTTGCTGTTTACCCTGACAGCAGCACCACCAGCTCTAATCCAATGCCCTCCTCATCTGAAATAGTACCACCCACAGCCATGGAAATACACACACTCACTCAGATGAAAACAACCTCACTCCTCTTAATCATTTCTCATTGACACTTTTCCTCCTTCGGTTTGCTCTGATTCAGCCCGATGTTTGTTTCAGAGAAATCATTCATCCAAATCAATTTGCATGCAGAAAATGCGACTGCCGAAAGATCCAAAACAGTTTCATGTCTCATCTTCTGAATAGGCAGAAGAAGCTTTAGTCCAATTAATCACTCAGAATTACCCTGTATTTTTTAAGATTACACTGTTAAAAAGTCAATTAAGTATTCATGTGAATAGTTCGTACATTTGAAGGAAACATGACGTCAGAAAATGTATCATGGCTTATATTTTCAGTCAGTAGCAGGCAGTTAGGAGTTCAGTCATCACCTTTTTTGTTATTTAAAAGTCACGCTTTCTAAATGTAAACGTTCTGGTTTATCGTCACCTATTTGCCCGAGCCTCTGCCTCAAGTTGAGTCTTGACTTTTGGTGGAAGACAATTTTCAGTTATAATACGTCTATGATACATTTGCTTGTCTTACATTGTATGTGTTTTTTGTCTCCCTGGCACAGTTTTACATTGACGCAGGGTTTCCTTTCTGGCAGAGACTGCTGTATGCCATCTCTCTTGTCTCCTCACAATGTCACTGTGACATGCAGGGTCTACAAGAATCTATTAGGACCTGTGTAATTCAGTCTTTATATGCTGCCAGTGAGGAATGATTTTGGTGTCTGCAGGAGTGATTTTAGTATCTTCAGAGATGATTCTCAGCACGGTGTATTTCAGTATTATTCAACATGTTATCCTATTAACACACTGCATAGGGGCATTGATTTAATAAATTTGAGGATTTCAAGAAATGAGCGACAACAAGATGATTATTGACTCTAATTACCGAAGCAAAGATCCAGAACAGCGTGCTAACATATAATTCCTGGCACAAAATGTCAAGCCCCGAGCACGGCATGTGACCTCGGGATGCTTTTCAATCCTAATGCGAAAGCTGAAGCACATCAAAAATATCATGCCTCCCTGGCAGATACTTGTGGATAATCTCATTAACTGTTGGGATCCTGACAAAGATCTCAGCAGACAGCTTGCGGTATGAATGCACTTAAGCCATCAGTGTAGACAAATTACAATCAAACAGGACTACCTACCTTGTGTTTATTTTGTAATATCTGTGGGTCAGCTTTTAAGTCTTCAGTAATCACCTGAGTATATGTAAAAACTTTAAGAGGTTGAAAATAAGCAATGCTGAAAAGGTTGAGACTCTGTCTAGTTTGAAGCTGTTTGTTGTGCTATGTTTGTTTAAAACTATTATTTATTATTTAAGCCTATGATGGGATCACTTGCAGAAAGAGTGAGGTGTTTGAGGAGATGCAGAGATGACCTCTTACCTGTAGTTAAAGCACATATTTACACAAATATTCCAGCTAATTGAATCCCTGGTGGGTGTTGTGGGATCGTTAAACCTTCCAGCCAGACCTCGGTGATCAGTCAAGAGCCGAACACAGATGAAAGACTTCCAGAATCTACTTTACCTGGGGCCAATCTACTAGACGCCCCCTCACTCAGGCTACGGAAAACCTTCGTAGACCCCTTCATCAAATGTTTACACATCCTTGAAACCTTATTATTCATGTCATAGTCTCGCTTTGTTTACAGCATATGCACCGCGATGTTCAGGCACATGAGTGCCCTCAAAATGCACATATTTTCTTTCCTGCTATCTCCCGGTACACCTTGGGAGATTAATATTTAAGCTCTGTTTTCTGCCTTGCAGCCCACGAGCATTCCTGCAGGCTTCCACAAGATCAAGACAGTTCAGTTTGCGGTCAGCATCAGGGAGCGGAGGTCACTCCTCGTCTGTGCTCCAGGCAGAGGGAACGAAGAGAACAGACAAAGCCGCCTTTAGGAAAGTGTATCAATTGGGCATTCAGAGGAGAATGAGTCAATTCCATAGAAAAAGGAGTCAGGGAGCTATGAGTCAGAAATCATACATGTGTAGGTAGTCATTTTTGAGAGGAAAGTGCAGACTGTTTGATTCTATTCATTTATTTGCCATACAAGAGAGAGATATCATGTGGGGGCTGCAGCCCTTTATTATTCTTGTAAGATCTCCTGGTTCACAGACACTCTTTGATTCATTGGGACATAGTGAGAACTATTCTGAAACAGTACATGATTGCCATTGGCAGGAATCTTATCACAGCATCTGATGTCTGCTCCAGCTCCGTCCAAAAATTTGCAGCAATAAATTTCTGTCTATCAGGTAATCAGCTCTGGGATGTCCTGCTGTGTCAGTCGTCATATCCTTGCTAAATAATATCAAACATGCTCTGTGTTGAAAAGTTCCAGGCCTAGCTGACTGCCAAACTCACCCTGACACTTCCCTTTCATTAGCATCCCATCTGATGAGCTCATTTCCGCGCCAACACTGTTATCCCAAGCCAAGCCTGGAGACAGACACGCATAACACACAGGCCCCCACTTTTCAACCATTGCTTAGGGAGCCCTTTGATTCTTCAATTTATCATTTATGTCGTGGGCTGGGGTGGGGTGGGGGGGTGGGGGGGGTGAAAGTCGAAAAGCTATCGATTGTTTCCATCTTGACAAGAGAAGATTCAGAGCCGCCGGCAATTAAGAGCTTCAGTTGTTGTCAAAGCAGACAGTGGTTTGTGTGTCTGAAGCTGGGGGAGGGGTGTGTGTGTGTGTGTGTGGGGGGGGGACGCATTCACTTTGCAAATAGACTAAAGTGGAACAAGTAATTGAAGGAGGAAATAAACAAGAATGGGATGTAAAGTAATGCGTAACGGGAGAGGCTAAAGCGAGAAATTTTTGCATTTTTATGGGCCCGATCCGCGAAAGCGCTGCTTCAGCAAGCCGAAGGAGCGCAAACCTTATCGGGACATTGCTTAGATCACAGGCCCGAGAATCTCGAGTTCAGCACTTTTATGATTGCCTCTGCTCATATTCACGTGAACATGTGCAAGTGTGTGTATGCTCAGCCACATGTCCATAAACACATCCATATAAACACGTTCCCTTACACAATCCATAATGACTTTATCAGCCTTGTACTGCCAGTGGAAGCATCCATTGATTTGATGCCAGTATATGTCATTCCTCTCCGGCGCTGTTAGAGCCCCCATGCATGGGAGATTAGCACCAACATATAATTCTCAATGTAATTAATATAGTATGATGGATGTGGAGTCTAAAATATCAAACTTTATGAGTCTGTGTATCTGCGCTCATATATGGTTAACAGCTTTAAGGCTTTACAGTAACAGCGCACCATCGCTGATAGAAAATAGCATCACAGGTCGTTGGTGTAACTTTAGAGAGGCGGGGAGCCTATTTATTTGGGATGACCCCGGAGTGCGAGGGGGATAAGTGGATGTGTGTCTACTTTGGATGTCGATAGCAGTATTAGTGCTGAGTTTTGAGAAGAAGGTGAGAAAGTTTAAACATTTATAGCCTCTCTGCAATATTAATGAATTTGAAAGCACATGTACTCAAACTTTCTCAGCAAGATATTGATGAATTTGTACAGGGCACAGTGTGTCAGCACTCCTCTATGACAGGCTGTTGTCCTATTATTTCCTAAAATTACTCACTCATCATTATTCTACCAGTTACTAGTTGTCATTGTTAACATAATGGATATGCACGACCGGTCCATTAAAAGTTAGGCTGTGATATACTCAACGATTTTCTCGGACATTGTTTAACCTCATAGATTAAAGGGGCTCTGTGTTACAATTTGTAGCAATTTACATGTTTTAATCACATTTTTATTGGCCATATGTGAGCAGATTGTAACTTGACCTTCCTTCTCGGTTGCCTGTTAAAGCCTTTGGACAATTTGTTGAAGTTGTTCAATGCTGCCGGAGTGTGGATTTCTTTGTGAAGGACTTGGGTCGAATTTTCCACGATAGTCCAAAGGACGTGACTATCAGCACGTCCTGGAGTGCCTCGCCTCAGTGTCTCTTTCTGCTCCACTAACAGAGAGCAACAGTAACTAATGTCAGTTTAGAAATAACACTAACATAGAACAACAGAGCCTTTAGGTTGTGGTCATTTTTACATGGATTGTTTCTTCTGTGCCTTCTAAACAAGTTAGTTATTGGCCAATTAGAATATTTTCAGAGTGATAAATAAACTCCAGTAATCTCCTTATCTCCCCACTATAATACATCATAGTGCCAAACTTCAAAATGCTTTACAGAAAAAAAAGACAGAATGGCTGTGTGTGTGTTTGTGTGTAAATCCTATACTGATTTCCCTAGCTGACCTTGGATTCAAACACGATTGTCCAGTGCAAGCTTGCTTTGCTAAACACAGAGGTACTTCTGCCAGTACAGCATCATCGAATGCCCCGTTCAGAACAATAAACAGCAATGTTATCAATTTTACGGTTCAAACATTTAGATCGTTAAAACTATAAAGTGATAAATCAATTCATTCTAGAGCCTTAACTGTGGTTAAATGCGTCATGATACTTTCGATGTTTATTTCTGCCAAAACAACTTTTGTGTCTAATATACTCTATTAAAACACTCCACCCTCCCACATCAGGCAGCTTGAAATGTTAGCCTCCCTGACATCAGCTCAACAACAGCTCCGACAAAATCAACAGCTATAATCCCCGCCGAGCTGCAGACCCACGGAGCATGCCAAGGATTAAAGGGTCCAGCTCGCCACGTCTCTCAATTTCATTTTTACAAGGCTGTGCTCAGTCATATTTTCATTTAAAAATATTCCCAATCACAGAGGAACATAAAAGCAGCATTAAGTGATTTCTGAACACATTTGATTGAATGTTGATGCAAAACTATGTGCATAATGGATTTTATAATGTTTTCCGTGCAACATGCTCTGTGTTTTTGCCTTTGACAAATGAGGCCCTAATGGTTTTTAGATTATGTTGAAGAAGTGCTGTGGTACAGTTGGCAGACTTCTAAATACAGACATTGATGGACTACATAATGATGATGTTTCCCTTTGGTTTTTAGTTTAGTTTATTTGAGAGTAGAGCAAAATTTGATTGCTCATTTTTCAAGCACAACTCAGTAAAGTGCAGACTTATTTACACTGTGGTTCTTGATATACAGGTAGTGTAATTATACATCATTACATGTACAAACAATAATGAAAGATCAACAGTAAAGAACCCCACAATAACAAACACATACAGTGCTGCATGTTAACAATTGGAAATATATTATATTAAAATATTTCCCAGTTTTTTCTCTAAGTCCGACGCCCCTTTTCTTTTTCTTACAGCTATTCCGGCAGAGTTGTGGGAAATGGTCTGCATGCCCAGAGACGAAACCCAGAGGTCAAAGTTCGCAGCCCGAACCCTACACTGACTGAGGTCAAGGAGAGGTTGGAGCGCTTCAACCAGGTAGGATGATGCATTGCTGATGCACACAGATATGCACATATTTTTCAGGTTGTAGATAACATGGCGATTGGCCTTAGGGTGCCACTGAATCATCTGTGTGTTTGTCCACATGTCTCTGAATGCCAAGGGGCTCGCTATAAATACCAAACATGTCCAAACAACATTCTTTACCGGACTGCTCACCGTTTAATTAGTAAGAGCGAATAGAAATTTCAGTATTAAAAATGCCAAAAGTTTTTAGTCAACTGAAGTGTTATGTAACCAACAACATTAAAGTCTTAACTGATCGGGCCTTTGTCTAATCAGTATGCCTCAAATAATATAACACTTAGTCAGAGCAGCTGAAATGTCCTTGCCATTTTCCTCCGATCCAAAGACCTGTTTTTTGCACAGAGGCAGATATCAAAGATAAATGGAAAGGATAGAGGGTGAAAGGGAGGCGCTGACAAAAAAAAAAAGTGAATTACTGTGGAAAGAAAAAAAAATAAAAAGAAAGATGAGAGGCGGGAGCAAAAGGTCAGGAATGACTGACAGATAGGGAGAGATGACACAAGCAGCTTCAAAGTGACACTGTTTGTCATGTAGATGGGGTTTAGTGCTGAAAAGGACCAAGAAGAAAAGGGCCATTTCACACAGTCCCTAGAGGCCATTTGAGGAGACAAACGGACCAGGATTCAGTTCCCCTCTGCCTGCCTGCCCTTTTGTCGCCCTGAAAATAATGCCGACGGATAGTACCCCAGCCATCTCGCACTATTCTGTCTATATTCTTCTTTCTTTCCCCTGATTTTACTCTCTCAATACTTTTTGATTGTTGAGGCTTTCCTCTAATAAACCTGAAAAAGTTGTGATTTTTCGTCTCTTTGTTAATGCATTTCTGTTTACACTCTATATTGTCACCATTGCAGACGTCCTCTTATCCTTATCGGTCTTTTCTCTCTCCTCCATACATTTATTTTCTGTCTCTCTCCACGTGTATCTTGCATCGCGCACACATATCTCCCAGCCAGCCTGTCCACCTGTCTGCCATTGACAGCTCAAGCTCATTTCTGTCAGACCACAACATCCCATTGTGCACGGTGCCTGTCAAGTGTCCTGTCGTCATGGTAACTATGCAGAGTTGAGCGGTTGTCCTGTTGACATTTACAGGGTTGAAAAGCCTACCTTGAATCTAGACCAGGTGGCGGCGCTTGCCTGAGCTTTGTGTTTGTGCCAGATAAGAGCAAAGGATCACAGAGTGTCAAGCTGCATAATGTGTCAGGCTTCCCAAGGTACAGTTAAACACCCAGTGCAGAAGTGCAGAAATATATTCTATCACGTGTCTGCTCACGCCTGCAAACAGACAACTTTACATAGTTACAGTATGCCTAGACTGGAACTTTTGAAAAAGCATCACATGTCGCAAAGCGCCTTCTTAAAATGTTGTTTGTTCGACACAAAAAAACTACCTTTATTGCAATACTGTCTTTAAATGGTGCGAATGGAGAATCCGTAGGCTACTTCAAGTTTGAGTATAGTCTTTGTGATTTCTACTTAATAGATTATGATATTCTTTGGGTGGTTTGACACTCGCTTGTGACAACTAATAACCCTGGTTATTATCCAAACTGATTCATATAGATCAAAGTGGCTTTCTTCAGAATTAGATCCTCTGCCAACTGCCATAAAAGACTAATACCATTTCATGCTCAAAAGGGCTATGACAGGCTTAAAGGCACGCTCCCTAATTTTATTACAGCACCCCCAAATTTCTTCCCATGCACTCACTGTTCAGTTCAAGTACTTAAGAGTCAACTTTCAGCTGTGAAAGAAAATGTGTATTTGCTCTTAAAATCAGTAAGTGTATTCTTAAGTGGTCTTACCGATTCGGATTTCTTGCTTAATGTTTACTTGATCCTTTCTCTCTGTCCTTGTCTGTTTAAACATAGTTAAAACAGGAGGAAATGACATCCCTGTTATAGATGCCTGAAATATCAGCATAATGATGTCACCTGTCTCACTGTCTACTTTTCGAGCAAAACACTTGTCCCTGGCTCTCTTTATTCTCGCTGCAGAGCCCTCAACAGATGTTTGGAGACAGGGCCATTATACAAGAATCTTCCAGGTGGGCGAGTCAGTTCATAAAATAAGTTCCCTTTCAGATTGATTTTGGCAAGCCCATCTGGATGCCTCTCCAAATTGCAAACTTTACCAGGCACCCTCAGTGCCTTTTAGGCTGTTCTGTTAATTGCAGTTCAATCCGGAGGGAGTAGTTTATAGAGATAAAGCTTTGTTGATCCAAACAGTTTCAATTTGTATGTGCAGACTTCATAGCTAGGCATTGACTCAGCTCAATGACTCTGGTTATGAGCTCCAAAATTAACCAGTATTATAACAACATGAATATCACAACCTGGATTTTAGATGGAGTCCTGATGCTAGCTGTAACTGCATGTTGTTTTCAATGCCCGGAGCTGGAAGCAGTGCACTACAATTCCAGATAAGTGGATGACAGAGCAGCGATTAGCAATTGCTGTGTGGATCCTGCGAGTATAAGTGTGAGGAATAGTTTTTGGCTTTGTCAGAATCAGAACCCCCACGCCCAACCCCTTCAGTCATAGAAATAAAACCATTTTCCCACCAAAACTACTTTGTGTATGTGGGTTTCTTAAACACGGCCAAACCCCCTGAAAATATTCGATTGACTCCTTCCATTGCTAGTCGACATTTAACGTCACAAATCTGCTGAAAAACACGGAACAGTATGAAGCGGCATTGGAGGCCTGTGGCAATGGTTACCTTTTCATATCTGTTACTTAAGTCTCTCTTTCAAACTCAAAGCTGACTTAACGATGTTCCAGTGCTGCTTGAATGGAGATGGATGGGAACGTACATGCAAACATCTTTTAATGCGCATTACAGCATTGTGCCCGAAGGACGAAGGAAAGGATCACGTCACCAGTTGTCAGGATGTCCGATTGTACCCATGTATCCCACTTAGTCCGTTACAACACTACTCTACTGTTCTCTCTGATGAAACCTAGTGGACTGCACACAAATCCACAAAGCTGACCTGACTGTCTATTTAACAATTAAAATCTAACCAGCCACTGACGTAAAGCAGTTGGCATTGATCAGCAATGCCTGCGAGCCCCTGCTGATGTGTTATGGCTAGTTGGTGGAAAGGGCCAGTAAAGTATTACTGATTACATCTTTAAATAAATATATTCTTTTAAACATCTGATCTGTTGTTATTAAACAGCAGGAGGATTTCAAAGTTTGGCAACCCCACACTGAGTCTACAAAACCTGACCTTGACAGGAAGAAAAAGCTTACCAGATAGAAACATTGTTAAATAATGCATTTGCTGAGATGTCTCCCATGGACTAGATATAATCAAACTAATGTCTGTGCGGTTATTTAATTTGGGTTCTTTGTGTGTGTGCTCTAGTACTTTTATCTTTGCGAGACCCACTTTGAGTTTCAGACGTTCACAGCGAGGACATTTTTGAGAAACTTAGTGCTTTGAAGTAATGAAGACTATTAGAGATGATCTATTTAAGGTTAGATTTGAAGTTTGTGTCGCTGTAAGAAGTACTATTAGGTGCGTCTGTGTGTGTGTCTTATTCATCCTTGCAGCTAGTTTGGGTTGTTATTTTCAGGGAAATGAAGAAAAAAAAAACCTGTGTACTGATTTTAAACTGCATGGATATTCTCCTTTTCTGTTTAAAAGGTATTGCAGGTATTTCAATGAATCCCTAATCTGAGCTTTTCCAAATTTGAATAACCTCCATTTCCGGGATTAGTGGGGTTAAGACGTGTATATTTTTACCTACTGGAGAGTAGTTAGACCCAGAGCACTGTGGCACTAAGAGGATTGGGAAACCGTTGCTGATGTATCATAGACTCTGACCCCTCATCTACCCATGGCATTCGCCTCTTAAAGCCCTCAGAGCCGCATTCAAAATGAGTGTGCGTGTGCGGTATGCACAAAAGCTTGCGCATACATCACACACAGAGACACACAACTGGTGGTGGACAAGTTTGGAAGGTAGAAGAGGACAGAGGAATCGAGCACAGTTGCAGATTTGCATGAATTTCCATGCAGAGTCCAATACATAAAAAAGCTGCAAATAACTCACAAACACACTCAGGAAAAGCCTAAATCTCTTGACCTCCTATTAAATGGTCCATTAAGTGAGTAGGCCAAGTTATGGTCCTCCTCCGCGTATCTCCACTGACTCGCCTTCTTTCTCGCTCTCTTTCCTTCTGCCTGTAAATATTGCTAATGTGGACAATAAATGTTTCAAAGTGGAGTTTTGATTCCCAGCCATCCATCCAGCTGTTTTTGGGTGGGGATCCTTTTTACAATGGTCTATCTGTTTCCTTGTGAGTATTGAGGCCAGATCATTTGTCAGTTTGTCAATTTGCACTATGGTAAATGCAAAGTTAGTGGCAACACGCAGTGCGGGGGGAAAACACCCAGACGCTCATTCTCAGGGATAAATGTTGTATTAATTTTACATTTAGGTGCACACACATTCATGCACGCAAACACAGACATCATCTTTAGAACTGGGGGAAAGCTGTGGTGGATGGAGAGTTGGAAAGTTTCCTGCATAAAAACCCAGTATAGAGAGGGCTAGTTGTGTGTGATTGATGAGATTGACTACTGCTTGGCTGTCTGGTTTGGCCAATGGCCCAGCCAGGTTCCACATCAGAGAAGCCTTACTTGGGTTTAACACACACTCAGCACACCGTTCTCTGTGGATCCAGTCGATCCTCAGATCTATCAGCTACTGCAAGAACTTCTTTAAGGACTACAGGGAAAACCCTGTGCCTGCTATTTAAAGGAAGTAAAAATAAACAAATTAAATGTTTTTACCTTAACTCCTAAAAAACATTTAGGTTTAGTCGTATGAGACACCCACAGTTGGTTTTGTGACTTCGATTTCACAGCATATGTCCCTTTTCTGTTCTAGCAGTGCCTGTAGCGTGGGGCTTTAAGGGTTTGAGCTTTAAAGAGTAAGTGGAGTCCAGGGATGAAGAAAGGGCTGAGCTGGCAGGGCGTCACAGGGAGGGGACAGATTCTTTCCACTTGAAGAAGATGATGGAGCTGGCCTTCACAGGAGCTCTGCTGCTCTTTGCTGCTGCTGCTGTGGAAACGACACAGCAACAAGTCTCGCTGCCCAGGGCTCCTCTCTTTTAGCTTGGCAACACAACTTCATGAACCCAGACTCTAATTCAGCCATGACATTTTTTTTTTACCATCGTAATTAGATGCAAAGCTCATAAAAATCCAGTGAACTGTGACTGTTTTTCCACATCGGGTCATGTTTACTTGTGGGTTTCAGCTCCATGTGGACAGTGATTTTGTCGCGCGGTGAAAGATGTGACCTGTTTGTGTTTACGACAGATATGAAAATCCCTCTTTTTCGATGTGATACGGTGTGCATTTGTTAAAACCAAGTCAAAACAAAATGTTCCAGAGGTTATCTGCAACTGGGATTACAGGCTTGGCCTCTCATGTTTAGGAAACATTATTGAGGGAAGGGGTGGGTTGTTGTTGTTTTTTTTTAGCGGAAAATATTCCATTTGGGATGATGATGTCCTCAATTAGGTTTGAATATTGGCACTGATTTCCTGATTTGATTCCATTTTTATTCTTAAAGGCACAGATTAAAGTCAAATCAAGTTTGATTTGATTCTTGAACAAGCTATCAGCTATCATATACGTCTTTTTGACAAAAATTTAATTTAGTTTTTCCGTTGAACTAACTTCCTCATCCTTTCTACAATCATGGATTTCACAAAGTGGAGGACCTCGCCACATCCTACCATTCATACCAAATCATGATATTATTAACAATGAACCTGTTAACCTCTGGAATGTTCCACTAAGGTGTTTTTTGAGCATTTTACAACTTTCCCAGTCTTTCCGTTGCCCTTGTTGGAGGCATGTTGCAATCATCAGATTTAGAATAAGCAAATATTCACCAAATACAATTAAGTTTATGTGGTACAGCAAATATATCGTCTTCGTACTGTTTTCAATTGAGTATATGTCAAAAAGGATTAGGGAATTATCACATTTTATTGCTTTACACAGCATCCCAGCTTTTTTGCAATCAGGGCTGTACAAACCCTTTATACCAAGTAAATACAGTCATTAGCAAAGATAATTAATGTACTGCATCACTCAACGAAGAATCCCACTTAATCTAAAAATCATCTTCAATTCTGGATGGATAAATAGTCAGAAAGAGAAAGTAACCTTTTTTTCGCGTTCCCTTTCTTACATGCACTGTATTAAAGTTGTATGTACAGCTATACATGCATTGATTATACCATCCAGTATATCAGCCTTTTGTGCTGCTGCCTTATAAGGGCTTCTGTAGCCCAGTTTGCTTCCCAGAAGCTTTCACTGTCTGTTGACCCTCACATCTCACACAACAGACTTCTCTTCAGCTAGGTAGCTGTTGGAGCTTGTCCTCAGAAAATCGCTGATGTCACTCAAACTGTCATACATTTTTTAACAACATCCCCATCACTCGCTTGACAGAAGCCAAAGTTTATTCACTCGTACATACGTTACACACACACAGACACACACACAATCTGCCTGAGCCAGTGCCTGACAGGAGCAGGGTGTGACGGCCCAACGCCACAGCCTGTTGTTGTGATTGACTCATGAGGGTTACATGAGGTCATGGCCAATAAAATGTCACTTACGGTTAGCAAGAGTATCTGCTTGTACTAGCTTGCACTGCAGGGGTGTGTGTGTGTGTGTGTGTCTGCCATTGTTTTAAAACATGTTCAAAGTATTACTCAGACCTCTTGGGAAATGTACTTGATTATTTTGAAAAAGATAAACAAATTCTGAGTTGAGACAGATTTCATGAAATTTGGTGGAAAGTTACAACTGTCTGGTGACTTTGAGGAGTAGAAGCAACTTGTTTCTGCATTCCTCGGTTCAAAACAAGTCTTTCTGTGTTTTTCCAGGAAGATGTCTGCCTTCATGAATAGTCAGCAGCTTTGCACTTTTTTTCTGCACTTTTTTCTCCGCACACTTTTTCTCCAACCTGCATTTTGCGATTACAAACCAAACGTGCACGATCGTTGTGTAACTTTACTTCAAGCAAATTGGCAAAGTTTGATGTTGCTGCAGACATTTGATTTATGAAGTGATTGGCAATAACTCAGAAATCATGAGTGACTCATTTTCTGATGACAGGAAAAAATGGCCGACGTCAGCCAATATGCATAATTGCCGCTATTTGTACATTGCTTCAGATCCAGACACAGAAATATAAAACATTGGAGGTTTGTGTGGCCTTGGCAAAGGTGAATGTGGTCAGTGAGCGTGTCCACGCATATGATAGCAGATAGATTTTTTTATTTCTTCAGCATTCTGGTGGTCAACAGTCGTCTTCAATGCAATATAGATTTCACATCTAAAAGTCAACAAGGCAAAAGTTCTGGCGGTCAGCTTTGGTTTAAGGGTTTTTATTGGCCTCATCTTTATCCATGGAAAGGACAACAGCAGAAAAATACTTGGCTCTCTATGTTGCTACGCCTTTGATTTTAAATTCAGTTTTGAATCAGCTTCATGTTCCATGTTTTAGATGGCAACGCCGGCTTTTGCCTGTCCAAACTCTGACAGCTACCATTCCTGTCCAGCTGAGAGCTTTTTTACTCCGTCAGTCAAAAGCTCTCCATTAATTAAGAGCTGTTTGTCTGGTTGGCAATAACAGGCGCCATTAATCCACACAAACAATGCATCATATCTCTTTCAGAATTAGCAGCTATGGATGGCCGAGCAGTGCATCTACAGTAACATTTGTTTGCAGCCTGTCACTCTTCCTAGAAGGCTCCATCGCTGTCTGTTATTTCCTTTTCACACTCCCTGCCATGCTCATACTTAGGAAATATACTTATTTTTTTATGCATTCAGCCGCATTTTCTTGGTCGGGCAATGTGAAATTGAGAGAATTGCAGCCATTCCCTTACGCTAGGGACCTACAAATAGATACAGTGCAGTACCACTTATTTTTTTCACTCAGCTGATGTTTTTCTTTTACACAAAAGCACGAGCCTGTAAAGTATGTGAGAGAATGGAGAGAATTTAAATTTAAAAGTTGGAAGGACTTCGGCCGGCTATTAGATATTACCACTGTCACTTTTTCCCTTCAGTCGTTTCCAGGTTTTCCTTCCCTTCTCCTTTTCTCTGTCCACATAAGCAGTTTTACCACGACCGCCCTTAATGAGGTGATTCTGTTTCAAATCGTCAAGGAAGAAAAAGAGCACATGCCTCGATGTGGGCATACAAAGGTTATGACTTATGTTCCGAGCTCACTAGTTTGACAGCAATATCCCACACGTGCACAGATGTGTGCACAGACACACACACACGTGCGCTTATACGACCACTGCGACAGTTGCAGTATTCATATCCCATCCACGGTGACCACATTTTACATTTTTACATTCCATAATCAGATTTTCTATTTCCACACCAAACTGGAACGTGTACCCACAGTAACTTCCTGCTTGAGCTGCACACACACGTCCACACACACACACACACACACACACACACACACACACACACACACACTCTTTCAGTCTTCCAAACCCCTTCAGTAGGTGATTGGTTACTCCTGGCAGTACAGATTTCATTGTGACTGGGATGCAGTGAAATACATGCAGGAATTCAGCCCTTGATGCTCTCAAACATGCCCCATCATCCTCTGACTGAGGAATGCTTTTGAAAAGTAAGAGAGAGGAGAATGAGTTGGCAGGGTGAGAGGAGAACTAGAAAATATTTCATGATTTGGGATTTTATTCAAAGCCCTATGGGAATACCCGATTTGTCTTCGGATGCCAGGGTAATTTCAAGGCAAGCCTCAAGTATTGAGGCTGGCATCTTGTTGTTTTCTTTTTTTTTTTTTTTTATCAACCACTCCACCCTCAACCCCCAAACTGCTTGCACAACTAAAGTTCAGTGTTCCTGTCTGGGCAAATTAATACACATTTGTTTCTTTCTCTCAAACTATTCTGTTTATATCTGTCTTTCTTTCTTTCTGTCTAACTTGTAAATCTGTCACCATCTGTTTGCTTTACTTGGCGCGTGCAGTTCCAAAATCTTAGACGTTGATCTTGAGTTGCAACACTTCAGCTGATTGTTCCAGGTTGTCATCTCTCTCATTTGTCTTGATCAAGTCTTTATACTGTGATTGGATTTTAAAGGAAAATGTATGAAGCCTATGTTGATTGTACAGCAGTGCATGCTCTATATCTATATTTTCTAGGCAATTATGTCTTATATGAAGTGAGAAAATTATTAAATGATTTAAAATGTCAGATATTTTTGTCTAACTCTAAAAACAATCCAGAAATGCCTTCACAACATTAAAATGTAGGTAAAAGGTAGATTTTCAACAAACTACTTTGTGACTACGTCTTTTGTTTATATTGTTATGATGGAAGGTAGACTTGTGCTAATAGATCTCATAGAGCATCTGAGCCCTGTACCATCGTAGCAACGGATTAAAAAGGCCCCCCTGCAGGGAATGCACAATAATTAGTGTGTCCCCTCAGAGTTCCTGTAAGGCAGGAGTTGTTGGCACTTGCGACATGTGGGAGAGAATCATCAGCTAGCTATCAATACACCTTTGTTTTAAGATTGTAAGGCCCCACAGGGCTATGTTTCATACACACGGTGTGGAGAGAGCCTTTTAGACCTGACAAGGGGATGTATGTCAGTGGTGACGGCTATAGGAGACCAGTGGGTCAGAGCGACAGCGATGACTACAGTGGTGAGCAACTCCACTGCCTTACAGTATCCCCGAGGGCACACAAAAACTCAAATTCAGAATCACTTAGTACCCTTACCCTGCACTCTCTTTTAATAGGCTGTTCTGAAACAGCAAAGCTTCCTCAAATCTAACCACAATGTAATATCAGCTCAGTTTTACATGGCGGGGGAGAGAAGGCCGAGTCATGTGAGAACAAAGACATCTGTCCCTGTAGGGTTAAATTTCTGCTTTTTTACATTACATAAAAGCTGCTGCTATTTAAATAGCCTGCCCACTTGCTCACATTTTCCATATGGTACTGCGTGACGGATCAGGAGAAAGAGCCTCTGAGAGATTGTTGTTGTTTTTGAAAACACAAATAGATCATCCTTGGCTGTGTGGTCATCTGTCGGTCCTGAGTCATTTGATGCTGGAAAATGTTGTTTTTCATACTTGAATTACTATTCGTATTTGAAAATAACTGAGACAGATTAGCATGCAGCACTGTGTAATATGTGCTAACTCTCCCCTGATGTGAGTACTGCTTCTATTCTCAAAAAGACGGAACACTGAAAAAGGCAATTTAGAAAACTGCTCAAGACACTCATTGAAACCCAAAGCCGGTCCTCAGTGCAGCAACAGTATTTTTCTATCAGAAAGATAGAGAGAGAGACTATTCACTGCATATTACTGTATGCATTCAGCATCCCTTAAGAACGCATATTGGAATATTGTATATCTCTCGTTCGTTCGCTCCAAGGACAAATTAGAAATTGGCTTTTTCACTATGTTGCTGGAAAACCACAATTAAGTTCCCTGAGTGTTACTTTTGAAATTACCACAGTAGAGTTGAAGTTTCAACAGAAAGAAATAACAGTTTTGCGGTCTTGACATCGTCAAAACAAACCAACAAACTGCATTGGACGGCAGCCAACCAACAATTCTACAACAGCCCAACTGTGGTTTCCACAGCGACGGCGCCTTAATTGATTCCTTCCCTAATTAACATGCTTTAAGGACAGCTGGGCCAAGCAGCTTTGTGTTAAACGTCCCCTGAACATCACGGTTATTAGCTTAATACCCAAACGGTTATCTGGATGGTGTTGGTACACAATACTCCGCTGTTCAGCAGTGCATTTCCTCTTAAACTCATGCAATGTGCGTTGAATTATTTCAGTTGCTTTACATAAAAAAAGGTTAATTGCTTTATCACGGTTGCTGTCCAGAACCATGGAAGATGTTTCCTCTCTCTCTGTCTATCTTCTATTATCTTTCCCTTGCAGGGTTCCGCTGAAATATTTTTGATCGATGCGTTGGGTCGATGCTTAAATGCAAGCTGGCTTTATTGCACACAAATCGTTCTTTATGTATTTTACGGCAACTGAATAGTTTCCTCAAGGTGTAATGAGAATTATCAGTGTTAGACAGTACGTGATATATGAGTCCCCTAACCAAAGTTTCTCCTTCTTATATCACATTGCAGCCCCAAAACAGGCAGAACAAGTGCAGGATATTCAAAGAGCCTGTCAACAGGTTGTAATGTGAGCTAACCCATAACCGTAAAACACATTTGTAACCAGTGTGTAATATTGTTCTCATTTTTTTCAAAGTAATCCTCTTGTACCTATCCGTCCAACTATGAAAACTGAGCTACCAAGCTACAGTACTGTCACTTTTGCAGGGAACATAAGTGTTGTAAGATATTTTACCTGCTTCCACTAAAGGGCCCGACTCAAGTTTCATGAAGCCTGGCCTGGTGATACGTTTGTAGATGTCTCATTTCACTCAAGCACTCATTTCACTCACACAGACCTACAAGTGAGGGGGCGTAAATATGGGATACATGACAGATGTAATGAGTTACGATATTGAAAGTACTTGCTTGTGTCAAGAACGTTCTCAGTCTCCCCTTACACTCTCCTTTGCGGCGGTCATTACATTGATAAGAAAGACAGGCAAGAACGAATACCAATATGTTCATATCTGCTCTCCTGATTACTTTGGCATCTGTTGAGCTGCTGCAGAATAACTGCTGACAATCAAACATTTATCCTTCAGCGTCAGCTAAACTTTGTGTAGGTTCCTCATTATTAGCCACCTCTTTATTTCTCAGTGTTAGTTTAAGGCCTTGACTGTCTGGGCATCTACTCTCTTGTGTAATTTTGCGTTCAAGTTAGAAACGACTAGACTGAAATATCTTATCATCAATGAATGAATTGCCATGAACTTATGCAGGCGTCATACGCGTTGATTACGTTTGATAAAACATGCTTACTGTCGCAATAACAATGTGGTTAGTAAATTAGTTAGAAAATGTCATACAGTGTAAAAATGTGCATACGTTATCACTGATATTTACCAATACCACATTTTTAACAGATTAACACATTAAATTGATGACTAACAGTTTTAAATTGAAAGTCATATTGCATTTGAGTTCATCCAAGTTGTATTTCATATAAAAGTAATGACGTGGCATGACATTTGGTACAGATATTTGAGGCCCCCAGGCAATGTGTCCTATTGACATTGAAAGCTGCATGTAATCTGATAAATTGCTTCCAGTGGCATTGACATTGTGACTCATTGCTGACAGTTTGAAAACACAAATTCTGCATACACAAATACACATTCCTTTTCAAATCCTGGCGCCTACATCACCCACAATGCAACATAGCCGCCGAGTGACATACATGCAGCTTCCTCTGGAGCCACAAAAGGCTTTATACTACTTTAAATTAAAAAAAACCTTTTTTTCCACATACGCTGTGGTACTCACCAAGACCTGTAAACACGCTGCAATGTCTAAAATTGGAGTTACCCTTTAACATTCGGCTCAAAGCACTGCTGTGCCTAAGTACTGCCCCACAGAGCTGCCCAGATGGCTGTGAACTCTTAGTTGTGTTTCAGGATTGCATTTAGCTCTGCATTGTAAGCAGTATATACAAGCCTGTCTGCTTTCATGAAATGTTGCTTTTGGGGTGCTGAAGTGCTCAGGAGACAACTGGATAAAGGTCACCTTTGCTGTCAGGTGTGTTGAGTGACAGAGTCAGAGTCTGGTGTCAATGGCGAGGATATTAGTCATCCCACGGCACCCCGGCCCCACCTCTGTTCCTCCCAACCACCTCTCAACATGTCTTTAGTGGTTGTTCCCTCCATATGAAGGTCAGCTGTGTACCACGATTGATCTTGTCAGCTTTCTCATGAATGTTTAATAGTGGGTGCACACATGCAAGCATACACAACCTAAAGGATGGTCACGATGAGCAAAGTGTGCGTGTCTCAATAGCCTATGTTCTACAAATCAGGTATTCATGCCACTTTCTTAGCCTCGCACTCCAAAGGATCATTTGTTGTTGTGTCAGGAGAGCCTCTTGTCAGACATGGTGCCGTGGAACAAAGACCACCTTGATGATGGTGGACAGCAGGAAGGGCCAGCAGGTGGTCCAATTAGTTTGCCCCATGCTGAGACGGGAGAACATCATAAAGAATAGGATTTCACGATCCAGGCTGAGAAATTCTTGATGCAGAGCGGTGGTCATAGTGCGGCGTGGTATGATTTAGATGCAAGAGTGAAGGGAAATAAAGATGATCTGTTCTATCGATCAATGAAGCAATCTTCAATCAGTTGTGACAGAAAGATTCATAATCCAATAAAAGGGTGCGGACCATGAAAAGCTTATGCCGTATGAAGGATGCCGCACTGTGGGGAAATAAACAGATGCCTATAGATATTTGACATTCTAATTTCCATACAAATAAATCATGTAAAAGAAAACCACGTATTGGATTTATATGATTTCTTGTTAGCTTTGCCAGTGGAAGAGTAAATGGAAAATAAACCTCTTTTGCCTGATGGAAATAGCACATATTTATAAAACTCACTTTTGTTTAGGGGGCTCTTTCTCAACCTTGTAATCAATGCTGCTCTTAAAATGTGGTTGTAATTAAATGCGACACGTCATCTTACCACCCAGGGCCCTCGCTTTACACCACCCACACTGCTCCACTGTTTCCCCAGGATGCTATGTATCATCTATTGAGCATTTGCTGACATTTAGAGGGATTAATATGTCAGAGCAAGAGAAGGAACACAGGAGACACAAGGCACCACAGTATTCCACTTATAAAGACTCAGGTGGAAGAGATATATAGCTTGCCATGTATTTGAAAGTGTTTCCCATGAGCATTTTAATTGCCTCTGTGTTTCACAAACAGACCTAGAGAGTAGAAGCTTAGCTTATACTTTATATGGTAACTGAAAAAGACTTGAAGCAATAATCAGGTTTGCTTTCCATTACCTTACTCAGTTACTTCCTATAAGGAATGGCCTACAAGGTAAGGGTAGGCAGCGTTATACATAAACTTGTATGTAACAAATGTCTGTATTACTGTGTTTGTGGTTCAGGAGACCCAGGAGAGGTTTCCAAAACTGGGCCAGATGGAGGCCTGGGAAGAGCTTGGCAGTGGGGAAACAGAGGAGGGAAGCAGCACAGACTGTGATGATGAAGATGGATGTCAAGCTTCAGGAGACAGTCAAAGCCAGACCTGTAAGTAATACATCCTCTCCACATAAACACTGTGTCATGATTTGATTTGACTTACGATTCTAAGGTCACCATTCAATTCAGTCCTTGATTGACATATTATTATATTATATTATATTATATTATATTATATTATATTATATTACCACCATTTTATACCATTTTATACTCTGTCATTTACATTTGAAAATTCACTCAAATAAAGGCTACATTTTTAGGCTATCAAGTCTGATATAACTGCCATATTTTTGAGGGGAACGTACTGTAGGCCTACCACACTAAGGCCATAAGGCCAAATTTGAATAATTTATTATTATTAAATGTAATAACAATATTTCACCAGTCAATTGGAAACAAACTAATGAACACGGAAACCAATGAAGAGTAATTGTTGAACAATGATCTTTCCTCACATTCAAAACCTACTTATTTTCCAGTGTTGTTACAAGTGTTTGATTTCAATGGTTTTTCGAGTTAGATTTGATATTGTGACAGCCCTAATAAGCACACAAACCGCCTGTCTTATATTGGTATATGGTATATATGTGGTAATTTCCCAATTTACATATTGTTGGCGAAAGTACTGATCCCCAATCTTGTGCAAGTTTGCCTCTATTGCATATAAGAACCCTTTTCCCTCTGTCACCTGCCTTTCACCACTCTTTGTGACACTTTGTGTCACTGTAATATTTTTAATTGTGCTCTACCTTTACTCAACTTATTTTGTGCATTATATAATCAAGGACAGACCTGCTTCTGTCATTTCTTTCTTTTTTCTTATTCAGTGAGACTTTATTTTATTTTTCTGAGGATTGCCACAAAGTCACTCTTTCATTCACTTGTTATATGGCAAAGGGAATTCACTTGAAAACACCTCTGTCACCTTCTGCCATTCTCACCTGCTGTGTCTCCTCGAGGCTAGCGCAAAGGTGGAAGCACAGAAGGTTCTTCAGATTATGAGACAAAGAGCCAGGTTACCTCCGTGGGCACACGTAGACACACACGCATGAGGCAGTGAGGAGATGTTAGGGCTTGTGTTGGCTTTGATGAGAATCATTTGATCTTCTGCAGAAGCTTCTTGTTAATCATCCCTAATTATCATGTTGGGTTTTTCCACCTCCACAGTTAAACAAAGGAGTCTGGTATGAAGTATTGTCTTACTAGCATGGAGGTAGCAGGGAGGAATATGGAGGAGCAAATATGCACTCGTATATGCACATAGCAGCAGCAGAGACCAGGTTACCTGTGGCTTGTAAAGGTCATCAGGAGAAACTGTACTGTATGCTGTGGCAAGCAGACAAGCAAACACAATGAAGACAAGATCCTCGCTGGAGTAGGCTGAGCCTCTTTGACTCCCCCAAATCTTCTGCAAGACTGCAGAAATGCAGATGCTGATTCAGCAGTCTCTTCGTACCATGTTAACTCAGACCAACACAAATGCACATTTTGCACGGAGGGCTAACCACGTACCCACAGGTGCCTTATTACGTGTACCCAATTAAATACAACAGACATTGGGGATTGCCTTGTGGGTGTTTAAGATTCTGACCACATAGCCACAGCGTCCCCATTTCGACTTTGGCTGAGGACCTTTGTTGCATGTCATCCTCACTCTGTTTTTTCTCCATAGCCTGTCACCTTGCTATACTCCTTGCCATCAAAACAAAGGCAAAAAAAGCCCCAGAATATCTTTTGGAAATATTCAGAAGACATTCAATATTCTTTTCACATACCAACAAACCTTTTATCTGTTTTGAGTTGCTTGAGTCACAGCATTTGAAAAACTTTTCCAAATAATTTAAATGGCATTTTAACAAACAAGTTTTGCTTGTTCTTTAAATATTTTCTAAATTTGCCCCATTGTGAGTATTGCCCATTAGACACAAAAGACATTAAGTAAATGCAAATCAGTCACCCTATGGCCACCAAGCAAACACTGATGTCATCTTTTTATCCTCCTGTTCTAACAACTTTGGCAAGAGGTGTCAGCAACAGCCCTCTCCAGCTTCATATCACTTTTCGGTATGTTAGAGGACGTCCACTTTTGAGCAATCTGATCACTTGTAATGCATTTGATCTTAAATTAGATTATCTCTGGCAACTAAACCCCAATCACATAACCAGTTTCATTATGTCCAATTCCATTTACAATCATCTGCCCCTCATGTTGTACTCCCTTGCCCCTCAGAACAGAGCTACAAGGGGTATCTGTTAAAATCTCCCCATATGAAATGAGAACAATCTCCAAGACCCTCATACGTCATCAGTTGTCATTGATGGCATTTATCTAAACAGATGTAACCAGACATTTTCTTATGCCGTCTTCAGCTGTGGTGATTTCTCTTGTATTACTGTGACAATAACATAGCAACCCCTGCTCGTACCCTCCCAGTCTGCACTGATTTAAAGGAACAGCACCAAGTGCAGCAACTTTGCTCCTAGACTTAAGTCTAAGTTAAGTTTGGCGGTCCATGCATCTATAACACTTGGCCCAACTACTCAATCCCAACTCCTTGGCATGAACACACAAAACAGAGGGATAGGGCTAAGTGGTATGGGGCAAGGGGTGTACTGGGATCGGGCTATGCAATCAGCACACATTACACCTACTGGCCTAGTTTCACCAAAGAGTGTGAAGAAGACTTTCCACACCACAACACTGCTAATAAACCAATCGATAGCCAATCAATAGCCATTACATTCCCTGTTACACGCAGCTCTGGACAGGTCTTTTCTGCCCTGCTCCTTGTTGTGATGTGGATAAAAGTTGCCAGCCTTTCTTCGAGCTGTGACAGCAGCAGTAGTATTCCACCAGCAGGGAATAATCAATCAAAACCACTGTCTGAGATTTACAGAACAAAACCCATTAGTCTGTGCTCAAAGTATAAATCCATACCCTGGTAAGCCCTGTTGCCTGTGCAACTGTCGTTTAGGGTTCAAAAGAATATTTATCATCCGGTAACAAAATTATGCTGGAAAGGTGATTGGTTTATTGGTGTCTATAAAAAACAAATGACAGCATTGGCCCTATTATAAGACAACTCTGACTATAAGACACCATTTGCTCCTCCAAAGACTGATGCCAAGAGGTGGGCAACACTTGTCCAGTGACGCATGGACAGTCCATTTTTGGGACATCATTCACCAGCCAAGCCCGGCTTTGATCTCGGCTGTGGGCATGTTCAGCTATTTGGCAATTTCCGAAGCTTTCAGGTGGATAACGGCTAATAATACCTCACACTCCCCTGTCAAGCTCTTTGAAGTGACCAGTTTGGAGTTCAGGGATTTTTCTAATGATTAGCATTTTAAAGACCTTTTCATTATTAGTTTTACATTATAATTCTTGGCCTCTTGATGTTTTTTGATGATGTCTGACTCTGTGATCACCAGGTTATGTTTGATAATTGTCATTTCAGTGCAATATTGACTTATTAGGATTTACATATTTCTAATTCTCTTCACAAATAGTACCTGAACTTTTTGTTAATTATCCAAACATCACCTTTGGCAAGTGTGAAATGAATTCCTCACTTGGGTGAGGTTGTTATGCATTATTGGAGTAGGAGGCACATTTGAACTTCCATCTGTCTGTGCATTTGTTTGCCTCTGTGTAGCTGTGGCACAGCTCCCAAGGTCCATGTTAAAAGGGAGCATGACCGCCCACTGTTCTGCTAAGAGAGACTTCATCACCAAGCTAATGAACAGCACTAATCTGCAGAAAACAGACTCACTGTCTCTATCATCACTCAGATGTGATGGAACTGCTGCAAGTCTTGCTGAGGAGATAGGATGCACGCATACAGCCTCGTACACACTGAAACTATGTTTAATGCATATGTGATGCCTCATGCATACACATCTGAGATCAAAAGTGAAAGATTGTAGGAAACCATGTGAAAAGTGAGCTAAAAATACATCATGAAATCTTATGGTTTCCTGCTAAACAAAGGTTTAAGACTTCAGATGAGAGTTGGAAAAGTCACATTCTTTTCACATACTCCAATTAGCTTTCCACCACTTAAGAAAGTGCAGTCTGAGTGCATGATGTCATGCCTGTTTGATCTTGGTTCAGATCCTCCTCAGCTCGCCTGAAGACATGCTAGTGCAGTCTGTGTGCCAGCTAAACAAGGCCTGGTCATGTACGAGCTGCCATGACCACAGCCATGAACAGGAGAATAAATCAGTGAATCTTTAATGAACCATATCATTCCTCTCCCCTGCAGCTATGAGAGCCTCTTCTGTGGTACATTTTGTGGCGTGACTATGGCTTATTAACTGTATTAGCCCGGGAACACTTATGGCTGCTCCTTCCAAAGGAGCTATTCATTTGTAGCTAGCTCATTAACGTATTAATCTCTAAAAGACCCACAGTGGCACATTAGACGACTATCTCTCCATTAGGAAGAGAGAGGAGACTCCAAATGTCTGTGCATCGAAAGGTAGAACAGTACTTTATTTGTCTGTCTGCTTCCGTGAGTCGAGCAGGCTTGCCTGAGTCTCTGGCAGAGTAGGCGCAGCCTTTTCTGTCCTGGCCTTTTGTGCAGATCTGGAAAAACAGACAGGCAGACTGAGCAGAAGATATATTATTTCTTCTTATATTGGAAGTGCAGGAGAATATGCTGTAGTTTGTTTTTTGTTTTTTTTTATTTATTTTTTTGTTTTTATGAAATCTTAGAGGAGTTTAGGATAGAATGTGGGAGACAATCTGCCTGGCAAAGGTGTGGGAAGTCATAAAAACAAAAGAAGGAGAAAGCAGGTTATCCTCGGAGGGGGAGGAGAAGTAAATGCAGGGATAAACACTTCCAATGATTGAGCCAGGGGGATGTGTAGCGCAAAAGTGTGAATCGTGCAGCCATGAAAGTATAATTCTCTTTTGGTTACAAACACCATCTGTCTGGAACGCTGGTGAGCTCATCAAGAAAGCGAGGAAGACACCTCCCGGCATTGCTCATATACCCTGCACTTCAGTGGCTATACCTGTCTATTAGCGTGAAGCCACTGGCAATGATTGTTTTCTTTTGCCATTCCGTCAAAGAACATAATTATCCAACTATGACAAGATGGAAAGATTTAAGAGTGGATCAGTGTGGTGCTGTCATTCCTGAACAGAAGGAAAATGATATTAACTTTGCTTTCCTCTCATTGCGTATTGCTCATACAGAAGGAAACAGCTGTGTGTGTGTGTGTGTGTGTGTGAGACTGTAAACCTGACCCCAAGGGAAGTAAACTCTGACCACTATTTCACATCCACAGCTGCTGTATTTTTGTGGACCTTTCATTTACTAAAAAATTGAAGTAAAGTTTTAGTTAGTAACACACACACAAGTAACACACACACACACACACACACCCATTCAAAGACACGGAGGGTGGCTCTGTGTGGCATGAGAAGGCTCCAATCAGCAGATTTTGAAGTTAAGGCTGAAGGACACCAGAGCAAAACCTGCGCTCCCCATCTATCAATGTCCAGTGTAATATGCAGTTTATATTTTGCTATCCACAGCTCTATAAAACACAGAGATCTAATTTTACCTCTTGAATGTTCAGAAAACTGCACAGTATTATATAGGTAATGACCTTGAACCCGGCCTTGATACAGCGATTCAACTCTGATGTAACGGTCTCATAAAGCTTGTCAGTTGCCGGTGTGTTTGTACCTGAATGTCAAAGGCATTGAAACAACTTCTCTCCAAAGCCTATAAGGCCATAAAGGTGTGCGGCAGCTGTTCGCCCTGGCAGGAAAAGCACATTCCTAAAATGAACGGCTGCTCGGCCAGGATATGGCCAACCTACACCAGTGTTAGCAGGATTACACTGAATCGGCCCGAAGCCCACTAGAGCCTGCTGTTGCCCTGGACCCAGCACACACCTGCCTTTCATGTTGGAAAACTTGCAAGATGGAGAAAAGAGCGGTGATTAAGGGTGCAATGCTGCAAGCTCGGGTCTGAGAGAGGACACACGGTCAGAGGTTAAAAGTTAAAACAATGGAGTCGTAATGCCATAGAGCCATATGATGTGATCTAACAGGACAAGAGGTAACGAAGGCGTAGAAGTACAGCTAACATCGGGATAAAATGTTCAGACCTGAAGTTCAGAGAAGACGATTGCAACATTAAAAAACCTATGATGCAATCTACCGTGAGAGAGGGGGGTTAGGAGGGTGGGTGAGGGATTTGGTGCTTGTATTCTCTTCCAGGCCGGGTATAACCAATCCACCCCTTGATCTTCCCATCCTAGGTCCTGGGGACTGGCGTGCGTAGAGGCCGGCTGGCCAGCAGATGTAGTGGCTGTGTCCCTGTGCGGATATTACCAGTGGGACTGCCATTTCCCCTTAGCCTTTCATCTGGAGCTCAAGGGGCTGAGAGTGAGCTCCGCGGGGCAGAGTAGGGTTGGGGAAGAAGGAACAAGGGGATCAGAGATGGCTTTGGCTGGGCAGGAAGATGGTCTGGTTTGCGGATGAATGTGGGAGGAGTGAGTCACACTCATGCTCAGATATGCAGAGTCATCTGTTTGTTCTATCTGACTTTATGATTAATATAATTTTGTCAATACTTGCCTTGACAAAATCTATAAACGATTATGAGAAATAGCCACATCATTCCCTATGTAATGTATATGGAGGAAGAACTTTCTAACAGAGCAATTACAGGGATAATCCTTTGGACTAACATGTACTCAAACCATTTGTTACAACTCTAACTTCCTCACAGATATTCTGTCTTATTATAATAACCCTATCACACGTTTTTTTATCGTACACATCAGCGTTTGTGATCAACTCTCTCCCAATTCCTGCTGCACCCATCCATCCCTTTTTATATCAGCGTCCACCTTCTCTTTCGTCGGTCTCCTTTTCCATCCTAGCTTGGAATATTCTGCCCTGTGGTTTTTATGGCACTTTGAGAGCATATTAGCTTAAAGGGCTCCCTAGGCATGCGGTCATCAGAGGAGAATGGTTCTCATTAGCCGGCATCATCATTTCCTTTCTAAGCAGTATCAGTGAGGCTTTTATGACTGAGCTTCTCCAGGACACCTTTGGGACCCTAGTTGGGAAACACCAAGAATGTCTGGTGTGACAACAGCTTTCAAGCTAAAGGTGGTTACTACCTCGGTGAAGAGTTAGTGAACGTGAAACGTACAATTTAGCATTTTGTATGGTTGCTGTGAGCTTTAAAGCAGAGCAACAAGGAATGTTAGTGACTCAGTGCTCTGATACCATAGCCACATAAAAGTCTTAACTACAGTACCACAGAAGGAACTGTTATTCACCAATATAACAAGAAATCCTTACAACATTTGCAGGTTTCCAAGCAGTAAATGGTTTTTTAAAGATGGTTTCCAGACTCATAAAGTGTGCTTTATTGAAACCTGCGAAGGCAATGGATATGACTCGAATTTTATTGTGTGCAAAACACACTTGCACACCATCCGTCTGCCGTGGCCCCTAGTCAAGCTCAGAATAAACTTTTGGGTGTTCATTGGGACCAGATTTAATCAGTTCTCAATGAATTTGTGGATATATTTTGTTGCTGGCTACACACACTAACAGACAGACCTACAGCTGAGGCGACTTAGCGATGGCCCTCGTTTATTTGCCTGCTTTATTAATGCCCATACCGGGCTTCTCTGCTGGGGGTTGGGGTCGGGATTGGATGGAAAGGTAGAAGGGGGGGGGCTGCGTTAATGACCCCCTTGACTTTCTTGACTCGCCTGAAGCCCAGCCCTGGCTGAACACAGAAACTGGCATTCCTGCTGTAACACGGCACTGAGCAAATAAAGGCCAACATTCCATTGATATTGAAAAATACAGTAGAAGGATAAGCAGGGATGAGTCTGATCCTCTTTGTCTCAGCTCAGCCTGGTATGAAGGGGAAATACAGACTAGGTGAGGGAAGAAGGAGAGATGGAATGGAAGGACTTGGGGTGGGTGCTTCGATCTCAAACTCAACAAAATCAGAGTATCTGCTTTAGATAGCAGAGATGCATTAGCATTGCATGAGAGGTCAGATAATGGAGGTTGGTTGCAATGAGCCAATTTTTGTATCGACTACCTGTAGTGCGAGTCTGTGTGCAGCTTTGTATATGTGTGCGCATCAAAGGGACGCAAGACACTTCATTAAAGGCCTATCCTATTGACCAGCAGTGAGAGTGACAAAGCCCTTCTCCCTTATCCATAATTGATGTGGCAATTAGAGCTGAACCTAGAACACACTGTCAGGCCTGAGGGCCGGGAGGGGGCTGACCTCTCACTGCTTCAGCTGATTACAGATCAGATAGGAACGGCCACTGACAGAGTACTAAGTAATTTCATTCTAAAACTGCAGTCAGTTATGCAACCAAGAGTTTACATCAAAGTATTTGACTCACCCCCACAAAATCAAACATTTATAACATCACAGCACAACTTTTTTTTTTTTCCCCTAACCCACACAGATTTCTGCAAACACTTTGAAGTTGAAAAGGCAAGTATCACTTAGATCAGTTTAATTCAGAGGCGGCTGGTCACGTGGAGCAACACAAGGCTGCATTCTCCTCTCTCTGTCTTACTCTTACTGTGTGGGTGTTGCTTCTGCTGCTGCTGCTGCTTCTTGGTGTCGCTGAGCAGGTAGCACCCTAATGACAGCTTACACTAAAGGCTCCTTTCTGTACTTCACTCCGTAGTGTCACTTGAACATCAAGAGCAGGCTCTGAAAGGTTGAACATGTCATTGGATTCTCTACTACACTCAAAGTCACAGAGAGAGAAAAGGGTATCGGAACAGGTGAAAGCGTGCAACTTGAGATTTCTGCACCGCTTGGCTGATTCCAGTGGGCATGTGTGAAATGTTATGTCAGGAGACGCACGGCGACAGCGTCTCTCGAGGTGCTTCCCGACGCGCACTTCCTCCCGACTGTAATGGATGGCAATGAGGTGTCTGCGTGCATGTGTGCAAGAGAGCAGAATAATATGAATGCAAGTTTATCCCTGCCTCCTTCACGCTCGTCTGTCTGCAAGGACAACCCGACACCTGCCAATGCAATGAGGCATCTGGTGTTTGAGTGCACACAGGTGTTTGTGTGCGACTGAACACTTGTATCAGCTGAAATCAGTGTTGGGAAGATGGTGTGTTCGCATCTGTCTGTAAGATTGAGGAGTTGTTCTGGGCCTTTAACTTCTGTCTTGCTTAGAGGCTGCTTTCTTCTCAGGACTCCCCTCCATCTTGAGAATCTGTCACATTGACTGGTGGAGGTCACTGTCCTCCCAGGGCCCCCTTTGCCTATTTGTTTCTGTGTGTATGTGTTTGTGTGGGAGTAAATCTTAATCTTGCCAAGGAGCTTAATCGTCTAGTACAGCCAAGAATCGCACTGGGCAGATTCCATTGCACTGATCCCTGCTCCCGAGTTGCCATGCTGCTATGCCCGTTGCTAGGTTAGCTGTAGGCTAAGATCTGTACCCCACTGGTGCCCCTGTATTCTTGCCCCTTTAGCCCCACGAGTGGCCTGCCAGAGACCCTGTACCAGTCCTGGATTCCCTACATAGGTTGCCTGTGAACCAGAAAGCCAGTTCCCAGAGAAGTGAGTCTGTGTGTGTTACCCAGAATACGGAATAGGGAGATTAGTTTGACGGGGCGAGGAGCCCCTGGCTGACATGGCACCACATAAAGAGTGAGTCGTGGACAAAAACAGCACAGAGATGGATGGCCAGTAATGAACTGTGTGAATGCGTCCTCCCCGTCTCTCCACCCTCTAACCTTAGCCTTCTTTGTAAGAAAGTGTGTGTGAAAAGAGATAAGAAGGCACTGTGCAAGTGCTTCGGAAGGTAAATGTCTGTGGGTGAGACAGTGAAAGAGAGGCCTTAAAAAAACATAGTGACCCAGAGAGTTTTAGCATTCTCCAGCTGCACCAAACAATGTCAGGACACCCATGATCCATAGCCACCAAGAGCTACATCAGTCTTTTATTGGTGTCTGATCTGAAGCAGAATGATAGCTCTGCGTCTCAGTAATGCTCGCTTCATCCAGGAATAAAAACAGGCTTGTGCATACCACTTGGTGTGATAGGACTCCACATGCTGTCAACTTTTGTGGTGTGTGAAAATGATGAGAATGTTGCAACCAAGTAGTAACAATGGACGTGGGTATAAATGAGAGCTATCATACAGCTTAACGCCACAACATGACATAGGTTTAAACAATCGCTGTGGTGAAATTTACAATCAGTTGCATTACATGTGCCAGTGCTAAACCAGAGAAGTGGAACATTGTTCCACATCTGTGTCTCTTCCCTCGCTTCACTCGGGAAACAGAGAGCCTCTTGCTCTCACAGGGAGAGATGGCAGGTAGCAAATATCTGGCAAAAGGTCACACATCAGGTTGGATCAGAGGAGAGCGCCTTGTCCCTGTTAATGACAGGGAGTAATGGTACAAATCATTTTTACCGACTCCACTGCATTTGAAAAACGGTGAGCTGGCGCCCACACTTCAAAGACATATTGGCTGTTGCGTAAAGATCTTGTTTTACAGCAAATATGGATTGATCTAGCAAATCAACGGTGTCATTATTCAGCTGCTGGGGAGAGATGTCACAGGAAAAAGCTGGGTAAGCCGTACTGTTCCCTCTAAGTCTTGAAGTTATGCTGGAACCAAGCACACATGTGGAAACGGGTGACTAGCTAATCACATATCGTCTCACTGCTAATTTCAAACACCGTGTCCGGCTGCACCATGAGCGCGTGTAAATCTCTGCGTCCGTATACATGCTTACATTTATGTGTCTGCCTCGGTAAGTGGTAAAAAAATGTGTCAGAGGTCACCTCTTAATGAAACATCGCCGTGAGGCAGGTCCAGTGGCCTTGTCAAGAGCCGGGCTCCTGAGCTGCTTTACAACGCCCCCACGCGCCCCCCCCTCCGCATCCGTCTCCTATCAGCCGCTTAGCAGGGAGAAGACCTTCAAGGTTATGGCTGGGGTGTGAGTTTAGAGAGAGGAAGATGGTGAGAATATGGGAGGAGGAGGAAGTTACTGACCTCCAAGCACCTCCACCACTCTTCCTCCATCGCGTCATAAATCAAACCTCCACGTTCTGACTTTCTTTGTGATCGTACCGAGCAAGCAGAGGAGTGAAAACAGCCACAGATGCCTTAAAGCTCATGGTAAACAGGTCAAAGTCTTGTATTTATACAAAATTAATAAAAAAAAGAATTGCATAGCTATGTTTGCAGTGGCTACAAGTCAGTGTTGAGTCTTGAATAGCTGCCTTGTCATCTTGGTAGACTATACTGTGTCAACTTGCTAAGCCCCAGTATACAGTAGCACCATTCCTCACTGGATTACAGCTCTGCAGCTTGTGTTCAGCCAAGTCCACGTGCAGACACAACCTCACACAAACACACACAAGCATGAACACATTTCCATCTTAGTTTCCCGGGTTAACTCATTAGATTTGTCCCTTAATGAACTCTTTGCGCTGTTGAGTGTATGAGTTTATGTTTTTCAGGCGTATAGTGTGCATTCATGCTGGCTGTGTATTCTTGTCTACAGTATGTATGACGTGCTGAGGAAAGGAGAGACTAAATCTTATCGGTTGAAGACAGAGGGAGGATTGTTTTAGAACAGTTCGCTTCTTCTCTTTGCGTTGGTTTGAGGATTTCATCTATGTGCTGGCAAAGCAAAGGAAACAGAGGAGAAGAGGAAAGGAAAGAGAGACAGAGCAAGAGGTGGAGAGTAGCAGTAGAAAACAGACAAGAAGACAAGAAATGATGGCCGAGGCGTTTGTTATTCCTCCCACTCACCTTCCAACCCTTATTCCTCCCTTCCTCTCTCCTCCCCTCCCCTCCCCTCCCTCCTTCGTCTTGGCGAGAGCCCGAGGTCCACCTCCTCTTCGGTGCTGTGGCCAGGCTCGTTGGAGGCAGCTGTTGTTGCTCCCTCGACCAGTGGGAAAAATGGAGGCTACTCCAAACTCGCAAGCTGCCCATCTGGAGAGGCATTAGTGGCAAAGGACACTGAACCATTTCTCACACGCTAAGCCAACACAGAGGTCAACAAGGTGGGAGAGGACTGAACATCCCTCCTTAACAAGCTACGGCCTCGGGTTGAGCTGCGATGCCTTCTTGAACCGAATGTGTAGAAAATGAAGGCAACACATCGCAGTACAGAGTGTTGAGCGTTCAGATGTACAAAGTGATATGATCATTATTGGCCTCGTTCAAACCGAGAAATACTCTGAAATGCTCTGCAAACTTGTTGCAGATGGAGAGAGTCACTCTGGAAGAGTTGTTGCTCCCATGCTGGGAGCTGGGAAGCGGGCAGAGGCGGAGTTCCAGGCGGAGTTCACGGGCCAAACAATGATACTCTCCCAGTTCTGTCCTCCCACACCACCACACAACCCTGCAGTAATCTCAGGGTTGTGCAATTAGCACCTCATTCAGACCAAATCAGGCGATCTCTTTCTTCATGACCGCAGGGTTAAACTGCAGGGTTTAATGACAAACGAAAGCTACTACAACCCATTTTTTACACTCGTATAGGGTCAAAATATACATACGTGTGCATATTTGCTTCATTTAATTTATATGTGGTTTTGTACAGCCCTCTTAGCACTCAAGTTGTGTGCATCTCTTTGGTTTCCTTCACACTCTGTCACTGTTCAGTGCCCATTATGAAGCATTGTACCACTCAAATCACATGCTCTTTCACTGCTGGGAAACATGTGTCACTGACTGTTGCTGTAAAAGGAGAAGCATGTTGACGTGCTATTGCATCGCCTTGAAGTCACCGAGGTGATTGATTCCATCTGACTTGATACATTTGACGATGGATCTTCATCCTTATGCCGAAAAGCCAAACAAACTGTTTTCCTCTCTTAACCCACTACGTAATCTCTCACTCCCTTCCTCCCTCTGTTTTTCTGTTTCGCTTGTTCTCCCTTTTTTTTCTCCTCACCATATTTAGGGGATTTACACAAGAGCCAGCTTATGAAGCAGGGCTTATCTGCTAACATTGTCTCATTATGACAACAACATCACATTCCATTATGCTCCTGCTCTCCTGGTTTTTCTTCTCTTTGTACCTCAGGTTGTTGGTTGCTTACAGGGACTTAACTTTTTGTGATACAGCTCTTTTTTCCTCAAGCTTCCACCGTATCTCTTTATTACTTTTATAATTCAGTTCTTTTTTTACTTTTGCCCGGTGATGTGGCTGAAAAACACATCCATATTATGTGATAAACACTGACATCAAATAATATATAAATATTATCATCACGTAACAAATCCAAACTATGTGAGTCAGAGCTTCGTGGTTTTTTCCATGACCTGAAAAAGTCTGAGGGTCTCCCCACTTGTCAAGAACCTTTCAGTGGTAAATCTGCCAAAAACAATAAATGTTGAGAGGTTTTTTTTTTTAAGATTTTGCATTGTTTAAAAGTCATTTCTCTCTTCGAGATAAATATGACACAGTATATTATTATAGTCAGTATTAAATGATAACTGTGCTGCAAAATTTTACTGCATCTGTCAATGTCAAGCTGTGTTTTCAGAGCGCTGCACCATCCCTATTTCACAACACGCGTTCATCTGTTCTCAAGACTTCCCAGACCACAACAATTACATCTTTTTCTTTGTTTAAAAATTGTTTTAATCTATTTATAAAAAGTATTCCCGGTGCAAAAGTATTTCAAACAGATTGACCAAAGTACTATTTCAAGTGATCCCTCCATCAAATTTTAGAAACTTGTTTGGGTTCAGGTCATAACAGCAGCAGATGAGACGGAGTACTTTTCCCAGGCCATGTCCTCTATCTCACTGTGAAGGATACTGGAACACTCTCTGGTTGGGATACATAATCTATTGTACGTTTTCTGGGTCTTTTCCAGGGTCTCGATATACTTCTTTAGGGCATGTGTCGGGTACTTTGAGCTATGGTATATTTACAAACGAATATGCCACATCAGATGCAATTTTGATAGGCATTTGAAAGGAAATGAGAAATTAATTAGAAAAACATGTCTTTCATTTCTTTTCTTTTATTCCCCTCCCAGCTGGTGGCACTCTAGACAATCCCCTCGTTTGGTTTTGCTTTAAAACAGATCTGGTTAGATGATTAGTTTGATGGGTACTGACTCTCTGCCTTGTCACTTTATTTAACTGCATCTTGTTTTATTTTGTTTCAAAGTTCGCAAAGCTTTCTAACACCATGCAATCCAAAATATCTACCTTATGTAAGAAAGACAGTTTAACTTTTTGGCAGTATTGTTGTCTATACTGTAATTGCTTGTTCTGGCATGGAACCGCCGCGCTAATTATCCAGTTGGTTAGCCTGTAGTGGAGCAGTATTAGCATTGTGTTGGCCCATTCAAGTGCTGTTTTCTGACATCTCCCTGATGAGATTCAGCCCATTTCCATTGAAACAAAACAGCAATCTGATTTGGGATAAATGATGTCTTTGTCTATTGTATACTGGAACAACAAAAACCATTGGCACGGGAAACGCTCTCTAGAGCCCTGCCTAGCCCTATTCACACATGCATACACATGCACGCATACAAACCCAAGTGCACTGTAGGGATGGGTTTGATATGCTCTCTCGGCTCGACAAAACAATGTATTCTTCAGATTTACACAATCGGCCATGCCAGGTGTGAAAGTAAAGCTTGTTATTGGGCGACAGCATAAAAAGAGCGATGCGTTTTGTTCTTTTATGACGGTGTGGAAGTCTTTTCAGTTATGTCTCCCAAGCTTTTTGCGTGGGATGCCATGACTTCTCACCTTTTTATAGATGTAATAAAATCTGATAACGCATCACACACCTGGCTGTCTGGTTGCTTGACAGCCAAGTCACCACGCAGGAGAGGCTGTAACTGCACTTAATTAGACAACTGAATTTCAGACAGATCAGTTTAACACACACTGGTGGGAATCATTGCAAACTTGGCCTGTTTTCCTGACAGTGACAGCTCAAGAGCTTTGGCACTGTCAGTTGTCTGATGCTTAGCTCCCTGCCTGTTAAAACACACACAGTCATTTCACCCATTGCCTCTGTAGGCACTACTAACACAAAGATTGCATAGACCCTAACCCCTTCATGGGTAAAACTTAATGTATGACACTTGTCAGGTCTTGTAGATATAATGTTAAATTAGAAAAAAAAAAGACTAGACCTTTGACACATTATTTTGGTGAGTTGTGTACTTATTTTCCCAAATGTTTCAACAATGTTCAAACTCAGAGAAAGTTTACTAGAGGGAATGGTGGTTTTAATTTGGTTGACTGTTGTGACTTCTGGGAAAGAGAGGGGTTAGCCCTAACCCCGAATACAAAAACATATAAAAACCATTACCTCATTTGTGAACATTTGTGCATCAGATAGTTTTTCATCATGTTTTTTTGATGCTGATTTCCCCACCAGCGAAACAAGTCTGACGACCCGAATGATTTGTGTTTATTTGTGTTACTCACATAAGTGTTTATTCACCCGTAAAAGCCAGAGACTCTGGTTCCCTCTCTTCCTTTGCCTTCTCCTCTCTATATTGTCTTCATGAAGTGAAATATTCTCTGAGCTCTTCCTTCGATAATTGGCTCCAGATCACAGCAGAATCTGTGACTGCCGGTGTTTATTCCTCCAGAAGGTCTAGCTCCACACTGAACACTCTCCTTCAGAAAGAGCTAATAACGTTATTTCTTCCTAAATTTATGGTAGTGGTGATTTTAAAGATGCCTGGTTTGCACAGGATTTCCCATGTCGCACGAGTGACAATTCTCGTGATGATTCTCGAACCGATCGGTGGTCTGCAGTGTTTTCACGTCACCTTTTAGTACTGGCTCAGCTTTTACCTCAACCAAGGTGATACCAATGTAATACCAGAGTCTATCCTCAATGGAAGAAGAAAAAAGAGCGAGTGGAGTTGAGCCTAGCGGCACCATGTAGTGGGAGAAGCAACTTAAGTTATGCAAGTTGAGTGGCATTTAATTGGTACGTGAGAGTGTGTAGAGCACTTTGCTGTGCTGAGAGTGGTAATCTGTCTCTAACCCATAGATACACATATCCGGGCTGGGATGAGCAGAAAGCAGAGTGGGTGATCAGGAAAAAAGGAATCAATTTCCTTTCCGTTCTAGAGACACCAACACACTGTCGCGTCCCAGAGGGAGGCGAGAGAAAGAGTCGCTCAGAGCTGGGGCGATGATTCTGTACGAGGATAGAAGTGATCAAGTTAAAAGGAGACCGGAGGAACAGCGAGGGGCAGAGACATGACTGAAGTCCTCCTCAAGGAAGGCTAGGATTTCACCAGTGTCAGCTGTAAAGTGTTTGTGTGTGTAACTTTATATATGCGTGTTTGTGTGGACCGTGATTCAAAAGCTTTCCCACCCTCATCACGCTGATTTATCTCGATCGTACGTACGGACACAGTGAGGGCTGTCCATCATCTGCTACTGGAGATTAGACACCAAGTCAGTCCTCCGTTGTGACACGTGTGGAAATGGCCGTGGGGGTTCATTTTGTATTTTACCGTGTCCCATGGGGCAGAAAAACTCAGGATACGGCAGCACAGGTTTTTTGTCTGTGTAACAAAAAGACTGAAAAGTTGCTGAATAGTAATACAGTGGCACTGTGCTGTATACGTGTGTGTAAAATGTTCATAAAGCACTCTTCAAAATAATACAGTGGTGCTTTCAACTTAAAGAGCCACATCTGTGCTGCTTCTGATGTCCATATGAACTCCCTTCAGGTGTAACAGACATAATTATAAATCACTTTTTAATGTGGATTGTTTTTGAAAACCCTTTGAATGAGGTTATGAGCCAAACCACTTATCTGTCTGTTTCTCTCTTCCCTTCTTCCTATCTGTTCCTGTCTCTCACAGCACACACAGAAGCCCCCAGCGAAGGGAAGCCCATTGCTAGTAAGCCTGGAGGTGACAGCGCACGCGAGAACCCTTCCAGGCCCCCCTCTGTGAAGGTGATAGGGGGCTCGCCGTCTGCCAACTGGGCACGACCCTGGAGCCTCGCACTGCTCTTTGCTGCACTGTGCTTGCAGTGGACCCTGTTCTGATGCCAGCACCCTCTGTGAATCCGCAACCCTGCCCCTCTAGAAAACCACATACACGCACACAGACACCCATATCATATACATATCACTCATAATATCCCTACTCCTGTCCTCAACGTGCATGGATGGATGGAAAAATTAAAAAAAATGGAAAACAAGACGTGGGCGTGGAAGAGAAGAGGACGCCGTTGTAGGAGACTGTAGACTTAAGGGGGGGAGGGGCTCTCGCTGGAGCACCTTGTCCTGCAGCATCACCGATGTGGGTGTTTGCACAAGCTAATCCCATGCACGCTCATCTACAAAGATTAGGCTTCTTCTTGTCTGTTCTGGAGCTAGAAGTTTGTGTACACAGACACCGACACAGCCCTACCTTTGGTGGTTCAGAACGGGACTGCGTCAGTCTGATTTTACTTAAAAAACGCTTACACATATACAGACTCATATACAGTACAACTACAGCTGTTCGTTTTTTTTCTGCTGCTGGTTTTTACTTATCCTTCCAGGCTGAAAAAAAAAAAAAAAAAAAACTCATCACGTCGACTGCACCAGCTATGCAGAGGAATTCAGCTCATTTGAAAACTCAACTCAATTTTCTTTGCGAGGATTAAGGAATGCATGATAGATTGATAGATCAATCCCAGGTGCCTGGCCCAGAACAGCAGATTTGATATCCTCTAATGACTGTGTACCTTGGCAGGGATTAGAATGTAATGAGTTCACAGGTAGAGCACGGGCACACTTGCAAGGCTGAACACATTGTGCAGACAAACTAGGTGTGTATAGTATGTAACTGTATATAGGTGGAAAGATTTGATTGAGTGTACAAGGTTCTGATTCAACAATAAGCTCTTAACTGATCGAGCTGAATGGGGTTTTCTTTTCTTTTCCCTTTGCTATGAATGGACTGTGCTCGTCTGCTCAATGCTACATAGAAAACAATGCCAAAAAAAAAAAAAAAAAAAACACATATAGAGATTTAATTTCTGTAACAAATAATGCAGGAATGCACATAATTTTCCAATCCCGCGACATAAATGGACAGATTTTGGACGTTTGAACAAAGTTGTACATTGTTGATTTTACTAATGTTTATTGTGCGTACCGTTTTGTGTGTTTGCTCGATGAATTGCACATTAATGCATGTATAACATACCAAGTTATCAAAATTGTCATGAAAGGATCGGGCCCCGTCTTCCGGTAAAACTCATATATTGCATCAGGTGTTGTCTTCCTCTCTCAAATGACAGTTTGCAACTTGAAAACAAGGAGGGAGGTCCGGCTGCAGATCTGACACAGTCGGATATAAAATACACATGCAGATTCAAACACAATCAAACAAAACAAGTAGAATATTTTTTACAAAGTTGGCTGCATCTTTTGTTTGATCCCGTACGGTGGCAGCCATTGTGTAAGCTCCACTACATGAATTTATCATACATTTTGCCAAATAAGCTCTTATGTTTCTCTCCAGCCACTCTTAAGCAGACCATTCCTTGGTATTTACACAGAATAAAATCACTTTTTGTTTGACTTATTATTATCTTCTATAATGGCTTCCTCTGTATACCTGTCTCTCTCTCTCTCTCTCTCTAATGTAGACGAGGTACAGTGGAGTACCTGTGTGACTGAGGATGAATGTATGGTCAATGCTATGCAGCTACAGTATTAAACCTGATAATGCCTAAAGGTTACACACATACAGTATCTAAGCTAAAAAGGTCTTTACACTTACATGGGTCTACGTGCAGTGAAATACCTCTTCATTACCTTTATTGACTCTGCCTATATACATGACACCCCTGTGGTTAATGGAGAAGACTAAAGCTACGTGAGGTTTTAACACTTCAGCTCTGTCACATCTTGTGTTCTGTAACCATCTTTGTTTAGTTCATATGATTTCCTCCATGTGAGTTTTGTTCGCTCCTGACTGTCGATCATCGCCCCCACGGATCACTTACAGCCTTTACCTTTGCATGTGTATAAATGTACATATTTTAAGTCACGTGTCATTTGTTTTTTTGTCTCATTTCCTCTTTAATGTGTCAGTATGATACAGTGCAGCTGAGCTCTATTGAAGGCGCTCTGCTTTTTTGTGCTCGTCTCGATAACCTCTCCTCAGAGAATATCGGTCACGATAGACGATCATAAACAACAGAGATGTCAATCACCCAGTCTCTGCAAACCACTGATACGCTGAAGCTTTACATTTCTTTATGTTACAACTTTACTTTTCTTTAGGTTTAATTTCCACTGTGCTTATGATGTGGTTAGGTTTAGGAAAATATCACGTTTCTGATTAAAACATGAAATGTGTTTTGGTCACCACAAATACGGCTGGAGGCGTGGCGGCTGGGCTGAAGATTTACTCGGAGAGGGTGTTCATAAAAGGCTCTAAACACCTGTGGCACAGCCTTACAGGTGTTTCTACTGATTTTGCCTGATAAATCCTCTCTTTCGGCCTGTGTGGGCTTGTTTGACATTCTCCTCCTCATTCTCCCATTGCACCTGTTAGGACAACATCTCTGTGTGTTTTATTGGTACGGTGAGTCAATTGACATTATGTAATTCGCGGCAAAGCTCCACACAACTTAGATAATAAGACTAATCAGCCTCATTAAGTGAAAACACCTCTGGAAGTCTGCAGGCTCTGATTTATTTCATGTTGACACCGTTCACATTTCACCTGTCGTCGAATATTAAACCGGGGTGGCAACATTATGCACGTCCAGTGATACTTTTTGAGCCTTTTTCATGGAACAATTTGGCATTTTGAGAAGTACACTTAATCTGCTTTCTTGGCAGTGGTGTCTGCTAGCACCTCCAGGAACCCACTGCGCCCAGCCACCGGTCGCCAAGACATAGTTACAGCATGTAACTTCCCGTAATCCACAACCCTTCAGTTTTGCATTTTAATTTGCGTACGGATTAAAGAAACAAGATGAACAAGTGGGTGGGCTTCGGAGGTGGTGAAAGGCGTATTTTTTTTAAGGCGGTTCTTCTCAGCTTCCAGTCTGTATGCAAAGCTAATGCTAATCGCCTCCTGGCTCAAGCTTCATGGTCAGCACACAGAACGTGAGAGTGCTGCTGATCTTCTCATCTAACTCTTGGCAAGAAAGTGAGCGAGCTATTTTTTTTTAAAACATTTTTTTTTTACAAACCATTTCTTCAAAGCAAGAAGACTACATAACTCTGTCTACATAGCAGTGGCTTGCTTCCTGTCCCTGCAAACACATCATTGAGCATACTTCTGCTGCTGGTGAGCAGTGGAGGAGGACTGAGTTATGAGGGCGTGGGCAAGGCAAGCCGTCTAAGTCTGACCTTCTCTATTTGCATCCAGGAAGCCTCTCGCTAAACATATCAGTCCGTGTCTGCACCAGGAATAGAGGCAGGGGGGGGCGAGGGAGCAGAAGACATGTAAAGGTTCAGCACTGGAAAGAACCGTGGCAGACAGGCGGCCGCGATGACAGCGGCGTCGACAGTGACAGTTTGCTCGCTCAGCTGATGTGCGGCTGACCCGCTGGCTGCTCATGCAGGGGAAACTTTGCCTATTCATGGGCTGTAATTTGCCCCGAATTAGTCCCTGCTGTCAGTTGCAATGTTTGCATCACCGTTAGCCTAGCTTAGCTACCGTAGGACACATATAAACACAAGGCAAGCACGAAGGGCGAAAACAGACACATGTTTCTGGGGTGACGCACAATCTGCTAGAACGCCCAGGGTGAGGTTATGAGCTAAATCAGGTGTATGACTTGTGGTATCGCTGCTTCGTGCATTATTTTAGCAGCGCCAGATAGAGACATACAATAGAAGTGAAGCATAAATATTTCGAGCTAGTGTTTATAATTGGTCTTCAGGGTAACACTGGTCCTTTTTCCCTCCACAGTGATTATAAAAGCATTTAATGGCAGCGTATCAGGCGACAGTGGCCCTTCGAGTCTCACCACACCTCCCACTGTTTTAGCCATCAGCCTGGGAGCACATTACTAAGAGCACTTTCCTGGCTGAATCGCACGACGTCCACGAGTTCTTTTTTGTCTTTTCTGACTCTCCCTCGCACGCGTACATTTTCACCAACACAAAAATCATCACAAACACACACCGATGAGCTCATTCACACACCCTGTCCCACACTTCCAATTGCACGCAGTCTGTATTTGATCCTTGGAGTCTATTTCATGCTTGTTGCTGTGAAACTGAGTGTCTGGCTGGCTGCAGACGAGAGCAGAGACGGTGCCCAGTCCAAGGATATCGTGCCTCCTCTCTGCCTGAGCTGTAATTGGACTGCATTGTCCCTGCCTGACAAAACCAAAGCCGTCTGTCGTCCTTTAATAACCTCCGCTGACTGACGCAGAAAGCCATGGATTACTTTAAAATATGGACAATAATAGGAGCAAACTCAGACACAGAGTGAGTTAGTCTGAAAATTACTTTCAACTGCCTTTTTTTTTTTTCTTCTTAAGTTAACTTTATAAAGACCTTTGTTTCTTTAAAATGGGTAGGGATGATTCAGTGTATAATAGTGTAGGTAAAGACACACACATTGCAAGGAGCAGTGTGGTCAGTGAGTGTAACTGAGAATTCGGGGGACCTGAGGTCACAGCTGCTCAGCTGTCTGTCTGGGCTATTTTAAACAGTAGCACACATCAGCGCTTCTGTCCCACTGGCTTGGCCGAGTCCACACCTAAACGTCCTCACACACACACACACACACAACGAAATTGTTCTTGCCTTCGTAAAAAAGTACATCTAACAGTAACTCACACACTCAGAGATGAACCGCAGTCGCATCACACGCCGTGAAAAAAGAGCCTTAAGATGCATAACTGCGTTTTCTAACAGATGCTCCCTGAAGTCAACCTGATTGTGCGGGAGCGCTGTGACAGCGGCGGAGCGAACGCCCCCCCCCTCCCGAGATTGTCTTACCTTTTCAGCCCGAGGATCAGAGTGACAAGCTTGAACTAAAAGGAGGGAGGAAAGGAAGGAGGGAGGCACTGGAAATAGCTTTTCAAAGACGAACAATTGGGTGAGGTAGAGGGGAAACGAAGGGGGGACCTGCGGCTCCGATTAACCACAGCTCTCCTTCTTGGGTTTCAGTCATCAGCTGTATCCATTCCCCCTCTGCGCAGGGCTCCCTATGCCCTCTCAACAGGCTAACACAAGCTGTCACTGCCAATTCTCCCTCTGTCACCAATTAGCATTATGCTCAATGAGCTCTTGAGTTAACTAATTGAGTCCAATTAGACAAATTTTCGACATGACAGACCATCAAGAGGAGCCTCAGCAGCTCTGACAGAGATCAACTCTGCAACAGGGACACAGGAACTTTTGCTTGATTCTTCCTATTCACTGATTGGCCTCACTTGTCACTCCTGTTTCCCATCATGCACTGTGCTGTTGGCAGAGGGCAGGTAAACAGTGTTCGGAGGTGTTATCCTCCTGGCAGCTACCGTGGTGTTTCTGTCATTTCCTGTCTGAGTGTGGGAGAAACGGCTGTGGGACAGTGCTCAGCAATTTGTTGCTGACTGAAGAAATGTTATAGAAACAAGCATGCATGCACAAACCAACATTTGTAAAAGTGTAAGATTGCAGAAGTTGCCCTGCACCCAGCAGACAGCTTCCCTCTGGCAAGTCATTGCGGATGTGTACGAACAGTGCCGAATATGAACGCAGTAATGCAGAACAGCCATTCAGCTGTGCAATAATCGCAGATCCCACAAGAATCCCAATTTATTCAGCCTGCTATGAAAGACAAATAGAGGCCAACGTGAACCTCCGCACCACAAGCCAGAGCACTGGGCGTCTGGCACGGACCCCTTTCCAACCACTCGGAGGACACCCACGGGTGAGGAGGTTTTCTGGACTTCGCCGGCCACCGCTGACTGTGTGTCAAACAAATGAGAGGGAAATGAGAAATCATCTCGGTCAGAGCGGCACTGAAACTTTTTTCTTTAGAAGTAGCTCTGGCGAGACAACATATGGACATAGCTGACAGAGCGTCAGCGTGCGCTCGCTCGCCGGCGTTTCTTCTCTTTATGCTACGCAGACTAAAGCAGGTTCAAAGCCAGAGTAAACAAGCCTCCGTTACTGCGGTGGCATCTCACTTGTAAACCTGTATAATAGCGCTTAATTTAATGCCAAGAATTTCACTGCATTTCTTTGAGCGCTTGCCAAGATATATGAGCAGGAGAGCTCGTAGAACCTATGATGTGTTGAGAAAACAGTCATCAATATTCAGTTGGGATAGGGGTTATATGTAATCCAGCTGTCTAAAAATGTCTTCAAACACCGAAAAAGGAATACCTCAACAAAAATAAGGAATAAAAGGGTGTCTGCAAATGTAACAACAGAAAACTGTCGTCCCTTTTTCACTGAAATGTAACTTGCTTGGTGATTGTGTCTTGTATTGAATGTAATATGAGATATATTGACTAGAAAAAGAGAAGTGAAGCTTTGACAGACACCTAGATGTCTTTTCACCTGCAAATAAGCCAAAAAAAAGCTTACTGGGTTCTGCTGTGAGCTGCAGCGATAATAAATTGTAGTTGCTCCGTCTGAAATCATTCTCTCTGCATAGTTACGTTTCCTGCCAAGAGGAGAATTCCACTTTTACAGTCTCATATGTTTCAGATTTCCTAAATGATGTATTTCATCTAATTACAAAGAAATAAAACACGGATTGCAAGTTTGTTGATTTATAATCATAAACTACTTGGATACGGCTTTATTACTACATTAATGCATTATAGGCTTAATACCTTCCACATTCACATGATGATAGGCTTTATCCATGGACGATGTTCACACGGTGGCCATTTTCCCCTGACATTGCACTCGGGGTAGGAAGCTCTGACGCTGGGATTATGTTATGCTGCTGTGTTCCAGGCTAGAAGACGTGTAAACGTAGGAATCGGACAAATTGTTCTCATTTCCCTGCTTACCGATTGATCAGATAAGATAAGATAGTGAAAATCGCGAGTGGACATCAGGTTGTTTTTCAACGTAAAGCAACATATTCGATAACCCATTAGCTAAAGTTAGCATTCAACCACTTCCTAGCTAACATTACTGTATGATTATACCCATGCGTTTCACTTCCAGGCTTAAATAAATTATATGCGTTGAACATTTTTTAATTAATTTCCGCCTTTCCTGTCGTATCTTGCAACACTATCGAATGGTTTTGTTAGCTAGGAATTGGTTGAACGTTAACGTTAGCTGTTGTGCAACGGAAGCTAACAGGTTGTAAAACATGTGTTTTACCTTGAAATATGGCATGATGTCCCACCGGATTTTCACAATCAATCATCTTTTAAAGGTTAAAAAAAGGGTTATAGGTTCATTTATTTGTCATGTAACAACATCACGGTTGTAAAACGAAAACTGACTTTATATCCTTTTATGCTACATAAAAGATAAACAAAACAAAACAAACCCAGGCCCAGAGTGTTATGTTTTCCAGTCAGCTTCATGGGTGAGATTGTATTGAACGCTGAGCTGAAGTCAAAGAGCATTCTGATGTAACTGTTCTTATTGTAAGGGTGTGTGAAGACTGAGTGGGGGGCAGTGGATAGAGCATCTTCTGTGGATCTGTCAGCTCTGAATGCATACTGGTGAGGGTCCAGGCTGGCAGGGATGTTTGCTATCATGTGCTGTTTCTCAAAGCACTTCACCGGTTGCTGATCAATCCGAAAGCAGTGAAATGATAACAACTTTTCAGATTCTGGACGTTTATAGGACTTGCAACCTGGAACCCATCAGTATGACATTTGAGCATTATATAAGAGAAAAAAGGCCACTGTGCGAATACGCTCTATTGGAGGGGAGATTGCTGACGTGAACTATCAGTCTTTTTTACTGTGTTCTACAGTACTACTGCAGTAATGGTGCCATTGCAAAAGATCCAGATAAGTCTGTATATTTTACCAACAGATACAAATTATCATACACAATAGGAGTGCACATGTACAGTGATGCAAATGCCCACAAAGACTCAGTGTAGTTCCCTGGCCTTTGAAAGAAACAGAAGAAGTGGATAAGAACAAGTTGTCATTAAAATGCATTGTGTCTTAATAAGGCCATGCAGAGGGGCCGAACATTAGTCACCATGAAAGTCTGGCTGTTAGGAAAACAGATTAACTATGTCGCCACATGACAATGGCCGGCTGGGGAGAAATGTGGCCCCGCTAACACAAGCCCCCGTTCCAATTAGACCTGTGGGGTCCGCATGTCTGTGTGTGTGTGTGGTGTGAGGCGTGATTGAGGAGTTTAAGGAGTTTGTGTGTGTGTGTGTGTCACATGTTCAAGGCTGGCCAGCATCTCATGTTGAATTCTCTGTCAGGCTCGCTCTGTTTGGCATGCTACAGGCAGCCCGCTTCCTTATGTCCCGGAGATGGATGAGCACTGGTGTGAATGTTCCACGGCTCCCCTGGGTGCCATTCCACCTTTCCAACTCTCTCTTCCTCGCTCTCCTTCTTTTTCCATCTCTATCAGGTTGGGACTGAATTCAGACATTCCCCTGTACAACTATTGTGTTTGCTGATCTCTGTTTTTTTTTTATTTAATACATCTGTTTGTCTTGTCAGGGTGTTTCCCGTGCGTTTGTCATCCGATTACCTGGCGTCAGTGTGTTTTATTGGCATGAATGTTACATTTGGAGCGCTAATTTGTTGTTGTATTGTATACACATGTTTGTTGTGTACACACATGTGTGGAGACCCAGGATGAATGAGCATGCTGGCAGTCAGGAGCATCATTGATTGGCTCTGATTAGGGATTCAGGGACGCCTGCTGCTGTCCGATTCTGCAGATCATGAGAGAGGAGAAATCAATGTTTCAGGGCCTGCGGGCCCTCACCCTCATACATCCTCATACTTACATGGATAACACATATCCTCCCCTCCTCATACCAGACAGGATTTGGATTACAGTAATGACACTCATCGCTGGTTGTTTTGATGACTGTTGGGCCAACAACAGTCCATTCTCAGGTAGTCGCACAGTCGCACAAATGCAAAATCAGCAGGCAAATATCCACCTCCCACTCTCTTAAATTCTGTGCGAGCGAAGGGGCAAATAAAACATTCACATCCGGTGTTGGAGCAAATTCACATCTTGGCTTCCCGTGAAGTTCAACATTTGGGAGCGAGGTGATATTGAAGGGGTTGCGGTCAAAGCAACACATAGAAATAGAATAGAAAACAAGGCATTGAGATTTATAAAGGCAAGGCAAGTTTATTTGTATAGCACAATTCAGACACAAGGCAACTCAAAGTGCTTAACAGGCGCATAGAAATTACGTTAAAAGCATTTAAAAACATTAAAACAAAACATTAAAACAAGTTAAGAAATCTTTCCTATGCCAGCTTCCTGGTTTTTGCTGGATTTACCTCCCATTGTTCCACTTGTCACTCGTCCCAGTGCACTTTATATTTATCCTTAAGACCTGGTCGTCACCGTGAATTCGGTTTGTTTACGCTACAAATACTGAAAAAAAAAAAAAGGAGCCAACCAGCGGTGATAACCTTAAGAGACCCGTTGTCTCCACTTGGTTCCCCTCGGCCCTGAGTTGGCCCCCAATCCAGCGGTAAAACAGCTTAATAGGAAAAAACACCTTTTCTTCCTATTAGCTCCGGCGTTCCCAGAACTCGATATTACTCTGCCCTGAATTGGTCCGAGTCGCCCAACTATCACAATGATCGTCAGAAATCCTGCAAAAATTACTATTCAATTTTTAAAAAAAAGAATAGAAAATAAAAATCACAGTGCAGTCAAAGCCTTAAAATTGCTTCAGTGAAAGGCAGTGGCAAACAGAACGGTCTTCAGCCTTGATTTAAAAGAGGTGAGTATAAAGCTGGAAACCAACAGGTAGCTTAACATTAGCTCCAGTGACCTCACCAAAGCCTCGTCCTCACAGGTGGGAGGCTCACACATACCTTACCATTTGCTCATTTTAGCATACCTGCAAAGAAGACGTAAAATATTGGTGTAAGAACTCAGAACCAATTTCTCCTCTGTTTTGCTCTGACCATAGCCCCCTCCCCCCACAACGCAGAAAGGCAAAGCTCCTATTTGTCATCCACCAAACTTCTGGTAAGACAGTAAACATGCAGACCCCCTAAATTCTCAAAGTAACAGAGTTTTAGATGAACCTCTATAAACAGATGTCTGCATAGGAATGCAGAGTCTGTAGGCAAGGGTCAAGATTTTGGTATCAGAAGTGTTCTGGTTTCCATTTGTAGTCTAAGTAGTACTGACCAATTACATCTGAGTGGGCTTTGGTTTAATGCAGGTAAACAGTTCATGTTGAGAGCAAAAGAGTCAGAGCGCATTGGCAAAAAAAAAAAACTTATCTTGGAACCCATCGGCTATTGTCTGGCAACAATTTCAAGGCTAAATCATCGTCAGACAACAGCCGATGTGTTCCAACAATTTACTGGAATTGATTGAGTTATGCTTTATGATGCAACAGCGGTTACAGGGAAATGGCTCACAGATTTTCCTGATTTAAGTCCATAATCCTAATTGAAAACTATTTATCAATAGGAATTTGTTTTTCGCTAGTTCGGTACATGAAAACTGCAGTGGAGGCATCGTTCAAGGTCCAGTTCCAGGTAATTTATTAGATTTTTTGTTTTATACAACACAGGGTTGCATAATGAAATGAAACTTTGGAGCTCATTCATGCTACGCAATCATAGATCATATGTACAGTTATCTATATACATGGTTAAACATAAACACATTGCATTTGCGTCAGATGCCAAGATGACTGTAAACAGCAGCTGCGTTGAGCACCAAGCATCGATGACGTAAACACAGAGTCCGCCTCTCCTCATCCTGCGCTCTGTCAGCTCAGAGCTCGGCCCGCCCAATCGAGTGCAGCTTGGTCGGGGATGCCGTGGTGGAGGCAGGCCTCTGTAAAGATGTGGCCACACCTGTCTCTGATTGCTTGGCCAACCCTGAGTCCCATTTGTTAATGACAGCAATTTACACCTGTGGTGGCCTTTTGTTCCCAGTCAAAACGTCCATTACTCAAAACCGTTGAATTTTCAGGCAGCAGAATACGACTGGTGAAGGTTTTCACAAAAATGGCAGTAGCATGAATGCAGAGATGATATCATGGCTGAGTCAATTTCAAATAAAACAGATTTTACTTGACCTGAATTTAGATATCCCTATTAGGGAAATAAACTACTGCTCACTGACTCCAATCTACAAATGTATTCAAATACTAAGATGGAGCGAATTTGAACTGATAAAGATCTAACAAGAGTTTATTCGAATACATTTGTGTGTCGGAGACCTTGTCCTGTAGACGCTCCTCTTGTCAAATGACAAGTTCAGTTCCTTTCCTTTCTGAAGAAATCCTCCCACAGTAGGTCCCCGCGTTAAACAAGCATGTACGCGTCACTGATTATGACAACGTTACATGCTATGCACACCCTTGTTATAGTTGCTGCTGTCAAGGGGCTCATTTGCATCAATTATGAGGCACAAAGCATTTGCTCACTTCAGGCTGCAGGGAATGTAGATGCAGCATTACGTCTTCATTTGAACTCCAACAAAAGACAGACTGTTCCTCAGCAGACAGATTTACAGGCTAGATTTGTTTTACAATCCAGTTTACAGCGCCATGTGAAGTGAGTGCTGAGGAAAAAAAAAACGTCCTTTTAAATGGCATTCCCCATTAGCAGCTCCACTCTGATCAGACAGGGCGACGGAGAAAGAAAGACGGAGACAAAACCAGTACCAAAGCTGGGCGGCTTTCAAAAGTGGGTTTCTTAAGTTAGGAAAAAAAATAATAACTGTTGAAAGCTGGCAGCTTATATCAAGATTAGTCCTTACACAGTCACTTACTGTCTGGTGATCAAACTGAGTCAGCACTGGTGCTTTACACTTCTTATGCAGTTTCTCTCATTAAAAGCAAATTGGAGAAAATGTGAAGAGGAGCAGTGTGATGAAATGCTTCTGTGCAGGGGAGGCCTGAGAGGAATGTCGAAGGAATGTGTGGATATTCTGAAGTGGCAGTGGGAAAATAATGAAGGACTCCTCACAGGGGGCTGAGAACCACACGGAGATGTGGCCTCCCACTGTTTCCGAGGTCCACGTGGAGGGAGATGCTGCCAATCCGACTGAAGATCTGCCGCAGAAAACCTGAGGAAAGTTGAGGTTAGTTGACTCTGGACCATTCGCGAGCATCGAATTCAAAGAAGACGTGTGGCCTGTTTCTCGTGTTATGATACCAAGGTTACTGTCAAGGTCACCCTTAGGAAAATATTATCCAGCCTTGTTATTTTCGTCGCAAATGGACACGGAGGTTACCACCATGAATTGAATAATTATATAGAAATATGTACTGATGTCAAGAAAACAGTTTCTGGCGCGAGAGTTGGTCACAAAGGGGTCATCTGAGTCTCGCAGTTTTGTCATCGCTTCCCATGAGTTTATGAGTTTTCACAGCAGGAGGCAGATGAGGAGAGTAGTTCATTTATCCTTTAAGACACATGACAAATAGAGGAGGTGGAATATTTATATGAGAACAGCATGCAGGCAAATGAAGAGAATAATTGGATGAAGTTGGTGCAGGACGGAGGAGACGCCACTGCCAGATGGGGAGAGTCTGCCACTGTGCATGAGAGGGCGAGATAAGACAAAGGCCAGGGTTTGATTCTCTTATTCAATAAGTCTGCATAAATAACATGAGTGCTTTCTTTATTGTCTCGGTGATTGCATAAGCTACAATAAAGGACGAGTATTAAAACACTGCATCCAGTGGCAATTATTCAGATTTAAGTAGTGTCTCTATTAGATTTAATGCACTCTGTCCTGAGTCAATTCTGCAGCGGTGGAGAGAGTATTAAAGCTCACCCAAAAAATGACAAGTCAGTCGTTTTCTACTCACCCCCGTGCCGATGGAAAGTCAGGTGACGTTTCATAGTCCACAAAACATTTCTGGAGCTTTGCAGCAAATCAGTGTTGCAGCATCCTCCTGAACAGCCGAAGTATATGGGGACTTGTTTTAAAAATGTAAAAAATGTAAGCTCGTGCACCCACTTCAGATAAGATCCATGCTACCAATTTTAGCTTAAAAAAGATTGTCTTTTCAAATCAACCTGGGATCTCAGGGCTGCTACCTTTTGAAACAAGTCCCTACCTAATTCAGTTTGTTGCATCGCTGTCCTGCGAGAACGATGCTTTCTCTAAAAAGTCGAGCTGAGAAAAACAGCCCTTGTTTAGCTTTGTGATGATGCATCTTCCAGCTAATCCGAGGGGAGTTTTTAAATTGCTTATTTGGCTTGAGAGGTAGAGAAGAGAGTTTTCTCAACAAAATAAAGGAACACCGCGTCCTTCAGTTTAGCACAAACATTCCCATTCAGAATCACAACATTTGGAGGTTTGTGGTTTTCACTGGAAAGGAGGGTATTGAAAAATGTCATTTGAAAAGTAAATAATAACTTCAGCTGTCAGATGAATGTAGCGGAGGAAAAGAGCGCATACTTAAGTACCGTACTTGGGTAAATGTATTTACATTCCACCACTGAATTTCTGTAGTTTGTGGTGTTTTTTCACATATGTACTTAAGGTTTTTTTTCTCCTCCCGTGTTCATACTCGGAGAAAACCAGAGTGCGCTCGGATTACCGAACAGAGATGCCAGGATACCCACAGAGACATACAATAGCACATCGCAACACACCACGGGAAGCATTTCTCATCCGCGACAAGAACAACCCCAAGAATTCCAGGATCCGACCACGCTGGCCGTCGCTTGTTTTCACGTAATTCTAACCCTTTTCCTTTCACTCCTCTCCTTTGAAAATCTATTTATTTTATCTGCAGTACTTCATCCTCACCACTTTGAATGTATAATCCCTCCCTGCTTTTTTTTTTTTCCAACTCACATTTCTGTCATTCTCCCCGTGTCATCCATCATCATATTCTTTCCCTCCTTATCTTCCCCTCATAGGCTCGCCCCCCCCTCCTGCCAGTTTCCCTCGCTATTTCTCATTTTTCTCTACAATGCTATCTGTCAACCCTTCGCACTTACCATCAAAATTTCTCCTTTTTCTGTCATCATCTGTCTCTGGCAGCTGGGGAGGGCTCCATGTGCGTGGAGATATGCAGATCTACTGTTTGTGGAGCCTGTGTTTGCACAGACAGACAGCTACTGGGTAAATGTGATCAAGGGATGATGTAGCACAGCAAAATGGCAAAGGGACAAGGCAGGAGGAGAAGGCAGGCGTTACAACAAGTCTGAATTTAAGTTATACGCGTGACTGCGCTTTAACAGGCTGGGATAGTGAGGATCATGTGTTCTCATGAGAGGTAGATATGAGCAGGAAGACAACGTTTACAAGAGAGAGCGGTAAAGAGACGGACTGGAGAAAAGAGACAATGAACGAGAGACGAGGAGGGGAAGAGATAGACCCGGTGAGTAATGTGTACGCACTCAAGCAGTCTGGCGAATGTGCTGAACTCAGGCTAATGGTTGACATAAAAACCCAGAAAAGAGGCAGAATCGATGCTATCTGCGGGAGCCGAGGATGAGACTGGTTCAAGGGAGAGGACGCGATGATCTCCCTCTGAAGGCCGATTACATCTGTGGAAACAGCACGCTGATATTTGCGTAGGAGCCCAGCTGAGACCCGGCACCGGCCAACCCTGCTGCTCCCTCACTGCATCAACTTTGTGTGTGCATGTGTGTGTGTGTCTGTCTCTTATCAGATCTGGATGTTCTCTGCTCTTTTTGTCATTAATGTCTTCATGAAAATGTACTCTAGGGTGTGATGGGTGAGAGCACTCTGTACTCTGCACTCTGTACACAGTATGAAAATGATTTTAAAAAACGCACCATTTTCATATAGTTACCTAAGCTGACTTCGAACAGGAGATTTAGATTGAGATAGACACACAGCTCTTCAAATGCTCTGATGTCAAGCTTCCAAATGGGGTACCTGCACAAGTGAAACCCATGGCAGGATTTACATTGTAAAAGCTTTTCCCTTCCCCTTTTTGTGTTAGCATCTGCTCCTTCCATTCCTCCCAAGCAATATTTAAAACTGATACGGGACCGTAAGTGCACCTGCATTGTTGCAACAGACATTTCCCTCTAGCTGCTTCACAATAAAGACGTTCAAGTAACTTGCAGTTGCCACTAACAGATGGTTCACACAGCAGCAGAGTTCAAATCTGTTCTGGTTGCAGAGGAAAAGAGAGAAGATAAGAAACACCGGGGTCTCGAGTTTGACAGCAGTGAACTGTTGCAATCAGCAATTAATCAGCCAGTGCTACATTTAGCTGTGGAAACCCTGATTATTAACATTTTCACCTGTATGATATTGTGCAGCCTCCTGATGCCCTCATAGGACAGAAACAAAAAAATCATTACGTCTTAATGTCCCTCTTGTACGGGATTTGTTAGATAAGCCAAAGCAAATGAATCAAATTGAAGAAAAAGAGACGTTCATTAACTTTAAGATGCTTTTGGACCTAGAATTTCCCACGTGTTAAGACATTTGAGATCCATCAAGGCATGAGCTATAACCCCCAATCATACAATGTTTTCCTGCCCCAACACACCTGATACAAATGAATGGGTCGTTATCAGACTTCGGCAGAGCTTGATGACGAGCTGATCATTCGAATCAGGTTTGTTGGAGCAGGGAAACATCTAAAACATGCAGACCAGGGGTCTGAAGATCGGGATCGAAGAGCATGACTTTCCAGTGTTCCAGGGGTCTGGGGTCAGTCCCAGCTTATATTACTTGGGGCAGCAGTAGCTGAATGTTTTCTGCTAAAAATTTGCCCCTTTAATGTGTGTGTATATGTCATGTCTGTGCATTTAGGACTGTGTGTAAAATAAAATAATAATAACTACAGAGTGAAAACATGGGGATTAATAAAATATGCCTTATTCCTCTTTGAAGTTCAGGTTGTATGAAGCTCCAGGTTAAAGATCTTGAAGTTCCCTTAGTTCAATACAGCTTTCTAGAAATTAGGCTTACGGGCCACTGTGTAGATTTGGAGGAGGAACTCATACTCAGAATTTCAATAACGAGGTAATAATACAAACTCTGTTCCATCCCTGAATAAACAAGCTGTTCTCAGAGGAAAATAACGTCCCCAGAACACTGTGTGCAGCTAGAGAGGTGGCAGGGTCCGCCACATATAAACAAAGTAAAACAGTATGTTGTCCTTTAAGGCCAGTTTGTTTATTCAGTCTATGAAGATCTTTCTCTTCTCATTAGAATTTCTTCGCCAGGACTCCATAGTGCTTCTTTAACCAGCAGCGGAGGCTGTCATTGCTGTAGTCAGCACCACGGGAACATGAGTCACTGCATGTGAAGGTCCACTGTAGTGAGCGAGCCGGAGCCGAAAGAGCAGCGCTGAGAGGAGTCTTCCTGACAGGGCTATACTTGGCTACTGTAACTAAATGTGTAGTATGGGAGTGGAGTAGCTACTGTCCAGGCACTGCACAGAGTAGCATACAGTTGTGAAGTTTACAGAGGCCTGTGTTATAATATTTTGTTTTCCTTTGAAAGTAAGTTAGGAGCCTGAAAGGAGTGGCAAAACATCTGTAGCATTTCTCTATAGGAGCAATGTAATTTTCACTAGAAAGCCGCATCACACCCTGAAAACGCTCGCCACATAATTACCGCATGTGTGCACTAATCTGACAGTGGCTGGGTCCTATGCGCTTTCTCACCCCTTTGCCCTCCTCTCTCTTTGCTACCACTCTGCCTCCCCTCTTTTGCGCTCCCAAAATCCCCCCCCCCCTCCCCCGCCCAGCATCCTGCTCCTCATTAGGAAGCCCTTTCATGGTCAGAACCAATAAAACATCAATGGGTGGCAGCCTGAAGAAAACATGGCTGTTTTGCGGCTTTACTGAGCGTTAATTGCTTGATCCCCGTACACCAGACAGCGGAGGGGCCAATCAGCTCCTCCAACAGGACTGCAGACCTCTGGCCACATGTGGGCCACAGTCAGACACATAAACTCACATAACTGCCTCTGACACACAGAAGAAAACGTGCACGGACACACATAGAGGTCATACATACACAAAGCCGTATATAATACCGGCAGACATATCATCACACGCACACACTTTGAGGCCACTGGACTTATTAACCTCTGGCCACATGTGCTTAACTCTGCCCAGTGTTCCCCCAGCAGACGCGGGAAAAGTAAAATACACACGATTAGAAGGGGCACAATCACACAATTTCCGACTTTAGCAGAGCAATAGTACCAGATTTGCCGAGTACACATGCACAGGCTGTAAATGAGAACAACACTTCACGCTGCAGAACGGAGGTGTAATTCATGCCTACTCATTTCAGAGCTGTAATAACGGGAAGCAAGTGCAGCCATTTGTCTGTTAGCGATATAGCGAAGCGCTGTCCTCTTTGTTTGGACTCATCCAGTCATGAGGAACAGACTAATTATAGAGTAACATTTCCTAATGTATTCATAAACAATGTCCGCCTTCATAAATAGAATGATTGGGAGGCAGGAAATGACCGCTCATCCCATGTGGCTCTTCTCTCTGTCTTCTCTCTCCTAGCTCCTCGCTTTCGTTTGTCGTTCTGTCGCGTGACGGCTGGTTATTTCAGGCCGGAGTTTTTCCATGTGTCACTGCGATAATGTGCCGTGGCATCTTCTCCCGCAAACAGTCCTTAAAAAGCATCTCCCACAGGAGTGACACCATCAAACGCCGTCTGATTCAATTTTCACACACAGCGATGACTAAGGAGGGAGGGAGGCATTATTTTAAGTGAGAGAGCTGCACGACTCTTTGTTGCTACAACACAGCTGTCCTGGGCGTGAGGCCTACACCGCAGAGTCACTTCACGTCAGCTGAACTGCTTGTAGGACGGTAATGTCACAACACTTTGTGGCGGCTTCCTGTTTTTACGTGAGCTTAGACGATGCACATTCACAGAGGATGCAGACCGGTGCAAAGTTGGTGTGTGTCATTGGAGCATAAGAGCTCTTAAACTCGACTGATGCTTCAGAGGAAGAGGGCGGTGGGTTTCTGACCAACCTGAACTGAGTGAACTTTTATCTCTCGCATACATTAAAAAAGAAGAATGTCAGTTTGGAGATGAAGGATAAATGAATTTCTCTAACATTAAGATGCTTTTAGGCCCAGCCTCTCCCTCTGTTCAAGTCAAATCAAAGCTTTAATTGGACAACCATAGAGCCACTGAATGTATCTGCATGAAGAGCATAGCTGTTCCTGCCCGAAGCGCAAAGATGACTTAAAGGAAAAGTTCACTCGAAAATGAAAATGTAGTAACTATCTACTCATCCCCGTGCCGATGTGAAGCCGAGTTCAGTGTCGTAATCCACAGAACATTTCTGGAGCTTCACAGCAGAACAGCGTTGCAGCATTTTCCCAAACAACTGAAGTAGATGGGGACTTGTTTTAAAACACACACCAAAAAAAAAAAAAACAGCCGAGAAAAAACACAAAATGGTTCCATACAGTTCATCTGGTACAATTCAAGTCTCCTGAAGCTCAAAGATCCCAAATTGATTCGAAAAGATGTTATTTACACCCTTTTGTCAGCTGAAGTCTCAACTGTAGCTGCTAAAGCCTAGTTTATGCTTCTGCGTCGCGGCGACGGCGGAGCTACGTCGTCGACCCTACGCCGTCATTGAGCATTCGAAGTTCTGCGTCGAGGGAACGCGTTCAATTCACCGCCAAGCCGGGGGGGGGGGGGGGGGGATTGGTTTCGGGGGGTTCTTGCTCTCTTGCACTGCAGTTGCGGTCAGAGCGGATATGCTGTGTAGCATTCTGGTCACAGTGTGGGGCTACAAGCTACATGCTACACAACACCAATACTCCTCCTGCCCTGCTGGGATCTCACAAAGCATGGAGTTCACAAGCAATAGGAGACAAGCATGCAAGCAGCAGAAGTAACTGGCGGTGTTGTTATACTGTTGACCGGAAAAGCAACTGCCGGAATGACGGTCTGAGCGGACCAATCCCAGTCCTTGCCGTTCGCGTCTCGACGCGTCGACGTGACGCGTAGTCAGGATTTTTTGGAGGCACACGTCAGGCTACGGCGCAGGGTCTGCGTAGGGGTCTGCGTCGACGACGTAGCTACGCCGTCGCCGCGACGCAGAAGCATAAATCAAGCTTAAGTGTTGTCCCTCTTGTCGAGGGTGTAAGGGTGATTACGCCAGATGAGCTGTATAGAGCCATTTTATGTTTATTTTTAAAGTTTTGCTGAAAACCTCCACTTCCCATCGACATTGAGTTTTGGAAGATAATGACTGAATTTTCATTTTTGGGTAAACTTACCCTTTAATCTTAACAAGGCCTGTGTTATATTAAAACTGTCTTCAAACTATCTCCTTTGAAAAGAGTGTTGGAATGGTAAACATCTGTGTTATTGCTGTAAAAGTAAAGAAAAATAAGCATTAGCTCTAAACATTTTGCTGCCACTGGTCATGACAAGGCACTAACCCGCTCTATCTGGGAACCAGCAGCCACTGATCCTATTAGAAGTAATGAATAAACTGAAAAATGCCAAGCATGTATGAAATGTAGCCTGCTTTATAAACAAAGCACTTCCTTTATAATTCACCAAACAAAACCACTTAGACAAACAGGCCTTCCCACAGGAGAAGCTAAGAGACTGTTGGATGGGAAAAAGCAGAACGCACAAAAGAGGAATTATTGTAGGTTTTATTTCTTACTGAAGGGGAGCACAGTTCTCTGAACTGCTTCAGGAACATCACATGTTAGTAACAACACAACACACACGTAGAGAAACTGAGATAATGAAGGCATTCAGCAGGTGACAGGTAAACTCAACAGCACCGGGCAGGTAGCGACTTGTCGTTTAATTGCACCTTGAGGAGCGACATGGCGCATGCATGTGCGCAGATACTGTCTGCAGAGCGCATGACAGGCACTCAGCGCTGACCCGTATTGGCGGGTGGGTACCTGGAAGGGGGTCGAGGGCACGCCCACGGTTCACCTGTGACACCTGGCTGCTGTCAGGCGCGCATTCTTTCGCCGTGAAGCGCACCAGTTTACGTGCACCAAACACCCACGTACACACTCCGGGCTGACGCAAACTGTAAACGACAGATGCTTTTAAAAATAAAAGCCACAGTAATATTATTCTGAAAGGTGTCTAAAAATAATATTTAGATGAGACAGAATGTAACGGAAATGGCAGGAGGAACGCGAAACCTCGTCTACTCTTTCTCCCTCTCTCTCTCTCTCTCCCTTCCCCTCTCTCTCTCTCTCTGTCTCTCCCTTCCTCTCTCTCCCCCGCCTCCTCCTCATTCCACAGAGTGGCAGCGCTGGCATAGCATCGTTCAGAAAACCCTGAGCTGGAATCGAGCTGCGGTGGCTGCCTGCCTGCCTGCCTGCCTGCCTGTGCTCACCTCTTCCCTCAGATCCCCCCGGGGCCGTCATAGCCGGTAGGTGTGCCGCGCGACAGAACCTGGCTGCTCAGCGTCAGCGCAACACGCTGCTATTTTCTGACTCCAATTATTTCAGCTGGTAACTGCTTAACCCAATTCTCTCACCTCCCGCTTCTCCCCCTCTCCCCTTTTTTCTAGGTGAACCGAAAAAACACTCCCAAAAACAGTGGATTTATGAGCCAGGAGATCTGCGCTCATCCTGCGCACGGAGTGAGAAGATATCTGGGGAGAAATACTGAAGCTCCTGTCCGGTCCACATCGGCTCGGGACCTCTGCGCTGTGAAGAGTCGCTCCTGTGCCGTGCAGCAGCGCACTGAAGGGGCAGGAGGAGATAAAGGAAGGTGGAGGATATTTTACGCACAGCAGCACTCAGTAGCTCTGTTTGACACGCGGCCACTCACTGGGAGTCTACTGCTCCCTTTAGGACTCAACACAGTCGGATTTTGCACTTGACCACAAGTCCACATACAGCAGTCGGCTGGGATGGATTCCTTCATCATAGCGGCTCTGGCTGTGTGCTCTCTGACGGCACCAGCCTATGGGGACAAAGGGACCAGCAAAGCCCGGAGTTGTTCGGATATCCGGCAGTTTTATACCGGGAAAGGATTCTCTCTGGATGGCGTCCCCCAGGCTGAAATATCAGGTGAGCTCCTTTTTTTCTTTTTTTTTTTTCTCTCCTTTTTTTGTTTTAAATTCACTCTGTTGCGGTCACGTTGCGCGCACTCCAAATCTGATCTTTACCCCTGAACCCAAACACACGGCCAGGATCCTCTAACTCTACATTAACTGTTTGAATGATCCGCTTAATGTGTTCAACACGCTGTGGAGCGCCATACAGTTGCTATAAACTCAATGACACTGAGAAGCATAATCCCTCTGCAAGTCCCCCCTAGGAATGTTAGTCTATTTTGGGGCCAAAGTCGCACCTGCAGCAGCACCATTTATTGTATCCACAGTAAGTGTTGGTGTGATCTGACATAATCCTGTAGAAATGACTGATTGTGGGGAGTGTGTGTGTGCTCGATGCAGTTTGCACACACTGTAACTTAAAGATGTGTCTTGTTAAGCTTGAAATGAAGTATTTTTGTCGCTTGATAGAAACCCAGTTTCTATCTTTATGCCTTTTGAACCTGCTCACACTCATTTCATGTCACACGGCGGAGCAGAGGAGTTATTCCTCGAGATGAAACGCAGCTTTGAAAAAGACATTAAGGGAGTACAGACATGTCACAGACGATCCGCCTGTTTGATCCCTGATCAAAAAATGTGAGAAAGTCCCTTTAAAATCTCATTTTTTTTGGAACACAGATGCAGGATCAGCACCTCTCCTCCTGTTCTCGCTTGTCAGCTTCCCCATCGCTCCCAAACACACCCTGATCTTTCATCTCCCCTATAAGCCGCCCGCCCCGTCTTCATGTGGGGAATTCTCCCTTATAGACTGTCAGCCAAGTCACTTGACCATGTGCTGTGGAGACCAAGCAAACACGATGCTGCTCACTGTGTCATTCACGGTCTGATGTCAGACAGTCACAAGCCCCTGTGTGTGCAGTTCAGATGATTACATGTGTGCCTCTCCTGGAATTCAGTGCAACGCTTTCACACACACACACACACACACACACACACACACACACACACACACTCACACACACACACGAGGTTTACTGCAATTTCAGGTTCTACAGTTACAGTACCGTACATGCATGGACAAGACAGCAGACTGTGACTGTGAGTGCTTACACAACCACTTTCCAGTGCACGGATTCAACGGAAATAAGTCAATTTTGAACTTTTTTTATTTCCTCGCCTCAGAGCTGGAAAATGAGGGAACGCGAAGAACCATTTTCTGCGAGTACAACACAAATATTTGAAGTAATCTGAGCAGAGATGTGCGCGGCGTACATCGGAATCTCGCTCCGGTGGCTCTCTCTCTGTCACACTGCTACGATCTGATAACCCTCTCCTCCAACATCCCCTCCAGACTCTGCGTCAGTCACCTCCTCTATGTTGTCCGATCCATTCTCCACACAGCGCTGCACCACTGTGACAGCAGATAAACTCCTGTGACGACAGTGATGTTTGTCCATTAGTGCACGCCGGATGGCACTGAGACTCACAAGGGTGACTTTCCGCAGCATTCACACAAAGGTCACACACTGGAGATGATCCTAAAGTAGAAACTGCTCTATTTTCTGATCACATAAGAGCATTGTGTCTTGACAGACATAGTGCGTGGGGGTGTTTTTACAGATTTTGGGGGGTTTCCCTTCAGTTTCTGACAATCTACACCTGCAACACAGATGCTGGAACGTTAAGAGGAACGTGAAATCCCGAGCAAAGTTATCCTGATCCCTCCCTAGTGATTGCACTGATAAGATAGGAGGAGAGATTACAAGATTTGAGGGTGGGGCGTTAATGTGATGAAACTATTAGCTCATGTCTTCGCGCCATATATCACAAGGTAGCGAGGGTGAAGTCGCAACTGGACACTTCTAATTTAATTGATTGACCATACTGAATAAATCATCTGACAGCATTAACGCCAGCCCCCGGTCCCTTAGAAATCCCCTTTTCTTCCAAATGTCTGCAATCCATAATGCGTTAAGGAGCAAATCTGTCTTGTCATGACACCACCTATTCCTCTTGTTTCAATCAATGATGTGGAGCTTACTCAAGTCCGGGGTCAATGCTTTCGGAGTAAGAGGGAAAATAAGGGAGTGAGGCGGACCAGATAGAGAGCCGAGAGAGAGAAAGAGAGATGGAGGAAAGGGTGGAGAGGAGGGGGTGGATTTGGCTTTGACAATATTTCTCCCCCGTGTCCCCATCTCTTGGCTCTCAAGCATAAATAACAGCTCATCCCGCTCCAGTCTGGCATATTAAACACCTCAGTAAAATATGAAAGCTTTAATTTATGCCTCCAAATTATGAGCCACCTGAACGTTGTGGATGATCCCTGACATTTGCAGAAGGATATTTCCTGCGGTGACACCAGGGCCCGATAAACCTAATGTATCGGCAGGGCCCGACTCAAGGTCACATGCTGAGTACATCACCTCGGCTCAGGCCGGGGAGGACAACTGCAAACTCTAAAAAATTATGCCTACAGCCGCAGCACTTTTGAATCCTCGTCAGCGCCGCTGCACAATATATGAAATTCCTCGGCGAACGTACTTATTATGCAAATGTCTCAACAAGGTCTAAAAGTAATATGCATTGGGAAAAAGTGCTCTCAGCTACTTTTTCTCCTTCACCCATCTGTTCTTTACATACTTTTCTCGACATGTGAGGTAAAAATGAAAGAGCCAGCTCGACACCCTCATCCCACATCGCAGCCGCGGTTTGATCACGCTCAGTCGGCGGTGAAAGAAGATTCCCAGATATTGCTCTCGCATCGATACGCCTCATGTAACAACTTGGTCGGTCCCCTCTGTTCTTGAGTAATCAGCTCTGGAGGAAAAGCCACGCGGAAGGAAGCTATCGAGCTAAGGGTGAGCTGTTTGTTATCGTTGTGTTGAAGCGCTGTTCGCTGGACCGCGGCGACGGCATCAGTTGAGCCGAAAAGATGAGAAGCGATGGCTCCGAGTAATCAGGTGAGCTGATTGATGCTCCTGAAATGATGATGCTAGTTTAACTCCGTCGAGTGTAATCAGTTTTGGAAACAGATTTTTTTTTCGTTGGCGTTTACCGAAAATGGATGATTGATTTTTATGAGGCTCATCCGTCTCCTCCCTGCACTGCCCCCTCCCTGTCCCACCCCATCATTACAGTCGTGATGACTTATCTTTTTGTCTTTCAGGGGATGACATTCTTCATCTCTCTGTTTCTCTCTCTCTCATCGCCTCTTGAGGAGAGAGGCGCCAGACGCTCTTTGAAAGCAGCTGGCAGCCAATGAGTGCTAGATGCTCAATGTCACGGAGGCCTACACAAAGAGACAAGCTGCATGAGACATCTGTAGGAAGGCTAGTAGCATTTCGGTGTGGCATTGGCTTGCCCATGCTGTATTTGTGTTGTTGTTGATTGCTGGTTGCTAGAGGCTGACTGTGAGTCGCTCAAGTGTCATCCCTAACCAGCGTTTGGCTAATGATACAGTGGGATTGCTGCTCACCAGGCCTGCTAGGAACTGTTGTAGACTCGAGACTGATTTGTGGCTGGAAATATGGGGCCGATCGGTGTGGCAGCCCACAGCGAAAAGTATGGGAATGTTTTGAACTCAGCAGCTCCACTGTGAGTCTGGATGCACTGGAAGTCTCGAAATGTGCAGTAGCTGTAAAAAGCTAAAACGGAGCGGGACGTTTTTCGCACACCAGGTGGAAAAATCTCCCCGGGCGACTCCCTCACCTCTTAGACTGAGGCTGATGATAAGGTAATGGCTGCCAGTGTGTTAGCTTCCCTCTTCACCACTTTGCAGCCAGAGGTTAAATGGAGATAGCTGGCGAGCCGGAGAGAAGCTGCAGAAGCAACAGCAGCAAAAATACAAAGTCATAGTCAAAAATATGTTATATGAGAAAACAACTGACCCAACATCCAACCCTCCCCTAACGGCCCATCCGCTTGACTGTTCATGCTCCAAAGCAAAATGCACACCATGTACAATGCTGTATGTGTCTAAGCTCTTAATCTCCGTGGACATACTCATACAGTATCTGTATATCTTCCACCAGTTGCTGTTGCTCCAGCTTCTGCGTCCGCCCCCTCTCCTGTGATGCTGCTTCACCTGCAGTGTGCGCTTAATTCTTGTCTCCTCAGCAATGCACTCTGATGCCAGTTAGGATTATAAAACATATGTTCACAGTGTTATCTTTTATTTAGCAGGCCTTTAGTACTACTAACATCGCACTGTTAAAAGTGATGCTGAGCTTAATTGCGTCTGTGCCGTCTCAAAATTAACCCACACTCCAAAGTACAAGACCCAAACTGTGATGGACACCTGGGAAACGTGTGTCTAGCAAAGCTCCGTTTGCAGATGGATATGTGACTAAATTAGACAGTCAACCTCTCAACATAAGCTACTTTTAGACGAACATCTTGCCACATAACTTTGATGGCACTTGTACTTTTTGTGTCAGTGTCCAAGCTCCTCATTTAAAGTACTTTTGGGGGCGCTTTATGCCATTGATAGGATACAGTCGGGACGGGCAGCAAACAAGCGGAGAGAAGGAGGGGGAAGGACGTGCAATAAAGTCCTGGGATCTGGGAAATTGCAATTACATGGTGAGCAACTTAAAAGCCCCATATGCACAAGGATAACCCCGCCTGGGTCATTTTTTATGTAAAAGCTATAATCTCACTAGGTCGGACGTCATAATATTTTCATAACACTTTTAATACGGCATAAGTCTGAGCTGAATGGCATTATCTTAATGAGCAATATGGGCTACAACAGCAAGGTTAAATAGGAACAGAAAGAAAACAAATGCGGTCTTTTCATCTGTATGAAGAGTACTGTAATAAATGATTCACTCAATCATCTTTTATGCTCAAAGAAAATGAAAAACGATTAAAAAAGATTGTATAAAAAATAAATGTATATTCCCTCTTACCTGTAGTGATTTCAAACCGTCTAGATTGTTTCGTTATGAGTTTTGGAGACGTTGGCCGTAGAGATGACGGCCAGTCTCAAATATAATTTGCTTCTAGTGTTTCAAGCGCCAAGATAAACATTTGGAAAACTCAGCATTTCTGTGATCGGAATCTGCAGTTCAGAAGAAAGAAAATAGTTGCTACATGAAACCGCTCACAACAAGGTCTTTGTTGAGCAACCGGGTCATGGTTTCTGGAAAGAGACATCGCTGTTGAGTTTTTCAAATGTACCTTTCACCATCACAAGCTGAGTGCCATCTCATTCCATTACATTCAAGAGAAGTCAGACACCTCTGCCGTCCGTATCTCCAAACCTCTGCAACTCACACCAAAGCGATCTAGATGAATAAATAGCACTTCGGGTAAGAGGACAAATATGTATTTTTGATTTTGGGGTGAACTGTTCCTTTAGCTCAGAGAAAAAGAAACAAACCAAGATAAAAACACCACCCTGAGCACTCTACTGTATTTACATTTTCATTCATGCCAGCTGCATGGATGACTGGGAGGGGACCGAACTTTAACTATAAATAGTAAATACTGTGTGCGTGTGTGTGTGTGTGTGTGTGTGCGTGTGCGTGTGTGTGTTGAGATAAGCTTGCAGTTTTGTCATTGCGGCCGTTCTGGACAGTAGCCTTATCTCCATCCCATTAATATCCCCGCTGATGTGCTGTTCTTATTCTCCATATAGTGGATAACTAATTGATCGCACTGAATTACATATTGCCGCCTTGTGAATGGAACTCATTAACCGACTCGGAGATAAGAGGGCCGAGGCTTATTTGAAGGTTAATTTCGGCCCGAAGCCCCGTGCATCTGTTGTTCTTCCTCTTACAGACGGATTAAAGCAACGGCAACAGTTGTTCCTGTATCACAGTGTGCAGGCTCATAACTCTGCTGCAGTTCGAAGTGTGCGACTCCCTGCATCTGGGCTCCTGTCTGTGCCTGTCCGTGTGTGTCTGTCCGCGTGTGTGTCTGTGAGCGTGCACGTCTCTCTGTGTCTATGTGTGTTTGCTTGCCAACTGAATATGCCGGAGTTGTTAAAATGCTGAAGTCAGTAAGAAGCCTCTTGAAGCATTAAGCCATAATGGGCTGCAGGGAGCATGAAACAGACCACAGTGTGTTTGATGTTCACCATAGAGAGAGGGAGAGAGAGAGAGAGAGGGCCGATGGACTGCTGACTGTGACTGGCCCTGGTCTGCTTGGTTTTGCTATTCCCCTGCTCCGCCCTGTGACAGGCTAAATGTAGGAAAAACGACGTAAAACAGGAGAAGAGAAGAAACGGCGGAGTTAAGATGGTTGAAAGCAAAAAACGCTCCTTTTAAAAAACGTGCTTATGTAATCACTTTTGTTCCCAGGCCTCTTACAAACATGGTAACCTGGAGGACAGTCTGTCTAAACATGTTAAGTCGGTCTGAACTTTGCGTAGTGTGGGAACCTTTTCACAGATTGCACAGTTACCTGTTTTTCAAGCAAAGGGCAGACCATGAAGTAGTTATCTTGAGCTGACTCACTTTTGGGCAGACAATTGGGACTCATTTTCAGGTCCATCATTTTATTTTGGGTTATTACTAGAATAGGATTTCATGCTTTAGTGCTCAAAAAACTAATCAGTTTTCTCATACTGTCCAGTGCTGCAGCGCTGTATTCTCCCTCTGTCTGAAACGCTCCGTTTTAGCGCCTGTCTCTTTAAGGCCTGGTCTGCTCTGATTGGTCAGCTCACACACGCCTGAGCCAGCAACTGCAACAACAGAGCGGCTGTACATTCTTACGGATATAGAAGTTATGCAAATATGTGACATGGTGAGGTAGTATGATGTCACAAAGTCATGTAATTAAAGGTGAAACTACTGATGAGGCGTTTCAGGAGCAGTGTTTTCTGTGGGAGAGGGGAGCTTCTGTTGGTGCAGACTTGAACCTTTTTAACTTTCAAGACCCTTTACGCGCACAGGAACCTATATAACACACTAAAGGAAAGGAAAAAAACGGGAAAAAAGCATAATAGGACTCCTTTAAGGACTGACAAAAGAATTGCAATCTAATATGACTCATCTTTTTGGACGTAAGATCTGACAAGAGCTGTCACTATTTTCCTTCCTATTTCCTATGACTAATTTAGGAAATTGTATAAAAAGAAGGAAATTGAGGTCCAAGAGAGGCTGGTGATTGCTTTTGAGGAATATAATGCGCTACCTTGACAAGTACGAGCCGCCTCTTCCCTGACCAGCGTGTGCCTCAGCTGGTGCCACACCTCTCTCCTGCTCTTTTCTCTCCTCATGAGCTCCTCGCGTCTTTTGTTCCCCGTCACTTGTCTAATGTGAGAGTGGGAGTTCACACGTACAGCCCTCCCTTGGCAAACTCACAGAAAGAACGAGAGACAGAGAGACACAGATGACAGCATAGGCCAGTCTCTTTTTTTTTTTTTTTCTTGTCACCACAGGGGGTTGCAGTGTCATTACAACAGGCGTATGTGTGTGTGGTGGTGGGGGGGGCATGTGTTCCTCTGAGGGCTGCAGTGTGTTGGTGTGTGACTCCTCTTTTGTCTTCAGAGGAATTGGCTGTGTCAAAAGGAGAATTATTCCCTCGCCACAGCAAGCCCCTTCACTGTCTCTTGTGTTTGTGTGTGTGTGCGTGTGTGTGTGTGGGGCGGATGTTGGCTGCAGATGTGTGCGCATGTGCCCGATGTGTCTGTAAGCGAATGACAGAGTGTTCGTGTGTGTGTGTGTGTGCCGCAGATGTGTGATGACTTCTAAAGCCGTCGTGAGAATCTTATTAAAGATAACACGAGGCGCATTCCTATCCATTTGTGGTCATCGCGTGTGTGTGTGTGTGTGTCTGCTGGCATTTTTTCATCAGTTATGTAAATGTGCATGTGTTCCACCCCGAGCTGTTGTGGCTCACGTCCCCTCCAGCAGTGCTTTCTGTAGACTAGGTGAGTATTTGAAGTGACAAGGAACTGGCTCTAGCTCTCAGCGTGGCTCCGCTTCTGCTCCAGCTACCTCTCCCCTCGCTCTCCCGCTGCTTGACAGATGGTACGGAGCCAAACCAGGACGCCCACTACCATATAAAGTAAGGGCACGCAGTACGAGTTTAACAGGGTGACACGCCCAACGCCAACACACACATATGTGCTGTTTGCAGCTGTGGGCTGCAGTGTTTGCTGGGAGACTTTCGTTCTTTTGGGTGAAAAAAAAAAAAAAAAACGCGTCTTAGAGGGGGAATCCTGCGGCGGTGACATCTGCTCGGACGGACAAACGCACACACAAACACATTGATTCTGATTATTGAGGGTTTCTCGTTGAATCCATCTTATAAATATTTGATTAAGGGGATTTTCAGCAGATTAAGGCTGCCAGCCTCATAAATAATGTGATGTCTCTAAAGGTGCGAAATGTAAGAGTCTTAGCTCGTCATCGAGCCCCGCTAAAGCCTGATGGCGACCCGTTCATGTGTATCCGGTGTGTCGGGGCAGGGAAACATCTAAAACATGCAGGACAGCCGGCTCGAGGACGAGATTAAAGAACACTGGTCTAATCGATTAATCAACTAGAGGCATTCTGACGAGAAATTACTTTGTCATGTCCTCCGTTGTTTGAAATGATTTGTGTGGCAGCAGCTACATTTTGCTCACGACTGTCTTTTTTGAAGCCCGGGCCACACTTTTGAGCGCTTCTCCCATTTTCTGATCCAGTTCTCGGCATAATTGCCAAAATAGATGGCTATTCTCTGATGGAGACAGCCTTCAGGCTCCTATCTCTGGAAGATAAAAAAAAAAAAGGGAGGAAATAGGAATTGAGGAGATGAGAGATTGGCCCTGTATATAAAAAGATAGGAATAGATGATAAGATCAGTGAGGTTGTCGTCTAACTGTTGAATGCCTGAAATATGTCTGGCACCTCGCTGCTCCGACGGCTGGTGCACACAATACAGATTTAATAAAGATAGGACACATAGGCGCAATAGTACACACATCGGCCCTCGACTACACACTTCCCTTTGATAAGCAATCACTTCTGCTCTGCTCTGTTCAACAGTGGCCCTGTCTGGGTTGTTATTAAAAAACACCACAGCTCACATCCGCGGAATAAAACAGTGCAGGAGGAGCGGCGTAGAAACCCGGACTCATCGAGTCTGCGTGTGTGTTTCTGCTTCTGTGTGTCTGAGGCCGATGTCCCAGGTGTTTCCAGACTTGTGAATATCTTCTTTGTCTCCAGTTTCCCCTCCTCTCCCCTGAGGTGTAAACATTATTCTCCATAATCTCTTCCAAAACTAGGAGCATGTTTCCACATACTTGGGATGCAGAACGGTTGCCACTTCGTCCTCATCTCCATCAGATCTTCTGCCGCTCCGGCAGTTTCCCTCTTTGCCTTTTTTAAATTGGTCATTTTGGAGGATTTTGTTTTTTAAGCTGCCCGAGGCAAGTGGCGCCACACAATAGCGCTATTTTCACTTTATTGTTACTTGGCGTTCATAATTTCCTGAAGGCTTCCTCTAATCGAGATAAAGCGTTTCACACTAGTTTCCATTATCGTAATTATTTTCTCCTCTTTCTCTTTCTCTCTCCCTTAAGTCGTCGGTGCCTCTGAGGCGTTATCTCTCCCATCCTTCCCCCTATCTGCTCCTGCAGAGGAAGTTGTGAATTCATTTATTTTTCATGTGAAATTTACTGCATGCTCACAGATGCTCGACAAAAAAATATTGCTAGTTTGTTTCTGGTGCGTGCCTGTTACTTTTCATGACTCCACATTGTTGTGTTCTAATTTTACCACACGTTTTATGGTCTAAACATTATCGCGTATGATTCGAGAATACGATTTTTTAAAAAGCTCCCTGGCACCCCACGATTCCTCTGTCCTGTGGGAAACCATTTTCTCACACCCACTTCAACCTTCCGCCAACTTCCTTTGCTCTCAGTTTGAATGTAATTACAGTGAAATCTGTGTGTTGTTTTATTGGCTTCCTGGAGGCCTAGCAAGCAACAGTTTTTCCAGACTTTACTGCTCTGTGATCCTACTGCATGTCTCGCTCTCCATCCGGTACATTTTTGGGATCTCCACTGTATAATTGGCTTCAACTGCAAAGATCCTTCGTCCCCCCCATAACATTGGCTCCTCTAGAAACCAGAATACCCAGATGAGTTGTTCTAGCCGTGCACTACAGCCTCTTTATATCTCCCTCTCCCTGTTTGTGGTGAAGCAGCTCTCCTCCTTTCCCTCCGAGTCCACTCTGATGTTCATCCTGTTGGATTTTGTGCTCTCTAAGCACATTTTTCTGTAATTAGATAGTGAGATCTGGTTTTATGTGACATCATTTCTCAAGCGTTATTTGTGGCTAAGGAAAGCCCCATGTAGTTCATGGCGGTTTGCTTATTTGGCTTGACCAAGCTCGGCTATTTCGATCCCAAGGTAGGTAAGAGTGACTGAAGATGGAGGAGCGGGAATGACCGGAGGATTACTAAGGCCTGATGAGAAGAGGGGCGCATAAAAAAAGCTCCTAATTACAGGGGGGAATGTGTAATTACTGTCAATTGTCATCCTGTTTGCTGGTACAGGATTAGCTTTTTATTACCCAAATCCTTATTATATTTTTCCACTCTTCCGACTTTCTCTGTACCGTCTCCTTGTCTGTCTGTTTCCGTTATTCCATCCGTCCCTCCTCCCTCATGCAGTCCATTTCACCAATTCTGGTCCGTTTTATAACGTGCGACCCTTTTTCAGAGAACGTTTCTGGAAACTGTCTTCCGAACGGAATCAGAATTGGCCAAGTATGTTGCCCACGAACAGGGAAATTTGTTTTTTCATTGCTCTCAAAATCCAATACTTACACTGGAAAAGACAGCTAGGAACGAGAAAAACAAAAAAATATAAAGGAAGGCAGAAGAATCGGTCAGAATTGTGATGCACCAGCCAAGTCTCCGGCCAAACCGTGTCAGAGACCCGCAGATCCACAAGAGATCAGCGTGTGAGACGGATGAATACAATTCAAAGAGATTAAAAACAAGTCTGCGTCGGGAGGAGGTCGGGAATTGGTCCTGCGGTTTTGGACTTTCACCCAGGCCACCAGAGATTGAGTTGCGTGCCAGGCACACAGCCAGTGGTGACTGCTTTGAAGAAGCAGTTATTGGAAGCGGAACCGTGATCTTTTCAAAAAACCTAACCAAGAAGTTTTTGTTCCTTTTATGTTGAAAATGTAACAGGATGTAGCGTGTTTGTTCGTGGTAACTGTGTGAACAAAATAACTGTGTGTATATGTCGAGTGTTCTCAGTGGTGAGCAATAGAAACAGTGCAAATAAATACTGAAATAACATGCGTACATGGCGTGTTTGATGATATTCAGTATCTACAAATATATCTCTATGTGCAAAAGTATTTATATTGACAAAGACAGTGCATAATGACATCAGGTGGAAAACTATAATTAATAATGGAAGGAAGTGGATGTAGATATCAACTCTGTACATCCTGTAGAGCATCATGTTTTTCTACCTTCACCTTGTATGCTCATCATCTACCTGAAAGGATGGAAGAATAGTGAGAATTGACTGAATCACACTCTTTGGAGCAGGAAAGGCTACACTGAAGGTTTTCTCATAAAAAGGCATTATCGCTCGAGTTTTCCTGTGTAAGAAAAGGAGCATGAAAAAGTACAAATTCAAAATGTATAAAGCAATTTTCTATATGAGTTTAAACTGTTTTGCACAAAAAGCCCCGGGGGGGTTGTGCTACTGTACAAACACACCTTTATACACTCCTCTCCCCTTCCTCCCAGGAGGGGAAGGCCGGCGGTGAGCTAATGAACTTGAAATGACAATGACTTATTTAGCTTGCATTTCCCCCCGCTCAGCCGTAGCAGAGGGCATTTCAGTCGGGCCCACTCGTCATCGTTTCATCGCCTCGTTGTTTGCTATCCCTTCATTGCACCCTCACTATTTTCATCTCTTCTTCCTCCCCTGCAGAGTCTTCCCTCATAAATATTTTACATCTTCCAAATGAACTCTGTCAACCCAGGCTTAGCGCATGGCTGGCTGCCTTGTGTGTTTCTAACGCGTATAATGTGTTTGTGTTTGAGGCTGTGTACTTGTATATAAATACATCCTGTATTTAAATATATCTCATATATGTAAAAATGTTGTTTGACTGTTGAGGTGTCTTGCTACATTATTCAAATGCCTGAGCGCACACACAAGCGTGTCTTACACAATGTTTTCATTTTTTATTCAGCGGTTCTTCCACCAGACAAGGTGACTACAAACACGTTATTTCCATCGACGACCTGTTGGCTTGTGCAGGATTACATGTGGTACATAATGTACATACTGTACGCGTATACTGGGAGCTGCTGAGCGCAATGCCAATCATTGAGAGCACTGGCTCATTCAAGGTCAGATTGACAGTAGTTATTGAGGAGAGACGAAAGCTTTCATTACGAACGTTCTCCACGTCTGACTCTCAGCTACTCACTGGCCAAATGTTGCCTGCAGAAGCACAGCGATGATCATATTGTTCTACGGCAGTGCTCTTTACCCCTTATTCATTTTTAAATGTGTCTGAGCTGCAGGTGTGCAAGGTGAAGCGGTAAGTGCCGCGTGCTGTAGCTCTTTGTTTCAACAAAGTCATATTAGACGGATTTTTTTGGTGGGGAAACTGAGGAGTGCTAGGTGCTTGCTCGCATGCACAAATATCTGTTTGGATGATTTTTATCCAGCGTCTCTGCTGGTGATTGTAACAGTTATCTTTGTCAAAGACAGTCGAGTATGTCTGTTCTCTATTTTGTGTGCGAGTGTGCTCTGGTTTCAACTGAAAGCCCTCTCTGTAAATCTTTCATGCTCTTGCAAACTTCCTGCTGAGATAAAATGGAGACAGATGATGCGTGGGGCTTATAATGCAATGTCAACTTTCACCCGCTCTCTGTTTCATCCTTCATCGTTCTTTGCCTTCTCGCGTCTTGGTTTATGTTTATTTCACCCTGGCATAACTACTCATAACACCAGTGTTTCCCATAGGAGGGCTGCGTACCTGATGTTTCCCACACATACAGTTTATTAAGCCCAAGTAAACTGTACGTGTGGGAAACACGTTTAGTTTTCGGCTAACTCTTCGTGTCTTCTTTCATCACACCTTTTCAAACTCAATTTCCGTCTCCACGCTCGCATCCTCTACTGAACTTACTGCACACGTCTACAGTGTGTGACTAAATCACTTCCTCAAGGTGTGAAGCAGATAGGAGCCCCCTGTCCATGTCACACTATCCGTCTCCCGTGTGTCCCTGTACCCCTGCACCCTACTATCCCAGCTAAAACTTGAGCAGCCTCAGCTCCAGCCCTGGGGCCCCGGGCATCGCTCAGTCAAATTGACTCACAAATCCTGTTGGGCAGAGAGGAGACTGTGAGGCTCAGGATGAATGGCTCAGCTCTGTCATGTGATGTCTGCTGATGAATGGCAAAGGGCCTTGAGGACAGGATGGACTGAACCAAAGGAAAGTGGGTCTGGTGTTGGTCTCCTCACAGAAATTTGATGCTAGAATATGAAAAAAATAAAAGGATCTCTGACAATATTTAAACATGCCTTTTAAAGTCTCTCACCCTGCAGCATTTACTTGATGATAGAGAGAGAGAAAAGTAAAGTATGCTCTTCCTACAGGGAACCTACTTTCCCTGTCTTGGTTCTGGTAAATTTACCCCTCTTTGCAATATGGGGGTGATGCAAAAAAAGCCAAGCATCAAAGCTTTGATGTTTCATATTGGGGTGTTTTGTCAGAAGAGTTTTGCACTCTCTGGGATGAACTCTCAGAGAAACAGCCCGGCTCTTCTTAAATCTGCCATCCCTTTTTTCCAGGCTCTCACTGTTTGAGATATGAGTTTTGGAGTTGAGACTTTGTTCCCTCTCTCCAGTCTTATATCCCGTCTTCCTATTCCCCCTCAAGCTCTCTCCCGCTTTTCTCCAGCTTTCTTCACCTTCTCTCAGTCCTTCTGTGTCCCTTCACATCTCTCTTGGCTTAGTTCCCTTGATTAAGCACAGCTGTCGCGCTCATCGCAAAGCCCCTCTTTTTCCACATTGTTATATAAATTGGCATGCTGTCTTTCTCAGGCCCCTGGCCCTGTTGATTTTGGGTGACGTCAATAACTGTTGTTTATGCCTTGGACACGGAGCTGAATCCGCTGTCTCCTCTGACCGCTTTGACGCAGGTCATTCAACCAATACATAAATGTGTCTTTCTGTTTTCGTGTTTGCGTGCATGTTTATTCGAGTGCGCACCAGCGAGGCGTGCTCGTTAAATTAAAATCAATCACAAATTGCTTCTCCAAACATGTCCCCTCCCCTCAATTACTTATAACTGACTTGATTATTATCTTTCATGCAGCCCGATGAGTTCAAATTCTTATTAATGGTAGCGTTTGCGGGATGTGACTGGCACTGGAGCACTGCTCAGCTCCTCTGAGCCACTCAGCGAAGGCAGAGATGTGTACCTGCAGGGCACTGTGGCAGGCTGGGCTGTGACATTGAGGTGACGGGGACTTAAATCATTCGCCATTGTCTGTTTATCTGCTGCAAGCTGGGCAGGAGTAGAGCTGAAGGGTGAGATGACCTCTGGAGACGGACAGTACGCTGTGGCACACACACTCAGAATACACTCATTTACACACACGTTTGCACGCTGGCCCGCAGTTTTCCACTCTGTGTACTCACCGAGCACGCCATATGTTTTAACCACTGCAGGCCTGATGGACTCATAAAGTAGATTTCCAGAAAAACATGTTACCAAGATGAAGTTTAATGAGTGGTTAGTTGTATGTCTTTGCTGCTCTCTGGGACGGTTATGTGGTAACATTGTGCAGCCAATATTGATTCCATAAAATATTTCATTTTGTGGTGTGGTATGCAGGATGCGATGTCTTTGAGGCATTTTGCTCAGGGCTTAAATGAGTTTTACAAATCAGACACATACAAAACAAATAAAAACAATTACTGATTACAGTTTTTCCAACTTGAACTTCTTCTTCCAAGTATTTCATTTCATTGTTAATTGAGTATTGTCCACTGGCACTGTGCCATTTTGTTTTTCATTTTGTTTATTTTACAACAACTTGATGGGTGTTTATTTGTTTGCGGGTCGCACTGCTCGTAGGAATTATGCACTGCAGAGCCCTAATAGCCATGCATTGCAGTTTTGCATATTTGCAGAGCCGCATTGTGAAACGTACATCGCCATCTTAGGTCTAAGCACGTGTCAGAAAAGGCTGGTTTTATACCTGGAGCGTCTGTCACGGCATTTTCAAAAGCCATGTAAACGCTAGGTTTTGCAAGGAGACTTGTGCAAGCACAGCACTTACAGGATAAGTACACTGAAAAAAAAGGAAAATTCAGTCATTACCTTCTCACCCTCGTGCTGATGGAAAGTCAGTTGCTCTAACGACTGCAGTAGATGGGGACGTTAGATGTTTTAAATCATTAAAAAATACAACAACAAAAAATCCCAGTTATGAAAAAGATAATAATGCAACAGATGTGAGAGCACAAACATTGTCTATTCCATCTACAGCACTGCAGACAAAGAGTAAATACAGAATGCATCCATATCCATGATACTTTAAATCATAGAGTAAAATATATCATAAGGAAATTGAAGTTTAAATTTAGATTTAAATATAACTGCAATTTTCTGACAATCAACTAATCAATAGCCAACTAATTGTTCCAGCTCAATACTTTTTGCATTCTCGTCGAGTCCACGCGCAGAACAAAATCTCATTGATGTGCTGATAAATCTGAGCGAGCGCACACCTGTACGATCCTATAAACAGAATTGCGTGCATGCTTGACCCATATCTTGCCTGAGTAACACTTCGATGTATCCTGCTATATTCATCCTGCGCTTTACAAAGCACCAAGGATGGGCTGGAGGACTTGAATGGATGCTAAATGTATCTCAGACATCTCTCCAAGGACATGGCTCCATTGTGATGGGAAAGCACTTCAGCCCCTTCTGATGAGCCGCATTCACTGACAAGCTGCTTCACCCCCCCCTCCACTTTTCACATACAGTTACCTTTCCTAAAAGCACTTTACTCTAGTACTCTCTGTTTGCCTCCCTCCAACAGGCATGGAAAGTTATTCTATGTGGCGGCCTACCAGCTCTTCTGGAGCTAAATGACATGCAGTGGTTGTTAGAGGAGGCAGCTTTAACTCAGCTCGAACTCCCAACCTCCCACATCACCCATTTTGCAAATCGTAGCGAGGGCCCCCATCTCTCTTGGGAACATAGCGCCTAATGCACCATTACACTGCTATAAATACTCTCTTCCATGGAGCATATTCACACTTCCATTGTTATGTGATTATTATTTTATTTCCACCTACTGTCATGGGCCTTTAGTGTATTAATGTCCATTGTTATTTGAAGGAAAAAGGGGCGTAAGAGCGGAGTCCTGCTGTTTCAGATGATTGTTGACAGCTATAATGCTGCTCAGTGTGTGTATTGTTTACAGTTTAACATTTAGATACAGCATCCCTAAGCAGTCAGTGTTTATTGCCCGATTGTGTTTCACTAATTGCCCCCAGAGCAGAAGCTGTTTTTGATCAATGCTCAGCAGAAACGTACGCAACAGACCTCTTTATGAGTTTGGGTGGTTCAAAGAGAAAGCGCTGAGTAATTTTTAATGCTCGGAGAAAAACAGGAGCGAGCACTTCTGTCTCTGGTGTTGCTGTTTTTCTGTCAACTTGCAGACATGGAGAACTTACCTTCTCTCTCATCCGAAAAACAAAAAAAAGGGTGACACTCAGTCCTTTCTTTCTGTATTTTTTATTCCCCTGAAATAATTGCAGGGGTTGTGACCTGAAGAGATGTCTCCCTGTCATTAGTTTTCACCTCGAAAGCACACGTATTTCCTTGCATTTAATAATTATTTCTTTTAATGTGTCACTTTCTTTCTGCCCTCTTTTGCTGTTGTAGCCAGATTTTCTAAGAAACATTTCAATCCCAGTTTTTGTTTTAGGTCCAGCACGAGTCCTGATAACATCAACTCTGGAAAGGATTTGCACAATTAAGTAGTGACGTTAAAGGTGCACTATGTGGTTTTGGAAAAGAAGTTCAGACAACGAAGATATCAGAAAAGGATTGTTCACAATAATACAAACTCAGAAATATTTATAATTTTCTAAACAAGCCTTCCTCAGAGGAAAATAAGGTCACCAGAACACTGGTTGAAGCTAGAAAGGTGGCAGGGTCCGCCGTATATAAACAAAGTAAAACAGTTTGTGAAAATGAAAATCAACCAATGAAGACGTTTCTCTTCTGATTAAAACTTCTTCCCAAAAACTACATAGTGCTAGATAAAGATAAAAGTCTGGTGTTTCATTCTGTTGATTCACAGGAAGTGGAGAATCCTCTTCAACATTTCCCACCCTCTGCAGCTGAAGTGGCAAACGTCACATAACAAAGCAGGGAAAAAAAGAAAGAAAGTCAAGGCAACTGAAGCTCTACTCCGGCCATCGACTGTTTGCTCACGGATTAGATCCCTATCTTTTCTAATTGACTTCCCTGGGATTGGCACGGTCACAGTCCGTCCACAAACACAGCTCCGGTCTCCCCGGCGTCCCCACGCACCCCTCCCTGCAGCCCAGTGAGACGCGCTCACAGCAGCAGTTGTTAGAAGTCTCCCCTTCACTAATGCACAGTCCATCCAGAGTGAAACTATGTTTTTCACTCTGTAGTTTAATGAATTTTTTTTTTTTATGTTGGGAAAGAGGAAATGGATGAAAGCACTTCAAGGCCCCGGCGTTGCGCCTCCGCTCGTCCTTGTGGAGATGAGGGCCGTCTGTCTTCTTGTCAGAATTATATTGTCTCTGCCTTGTTTAGTAAACAGAATCTGTCGAGGTTTAGGGCGTTTATTGTACCTCTAGGTGTTTCTGCGGTCTGTATGTAGTTACTGTAAGTGTGTGTGCGGAATAACACGGAGCAGATATCTGCTTTTATGAGCAGGTCTGTCCTTGTAGTTAAAGCAGCCTGTAGCAGTCGGCCGTGCACTGCAGCAGTATCTGGTGATACAGACATCTGCCCTGGCAGTTAACTGGCGACTACCTCTGTAGTTATTATTGTAGTCTGTAAAGGGAGCCTATCATGCCGTCTGGAGACAGCCGCCTTAATAAGACTCTGTCAAGTTCATGTTCCTTTCTCGGAAGTAAAAGAGCCTTCTCTTTCTTTCCCTTTTTTTACCTTTCCCTTTCACCCAGTCTTTTTCTCTTTGGTAGGGACCACTGGCTGTAAGCGGGTGCTGCCTCTCCACCCTCCTCCCTCCTTTCCTTCACATCTAGCCCGAAGCAGCCTTTGATGTTCAGCGTCTCTGCTCTCTGAAACACCCCATATCTTTATTTTTATTATTTTTTTTAAAGACTGCAGGTGAGAAGAAACCTGCTCTTCATACCCCAGATTTTTCCAGTGTGATGACAATATTCAGCCAGCTGTTAGCTGTTACATCTCTCTCTGAGTTAAGGTGACGCTCTCCTTTTGCCCTCGTTTTCTGCGCGTGGCTTAAGTCTCAGCCTGACTCGCAAAAGCCACGGAGACATGTTAATTACAAGAAAAGGTCATTTGCAAGCTCGCTTTATCACTTTTTCACCTCCATTGACAGGGCTTATAAAAATACCTTCATCCATGAAGGTTAATAATAGGAGCGCAAGACAAGACATTTAACCAAGTTACTGTAGTTATTCAAAATTATATTTCCTTTTACACGTGTCAACGCTTGTTTCCACCCCCCCAGAAGCAGAGAGGAACTGAAGCCTGTACATCTGCTATCATCGTAGATCACAGTATTGTGTTCATAAACATTTACCAGTTTTCTTTTTTACATACATAAAAAAAACACTTAATTTTACAATCTGGAAATTTCATGGTAAGTAGGTAATTAGTGGGTAATTACAAAGTAACATCAAAACTTTTAACTTTTAACTATTAAGTAGTTATACTCTGCTGTTTTCCAACACAGTTGATAAATCGCCGCCAATTAATACATTTCTAGGATACTTCCAACTGGTTCCTTCTTAATTTCATTTCCCAGCTAGTTTCTGTTTAACCTCCCCTCAGCAGGCCACAGAACTGAAGTGAACCGATGCAGCTTAATTTCCAAATGGTTTCTGTGAAGTTAATTTTTAGTTGGAAATTAAGCTGCAACAACTCACTTCACTTTAGCGGCCTGCTGAGGGGTAACTAGACAGAAACTAACTGGAAATTAACATGTAATGATCCACAATAAGCACGAAACCAGTAAGAAATTACCTGCTACCTATTGACAGCCTATTAGAAAAATAGCAGAATATTATTATTTAATCATGTTTGGGGTAATTTTCAATAGATTGTGGTGTAATTATTGTGGTAATTGAGGGGTAATTACAAAGAAAAATCTAATAGTTGCTCGGTAATTACCACCTACTTGCCATTAAATGTGCAGACCTGTGTATGACGTGTCAGGAAAAATCACGTAAGGTTAGTCACGGTGTAAAGATTTGGTCTTTTCTTCCTTTTGACTTGATGAGTTTGAGACAACAGAGCTGTCAGACCCATTCCTCTCGAGTCAGGACACGTCGCTCTGAAGCTTACTGTACACAAAACCTCAGGAACATGCATCGACGCACACTCACATACACAGACACACTGACACAACACCTGTTGTATAACTGCACCAACGTGTGCACGTACTGTAGGACATAAAAGCGAACTGCTGCTGTATCTTATGACGTCCGTGTGTGCAAATATGTGTGTAAAAGTTGCGTTTGGCCTTTTTTCTCTTTTAATTTTCGGGAGAAAAAATCCCCATAAAGATCAAATAGGGCATGATCTGACATGTCTGCTTTGGCATGGCGCAGTGGTAGCTGACAGATTTGAAGTTAATTAAAAGTGCTCTTTTGTCCGTTGACTGATACCAGTGCAGCGGGATCTGGGGTGGTGCGAGGGACGTGGGTGGAGAGCACGGACCCGGGCCGCACAAAGGCGAGCTTTGTAGGTGGCTGTGATGCAGGGGGAAAGGCTACATGATGTCAGGCAAGTGCTGGCTCCGGTCCACATATTCAAGTCCAGCAGTCCTCCTCAGAGCATTTGTAACACCTTCACACAGCTGGATGAGGAGGAGGAGGAGGAAGAGAGGGACGAGCAGGTGGTGGAAATCTATCCTGCAGTACAATGGACTGCATTCCTTGGGAATGATAGGGTGCAGAATAATTTGGAGAGTAAGACATATTTTATTAAGGACTTCAATGTGAGTTATATGTCAAAGGTACTAACACTGTGCAGCTGCAGTGAAGATTAAGTAGACTAAGAAATCAGTACAAAGACTTCAGCTCATACAGTTTTAGCCAAAACAAGAGAGCAAAGCTCATTTTAGCATCTCTGTGCTCACTTATATTTCCACTCCCCTACATTTTGGGGGCAAATACTGTATGTAACTTTTTACTCATTTAGTTAATAGTTACTTTCCAGATTGCAAACTGCATTAGAGCCAAGTAGTGCATTTTAAATTAATCTAAAGCTAATTGTACTGAATCAGATAATCAGCCAGGTATGTCGTTCTACCCATACAGTATATGTACAAGGAAATGTATACGTATAATTTACTTTTGCTTGCACTTTTGAAACTTATGCACATTTATTTCCAGAAACTTGCTTTTCACACTTAAGTACCTTTGATATCAGATACTTAACTTTTACTTTAGCAAAGACTTTTACTAGAGATATCATGTTCAAAGAGTAATATCTGAACACGATATCTTTTCTTTTACTCAAATATGTCTTCTCTGTACTTTATACAACGCTGCTCTCTGGCAGGAGAGCGAATGAGTGTATTTCCCAAAATGTTGAACTATTCCTTTAAATGAAAAAACAGTTGAAAATAAGCTGTATGGAGAGGCAGTCTGTTTTTTATTATGGAGCAAAACTGTGAAATAATCTGCTCATAAAAAGTAATCATTGTGTTTACGGGCACATTATCGAAGGGGAAAAAACAAACGTGCTGATCTGCGTCCTGGAGAACTCGTGTGTTGTACAACACAAAACGAACAGACTTCATTTTTACCCTAAAGGACTGATATAGTAAACAGTCGTCTCCCACTTCAGCTTGTTCCATTACTTGTGGTTATGCAGTGATGCTGACTCCGTGCCATCCTGTGCCAGTTTTTGACTGGCACTGGGGCGGCAGATAAGCCCCAGAGGAGCGTCATCGATAGCTCTCCAGTCCTTCTCATCGCTTGCTCTCTCTCTCTCTCTTCCTGTCCCCATCTGTAAATTCTCAATTTCTTTTTCGACTGTCATCTTCTCCCGTCCCTCCTTGGTCCGAGGGATAACCATCTACCCTTTCAGCAAAAGGCAGTGCCCTATCTGTCTCCCTCCGGCCTCCCTCTCAGCTCTCTCTCTCGCTCCGGGAGGATAACCATCTAGCCTTTCAGCGCAGGCCAGCTCTTTCTGATGACTGTTTCCAGTGAGGGGGAGGACAGTGGAGGAGCTTTGTCCCTCTCAGTCTGTGGTGTATTTCAGAAGCTCAGGGGGAAAGGGGGAAGTCGGTAACATGTTTTAATATTTGGACAGCACCACAGAAGAAGGACACTTAATTTAATGTGACGGAAAGATGAGATAAGACTCCCGATCCTTTAAACTGGACTCGCTTGCTGAAATTATGTCAGCTGTTATGACACCAGTGCTAATGGCCGACTGTGTTAGCTAATTTGAGTAGCTTTGATGGAATGTAACTGAGTACATTTACTCAAGCACTGATCTCACGTACAACTTTGACGTACTTTACTTGATTATTTTAATTTTCTGCCACTTTATCCTTCCCCCCTGCTACATTTGAAGGCAATTATTGTACTTTTTTACTCCACTACATTAATCTGATAACTGTAGTTCCTAGTTACTTTGCAGATCACATGCTGCATCAGAGCTAAAGCAGTACATTTTTTTAATTAATTAATTCTGCAATCAGATAAAATTAAAAAAAACAATCTGATAATCATTAAAATCCTAACTATCAGAACTGATACTGGGCTAGGCCGATAATGTCAATGCCAAATCAACACTAAATATACAGTTTATTCATACATGTTAATATATGTTTAATTTATGTTGTACTTTTCATACTTAAATACATTTATTGCCAGAAAATGACTTTTAATGATTAAGAAAGTGTCATTTCAGATGCTTTAACTCAAGTATTTTTCGTCTGAATGACTTTCACTTTTACCAAGGTAATATTTTAAAGACATAGAAAATACCTTTTACAACACTGCTGAATAGAGATGGGCAGCTTTATTGAAGGGGGCAGCAGGTCAAGTTCAAGAATCAAAATCTACCACGATTTAAACCCTCACGTAAAGATAACTCATAACTTATCCCTCGTTATATTTATTTTTCTGCACATGATGAAACGCCAGAGCGAATACTTCATCTGTAGACTCAACACAGTCTCTCAAATGTCACACCGCAGATGGGAAACAGCGAATTAAATTTGGCAACGAGAGAACGTTGAAGGTCTTTACAAAAAGAGAAACTAAATAAGGCATGTCTGAGGAAAATCTGATGTTTGTAAAACTGATGAAAGACGAACAAAATGTGTGGATAAAAGAAACCGAGGGAGAAACAAGTACGGCTCGGCGTGAAACCAAGAAATCGTTGACAGGGCACGGGAAAAACGTCTGAAAACTCTGAAGTCGACGAGCACATGAGCACCGAGAGGAGGAAACATTAATAGAGTGTATCCCAGGGCGAGCGAGTGAAGGCAGGAGAGGGTGACAGAGGAAGACAGAAAGGAGGACAAGAGGAAGGCAAGAAGCAAAGCACTGCTGCACTTCCAAGTTCAGGAGTGCAGATTTGACAAGCATTTAGTTTTCTTTTTCTTTTTTTTTTTTCCAGAGAAGAAAACCTATGAAAAGCCCTCTTTCATGCCCGGACTGAAAGGTGGGATTAGACGGAGGCATAGCGAGTGAAAGACACAAACATTCCTTTACACATCTTGTGCATTTACCTGTCAGAGCGCTGCAATAAAGTGGCTCCCACATGGGCAATAAGCCAAGATTTTGAATTCTAAAGGCCTAAAGGGCTGTCTGAAAACCTTCACACCAGAGTGGCTCTTTGTTAGGGGAAAACACTTTCAGACGAAAGCCAAACAACGCTAATATTTCTGTCATGTGTATACACCTCTGATCTACCACATGTCCCATTAAAATTAACACAGTCTTGGGAGCTTAATACATCTTCGAGAGTTACATATCTGCACTGACCTTTTAGCATCACAGTCGCGCATCAGTTCCGAGCTCCTTCTGGATGTAATTTCCCATACAGCCGTGGTGAAGAGTAATTTGCTGTGGTTCTTCTCCCTGATCTATCTGTGAAGAATGCTCGGATTGTGTCCGGCAGAACATAAATTCTCAAACTGCACATAATCTGTCCAGTGGAGAGAGAACTAATGATTTTTTACGTCATTAAGCTTGTTCCACCGCTTGAGGGGTCATTGTGTGACCAGCCAGCCTTGCGCTGTCGCACTGATACAGAAGTATTTGAGGTTTTGGCGATCAAGAGTGGAATGTGTGAAAGTCTTCTCTTTTTTTATGTTGTTTTGTCTTTATCTCCTAGTTTGACAGAGGTCAAGTGGTTCAGTCTGGCCTAGACTAAATGGACCTTCTTCCAGGAAAGGCCTTTATTGTTGGTTCCAGTCAAAGATTATTACACCAGCATGAAAGCATTTGCAAGGAGGTCATCAGGGCCAGGCAGCACAGCTACTGGAGACTCGACTAAACCTGAACTTCTCTGAAAACGCTGCAGCTAGTACGGTCAACATCTCACTTTGTTCTGGATTTTTCTTTATTTTAAGTTGTAGGACATCTTCTTAAATTGATTAATATTTAACAAGTATATTTTATGCATGGTTATATACATAAGACCACAGTTGAAACATTTATACTTCATTTAATGTTTAATTTAACCCGCAAAAAGTATAAAAGCCACAGTACAGATCTCTTTCCCTGAGGTGATAACAAAAGGTCATTTAAAGTTGCCTGTAATTATGCACTGCACAGGGTTAACACAGAACAGGATACCGTGAGTCATTTCTGATGGTGATTTCTCTCATTTGTTCACGTCTATGCATGATTCACTGATTGCCCTTTTGTTTTGAGATGGTCAGCAGGGTTAGCTTTTTGCATGCGCACGCTCAAAAACACACAATTACAACAGCAGGCTATAATTAAGTCTGCCCTGCAGTCATACGGGAAGCAATAAGGGCCAGTCAAATGTTTTGCACTTGAGCATTTAATTTGAAGTGCACAGCTAAAAGCATAAATAATGCATCAATTATATATCATGCTTTGGAAAAGCTATTTGCCTTAACACAACCACTCAGATGTAGGAGGAGAAAGACCAGCACCAACCCCCTTTTAGACCTAGAACTGATTAAAAGTCAATGTGTGGAATCCACGTTTGGAACAAACTTCCTCTGTATCAGACCAATGCACCCTCAAGCTAAACCACAAGGAACAGTGATTAGATATGGTAATGGGGTGATGATAATGTACTTTATGCACTTATGTACTGTGTAATGTAATGTGCGGTAACATTCAGTTAAAGGGTTGCCTCAAGGATTTGCAATTTGTTGTATAATTGCATTATGTGTTGCCAAACAAATCGGTCTTTATTGTATCACGATGTATCACTTTGTGTCGTATTTAAAAAGGGGCTCCGTGGAACTTTATGTTAGCATCGTTAGCTGCTGTTTTTCTCTGCTAGCGGAGCGGAGAGAGGCGCTGAGAGGAGGCGCTCATTCACATTCTTTAGACGACTCCTTCACAAAGAAAGTCCAGCAGCGTTAAGCAACTTAAACAAATCGTCCACAGACTTTTATAGGCCACCAAGAGAGAAGGGAAAGGTCTCTTTTTTTTTCAATTTTCACGTAATGTTAAAATCTGCTCACATATGGCCCTCGTGAATGCCCCTATGGTAGATAAAACATGATAACGGCCCCTCTAGGGTGCCCTTCCAGTAGACAAAACATGGTGAAGTGCCCTTTTTTATTTTCTTCGCCCCTGCCCCTCAAACGTCCTGAGTCCACCACTGCATATGGGCAATAAAAGATTAATTAATGCATGTAAATTGCTACAAGGCCGCTTTAAACTCAACCAAAGTAAACTAGATGCAGATCTTCAATCTTCTAATACCTGATTATTTGCTGCACCACTAACATCCTGAAGGTCAGGTGACTCAGCGTCCCTAAATAGTCTTGGTTTCCCAAACAAGCGCAGGCACAGCTGGGCTTTTGTGGCTCTTCAGTCATTCTGTGTAAATGGTCAAGGCCCATGCTGCTGCTTTGCATCATGTGTGACATCAGAGATGGTGGCCTACATAGAACAATGACTCGGTGGCCTGGTTTCTGAATTGAACTACTGTGGCGAATGGTGCTCTGTGATGTTTCATGCAGTGTGTGTTTTTTTCCGAGAGAACACGAAAAGCGAGGATGAAAACGGAGACGGCACCCATAATAGTTCTGAGTTCTGACGGTGCTGTTGCTTTCCAGCGGTTTGTGTGTGTGTATTGACTTCGCCTACCTGCGCGCCCATCTAGTAAACGTCTTCTTTCTCTGCTGTATCGCTCGCCATTTGCGACTTTCATGTTTCTGTTTGTTTGCCTTTGAGTCTCTCGGCCTGGCTGTCAGTTAGCCGCGTCTGTCTGTCTGTTGTCAAGACCTTCCACTGGCTCCCAGTGACTAAGAGAGGCCTGAAGTGTTAGCCTGTCCTGACCTGACTTCAAAATAGACAGCTTGGCACGCACACCATGCACGCACAACACCGCCAAGACAGGGCTTTCCTTGTACAGCGTTGGTTCCCATCATGTCAGGCCCTCGTTCGGATCAGGCTTTTGATATGACTCACTGGTTATGAGACATATGAGTGAGAACAATCATTGATGCCCACAGGCATTGTCATAACGCGTCTGATTGTCAGTCACAGGAACACACACACACACACACTGGGGTACACAGCTCTGTCTTTTGATTCACTCATTAAAGTGCTGCTGCTGGTGCCTTGTTGATTAATCAATCCGCAGCCAGATTGTTTATTTTATTAAAACGCTGAAAGTGAGAGCGCACGGAAGCATCCGAGCAGCTTCACTCCCCATCAAACCAATAATGCCACCGAATGACAGATGATGATACTCTTTATTTTGATTTATACGAAATAGACCATTGACATTAAAGAATACAGAAACCCCCCTCAAGGTAAAGATTATTGTCTAGCCCCAGCCATAAATAAAACATGCTAGTGTTTGAGGATCTGGGCAAGTGTGGATTTGCTCTTTGGAAGCCCAGATTCCCTGGCCAGATTCCCAGCCAGAGGCGAAGGAAGAAAGGGGGGAGAGGGGGGGTGTGTGTTGGGGAGGGTAGAGAGATGAGTGAACCAGGGGAAGGACTGAGAGACTCGTCTGTGCTTTGATCTGATGTCTGATGCAGAGAGCGTTGGTTGTATTTTCCCCGAGCTGTGATCCATAACCAGATCACCCGGCATTTAATACTCATCTGACTCCATTATTGAGGATTAAAGCAGATGTGATTGAGGATTCGACAACCTTTCTGTGTGGCTCTTTAAAAACGGTTGGATGGGAGTGGCAGGGGTGTGTGCTTGTGGGTTAAAAGCTGATGATTGATGGCATTTTGCGAGGGCCTTTGTACTGTGGCAGCGCGGAGAAAAGAGACGGATTAAACAGAAGAATCACATTCGAGACTTCCATCGTATGTGCCATTCGTGCTCTGTTTAACATGAATTTATGTTCAAGTCTGTCCAAAGAGTGAGAGCGAGAGAACAGCCTGTTCATTCTGTCTGTGAAGTGCAAGCCAGCAGCGTCAGTCGGAGCTGACAGCAAGTAATTGCAGGAGGTTTAATTGGCTTTATTATTAGTATTATTATCATTATTAGGTAATCCGTATAACCTCTTTATACAGAGGTAATTGCTGCTCTAACATTTCATTGAATGTACAGCATGAGATTCATGGACACGAATACGATTTTATAAAAAATCATGAAAGTGTACACAGTATATAGACATGTATATTCTTCAGTGTGCACTTTCACAGTGTGAGAAAAAAGGATGAGAACAAAGAGGTGAGTCAAAGGCCTTGGCAGGTAACAGCTGTGCCTCAAACTCCCTTTGCAGTATACTGCTGAGAAGATCAGCTAATAAATCATGTATCAACTGGCAGAAAACTGTTAAAATGCAACTTTTATAACCAGTTATCCGGTCATCTGAAAGAATTTTTTGTACATTTGATGTGAAAGGCTTCAAAAAGAATCGCATGCTTTTCTCTGTCTTGTTTCATATCGAACAGTTTTGCGGCTGTCTGGAGACATCACTGGTGGGTAGTTTGGGATACGTCATAATTTAATAAAGTAAGTAATTAATTAAGAAAACAGCGCTCATTAAACCTGCAACAACACATTTTCTTTGGACACTTGGGGGCAGCAGAAACAAGCTGTAAACACGACGTTGACATATTATCACCTTTGATGATTTACTTTTAAAAATATGGGTTAAAGCCACTTTGATTTACTGAAAACTGTTGTTAGTGGAAGGTCACAAAATCACTCCGCTCCTCAACCTTTTCCCTGCCGTACTTTCCTCAGGTTTTGTTTGCTCTCCATCTTTTGTCGTGTATCTTTGGTTCCTCGGTAAAAGCTCTTCATCCTCTCTACTTCCCCCCCCCCCTCATCTCTGCACCTCTTTTATGTGCTCACCTTCCCATTTTTCTCCGGCGCACATCTCTCCCAGCTGCATCACCTACCACCCTCTGTGTCTATGTCTCTGACTCAGTCCTGGCTGAATGTGTTCTAGCTCTTGTTGCTTTGACAGGCCCTGACAACTGCAGGTCAGCTTTTATCTGTCAGCCTCTCCACCTCTGAGCAGCACAGAGCAGAGGGGAACTGGCTGCTTTGTTTGTTCTTTCACCATCAGGAGGAGACCCTGCCACAAAGGGAAGCTTGCAAGTTTATAGGAGTCAAGCCGTGAGCTCTCTCTCTCTCTCTCTCTCTCTCTCACACACACACACACACACAAACACAAATACCTGCACAACGGCACCTGCACATATAGTATGCAATGCTGCAATAGCTCTCCCTTTCTTTGTTTTTCTGCCTTACAGGCATGTAATTAAATGCAGTGGCAACTTTTTATGACACCACCATTTTTGAGAAGGAACACACTGTGTTAAGGTGTTACTCTGTACTATAAAGCAGCCACATACATGGATAGAGGGTGAACAGTTAAATATTTATCATGTAAAAGGAAATTAAAGTAGTTAAGCCAATGGAAAAACTAGGTAATCAAGACTTGTATCTTAAAGCTGCTTTAATGTATTTTTGGCCACTGGGGGGCAGCACAACAAGCTGTAAACAAAATACTGACATATCATCACTTTGTTATGACAAACAGTTGACTATTTATACATTTTACAGGTGCAATATGTAAGAATTGGCCACTTATTGACTTCATACTCCAACAAATAGAGGCAGCATAATCCCAGAGTAACTGCTCAGTTCCTGTTAGCAGAATATTAGCTCAGTTAGCCATGCAGCTAGCTGGACTACCAGGGGAGTGATGGTGTTAACACTGCAGGTACTGGGACAAAGGTTTTCAGGCCCAGGGCTAGCTGGTTAGCATGCTAACTTTAACTGTTTTAACTGCGGCATGTTCCTGACCATCTGTTGAATGTAAGATGAATAGTTACCTTCTCTTCAGCTCTCTTTTTGTTTCAACCAAAACCCGAGGAAAACATCAGGCCCTTTGGCTGCTAAATGCTCCTCTATATTCATTAGCTAGTGTTTCCCACACATACAGTTTACTTGGGCGGCCAAAGTCAGGGGCCCAGGTATTAGTATATTTGGCAACCCATTCAAGCATTTTATTGGCTGCTTTAATTTTTTAATCTGTCTGCGAGAACGACGCCATCAGCAATCATTTAACAAGATGACAAGCCCTCGCTCTTCCACTCCTGTCTACTGTCAATCACACACGCTCTGCAGAGAGAGAGAGGCGTTCTCTGGTATTACAAACGCCCCCGCGCCACAGGCGGCCATTCTGTGGGAAACAGTGAGTAGGGTAGCGTGTTTATCTGTTCATCATTATGATCGACCCCTTTTCCATTACACATTGTCATTAGATCCAGTCCTAATATAAAAATATTAATTAGTGCGGCTTTAAAGATCAGCCAAGGCACCCTAATTTTCTGCCAATGGCAAAGATGTTCAAATTCTCAATTAGCGGCTCGAGTCTTGTATAATTGTGTAAAATGGGAGACAATTCAATGTCATACGTAGTCAGTGTCAGTGATGATAAAATGCATTAGGTCCTCAACCAAATGTTGGGGAGCCTTGTAATGGTTGGCAAGCGAGCTGGAGAGATTAACTTGTACATAAAATCATTAAGAAGTGACAATGCTGTTGTTCTTTGATGTCAGTCTTTTTCAAGTTCTTCCTGCTACCGTGCTGTAACTGAATATTTCCAGCACAGCCTTGCCGCCCATGAAAACACACATCTAACAAATGACAAAAATGCTTATGGATATTTGAATGGTACATGTTTGCAAAAAGGGGCTTCTGTCATCCCTTCCTCCTGCTCCCTCATCTTGAAGAGACTTCAGTCGCACATGCAGGAGCGTCAGTCATCTGTTGACTGCATCATGTGACGGGATGCTCTGCGCCCGACGTGTGTTAACTGTTGACACTTCCTTTCAAGGATCATTGCTAGATCATCAGTTAAAAAACCCACCCACACACATTCCTCCAGACACAGAAACAGGGTCAGCTCTCTGCAGCCCGCCTCTACCGCTTTTATTTTGAGGTGGCCTACGAAACGGCACGTCTCAGATATGTTTCAGATACACATCAACAGGGATCTTCTTTGGAATAGCAAACTTTTTCCCACCCCACTGTGTCCTGTATTTTTTTCACACGCACGTCGAGAATTGGTGAGAAAGTCAACACTCTGTCAAGCTCATGTTAAGGCTTGTCTGTAAGAGGCAGGAGAAGGGTGGGTTATAGGGTGTAACTGGGGCAATGTGTCTGAACTGCTTGTAAAGTACGTCGGATGTGTTATTCCTGTTAAGTCTGAGAAAATTAAGCTCCACCGCATCCCAGGTCAGTCCAATTTAATAACCGTTAACACACAGGGTGGAAATAAAAACCGGATTGGTGGGAATGGATAAGGAGCCAAGATGACGCTTAAGAAGGCAGGATATGGCCGGGCATGTTGGCAGGCTGGTGGGAACACCACATCAGCACTGTGACTGTACCTGCAAAGTGAATGGGACAGGCTGCTGCCACCACCTGAAGGAGTTGGCACTCACGCTCTTTGGTTTGTTTGTCTGTCTGTGTGTGTGTGAGTGTGTGTGTGTGTGTGTGGTTGTGTGTGTGTGTGTGTGTGTGTGTGGGAAAAAGCAGCAGAGACAGAAGGAACGGGACAAAGAGCGAATGTGTTTGTGCTTATTTGTGTGCGTGTCACTCTGTGCCTGTCTTATCAGAGCGGGCAGTCAAGCATGTTTCTCAGTGCTGCAGCAACTTAATTACAAAACCTGTTGTAATCCATCATGTTCCTTATAAATCACAGCTCTGCATTAGAGGGCTTGCAACAGGACCGGGATCCTGCAGGTTCTGTCGGACGCGCCGCACGTGTTGCACTCATGTAAGGTCGATTCCACGTAGCTCCAAATGAGCCACAAGTTTTTCGGAGTTCACCTCACATTCTCCCTCTCTCTCTCATAACGGTAGAACTTGCCATCCCTAATCCATTTTGATCCGTAAACAATGACACTGTCACCTTTGTTCTCTGGTCTGATGTTTCCAGCATCTGGTTCACATCTGTTGCTACGGGAAATAATATAAACTGTCATGGACACAATTCATAATAATTGTATCCACCTTTAGGTCCCACTGCCGCACACTGATGATGTTGAACCTTTAAAGACATGCGATAAAGCCTATTTTCAGTTCACATCTTCTAAAATGTGGCTTATTAAAGGGTACATCCACCAATGTTATACCTTAAAGTATTAAAAAGTATTGAAGAGTACTACTGCATATGTGATAAAAGTTATATAAAGCTTTTTGTGGCTCCAGAGCAAGCTGCATGTAACCTGACAAATTGCCTCTAGCGATGTCTCTCACAAGCTAAGTTGCATTGTGGGTAATAAAAAACAGGTTTTGAAAAGGAAGACGAATACGTGGAGTACAAACGGGGACATCTATCCCTACATCAGAGCTGAGGAATTGTATTAACAATTTTTAGTGTTGTACTTTTCCTTTATGATAAGACACGCAGGAAGCAGTCAGTTTATGAAGGATTGCACATCAGCATGAACACAAAAGTATGTTTTACTGTTATACTGTGGGTTAATATGGATTATTGGCCTGGCTGATTATCGGATCCGAAATTCATCATTTTTCTGATTATCAGATTGAGCTGTGTGGTTTTTTTTTCGACTGTCGATTAAAGAAATTTATTTTAAAATGTGCTAGTTTGGCTCTGATGCGGCATGTAATCTGCAGAGTAAGTAGTAACTAAAGTTGTTAAATAAGAGTAGTGTGTCAAAAGTGCCTCCAAAATGTAATGGAAATATAAAATAGCAGAAAATGGAAATACTCAAGTAAAGTACATGTTCCCCCAAAATTGTACTTAAGTACAGTACTTGAGTACTTAGGTATATTCCATCACTGCGTATGTAGGGGCAAGATACAGCATCTTGTCTTATCCTGTCCTGTCCCTCGATATTCTCCACTTCCCTTCGCCATATTTCTCTCTGGCTATTTAACTCTTACAAAGTAATCTCCTCCCCACAGCCCTCATCACTACATTATCACATTATTCCTCCCTACTGTAGTCAAAATTAGTAGTATTATTTACAGGTATATTATGAGGTTGCTGCTGCTGCAGTGATACGTATGTAACTGGAACACCCTCTCATTGTCCAAATGGTATAGCCAGCAGAGGCTTGAAGGGAAAGTCTTGGAGTTCAGCCGGCCTCAGTAGTAATGTGTTATTAATGTGTTGTGTGGCTGCCACCTCATCTGCCTCGAAAGAGCTATTTATGCGACTTGGCTCACATTACCAGACTGGTGAGCGTGGAGGGTCTAGGTTAAAGCCTGTGTCAGCTATAGGTTGATCTGTGGAGCACGAAGACAGACGGACAGAAAGACAGACGGAGTGAGAGCGGAACAGGAATGCAGGGTGGTAGCAGTTGGACAGAGACCATAGTGTTTCTGTATTAAGCATTTGTCTGGTCGGTATGTGAATTTTCAGTGTGCACAGTTGGCGGATCAGACATGTAAACCCCTGTTTTCCAAATAGCCATGTTATATTTCATCAGTTTAACCCTAATCCACCGTTCGACTATGTGTGTGTGTGTGTGTGTTGGCATGTGTGTATGATTCCTGGTGCTCCATGGGTGTTTCTGTTAAACTGGCAATAACCCACCAAGCTGTGGACATGCTCACACACACACACACTCTCACCGATGACTGGATTAGGCTGCTAATCTCTCTGATGCCACAGCATGTGTGCACACACATGCCTGCCTGCGAACTTACACACACACACATACACTCATTCTGAGCATTGGGGTTTGAAACGGTGTCAGTTATGCAATGGCAGTCATTACCAGGAGCCATCAGTTATGTGTGTCAGCATATCAGTGTGGTCGCAGTCATGCCATTTTGTCAAATGTGCTCCGGAAGAAAAGTGTGGAGATGTAGCAGCTGCTCACATGTGATGCATCCTAAATTCCTATTTGCATACTTCTCCAAAGCTTTAGTGCCAGCAGTGTCAGACTGAAAAAATAAAACCAGAGCTCGAGCTTGGCAAAGATTCACATCTCTTTCATTAATACTTGTATGTGAAGCTGTGAAGTGGAGCTCAAAAAATGTTTTTTTTGGACTATGAATCTTTAGCTGACTTTCCATCAGCATGGGGATGAGTAGATAATGACTGAAATTACATTTTTTGGTGAATTTATCCTCTAACCCGGGCAAGGCCACCTTCACCTGATGGCAACCAAATCTGATTCTGACATAATTACAGCCAAGAAATAAGAATATTAATAAAAAGTCAATAACAAATCAAATGCAGACTGTTAAAGCACAAAAATATGAAGTTGACCACAGAGTCATCCAACACCACTGCAACTAAAATGAGATTTGAAGTGAGTTCATGCTAAAAAATCACAAAATGAGAAGGTGCTAAAAGGGCATGTGAAAGGTGGTGCGAAATTATTTGAATGTAACAGATGGTGGTTGATTATTGCGCTCTTGAGCTTTGAGCTCGAGCAGCGTCCACTGCTCCATTTTACTTTAACAGTGAATACAATATTTATGTCTAGACAGCTTCACCAATGGGCATTTTTCTCAGTCTCCGGTCTGTCTGAGCTGTATACACAGTTTTTTGAAATGCTGGGAGGAAGCATTTAACACCTTTTTTTTTCTCCTGTTGCCCTAACCTCTGTGCTGTTGTGGTGGTAGTTGCTATTGTCAGAATGAATCAAATATACATGGTGTCTAAAGGCCAAAACGAGCCTCAGCAGACAACAATGAAAGAAACAAAATTCTATGGCTCAGTTTTCTACAATACCACCATGACGGGTGAAGAAACCGAGGTTTTGAACGCACTGCAGAGTCAAAGTCGGAATTGTCCGGGGCAATATAGCTATCTCTGTCTCTGTCAGCGTAACATCTGTGCAGGTTAACACATTCTGAACTGATGGAAATAATGCGGAGACTTGCCGCATAATGTGAAATAAACTGCTGCGTTGGCTGTGCATTATGTTGTGTGACCCCAGTGTTTATTTTTTGATTATCTTTTCAGAACCCACAGACCCGAGACAAACAAACCCACACTATTAAGTGACACAGTAATGGTGACATAACCGGACAGGGCCGACATTTTGACTTCTCCCGTGTTGCTCACAGACTCCCAGACAAATGACGGAGACACTTGGGCTTTGACTCATTCTTAATTTCCTGTTGCCCTCTCCTCTCTCTGCGTTTTCCCACCGTCTCTAAAAGCCTCTGCCTGCCGGTCTCTCCCATGCTTTATCGCAGCGTGCACGACCTTATTCTGCCTTCCCAGATTGCTGTTTAATAGGAGCCTTCCTCCCTGGTGAACAGTGATAAGCTAATGGTGAGCTGAGGAATTGCTCACCATTTAAGAGCTGTGTATGTCAGAGGAAAAAGGGAAAAAGGTGATGGAGGACTCTGACGGGGGTTTTTAGTTTTCGCTTTAGTCTCCCTAATTTTGCCCTTATGCATGGATTAATGTTGAGGTGGGTGGGTGGTTTGCCACATGCACGCGCGTGATTTTTAGGAGAGGCCAGATAATTGGCTTGTGCTGATTGGCCTCGCAGAAGGGGGCTGATTAATGCAGAACACCTACTCTGTCAATTTAAATATATTTGAATACATGATTTAATTTTGAGCGGGACTTGCTGATGTGTGGTTTTGTTTCATCTTGGCGCGCAATCAACTTGAACTCTGTATTCATCGTCACTTGGAGCCCTGTTATTATTGTTTTTATAATAACCGTATTTTTCAAGTTTATCACACGTTCCTTGAAATTTACTCAGACTGCGGCAACAATTGGGGAACAATAGAGGCAGGAAATGATGAGGACAGGCTGGAATTTGCTTAATGCAAGAGCAAATCTCTAATGCACGAGGAGTGGTCTTTTGATATGTAATGAAAACATGTTTTTTTTCTCCCCCCGCTATCTCTAAGTGCAGAAAATGGGATGTGTCTTGTGTTATAAGTAGAGAAAATTGGATGTCTCGAGCATTAGCATTAGCTGCCCTCTCTGTTGCAGCCTTTGAGATGCTTCTGTTGAAGCCTCCCACTAACACTGCTCCTCACCAGATTGAGCTGTCCTCCTCTGCTGATTACTCTAGTATCCCCCGGCTATGAGATTGAAAGTGTGTGTGTGCGCAACAGAGCGCGATAGTGAGAGTGTAAGTGTAAAAGCAGGAGGGTCACGTCTGGTTGTTAAGAATACATTTCCCCTACACTTTGATCGAGAGTGGCTTACTGTCTCCCACCTAAATAGACGCACACACACACGCGCACACACAGGCTTACTGAGGCTGCTCTGTTTGTAACATTAGCCGACTGTTAGGTTACCCAACTGGAAATGTAATGCTCCGCTACAGGTGACCTTTTCCCTGCTGGTGTGTGTCCAGGACCGTGCACGTGTGTTTAAAAACTGCATGCGAGTGTGCAGATGTTGCGAGCGTATTCTGCAAATGGACCCCACTGAAGATGTTGTTTCTGGCTGGCTGCATCTGGAAGCCTCACACCTCCCACCATCCAAGTGTGCGTTCTTGTTCTTTGCACAGATGTCCTTCAAATGGCAAGCAGCAAGCAGATTGCATTTGAGGAAATGGCCACAGGCCCGTTATACACAGGCACATACACACCAACACCAGCCCAGGCATTTAAACGGCCGTCCCAGGGGCTGACAGATTGCAACTGACCCCTGATCGCACTGTATTCCATCCCGTCATCAAGCCTCTCCATCACTCTTCCCATCCTCACTCCTTTTTTACTTCGCCATTTCTTTACTTTCTCGTTCAATTTCTTTTCCCGCCCCACTGACACGCACAAATCCGTCGGATTTGCGTACATGCGCCGTTTCTCCAGGCCCAAACTCTCTTCCTCTTGCTTTGCGTGTGGATCCTGAGTCACACCGTGACTGGCGAGAGGGTGCTGAGAGATGCTCAATGTCACCTCCTCCTCCGATCCGTCCTCCACTTTCAGGTTCGAAGAGGGAAATTGCCTTTAATCGCTCCACTTTAAAGTTGGCCTGGATGAGGCACTTAAAGGACAGTTACAGAAACTTGGTTGACACATAATCAGTGAAGCGAGTGGTGTCTTTCCTTACACGCGCTGATTGTAAAATATAGCTGGGATCACCGACGGGACGGGGGATACACAGTGATTAACTCGGGCTGCGGCTACAGTAAATGAAGGTGAAATGACTGCTTGTAATCGTTGCCAGAAATCACTGGCTTTAATGATGAGAAGGATGGCAGGATCAATCTTATCGATGGCGGCACTGTGCCTATAGACTTGCCCACGGCTGAAATGCCGCCACGTGCATGCTAATGACGGCCTGAGGGACATCCGATCATTAATCCTGTACTTATGTGTGTTTACTGCATTTGTGTACGCCTTTGTGCAGAGGCTGTAAGCTCAGTGATGTGATGATGATGTAGATGTATTCCAGTAATTAAACAAGTAAGCTAAAAAGTTTGGATGATCAGACTGAGGCTTGGACCTTTTCCAAGACTTAGTATCAGACTTATTAATAGACTTCAGCCTATTAGCAAGGATAGACCAGAAGGATCAGGAATTAAGCTCTTTTGATGGATATTCAATGTACATCAAAAAGCATATTTCTGTTGCAGATATAGTAGGTATTGGGGGATAGACCGATCATCGGCCTGGTCGACTATCAGGTCTGATATTCAGCATTTTTCTGATTATTGGTATTGTCCGATTGCAGATAAAGAACATACATTCATTAAAAATGCACTACTGTGGCTCTGATGCAGCATCCTTTCATTATCTCACTCAATGTCCCGCCCACAAGTATCTTAAAGCTGCTACAAGGAACTTTGATATTTTGTTGATTTTGGAGGCCCCTGTGGACAAAAGTGGCGGTGTTCCCACTGTCACAACCACACAATGTAATGTAAAAAATACAGTTATCTAAAGAAAAATCTCCCCGGCTTCTTTTTAACTTCTTATATCACTTCCAAATACTGGTCATCAATCACCATGATTACTAATAATCACTATCAGAAACCACACGAGTGTATGCATCAGATTTATCATCCAAGAATAATCGAAAAGTCTCAGTTAGACGCTGATCAAACACAGTCAGTAGCTATGGCTTTAATTTGAATTACAACAGAGAAAAAGAGTCATAACTGCTACATTTAGGGTGTGTGTGTGTGTGTGTGTGTGTCCATCTGAATGCCTTCGTGCAAATTCAGGTGAACCAATGTAAAGTGACAGGCTGATCAAGCAGGAAAACAGAAGAAAGGGAAAGAAATGTCAGGTGAGGTTACAGAGAGGCAGTCAGAATGCTTGTCACTGCAGGGCCTTTGGGTGAGAGGGATGGGATTCAGTTAGGTGTCTCTACCATGGGGAAAGTAATACAATCAGAATGGAAATGCTACAACCTGCAGTCTATCTAGTGCAACCTGCTGCACACTGACATTGAATAATAATGGAGATGCTGTAATACAGACTTATTTTAACCTATAAATCTGGCACTACCAGTTGAGCCTGATTGAATATGAAGGCATAGATTAAGAAGGAGCATCCTGTTGCCAACCTGGGGTTTAGATACCTGGAAGCTCCTTGTTTGCGAAAAAGGAAAATATTTATTGAACCTTTACCTCCAGCAAAAAGACGAGACCTTTGAGCACTGAGCTCAGAAAGGATTGCCATCTTATCTGCATACTTGCCTCGTCCTTTTTGATATTTCTCCGCTGTCGTCTACGTGGGCGCACCAGAAGCTTTAATAAATATTTTCATGTTTGATAAGAAAGGAGAAAGCTCCCTTTGTCTTTATTGTCTATAGAAAACTGACAGATTAATCAAAAAACCTTCATTCTTTCTTTATCCTCGCAGAAATGTCTCAATGTGATTTGTTGTTTCCCGCTCCACATCGCCGGTGCATCCTTGTTTTTGTTTTTTTGTGTTTCAAACATAGTGTGCTTGTGTGTTGTGTGTGTTTGTGTAGGCTTGTGTCTGGAAATATGAATAGCGGGGAGGAATCTTCAAAAGTAAAACATTTTCATTGCCAGTCAGAGCGTTGCATCATACATGATCTACTCCCTAAACGTGCAAATGAGCATCGCCCACGTGAATTTTGTTCGCCTTAGGCTCCCGTCGATGTGGGTGATGTTATTCCCATCTTACACAGTTTGTTATGATTTCAGCTCCAGCTCTGACGGCAGGTTTAATCAACTTTGACAGCCCCGGTTTAAATCCTTACATGTTACTTGGTTGTTTGTATGTTTAGTTGCACATAAAACCCCGAGATTACAGATCTTTTCCTACTTCCGCTGGTTTTTCTAAGTTTGTGTATCCGCATGTGTGTGAGCACGCACATATTTGCAAACGATGCACAGGCATGCGTGTCAGGAGCGCTCATTAAAATTGTATGGGAGCTGATGCTGTACTCCTGCTCCACTGCTCCCGTTTCCACACAGTTCTCCACATCTTGCCAGGTAATCAGGCGAGCGAACACAGCAGCCCTGCCTCCGCCGCTGCCAACAAGCCGGGTTTGAGGTCGTAAAAACAGCCGCTGCAGCTCATTCATCCTGTCACATTCATGTTCACTGTTGAGCATTTTTTTACAGCAGCAACACAGGAACTATTAATCTCAGTTTTGTCGAACACCGACTGAATTGAGGGAACCTGTTAATGCTGATATTCATATTCATTGTCCTATTATTAACTGCTTTTCTCCATCTTCTCCTTCTCCCCCATTTGTTCCCTTTTCCTTTATTATCCCTGCCCTTTACCTCCACCACCTCCCATCCTTTCTCCTCCTCCGTCTCCACCTTTTCTCCTGCTAGGGGAGCACCTGCGCATCTGTCCCCAGGGTTACACCTGCTGTACCAGTGGCATGGAGGAAGACCTGGCCTTGCTGAGCCGCAGGGAGATGGAGGGGCTACTCAAAGATGCTGGCCGGTCCTTACAGATCTCCCTCACCGGACAGTACAAGGCCTTCGATGGTGAGTTTTAAGTGTATGAGTGAGTGAGAGAAGAGAAAACCATGAATAGATGTGTCGGTGTGCACTGCGGTTCTTCAACAGTCATCAGCTCTGTCCTAACATTTTTGAGTTTTTGAGTGTTTCTCGTTTCAGTTTTGATAGGACATTGTCTTGACAGTCGTGGCGCTTTGCCTCCACACAAACACACACCCACAGACACACACAAACTGACAGTAAGTGAAGGAGATATGTTAAAGGCCTTTCTATCATACAGTCTGCAGATTGATGGAGAGCATTGATCTGCTGTCATGCTTCAACAGAAAGGGTGTAATGCCTTCCAGGGGTGTTGTCAGAATGCCAGTTTTCTTCTTTTTTTTTTTCTTCTTTTTTTTTTTATTTTTGAACTTTGGTGCCAAGTCTGCTAAGTCAGAGCCAATGAAAATATGAAACAATAACATTATTAAATCCACCTATATGTGTATATATATATATAATGACGACATCTCAAGTCAGGGACCTTTCCTGCACATCATCTCTCTCCGTCTGCTCTATAATACCACTACAAAAGAATGATAATTAGAAAATCAATGTGAAATAGTTCCTTGACTGTAAGACTGTTGATTGTCTATATATATATATTTACTGTACTATATACACCGATCAGCCAAAACATTAAAACCACTGACAGGTGACTGATTGATCATCTCATCACAATGGGATGTTCTGCTGGGAAACCTCTGGTGCTGGCATTCATGTGAATGCCACTTGACACGCACCACCCATCCAAACACTGTTGTGGACCAAGTACACCCCCACATCACAACAACACTACCCGATGGCAGCAGGACAGTGTGCCCTGACACACCGCAAACACTGCTCAGGAACAGCTCGAGGAACACAATAAAGGGCCCAAGGTATTGACCAGGCCTCCAAATTCCCCAGATCCCAATCTGATCGAGCATCTGTAAGACGTGCTGGAGCAGGTCTGATCCCTGGAGGCTCCACCCCCCAACATACAGGACCCAGGGGATCCACTATAACACACCCTGGTGCCAGACACCACAGGACACCCTCAGAGGTCTTAAGTCCATGTCTCGACAGGTCAGAGCTGTTTTGGCTGCACAAGGGGAACCTTCACAATATTAGGCAGGTGGTCATAATGTTATGCCTGATCAGTGTATATATATTATAGGGTCTGAATCATGAAATCTGCTCCATGACACCAGAAAAATATTGTTCTTGATATAATAATCTGTATATAAATAAGAAATAAAGTCAGGACTTAATTGCAGTGCGAGTGTGAGAGAAGAAGTAAGAGAGACAGAGAGAGAAAGAGAGAGGGATTTTCAATCTTAGAACACTGGCGCACCGAGGCAATTATTTGTGTCTAATGACCTGCTCCAGTTAATAGAAGGGTGTCTCTGTGCTCCACTTGTTCCCCTTGGCCAGTCGGTGACAATGGATCTGTCAGCTGGGGCTCTGAGCTTGGCTAGTTAGCTTGACCTTTTCAGATCACAGTGATTAGTGGCTGACTGACATTTCTTTACTCTTCTTCTATCGCTCTGTGTTCTTCTGTCTCACGGTCCCACCTCCTTTTCACTCAGGAGGTTGTTGCCGTGCCAAAGGAATACGGTCATCCTGCCAAGTGTACACACACGCTCACACACACACACACACACACACACACACACACATACATACATAAATACACAAACTTGTTCAAGACACACACATTCTCCTACTTAGTAAGTTAGTTTATGTCATCCCGCAGTTCTTGAACTTTCCCATTCTTCAGGAAAACACCTCATTTAGCACAGTGTGCCAGTAAACAACACGGACAACAGGCACTCACATTCAAGCAGCACTCAGCTCCGAACTCTAAACATTCTAATGATGTGCATCCAAAAACATCGTGGATAAATACACACACGATGAACGTGGCAACTTGTGTTGCCTCACAATTAAGTCATTTGGAGCTTGTGTTTTTTTTTTTTCCCTGTGTGCTCGCCAGATGTGTTACACGTACAAATTTCAGAAAGCTGCTGCTTTTGCTTTGAAACAGAAAATCAGACTGTTATGCCAAGTTTAGCCACACCTGTACACGCTGTTCTCTCCTTTTCAAACTGCCGTCTATGTGTCTCATGTTGCCTTATCTCACCCCTTTCGAGCATCAAACAGGGACAGTGGAGCTGATAGAGGGAGGGGAGGAATATATGTGTGTTGGGACCTTGAGGTCTAAAGACCATCTGTTGTTGACTGTGTCCTCTGAAGATGAGCGCTGACGGATATACTGAGGTTAATTGGACCATAATACGTTACATTTGCTGCCACATGATAACGGCACTTTGGCAGGATCCAGCCATTCTTATTAAGACATCACGTTGTCATCCTTAGCTGTTGAAAAGTGCAAAGCAAGACGAGTTACTCCTGTTTCGGGCTTCGGTAAACAGCTAACGTGTTCACTATTCGGGAAGAGTATTTTGGGTTAGACAGCAAATATTAATTATGTTGATATTAATAATTAAAGTAGGCGAGGATCCTCTGATTTCTAACCACGTCCAGAGTTTTTGTGTTCATACAGTTGCAGGAGAGCGCAGTGACATTGTACCACGCTGCCAGTCCCTGCACATCTGGCTGTGTTTAGCAGGGTGTGGGCTAGCTAGCGCCATGTGGCTAAGTGTAGGGTTTTACTGTTCCAGCCCAGGCAGGCTAGGCCTTTTTGGACTTTGAAAGAAGCCCCAACCAAGCCGCAGATTAGAGGACCGGCATGCTCACATACAGCTGGCTCTGGGTCTTGCGAGTGTGCACACTCTATGTGAGCATGCAGATGGATGTTTATATGCATGTGTTTGTAAGTTTGTAATTTAGTGTGTGTTTCACTGTGCGAGTGTGTGAGCGAAAATGCTCGTTGCATACATTATGTTTGCATGCGGTTTGCACTTGGCCCTCCCGATCTCTTTGCTGTCATTCATACTGTGTACAGAGGTACAAGCTAAATAATACATTAGGTTAAACAAAGATGCAGAATATAATGCTGAGGAGGTTGAAGGAGAGGACAAGGGAGAATGAGACAGATGGAATAATAAGATATTGTGAAAAGAGGGGATGAACAGTCAGAGCAAGGACGAGGGCAAGAGATATAAACAGGTGGGAATGGAGAGTGGTAGCAAGAGAGAGTGTGAAAGAGAAAGAGAGATGGTGTTACATATGAAAGTGAGAGGGAAAAGGTCAGAAAGGACACAGAGAGTGATGGCACCAAAGGGAGCTGTGTGTTAGATGGCTACCAGGTGTGTTAGACAGACGGAAGCCTTAAACCTGGCAGGTGGTGTGTGGCCTAATGGTGCCATCACTGGCATCTGGATTCACTGTGTGTATGTGTCAGGGTTGTGTTCGCTCGCACTGCCACCACATATAGCTTCGAGCAAAAGCAGACTTTTTACCTCGTGGAAAAAAAGATTCTAGTTTAGACTTTTTTCTATATGGTTGATCTAATAAAACGTTCAAAAGCATGGACCATATAACCAAAATTCATACCTGCTACTTTTGAGAGTCGAATTAAAAAGAATTTGCAGCTTTCCATTTCCTGAGGTTCAGTTTCCAATCTTCTGTTGTGACAATGCTGTGCTCACGGTCTGCTTAGGTTTAGGCCCAAAAAACTGGTTAGGAGAAGATTACGTTTAAGCTTACTCGGTTCTGTTGTTGCAAAAAGGGCAGAAAATTGCCCCAACATCTCATAAAAAATATCCAGCTTTTGTTGCCACAAACACAGCTGAGTATCCCAATGTCTCATTAAAGGAAACCTATTATGCTTTTTTTGTTTTTTTTCCCTTTCCTCCAGTATTTTATATAGATCCACAACAACAGAAGCTCCTCTCGCCCACAGAAAACACTGCTATTGAAAATGCCTCATCAACAGGAGACTTATCAACAGTCCCGCCTTTAATTCTGTGACTTTGTGACATCACACTACAACACAGAGTCACACATTTGTATCTAAGCCTAGCGGCCAGTTTGGCATGTGAGAAAATTGATTTAGCACAGCTGCAAATAGTGGTGCAGGGTCAGGCATGTGTAAGCCAACCAATCAGAGGAGAGGAGGAGGGGCCAATCTTAAATCCATTTCTGAACCTTTAAAAATGGTTTCATGCTTAAAAATGTTAAAACCCTGCCCCTGCCTTTTATTCTGGCAACTGGGCTGCCTCTCACACCTCACGCTTGTGTGTATGCGCCGTGTTTATGAAGGTTTGATATTGTTTTGATTGCGTTATCTGGCTTTGACCGCGTGACTTCAGGTATGGCTGAAATGATTCACGAGATGACTTAAACTATCCGACATTAATTCTTTGTTTCAGTCATTTTTAGTGCAAAAAAGCCAGACCTTCTCTTGTTCCAGCTTCTCAAATATGATGATTTGTTGCTTCTTTTTTCTTACGTGACAGTAAATTGAATCTCTTCAGGTTTTGGAACATTGTCGAACAAAACGAGAAGACTCTAAGAGCTCAAATGATTTATCGGGCCTATTTCAGAGTCGTTTATATATAGTAGATAAGGAGAGTTTTGGGTCGGAGAGACCCAGGTCTTGAATCATCAGAGAGTACACACACATTCACGCACCGACACACTGTATTTATGAGCAGCCAAATGTGCATCGGCCAGTGTGTTCCAGCCCATTTCAGTTCAAGGCAGATCAGTGGTCATAGAGCTTAATATGATTTGAAGAGGCCTGGCTGGCTGGCTGGCTTATATGGGTACACTCTTTTCAAGATGACCAAGCAAGGACTCGCTTATTTATTCATTTAAGTAGAACTCTGAACATCTCCCAGCTGGCCCCAGCTGGCCTGTTAAGTAACGCCACCTCCTTCCACGGAGAGTGATACTCGAGAATGACATCAAGCACACTATCAGATTTAGGAAACAGGCAATAAACTTGAATCAAAGGACAAGTCTGTATCGCCATCAGCTGATAGGAAGCGGCACCCTGCTGTATTTCTTTTCAGCGAAAACAGTGTGGCGGCTCATTGGGAGTTCTGATACTGTGAAAACACTGTGCTGTGATCACGATAAGAGCGGCTGTGTCGGATCTTCGAGTGGATTTTCAGGTGAAAAGATATGGGTTTTCGAGGTTAGAACTGAAGATCGGAGGATATGGCAGTATTTCAGTGGGAGGTTTAACTGCTGTACATTGAAGTCTACACAAAGCGGCAGAAAAACTTCTCTGCATAATATCTTGTAATAGAGCAGAAAAAACACTTTAGGCATTTCAATAGACAAGTCTGTAGAGCTTGCTCTTATACAAATGACATATGACACATGTCCCACCCCTTCCCCCCGAAAAGCTGCTTTATTAAAGCCTTGAATAAGCATGGAAGAGGAAGATATCAACCGTGAGACCGTGTGCACGCCTGGTAGATGTGCAACCTGTGGGGGGGAAAGTGTTTTAAGCTTATTTTGGGGCAAAGTAACCACATTTTTTAGCGGATTTCATCAGATTTGACTGGTGATTCTATACATGCAGTTTTTATGTCACGTTGGCCATTGAAATTGAAGTTATACCTCTCTCCTCATTCATTTAGATAGGGACCTTGTCTTGTTAGCCCAAAATAACCACCCAGGGTCGTTGCCAAGATGGCTGCTGAGTGGCGTGACCTGCCTAAAAGAACTTTGATTTAACGTAACAGCACCACAAGCTACTGCTTAAAGTTTAATTAAGACCAGTGGCGGATTCAGGATGTTTGACGGGCGCCAGCACACAGAAAGGACACTGGAAGGGCTTTTGTATGTTGCCTCATTAGTTTTAGCTGGGTGTGCCTTAAAATCTGGCAACTGATTTCATTTTAGAAATTATTTTATCTTATTTTTTTTTTTGAGTTGATGAGAAACAGACCTTTCTTATCAAACTTTGAAAACGGGAAAGTACAAAGCAAAGTGGAACACACCCCAACAAACAAATTTGCAGCAGAAATAAAAGAAAAAAAACAAGTTAGAAGTAGTTGGAAACAGACTATAATGAGGACAGCTTGTTTACAGCACAAAAACATCATATTCATTGAATCTTTTGAATGAAAATTGTAGGAAAATTAATCAATCTATAAATGGCACTAAATGATTGTATTCATTTAACCCAACATGACTGAAATCTACTCGCTTGCAGCTGTACCAACATATTTTTTTCAACCAGATTCAGCCCAGTCTTCTTTGCCTTTCACCAAATAACTAAACTCACACTCACTGAGGTTATTCACTGGTGACACTTTCTACATCTGCGACGCAAGATTCCCACAATTAGACAACATGATTTGATTCGCTCCTGCCGCCCACCTTCTAATTTCCTGCTTTCAGGGTCACCTCTGATGATGTCATGAAAGACAAGGACATCTGCTCCCATTGTGGTGCTTGATTGGCTCAATTTATCTGCATGCAAATCACGTCGGTGGGGACCAGGAGTACACTGGCCTAATTATGCCAAACACATTACTCACTTGGCGCCGTGGCGCCTTGGAAGGATGAAGTAGAGGGAGAGAGCAAGACAGAGAGGAGAAGAAAGAGGAATGCAGTGTTAGAAAGGATGCTATTGGGGCAAGCAGTGGAAAGTAAGATTAGACAGACTGGAGGGGGGGTGAAGAGAACAAAATGATAGTGAGGGTAAGGAATGGTATGGAGTTTGGGAGGAGGCAAGCGAGGGAAAAAGCTGAAAAAGAGAACCAGATGGATTGGAGAGAAACAGGCATGGGTAAATTGTGCATAATGCTAGCCAGGCAAAGTCACAAGAGAGGAAGAGAGGAAGTGGAATACAGACTTCCACAGAGAGCCTGTTGATAAATGACATGCATTATGTGATGTGTCGGCTTGTTTAATAGAAGAGACCTTTTAATAGCATCTAAATGCTGGCTAAGGGGCTTTCATTGCTCCCGGGGCACAGTATTTGTGTGATAAGTGTTGTTACTGATGGAAAGTCAGACTGACACATAAACAGTCTAATGGCTCCCAGATCATCATTCGCGCATTCAGTGCGCCCAGGACAGCCGTGTTTGTTTATGGGCCGTTGTGCTTATTTTTTCATTGTCCTTGCACAGGTGGGGACGTAACGAAGGCCGAGGTTCATGGGTACTGCAGAGGTAGAAAAAGTAGAGATCTCACAACCATCTGGTGCCTGCTAAAGAGGCTGTCAGTGTGTCTGAGTCTGTCTTCCCTGTCCTTTCTGTCCATTTTTTCAAGATAGAGGATATCTCAGAATCTATTTAACATATTTCAGTAAAATAAGGAGGCAAGTAGTAAGCAGGGTTGGTGCTGTTCCTAGAATAATTAATGTTGTTCCTGGCCAACACTGAAACTGACCAATCATGCTGTCGTGATGTCATAGCTTTGCGACTCGTGTTGGTGTTGGCCGTGTAATGCCACAGTTAATGTTGCTAAGTGAAATATCGATGGAGACCTCAACTGGAGTAAGCTGCTGTGGTTGAGTGGGCTACGTATCGGACACTTGATCGAATGATCATGGATTGAAATGTGCTTGGAATTTATTACTCACTTATTATTTTCCGTGTCTTTATATACTACTTGGATAGGTTTAGGCAGCAAATACACTTACACAGGTAAATTCATTATATTGCCATTTATGAAACCTTTTTACATTTTGAAAGATAGTTTTTTAAACCAGGAGGGATACTATAGAAGGATTCCTTGCTTAAAACTGATACAAGAAACTTTTTTGTTTGTTCTGGGCAGTATGAAAAAGAAAAAAAATGTAATCACTTACCCAACAAAGATAAGTTGGACTCCGACCCTGTGACAGGCATAAACAATAACTACTCAGAAATAGCCTTTTGCTGATTGATCATATTAGGTCACATAGCAGCATCTGTTAGGTTGAGACCAGTTAGAAGTTCGTTGCAGTACCTCTGAGGATGTTGGCATAGGCCAGTTGTACCAAATTTCACACATGGCCAAACATCCATTGAATGCATCATGCACTTTAAACCAGATACAGGTGACAAGGTGAGCAATTCTGAAAAATGCAATGGCATTAAGCTCACAGGCGGCGCTACACCAACATGATATAATCTAACTGCCATAACTGAGTATCCCTGAGTTTGAGTCACATGAATGTTGCACAGTTGGGTCTCACACAGACGCCTCATATTCCCAGACAGGATTTGAATATTTTTTCCAAAATTCATGGCAGCCGTCAGCCAATCAGCCTGATTGTTTATTTTGATGCAGATCGGAACCAGATGCAGCTTAAAATGTTCTGCTGTTGTAATAACAAATTTAGTGCAGCCCTGGCGGGGGTACGGCCTGTGCTCTCTCTGATCCCTCTAGTTTGACTTTTTAATGCACCAGTGCCACCTGATTTTCTCCTCCTCTCCTCTTGGAATGAGCCTCATCCTTGGCTCTCTGTCTCCCTGCACTCTCCCTTCCTTGCCAAAGAACGATCCAGCTAATATGATCATTCAGCACTTGTCAAATGGACAAATTGAATTAAGGCTGTCAGATTTGAAAAGAGATATACAATTACTGCTTTTGCAGCCCTTTTTTCCCTCTTACTCTCTTTCATTCTTTCACTGATCCTCGTTTTCTATTTAATCCTCCCATGTCAGTAACGGGTGCACTGCCAAAAATCAGTTGATCTGTTATGTTTCTCAGCTAGTTTTCTATTTATGGACCCTATGAACCTATTGTATTCTTAAGCATTTATGTCAACATCTATTCCATTTCACTGAGTGGGAAACTTATTCATTCGAAAAAATCAAGCCTTTCCAGAACTTGGATTGTATATTTTTTTGTACGTTTTTTTATTTTATTTTCTATTTTTTTAGTCCTCCAACACGGTCTCGCGAGTGCCTTGAAACATTTCCTGCACATGCGAGACAATGTAAAAAGCCGGTTGGAGGAAACAAAGTGAGTTTTTGCAGGAGACGGGGGAAGTTAGGTGAGAACAGACACGTCATTAAAGATTCAGTGATTTCTCGTCGGCCTGTGATTGCTTAATCACCAGCCACTTTTGGATCAGATTGTGCAATCAACTGCCGTGAGTTACCACTTTATTAGACAGTGGCACACGTTGCCAGACTACCGCTAAGCTCTCTGTATGAGGAAACTGATTCTTGGATTACTGTGGAATGAGCAGCGCAAGCCTCGGTCAGTTAATACCTCTGTGTGAGAAAGTAACTCGGGATCAATCCATGCCCTCAGCGAGAGTGATTGACAGCAGCATGGAGGAACATTAATGGTACCTCTGTGTTACACAGCATATCTGGTCAATAACAGAACTTGACACAAGAGACAGTGCAGAGGAGGAGGACTGAAGATAGAGATAGAGACAGAGAGACAGATAGGGGAAGGAGGGCATGTGGAGGTAGAGGCTACTCGTCTGCTTTTAAAGCACTATATTGATTGATAAAAGACCGAGAGTGAACTGTAGAAGAAGGTGAAATACTTAATACATAGTTTTACGGTATATGAGGGTTATCTGTGTGCACTTGAAGGTGTGTGCGTGTGTCTTATCAGGTTTATAAGCAGTGGGATAAGAGAAGGTGGGAAGAGAGTTAAAATAAGCCTCTAACATGTCAAGGTGGCCTGGATGTGAAGCTCGGAGTGATTACAAATGAAATCATTAACTCCCCTTTCACTGCAGGAAGAAAGTCATTAAGACACACATGCTTGACCTGACTTGCAATAAGTGTGTGTGCATAAGTCGGATGGGAGTGGCAGATTAGAGTGTGGTGACAGAGATTTCCTTAGAAAGAAAAAAACTGTTGCTGTTAATGACAGTATGAAGTCAGCGGGGTTGTTCTCTGTAGCGCAGCTCGACTAACAGTGGAGATAAGACGATATTGCGCCATATTTGCCAAATCACATACAAAGCAGTCAAACTGATGAACGATGCTCAGTAGCTCATTTTGCTTGTTTATTTGCTTGAAATCTGGACAGTAATTTCAAGTTATAATAAGATCATAGAGCGCAATATGATTAACCGTTGAATCAAAGCCCAGTCCTACTCTGTGAAATATATGGTATAATGAGTCTGGTATGTTTATGAAGGGTGCCATATGCTGTACAGATTGTAAAGACCTTGGAGGCAAATTAGTTTTCTGGGCTATACTATAAAACAAAAATGATACAAAATCCTTGCTCACTGTCATGCTGACTGCTGGTGTCTTTATTAATTTGCGCTTTTTGTCTGCTTGACTTTCATCAGATATAATCAGAGCGCTGGAAATAACTCTAACTTTATTTTAAACAATTATTTTAACCCGATGCAATCCTAAATGATTTCCAGGGCAACATACAGTAACTGTAGAAAAACAGCAATTTTCGGCGATACAGCTTCCTCATGTCTTTAAAAGTTGCCTTTACTTACCGTCAGGAAACTGATTATCTCAGAATTACCAAATGAAGTAGACTATTAAATTTAACTTGTACAAGCTAAAAAGCTTTAACAAGTGGAAATGATTAGTCTACTTTACTTGGTAATTTGGAGATAATTGGTTTCCTCAATTTTTTTTAAGTAAAGTCACTTTGTCAGATTTTACAATGTAGGCCTGTCACAATTCATACATATTATGACCTGATATCAAGTGATGGTTCCAGCAATTGGTTGAATACAGTGTGTTAGCATAAAGTTCAGGTTGAAAAAAAACAAAAAAAAACAATGATGGGGAAAAAGAAATGGGCTGTCCTGACCGTACTGCTGTTGAGTCTTTTGTTTCAGCTCAAATGAGACCATATTTTTTTGCTAGTGGCATAAGATGAAGAGAAAAAGCAATTAACACAATGACAATTATTCATCAACTTAAAGTTCATGATGGCGACAGTCCCCCACATGACTACCACTCTAAAAATGAATAAAACTAGCCCAACTATTGTTTGTCCCCTCATTGTCCCTCCCACACCCGATGTGCTGGGATAAAGCAATTAAGAGCCCTCTCCCATCACTCCTTCCTGGGAGAGCAGACACTTGGGATTGGGGACGGGTGAGGGGGGTGGAGGTTAGGCTTTGAGGGATGATGGAGGATTGAGGGAGAGAAAGAGAGAGAGTTAAAGGCAGGAGGGGGTGAAGGAAGGGATGAGCCTGTGGCTCCACATATCATGGAGACACAAACAGATGAAGAATGAGAAAGGTCATCTGGAACACACAAAAAGCACATGCGCACACACATGCACAGGGGCTATGAGTAATACTAATGATCATCATTATTCACTTGAGCTGAAGGGCAGAGGAGAACTGGACAGCGTGATGCCATTTACCAAGATCTGCCCTCCACATGTGGTGATCCCAGAGCACTTAAAAACACACATTAGGACTGTAAACAGAAATGTGGATAATTCATTTACCAGGGCAACAACTTCACTCCAGCACCTAAATGAAACTATTTCTGCTGAAATCCTTTTCGTTTAGCCGGAGTTAAGGCATTTTTACAGTATGGCTGACAGTACACAGCAGGAGTGAATCCTAATGGGGATTATAAGCAAAGCTGCACCTGTCACAGCTGCTCCCTGTCTGTCTGTCTGGCTGCCACTGTGTACTCTGGATTGTGTGTGTGTTTGTGTGTTTGTGTTTGTTTGTGCGATGGCCAGTGATGCTCTTGTGTCTATGTGTGGATGTGGTGCAGCTTTGAAGTTTGTGTCTCTGTGCGCATGCTTTTCTGCTGACTCCTGGAAGTATTATTTTTTTGTGGATGCGTGTGCTTGTGTGAATGACATAGATGCGGCTCTCCTGGTGCTTTGAGGCTGGCCAAGAGCTTCGCTTCCAGAGAGTTTGAGTGACAGGAGGTCAAGGAACAGGGGAATGACGTGTCATCCAGCCAGGAACTCTCGCTGCTACGCAAGTGCCGGACGTACGGCCACAGCATGTCAGAAGCAGTTATCTCAAAGACGGTTATAATCTAAGAAATGACTTGCGTCACACCGAAGACAAGGCTCGACACCATTCATTATGTTGCCATTTTGCTCTGTGCGCTGAGGTCTGCAGCTATAATGAGGAGCTGACTAGAAAGGTTTCTCCGTCTTGTTGAGAACACTTTGCGTCAACCTTTTCTGTCGTTGCGTAATGGACTCATTTCCTTTACCCTCATTTATTCATAAAGGATATATCAAACAAATTGAACATGGTCCATCACAGTTCTTGTCATCTTACAGTTGGGCTTAAAACCAAATAGGTAGGTGCTTAGTTAATTTAAATAAAATGTACACATTTAGTAAAACCTGCCTATTTTAAGGTTGAAAAATTAAAAAAAAATGTATTTGATTATATAACACCAGTGAGGAGAAGCACAGTACAGCAAAAGACCAGAATATGGCAACATTTAAACATACCACAAAGAGTTTTTAACTGGTTATGAAACAGTCTCAGTTTAATACTCAGGCCTCTTTATGACCTACATGAGCAAACAAGACCATGGGCAAAAAGGCTATTTGTAAGGGCGGGGGTCGGATTGCAACTTATTTGGATTGGAAAAAATCATAAAATTAAAGGTGCTATATGTAAGAATGTGCCACCATCAAATTCCCATACGTCTTTCTTCCCCTCTTTCATCTAACAGCTAACTTAGCTAACATATTATTCAATTGGCCAAGCTATCGCTACATACCCAATGTTAGCATTAACCTTTGTTTACCTACCAGTCTAGAATAAATGTTACACATAAGTTTGGCATCATTTAAGAGTGAAACACTAATGTTAACTCTGGTTTCGCTTCTTTTTCAGTCACTTCTTTCCTTTTCCGCCAAACTTCTTGCTATATCTTAATCCTATCATCTTATTTTCACTCGCCTTCAAAACAAATGCACGTGTTAGACAGCTCGAGACCTGAGGACACGAGGCAGTGATGCTCATACCACTTTTGTCCACAGGGGCCGCCAGTGTCAACAAGAAATGAAAGCTCCTTGAGGCCGCTTTAAAATAAAGCCGTTTTTAATTAGATTCTTATAGATGTCAGTCCCCTACTGTGTTTGTGAACCCAATTAGAAGCAAATATTTCCGCCTAGAGACAAGTGCGCATCAAAAACCAGAGACTGACTGACAACATTACATAACTTAATACTCTACAGTGAAACCCACTTCAGGGAAATGTCAACGCACCAAACAAGGCTGATGTTGTAAGGGGGGGAAATGTGCAGCTGGTGCACCGGGGTAAGGAGTTCTCATCACCAGAACAAAGGTAGTACATTTTTAAGGTGCTCTAAAAGTACCAAGCACAGGATGGCCTTTTAATGTAGCAAAAGCAGGAATATGAAATGATGAATGTCTCAGAGTGGTCGTCTGAGAGTGGATTGATTCTTCACAGGAGCACATTCAGTGCTAAATACATCTCTTCAAATCACCGGCTCCGATGAGAGTAGACCTTTTAGCTGTGAGTCTGCAAAAAATGCCAGAGGAAAGCAGCAAATAACAGCAGCGGTGAAGCGGGCCGGCTGGTGTTTATTAATGAGTGGGAAAGCAGAACAGAGATACAGTATCCATCCAACAAGGCCAGCGCTTAGATAATGCCACGCAGATGGGTCAGGATGAGCTTAGCATATTAACAAGTTATGTAACTCCAAGTGCTGTGATTGTCTTCAGGCCGTGCGCATGTGGGCGTTGGAGTTTTGCTACTGTATAACTTTGCCTCGGTTTTTCCATATATTGTTGTCAGGGAAACTGTACGGTGACAGGGTGTGTTTGAATGTTGGTTTAAATATGCAGGAGCGTGGTGTGCGGTGGATTTTTATTTTTTTTGCGTGTGTTATGATGTTTTTAAAAACAGCTTCGTTAGGGGGATGAGCTAGCTCCAGGCACGGTGTCCCCCGTGGAGGCCACAACCTTCCCTTCTCTCGTCTCCCCCCGATCTGGGCTGGTGGCAGGCAGAGATAAGACGCCGGCACAGTAAACACATCTCCCTGCCACACACATACACCCGGTTTGAACCTATTGTGTAGGGGAAGATGCCGGGAAAACCTTGGACTGAATGGATGGATTGGTCTGGCTATGTTGTTGTTGCTGCTGAATTTTCTGCTGCCAGAACAGAGCCTGATTGATAAATGTTGTCTAAGCACAAAATTGATGTAAAAATCATTGTGCTACCAGCTGGAATCCACAAAAACAAACTCTGTGTGTGACTGTATGCCCCTCGATCAAAACTCAACCCTGACCCAAAAAACTCTGGTAGATATGGAGTTTAGGCTACACCAGTCTAATCAAATACAATCCAATGCCATAGCCTCACAGTAAATAACATTTCTAAACCCGAAAAAGGTGTTGCAGCTATAAGTTGAGTCGCATTGGGTTGTATTAGATATTCCGTATGTGCAATATCATGTCCCAATCATGTATGTAAATGTAGTGTAGGAAACATTAGAGCATTTCTTTAGGGCTTGGATTTTCCAGTGTGCTCCCCTTGTTTTTGTTTTGTGCTCATCTCAGTCAAACTTTAACGGTCTCCTACTTTATTTCTCCAAGACTGACAGCCTGACTGCCTCTGCCTGTACCCTATATCTGTAAATCCTCACTTGGAGCGGTATATACTTCACCCTGAAGCGCTGTCAGTTGTCTGACATTCCCTCGGGACACTCTTGCATACTCCTACTTAAGGTTCACCGACGGTGAGGCAGTGTTAGTATGCAGCACAAAGCCGTGAGAAGAAGAGAGGAAAATTTTTTGGAATTGTAAAAATAATCCACTTTCTCCGCATTTGAGTTTATATTTGTACTTGCTGTGACACTGTAAGTACGACTCAGAGGCACTTCCTTCTTCTCTTTTTCAAAACCATTTATTTTCTTTGTTTGCAGGTTACTTCCTGGAGCTGCTCAACCGCTCAGAGATCAGTCTACAGGAGACTTTCACTCAAACGTATGGCTTACTCTACTCCCAGAACTGGCAGGTCTTCTCTGACCTTTACACGGATTTGAGGCACTACTACCGAGGCTCCAATGTCAACCTGGAAGAGGTGCTCAACGACTTCTGGTCCAGGCTGCTGGAGAAGCTCTTCCAACAGGCTAACAAGCAGTATTTCATAGGTACATCTAGCTGGGTTTTTTTTTTTTATACAACACCAAATGACAACAAAGAGGTTAATGTTGCGTTACGAGCACAGGTTTATTAACTGAGAAGAGAATGCATGAGATAAAAAAACAAAAGGTGTTGAGATTATTTATCCATCTAGGTTGTATTGATGTGAGCTGCAGAGTTTGGGAGGTATTGGCCGTCTGCCTTCTGCCGCCAAAAAAAACACATTTTAAAAACTCAACAGCAAAGTCTCTTTCCAGAAATCATGACCTAGTTACTCAAGATAATCCACAGACCTTGTTGTGAGCTGTATCATGTTGCCAACTGTATCAATGCACAGAAGCAAGCTGCAAGAGGCTGTAATGCTATCTACCCTAGTTTGCCAGCCTCTTGTCTTTGAGTACATGCACGCTTCCTTCTGCTGGGCGATACGGCCGGAGGCTGTAGTTCAACAGAAAGAAAATAGTTCCTACATGAAATTGCTCCCAGCAAGGTCTGTGGATTATTTTGAGTGGCTGCAGCAGAGTGCCATTATATTTGAGAGAAGGCAGACATCTCTGCAGCTGATGTCTCCAAAACTGGACACCTCACACCAAAACCATCTGGACTGATAAAAAGCACTGCAGCTGAAGCTTTTTCGGATTCTTTATTATTCTTTCGATGAAGATTTTAATGATGTGTGTGTCGGTTACAGGTGAGGACTACTTGGATTGCGTGTCTAAGCAGATAGAGACACTGCGGCCCTTCGGAGAGACGCCCCGTACGATGAAGATGATGGTCACGCGCACGTTCGTCGCGGCACGTTCCTTTGTTCAGGGGCTGGTTGTCAGCGGGGAGGTGGTGCGCAAGGTGTCCCAGGTAAAACCTCTCTTCCCCCCCATTTGTTTTCTCTCCTGTCTATTTCTTTTTGCATGCATCTCATCACTGATTAGTCTCTTTCCCCGCAAGGTTATAGTCCCGTTTGCCTGCTTTTTCACTGGTGTCTAATGTGCTAATGTTCTCTGCTCCCACTACATGCTCATCTGTATTCATGTGTTAAAGGGTCGGTATTCATCTCTCCTTGATGTGAACACCTTAACACACACACACTCACACACAGGCCTGTTTTTACCAGTCCATGCGCATAGTATAAAGCAGTGGCAGATCAATGTTGGTGGAAACGAAAGGCTCCATAAAGTATGGCCTGCGGCTCAGACAATCAGCCCCTGCAACAACAGTTAATGTCAGCTCCACGCTGAAAAATGTCTCCCTGGGCCGCGGGGAGGGTTAATATCTCCCGAGAGAAATGGTCCCCTCGGCGTATAAGACAAGAGTAAGGTTAAGATCAGAGCAAGACTAGGAAATCATTTCAGCTCCTGAGAGGGAGGTGGCCGGTATTGACGCACCAGTGAAAAATATCTCCCGTCAGACGCTGGGCAAGGAGAGTGTGGAGAGCAGGGGCCCCGTGAGAAATATACACATCCTTTAAGAAAACCGATGCCGGACCAGAGATGAATATTACAATTTTTTTTTCCTATGGTGAAATATTACAAGGTCAGGGTGTGTGTGTAAGCACGAAAAGGGGGAAAAAACAGTGGCATGACGAAATTGGTTGTGTTGCCGGTACGTGACTGCAAGGCCACAGATTTGGATGCGTGTCAAAAAAATAATCTATATGATCCTTTTCCCTTTCAGTCTGATGTATGTGTTCCGCGAGGCACTGTGGGCGGCACACACTGTACTGTGCGCTAGCATCAGAGTTAGACAGCCTGGCCAAGCAACATCTCTCTCTGCTTCACTTTGGCCCAGAAAGTAGGCGCCACCCACACAGAGGGACCTGAGGATGTCTCAATTAGGGACCTGGATGCAGCAAAGCATTGCACATGCACATCCACAGGGGACTAAAATCAGGAATAACAACGAAAACAGCTAGTCTAGCGTAGCGGGAAGCTGGTGAATAACAGGGCACAGACAGTGACGACTGAAACTGGGGCTCAGGTAATCATGCAACCCGTCTAACGGAGCTAGAGACATGACAGTTACTGCTTAACACAAGTGGACAGCTCGTACAAGTGTAAATGCCCCCAAGACGCATTGATTATACCCATTAATTTAGTTAGGTATATATTTTAGGTTATCTATTCATATGTTGGTATTCATAAGCAATAGAAAAATATAGCTTAAGGCCCAGGCATGTGTCAATAATGCCTATGTCTGGATCCTGCCCAACTAAGACCACATTTGGAGCTGGCCTGGGCCGTGTGTGCACATGTGTCTTCAGACACATTAATAGACCGCCTACTCAACTGACGTCCTCCGTGAAACAAGAAGAAGGAGCCACGACGACAGGCAGAGTGGATGACATGCTGACTAGCCTACATGTTTGGGCTCTCCTAACCTGCCAATGTTAGCAGCAGATTTTTATGAGCACACTGTCTGCTTCAACCGATCTAACTATTAAACTGCAACATCCCCTGAATCCCTCAAGAAATCACACAATTGTGAGATTTGTTGAATGAAGAGAAACTTAAAAAGCTTTGCGAAACGGCTTCAACAAATTCAAATTTATTTGAATTCTCTTGTAAATTGTCTTGTCAATTCGGCATTTAACGTAATACATTAAGTTGTAGCTTCTTTCCTTGTAAAAAGTGTCAGTTTTTCGCAGCAGAGCTGTACCTGCCTGTCTGCTTCTGTGTCAAATGCTTCTGAGCAGCTGTTTGAACACACTGTTTCAACATATTTCACCATTCACACTAAATGTATGAAAGAAGACATTTCATTGATGGTTAAACTCAAATTTAAGAAATGCAGCAAAAAGTAGTAGGAAACTTATTTCCTATATTGTTTTTACCCGCTGAGAAAGTTGCCAGACTCCCTTAAAAAATGCTCCATTTATTTCCATTATTTGTTTTTAAGTTTGGAGAAACATTATAAATGTTGTGAAACTCTGTCGATGACAGATTCTTAATTATTTTGGCCCTCTTATAAATTCGGCAAGTACTTTTCATTAAGTTCTTTCTTTCTTTGTGTAAAATCATTGTGTCCCGATGTGGTCACGCGAGATGGATGTCGAGAGACGTGATAATGCCAAGTGTGAACTGAGGGTTAGACTCAAGCAAGCAGACAGGGGAGTAAGGATCAGAATTAGCATGGGCAATACACTGAGGTGAAAATGCTATTTATGATTTGTGTCACATGGGTTTACCCTTCATAGGTCTGCCTGCAAGACGCTAAACTACCAATCGCTCTCTTAGTGCATAAGAAACACATGCACACCTCAGCATTCTATCTTTCCCCTCCAACGAGTGATGCTAATTTCCACCATGCGGCTTCTTCATAATGCACCTTTCCCGTCTGATGCCATTTCGCAGGTCCTGAAGGACACTGAGCGATGTGTTCATTAAGCTGGCTAGGGAAAATGCGTAAATAATTAGCACGGCTTTTACGAAATTACCAAATGTCATCCCGGCGCTAATGCCAGGGCACTGGAGCCGCTGCCACTCTGAATGAGGTCACTGAGTGCCTTCTGCCCTATTTACACACACTCATCAAAAGTCTGTATTGCAAGGATAGTCACTATGGACACACTTGGACGATCTCTGTAAAAAGGGAATTACCAAGCTCGGTCCACTGAACTGTGCGAGAAGACGGAATGTGTAATTTTTTCCCTGAATCATCCGAGTTGAGGCCAGCTCGGTACAGTTTGACTGGAAAAGGAGTCGACTTCGACCAACTGCTCAATTTCGTATTCACAATCTGTACGTTACTGTCGTTCTACCCCAGCGCAGAATCGGCACTGTGCAGTGCTAAATGCAGATTGGAAGAGCACTGTGATGGGAACAAATGAGACAGTGAGAGAAAGTGAGAGGAAGAAAAAGTGACAAACTCCAGCTACTGCTTTCATGTCCCTTTATTACTTACACAATCCTTCTTCCCCCAGTAAACTGTACTGATATTTCCCAGAGCTGTGCCCTGCACTGTCCTCTGTCTCCTTTAAGTGTCAATAGCTCGGTGTGCTTATGTGGATCCTTGCTTTCCCCTCCTTTTCCTCTGTAATTCTATCTTCGATTGATTGGGCCCTAATGAGACAACCGCTCTATTTATAGCTATGTATTGCCACTTAAAGGGCCCAGTGACTGAAGATGTTTACCACACGCTGCTCAGGGAAGTATTACACTGCTTGAGAGAGTAAAGCTGGAGGAAATAAAATGAAACATGTCTCCGTGCGCGCTCCGAACGCCTTTGTGTTCGCTACCAACTTGAAACTAGCATGAAACACGACATGAATCCGTGCAATGTTTTTAGGTGGATTAGTCATGAGAAATCAGAGCTGCAGTGAAAGGTGATGAAAGAGTTTCATGAAAAAGGGAGGCAGAGAGAGATCGAGATGCGTGGAAGAAGGAAAAAAAATGAATAATTTGAGGGATGTTTTCTTGTAAGAGGGAAAAAAGAGAGAAGAGAGCAGTCAGATGCACTCTGTCTTTCTGGTTAAGAATTAATTCCTCCCCTGCTTTCGCTCCGGGGCTGCACCAGTTGCTGTGTCCTCAACTTTTTACGGACTGCTTTTATTCCCTCGGGCAGGGGAGTGGAGGAAGTAGGCCACGCGCCACATAGCTCACTCTGGAGGCAAGGAGTCTGGATCAGCTCGCTCTATAACACGAGGGGGGGGAGAGGTCGCTCATATATCCTTACTAATTACAGAGGAAAGACAAGCAGAGAGAGCGAGACAGGCAGAAGAGTCTCGGGCTCGGCTGCTCCGGGCAATATAGAAAGTACCGACAGGTATGGGGAGCATGTTGTGAAGGTGAGGCAAGGACAAGTAAGGCTGTGGGGGTTAAAATGTAGCACAGTCATCTCATAACCCTAAAACCTAAAACGATCTCTTGACATCTCCTGAAAGGCGAGTATAGTATATGCGATCAGTTTCTTAGTCAGAAAATGTATCAGTAACTGTTTTGATTGGCAATAAACCATTTGTGATTTATTTAAAGGTGCAATGTGTAAGAATTGGCCACCTGTTGTATTCATACTCCAAACAAACAGGGGGCAGCATGTAACTAGAGTAACCAGTAACTGCTGCTAGCTGCTAGCAGGTGTTTAAGCCGGCTCTGCCCAGACCACTGGAGGAGTGTTAGTGTTGTTTACTATCGGACTATCACCTTTTAAGGTACAAAATGCCTAGGGGCTAGCTGGTTAGCATGCTAAATTTAATAGATATTCCTGCAACACACATATACATAGATGTCTTTTACATAATCTGAAAACTGTTATTTCTTCACTTTTTTTTTTATCATTTTAGTTAATTTGTGAAGGGTTTAAACTAATAAACTACACATTGCACCTTTAAGATGATATAAGCCCATCACAGATATATCATATCGGTGTATAAGTTGTCCCACATGCGGCTATATTAGAATGTCTTTTTTTACAGAACATGCAGAAAATTATCCTTGGGGTTAGGGTTAGGGTAAAGAAAATGGTAAAATATGTTTCCAAAATCCCAAGATGGCGTCTTCAATGTCTTGTTCTGTCCCCAACCCAAAGATATTCAGCTGACTACCACAGAGGAAAGAAAATATTCACATTTAAAAAGGTGGAATCAGAGAATTTTAGAGAAAAAACTACATTTTCTCAAAGATTACTCAAACCCATTTAGTGATTATCAAAATAATTGGCAAAATAAAGGTAATAGCTGACAATTAATTTATTAATTGATTATTCATTGCTGCTTTGATGTTTTCTGAAAATCACAGTTATCACAACAAAGATAATCCTGAGTTTTCAGCCCTAGGTTAATGAGTTATTACCGCGGCAGCCCGTCTTTCACAGTGCCTGGTGCTCCACAGCTCCAAGGTTACAGAGGAAGTTGTCAACATCAACGTCCAATTAACACCATGGAGGTGTTACACGCTGTTTCATGTCTGTTGTGCGTGGCCTGGGATTCCCAGCATTAATACTGTATGGATGATGTAACAGAAACTAGATTAACGACTGTCTGTCCTTCATTAACATCACCCTGGGTTTTTTTGGGGGGTGGGGGGGGGGTTAACTCCCCTGCCACCGCTCCTCGGCGAACCTCGTTGCTTTTTTAACTCTTTTTCTCCACTCATCCCTGCACACTCCCTCTTCTGCCTCACCAAAAAAGCATTCATCTGACTCATCCCCGGCTAATGAGTGGTAGGGTAAGGACGGGAGGAGGGAAGAAAAGGAGGGCAGGAGTGAGGCTCTGACTCATGTCTCATATGACTTGAGATTAAGCCTGGGAATGTGGTTATTGCTTTTCTGTGTCACTTACTTCACTTTATTCTGTCCTCTTCTGGCAATAATTACTAAAATGCTGTTGGTCGCTTTAATACATCACAGATACACTAAGGCTTAATTTAGGCTTATTATGTATTTTTGATTTTTTTTTAGTTTTAGATTTAATATAGGGATGAAACAGTGTCAAAATAAATAGCTTTTGCTTTATGTGGATCAAATATGATTAGATTAAGTTTTAATGATCCATGCGGGGAAATTGGGCTGATGCACCCATAAATAGTCACCGAATACAGCCAAGACTAAAAACAGAGCACAGTGAAGGACGTTGGAAACTGTACAGCCGACGTGTTTGACACTAGAGCTGGTGAAGGAAAGCACTGCAAATAATGCAGAAGAAAATATGAAAAGAGTGCAGCCAATTCTGAGACGCACACAATAAGTACGCCGTGGAGGACGAGTGCTGCGGATGAACTGGCTTTGTTAATGCTGAGTATCGTCAGCAGGGGACAATTCTACTGTCCGTGGTCTGTTTTCACGTCCAATAACGCTGAGCAGACTAACAACCAAACCAAACTACTGACAGGTCCAGAGTGTCTAAGATTTGTTTTCCCACCTGATTCCTATTGTTGTCCTATTCCCACTGTATATTTGCTTAAAAGCTGGTTTTAACTGTGACTTTGCTGTTGGAGGAACAGTTTCCAGGAAAAGCATCAGGCTGGCCCAGATGTCAGCTTAGAGGAGCTTTGTATGCGTAGCTGGGCTCGTTCCACCTCTCTCTCTCCCCCTCTCCCCCCCATCTCTCTCTCTCTCTCTCTCTCTCTCTCACACACACACACTTCCTGAGGTTTTGTATGCATAGCTGTACTCTCTTGTGAACAGAGCTTACTGGTATTAACCCAGTTTCACTTTTCACGCACCAAGGCCCTTTCCTGGGGGAACAGCCTCGTGGGATAGAGAGAGAAATGGAAGAGGCAGGAAGGATGGAGTGAGGGGCTGAGAATACTTGTATGAATGTCAGGGCCTTTTCATCGCATGTGAAACAAAAAGTGAATTCTCCCAAAGTGGTTTCCAAGGAAACTGTGCTGAATGAAAGTCTGGTGCAAACTAAAAAAAAGGTCACCACAGGAGGTGACCTCCCACGGTTCTGTGACTGTCATTGTCTGGCCACAGAAATTTCCATCTTTTCATCTGTTAAAGCCGAACACTTGTTTAACTCTCCTGTACAGTAGCAACAGTTAAAGTGGTCGAATTCACGCTTTGACCAACTGCCGCTTTCATTTTTATCTTTCAGGCTATTAGATCATACATGCTTGACTAAACAGTAATTTTTCATCCAGGTGGTGTGTGTGTATTTTTGTCTGTGTCCTACCTCAGGTGCAGCTGAGCCAGGAGTGCACGAAGGCCATGATGAGGCTGACTTACTGTCCCCACTGCCGCGGCATGGCCTCTGCCAGACCCTGTGCCAACTACTGCAGCAACGTCATGAAGGGCTGTCTGGCCAACCAGGCTGACCTCAACACCGAGTGGAGGCATCTGGCAGGTGTGGAGCGCACACACACACACTGACGCGTGCATCCGATTCAGCCATATGTTTGCTCAAAGGTTCACCCGACACATGATGTTACTTTGCAGCAGAATCGCTCGGTCAAAGCTCCACACATGAAACATTTCACGCATACTTCAAGCTAACTGCGTCTCCTGTCTTTGCAGAAACAATGATACAGGTGGCCGATCGCTTTGATGGACCATCTGGTGTGGACAGCGCGGTCCCCTCACTCCCATATCGCATATCAGAGGCCATGCTAACCATGATGGATAATATAGAGACCATCAACAGCAAGGTCAGAGCACACATGGTACACACATACAGCTGCAAACAGCTGACCACACCATATGAACAGAGAATACACGGACAGCAATTTATTGTGAGATGACACACAATGTTGCACTCACCACCAAAGCCACTTAATACCTGAAAATATTTTAACAGTACTGATCCCAAACTAAATTCACACCATACTCACTGATTTCTGCAAATGGCAACTCACTATTGAGTTTGTATTTTGGCTCAAGTCGCAAAGTAGAGAGCTGTGCAGACCTGTAACATACAACAGACCCTCGATATCATCGGAATACGCAGCATTAGTAGGTGTGATGGTCATACTTCAGTTGTGACCATATAATCACCTATTTCCCTTGATTATTAGAGCAGTTAACTCTGTGCCACTATTGTGACAATTATTAATGGAGCAGAACACTCTTGTTCCATCGCAGAAGCTTCTTCTGAGAGGAAACTAATGTACCGGTGTATGCTGTTCAGAGTGTAGAAAATGTTAGGTAAGGTGATTAGAGCAGAATATGTCTGCATGTTGCTCTAGTCATAGCAGCATGCTGGGATGCTACAGTGTAGGTCTCTGTAACAAAAGCAGCCCGATAAAGAACTCAAAATACGCCCTTGCCAAACATTATACATCGCTAAGTTCAACAGCAATGCTATCATTGCCAAATGTATTGTTACAGCTAGTAAGTAACCCCATAAATACTTTGACAGCATTACTTAAATTGGTTTTCTGTAAACAGTTCTTTCCCCCTGGTCCTAAAATCACCTTATGTAAGTAGATACAGTATATTATCATGAATAAAATAAGTCTTTATGAACATGTAGACCAGGACTGCCCAAAGTGGGGCAGTTCAACTCAGCCCAACAGATGTTTTTAGAAAGAAATCATATATTTAAAGGTGCAATATAAGAATAACATTCAAAAATGAACTAGAATTATTAACATAATGTTGATATGAGAAGGATTATGTTAAAGACACATCTGCTGGAGTTAGCTGTTAACTGTTACATATTGTACCTTAATGTTGTTTTATCTTTGTGAGTAAAAAACTCATTAAATATGTAGGATCCTTTAGTCTTTATTCGTTGTCACAATCCGAGAACACCGGGCATATTTACCCTTTGACGTCAGTTAGGCTACAAAATACCAATTTGCATCCTAACAATCCAATAAAATAGGTGTCTGCTTTTGGTCAGAGCGTTACCATTAAGTTTCATTTTTGGCCCCATGACGCATAAATTAGATTAACAATTCATCTTTTCGCTTTCTGTTCCCTTGTTCCTCGTCCTCCCTGCCCAGAAAACACAGACAGAATGATTATGCAATCTACAAAAAGGTTCAATTATATTAAGAATACATTTTTAACAGATGTTTGTTGCAAATCACAGAAAGTGTTGCAGATGAGAACATCCATCAGCCGCCATATAATGACACCTTAACTCTAGTTAGACTTAAATATATGTAGATTGTTTTTTCCCGCTCGAGGGAAGTCAAAGTCAAATTGGTGAACATATATCGATAAAACTGACTGCATTATTTTTTTTAAAAGCCCTGAAAGCTTACTGTCTTAATCAGGTTCTTACTTTGAATGAGGTGGTCCTATATTACTATATATAACAGAAGAGATATAGCAATTAAAATGAGATGACAGTTGTAGCCAGGCAGCTGTCAATCAAAACCGTTGAACGCACACCCACACAGTCCCGTTAAAGCAGATTAGCTGATTAGCTTCTCTCTTTTTTTTTTTTAAATGAATATTTAATGTTGCGGAGAAATACTTGAGATATGAACCAAGTTTTCAGGGGCTTTTAAATATTCATATCACCTGTTAAAGCAGTAGAAATAGTAGTAAGGAAATAAAATATCTTAACTTTCTTGCCACTGGGCAGGCTATTACCGTCAGTTCAGTGACCCCGCTGCCTCATTTCCCTGACATTCATTTGTTTGTACAATTAACACCTATACTACCACTAAATTAATGCTGTTGAAAAGCTCCAAGTGCCTGATTTTAAAATAAAAGGATGTGAGTCATGACAGAGCCTGCGGGCCAAGCGTTTACTTCACTGTTTAATGGTGTTTGAGCAACAGTTTTTATACGAGCCCTTAAAAGGCACGGGCAGCGATGGAAATCTGACTGAGTTGTTTGGTGAAGGTAGACGAAAAGACAAAGCGTCCACTGTGCTGGTTGTGCTGTTAAACAGCCCGGCTGGCTAGAGGTGAGCCACGGCCTGGCGGACTGCCTCTGACCTGGTTCAGAATGGTAATCACATACAGCTTCAGCCTCTGATCTCCATCTCTGGAGGAAAGCGCTGTGTTGATCCCATAGCAGTCGATTCGTGACTGTGCTCCAGTATTACGTTAGACACAGTGTAGGACAGATTATCTCCTATTTACATAATCTGTTGACATCAAAAACCATATGCTGGGTTATGTACTTTTCCCATCAGAACACCAAATACTGATATAAATGAGTGCAGGAAGTAAACATGCTTGAGGAATCTGCCACCGCTCAGACAACAGCCACATTTTTAAATGTCCATTATTCCGTCTGCGAGCCGCGCGGCGGCGGCAAGTTATGCCGAACGACACGACTGGAAGCTTACGACAGGATTATTTTATAGTTATGTGTGAAGGTTCAAAGGCTCCAGGCTCCTCTAAGCAGGCCAGATTGGATGACAGATTGACTGCAGTCTTACTTTATTCCCTGGGCTCCGTTTATGAAATGTAAGCCCCGTAGGGACAAGACGTACTTTCTGAGCTGGGAATCATTCTGCCGGAGCGATGGTGTGATTGACTCTTGGGGGTCATGCAAATAACCAGTAACCGCTCCTCACTGTTGCTTTTCAAAGGAGGAGCTTTGTGTGTACGAATACGCTCGTGTTCTTTGTGCCCTTGCAGATGGTGCGACAAATGTGAAATGCTTTGCTGATGCAGTATGGGTTTATGGGATTCTATTCAGAGAGCAAGTTCAAGTGTTAGATGTCAGTCTTGTTAACACCAACACCAATAAAGATCCGTACGAACTACATATGGTAGGAAAATAACCTTTATAGAGCGAGCCTGCAGTTAGTCACCACTTGAAAATGAAGATGACTTTGACGACGAGGCAGTTTGACCTGTGTTGGTCCGTACAGTGTTTGAAGATTTTAACTTTTTCTTTTCCGCTTTCTCTTCGCCCCAGTTGTTCCAGTCGTGTGGCTCCCTCAGAGAGAAAGAAACCAGCGGCACAGGGGTCGATGACTCCATGAAGAGAGGGAAGGTTGTAGTGGAGGACAAGTTGGCATCCAGCTCCAGCAAAATGGACAAACTGGTTAGTATTTACCTGACTGGATCTGTGCCCTTGTTATTGCTCCCTGATGGCCTAGTTCAGCCTTTTCAAATGGATGGTTTATGATGCTGCAGCCATTGATCATCACGGGCAATTAAACCCCTTCTGCTGTTCATTTAACCTTTATACAGTCGACTACGGGGTGATTATATGTGAATGAATTCTTGGATGGATGAATGAGTCAGATGACCGAGCACTGCGGTTGGTTATTGAGGGAGAAAGTGTTTTTCTTACTCTCCTGCCTGAGTCAAGCATCATGCAGTGATTTCGGGTAAAGTGTGAAAGCTCATGAATCTGCTCTTGTCGACTGTGCCTCAGGTGTCAGATGTAACCATGAAACTGAGGGAGCTGCAGCCGTACTGGGTTTCTCTCCCAAGTGTTCTGTGCAGCGACAGAGTGGCCACTGGAACAGGAGCCGAGGACAAGTGTTGGAACGGCATGAGCCGAGCCAGGTGGGGCATAAAAAACCAGGAGAGAAATGAATTTCAAGATAACATATCAAAGTTATAAAAAGTTGACCTGGTACCTCGGGAAATTATGTTTTTTAAAGCACAATACACTGAAAACTGTGAGTTGCTGCTGAGGTGACCAGACATCTCTAAATCTAATTTTTCACAAAACTGTTTTTTCTTTTTTGGAATATACTCAATTGTAATCACAAACTATGGCGCAGGTGTTTCCAGCCATCGACATTCTTTCAATAATGGGGAATAGGAGTTACTGAGCGTCCTGGGGTGATGCATACTAGCTGTCATTGCTACTGTCACCGCTCATTTGTCATCTGTCAGTTGTTCGTCATCACAAATGTATAAAGTACACGCAAGAGACGAATGGCTTTGTCAAGATAAGCACCCGACAGAGGCAAAGCTACGCTATATTACAAAAATGAAGTAAGTCATGATAGGATGATGGTAAACTAAAATGATGCTAGCTGAATGAAAGCAACACATTGGCTCATCATGCATGATTAATCTACCGGTCTCTAGCAAAATGAAACAAATTATCTTAACCTACATTTATGTTTAACTGTATATATATTGTATATACTGCAACATTTTGTAAAATGATTTTAACCCCCTATATATATATATGTCTCCCCAAGAGATAAAGCTGTATATTATAGCTCAACTGAGTTCGTTTTCATAGAAAAACATCCTACTTGCAGATGAAAACGCAACTAGAATGGCACTCAGTAGAGCGCATACCTTCAGCAAGGCACAACAGTCCCCTTTAATTTGATCAAGTCTAACCCAATATCAAATATAACAAAGTTTAATCTGAAACATACAGATTTTTATTTGGATCTGCATCAAATTGTACTCATTAATAAATATGCCAGATTATTTCCTTCAAGATCTCTGCATATTTCCCTGAAAATCCCCTGACAGTCCACACCAGAAGTTAATGGGGTCTATTCTGGGCCAAGACACATCGTCAATCCAAGTTTCATAGAAATCCACTCTGTGGTTTTTGTGCAATCCTGCCGACAAACCAACCAAACAACCAACAAACAAACACAATACTTTTTTTAGTCCTATTTGGTCTGACATGACCAGCAGCGTCAGGTGGCTTATGTTAGCTAACATTAGCGATCTTTAAATAGATATTGTTGTGTAGTATTGAGTCTGCTGACTCTATGACTCACAGTGTATTCTATGGCTACACACCATTTTAGCTTGTCACATATAACACACAAATCAATTGTTTCCCATTTGTGGTCCCATCCCATTCACTCTGTCTGGTTTCCTTCCTTCCTGGTCTTCTTCTTTAACAGGCCACTGTTCATCAAAAGTCACATTAATCTCCAATTAACTGTGTTGAATTGTTGAAAATGTCCAGCCTGTGTTTCACATGTTAAACGAGTGTTCATGTGTGGCAGGTACCTTCCAGAGGTGATGGGTGACGGCCTAGCCAGTCAGATCAACAACCCTGAGGTGGAAATCGACATTACCAAGCCAGATATGACAATACGCCAACAGATAATGCAGCTGAAGATCATGACGCACCGCTTGAAGAACGCTCTCAACGGCCAGGATGTGGACTTTCAGGACACCAGTGAGTAGTTTCACCATCGCAGCCCACAAGTTTCCAAAGAACATTCAGAAGAAACTCCCTTTTGGATGACTAACAGATGATTTAAGCTTTTAAGTTCTAGATTAAGGGAAATAAACAACTCTGACTATTTCTTTCCATCTGTGGAGGCAGCAAACTATCATTTTGAATAATTGAGGTCAAATTTTGTACGGCATAATGAAAGTAAAATTCTCATCCTTTTTTTCTGAAGCCTGCACCTGGACAGCCGACCTCATTTTTCTTGCTGGTAGTCAAGCAGATACTGCATGTGCACAGTATGTTTAATATGTATGAGTATGCGGCAGCGGTCTTCATATGTTAATTTTAAAAATACATAGCCAACACCATTTTGTAAATGTTATGTGTGTCATACCAATAAGCTCACAACCTGCCTCCCTGTCCATAGGTGATGATGTCAGCGGTTCAGGGAGTGGCAGTTGCGCCGACGAAATGTGTTCCCGGGGCCCGCGCCTCGTCGTCCCAGCCACTCAGCCACCCATACTCTACCAATACCCCGCAGAAAACGAGAAGGTGAAAGCCTCGGCCAACCAGAACCTCCCAGGCATCAGCATTTACATGCTTTCACTGCTCACTTTGCTGCTGCGGCGATAATTGACGGGGGGAATCCACCAACTGGGACTGAGTTTGGGACACAGGGGTTGGGGAGAGTCTGAAAAAGGGGGAGAAAGGAGAAGCTGGGGGTTAGTTACTTTGCCAAAACTTAACAAGTATAAGGAAACAACAAAAAAAAAGATTCACTTGGATGGACTTCCTTTTGGTTTTGGATTAGAACAAAAATGGAATTTCGAGTATTCATAAATGTTTCAGTTCTGCTCTTTCCTTTTGTTTCTCGCTATATTATGACACCATTAGAGCTGGTCTTTTCGCATCTTCTAATGTTTTGTTTCTGGTGTTTGGGTTCTCTGAGATTATATCTGTACCTAAGACATGTGTATGACTATATTGTTAACAGTATGTTGGTGTTGACACCACGGGGAGAGGGAGAGTGGGGCTTTGAAGAGGTGCTCAGATACATATATTTGATATTCCACTCCTTTAAAAAAAAAAAAAAAAAAGCACTTGTGTTCAGTAGAATTATTTATTTATTAATAACTCAAACAAAAAGACCCCAGAGTGGTTTTAATAACTCTCCGATATTTATAGAAATAGAACCACAAACCTAAATGACATAAAATATTGATGATTTTAGAAAAGGAGGATAATCTGGACACCACGACCCACTGGGCCTCTTAATGCATTAAGCCTCACAATATCGCTACACACAGCGAGGATGAGAGCGCTCCGCGTCAGCACTTTTTTGCCATTTCATCATGTAAGCTGTAATAATAACCGTGATCACATTCGCACTGACATGATCGTCTAATGTGGGAGTAACGTGACCCGTCCGCCACTCCATCCTCTCATCCCTACAACCCCCCACCCGCCCCCTGCTGAGGCAGATCTCCCTCTCTCTCCAGACCCCGCTGGCTGTGTAGGATCAACTCGAGAGGTCTGGTGTAAGCAAAACACATGCTAGGCCGGGTCCAGGTTCTCAGATGACAGCAGCTTCCCACTATAGAGCGCTGTATGTGGAACCGGGGGTGTCGGTTTTAAAGATCGCTCTCACAGCAAAGGATTGACAGTTCATGACTTTTGAAACGTGTAGCAGAGCAGAAATGTACACAGAGGCAGAAACACTGCTGTCATGTAGCGCTTTTTTTTTTTTTCTCTCTTCTCAGTATTCTTTTTTATGCTCACAGCAGAAGCGTAATATGCATAATTTTGTGTGCTCCCTGCAAAGGATCAGTGCTCCTGTGATTAGCATCATAATTGCAACTACCAATGTCATACGATTTTGTCTAATTGCAGCAATGATCACAGTTAAAGCCACACCGTGCACGTCTTTTGAAATTGTACTACTATTTGTATGGCAGACACAGCAGTGTACATATTTTTGATTGCTTCTTTGTTGTTTTCTAAAACAGAAAAAAAAAAAATAGCCAATTAGGTATCAAAATTTTAGAACGGCCTGATAATTGTATGCTTTAACTCGTCTGTCATAGTGTATCCATATCTGCCTTCCATTTTTCTGCAACTTTTTCTATATCAGTGCCTCTTTTCTTCCCACCCACCCCCCACCCCCCCTACCCCTACCCTTCTCCTCGCTCATCAGTTATAATGACCTTTAAAGCGTTCGTCATGCTTCTACATGATGGCAAGGCAATATGACAATGACACAGTGCTTCATTACGTGTCAACCTTACTGGGAATGTTGTTGGAACACAGCGAAAAAGGCTTTTACCTGATGAGAAGCTTGCCGGGGAGGAAACACATACCGCATTTTTTTAAATTTTTTATTATTATTTCAAAGAAACGTCAAAGCTCTCATTTAAGAACGCTGTGTGCAGGATGATGGGACGACGCTTGCGTGTGTGTGTGTGTGTGTGTGTGTGTGCGTGTGAATGTGTGTACTTGTCTTTGGTCGGTAGAGCAAATGAGGGATGGACGGCAGAGCCTTTATAAATCTTGTTAGGATGGCACCGCAATGAAATATGTATTGAAATGTATTGGAAGTAATTGCATGACGGAGTGCTACTCAACTGACAGCAATGGGAGATTAATATAGCTCGTTTTTCAAAAAAAAAAAGAAGAAAAGAAACGGTATTTCAACCTACGGCTGTAATAACTCCCCGTCTGTACCGATGGTGTCTGTGCTTGTCAGTATTGAACTTGTATATGACAGAGAAACTTAATGTGGAGGACAGAAATGGACAGTTGCACACTGGGACAATCTGTTATAATTTCATTTCATGACAGTTGATAATAGTGCAGATCCCATTAAGTAGTTGGGGGGCTCCTTCAAAGTTTGAGAAGCACATCTGTTAGATACTTAATTACTGCTCTCAAAATGCTTGTTGTCATAGGTGTCACCTGACCGGTTATTTTAATGGTACTTTCTTTACTTTTTTTTGACATGCTTTATTAATGGATGAATGTTCGCCGTGCGTCCGTGTTTTTCTGTTAGTCCCTGGTTAAGAAATCTGCCTGTGACTGCCTTTGACACTTTGTCTCGTGATGGGGGTCGATTGTGAGATTTAAAAAAAATAAAATAAAATATTCGAAACACATTTTGAACCAATTAAATACACACTTTGAACCGAGAACAATTAGCAAGAGCGCCACATGGTTCTCCTTATTGTGGCGCTCTTGGAAAAATCTGAACATGAATGTGAAAGTGCACATTAAGCCCCCGCGAAAAAAGCAAAAGAGAAATGACTCCAACTGTGATGGTGACATTCCAATTCAAAGACGACTTGTAACTCATGACTTCAGTTTCAATGACTGCCTCACAATGTCATCGGCTGAAATTTGCACAACCCCTCACCCCTTCTCTCCTCCTTCACCTTTTGATCTCATTAATTTGTTGCTCAAAGTACCCCTCCCTTTTATAAAACCTGCACTTTTATGAGGCCAATAAATGGCGTCGTCTGCACAAAGACATCACAAGATGGTCGATCGATACAAGAGTCAACACCTTCCAGAAGCGACTATTGATTGGGGATGTGTGTATGCAGATAGACATGGCCCAGCAAGACGTCTCCTGTTCAACTATGGGGAAACAGTGTAAACACAAAGCCCCTGTGTGTGTGTGTGTGAGAGAGAGAGGCGGCGGGAGAAAGGTTTTGTCCGGAGCGCTGATCTCAGATCAGTTTGAGCGCCTCGATCCTGCCCTCATTCATTAGGTGGCAAAAATGCAAAGCTGATTATCCCGCCGTTACAAGACGGCTTTACTCTACACTGAGTTGAATATGAGAGGAATCTCTTAAAGGTGCCAATTTATGAGGAAATAAAAAGTACTTTTAATTTTTCTTGTTTTTATTTACTTGGATTTGTTGTTATCAGAAAATCTATGGAGAGTTTGTGCTTACGGTGAAGATAGATGCCAGAAAGAGGATGAAAAATACAAATGTCTCATTTGCTGTTGTACCTGAAATCTTGTGTCAATTATATACATTGTAAGATTTTCAACATGCCTGTGTCCTGTCTCTTTGTTCTTCACGTTGTATTGCTTTTAGGAAGAAGCAGCATCAGGAACAGGAAATAGAACAACAACAAAACCAGCAAAACAACAGACAGAAAGGAAGGGGGGGCCAGGGGGGACCACACCTCCGCTGATACACTTGTTGATTTTTGGATGGCCACCCCAAGATTTTCAGTGGCCCCTTCTGGCCCCCTGTACAGAAAATTTCTGGGGGCACCCCTGCAAATATCAAATTGCAGCTACCCTTTACATAAGAATCCTTTATATATACTAGTAAAACCTTATTGTGCAAACATCATCATCATATATCATATATATCATCATATCTATCACTCACATACTGTGGCCGTGTCTATGTGTCCTGTGTCTTTAACGATGGGTGTCTTTATGCTTATATGATGGGCAGTAAAAAGTTTCATACTAACATCTGGTAGATCTATAAATGGTTTTGTACTATATTCACAAACCACTCAACTCACACGAAAACAACATGCAGATCCACCCTATCTGAGTTTCTCAGAAAAGGGAAAACGTCTGCTCTTCTTCAAATTCTCCATCCCATCTGCCCAAGTTGTTTCCCAGAGCGCACCGGGGCACGCTGCCACCTAAAAGAAGAGCCAACTCCGCTCCAGTGATGATGTCAGAGGTGACAGCTGCTGTCGGCTGTTGCCACACGTTCAGAGCACACTAAGTGCTTTGTCTTGTTCTGTGTGTAGACAATGGGATGATCGTCCCCCTCAGGATGGTTTTAACAAGGTGTACTTGACCACGATCCTATGGGAGATTGAGATGCAACGCTTTGCAAACTGCTCTGATGCACACAAAGTGCTTCATATATCTGAATAGATGCTTGTGGTTGTAGTGCAGGGCTGCAGTGTTTCCACCTCTGTCACTCTCTTATAGGGGTGAAAAGCGCCAGCAGAAAAAGCAACATGCAGTTTGGTCAGGGCAGCAATATTAAACCAAGATTAGTATCAGTGATAAGTACTGTACAGTTTGAGGCACTTGTATTTTTGGTTTTATTTTCATTTCCTGCTTCTTTATACTTCCATAATAGGCACTTTTTTTTATCTACTACTGCCTACAGTCCGGTTGTTTGACTGATTTGGTGTTGTTAGGTTTGTTTCACTTATTTCTTGGTTTCGGACAAACAGAATCAATTCACCATCAAATATAAGAACATACAAACATCATATAGGAGCTCGACAGGTATCGGGTCATATGCTTACTATAGCCTTCAACTAATTTTGGGTTTTATTTAAGTAAAACATATCAGCTTTTATATTTCACACTGGTAATAAACTTTTCTCTCATATTCTACAATACATTGAAGCATATATAATGTTAGACACAAGTCACGTTGGGTGCTGTGACGACTGATGCAGCCCTGACATGTCTGCTATTGGCCGATTCAGTGCTGGAGGAGAGGCACTGTGGGCGGACATGATTGTAGTCTTTTAGTCAATTACTATAAATGGGTGACTTTCACTCTCCCAAAGTTATATTTTGGAACATTATCTTTACTTTTACTGGAGCGTGACATTCAGGCACTTTTCATGACAATATTTAAAGCATGTCACGTTAAATCCAAGTGCCACCCTCCTGTCCTTGCGGGTCAACCTTGTTCACATCAGCATCCATTTGATTTCATAACATTAGGATCTGTAGACAAACTCAAACTGTGTCCAAATAAAATTTAACAATCCCAGCTCTAAAATTGTTTTTCAAATCAATCTCATACTTAATATATTATCATCAGCGATAGGGTGTATTTGTCTCCCTACAGCGAGACAATTATGTAATTTAATTTCACTAGAGTCATTAGCCGTCCTTTTCTGCAGCCCTCTGCGTCTGCTCACATACAGCGAGACGCATTCACATTCTCAGCTATTGATTGTATCTGATGCGTTTCACCTTTTCTCTCTCGCTCACAATATAAAATGCCCATGAGTTATTCTCAGGCTTTTGGCTTTTAGCTTGCCCTTTGGTGCACAGCACTTTTATGAGTGACTGCCTGCAACCTTAGATAGCCTATGTATTAGAAATATCGCCTCACCAGGGCACTTGTCAGTAAAAGTCTTCTCTGCTCGATACACCGTGAACTGCCTTTGCCTTCAGGCTCCAACATATGGCAAGATGCTTCCAGGATTGTGCTATTAATATCTCAAGGAATACATTAAAATCTACGAGCAATTGATTGAAAGGTGTTTTGAGCACATTTCCAGTTCAGTATGAGATGATTGGGAAGCTGAATTAGCTAAAAGACATCAAATCCTCACTAAGAAATTAGTCATATCCTCTCTTCAGCAGCAGGTGCCATTGTACACCGACCAAATCTTCTAACTCTATGTTTGAACAAGGGAACGTTTGATCAAAATAAAAACTGTATTCGGAGCAGTTATCCCGTTGTCTTAGCTGCTTTATCCCGTCTATTTGATTGTGGATCACACAAAGAATGCACGCAGGTTTTCACATCAAAATGCCAAAGATTCAAAGAGAAAGATCCCTTGTACTTTTAAAATAAGTGTCGTGTCTTGGAAACTCAGCCAAAAGCACTCAGAGCTCAGCCTGTTCTCCATCTGCATCACCTTACATGGCTTCAAATGCTGCTCTGCTCTTTTGCCTTTTGGCTTATTAGACACATTCTCTCACCTTTTTTTCCCTCCCCTCTTTGATCTGCTTTGTAATTGAGCCGAAGCCTCCCACTCCCTCTCTGTTTCACTCTCCTCTAGTATCGAGCTGTCTGAGTTTCTTATATAATTCTACATCAGTACGTATATTTGAGATCAAGGGCTTCACATCATTGCCTCTGTCAGACGACTGAATATGAGATGGGTCGAACTACAAAAAAGCACTCACACGTACGGCTCTGCCTCAGGATTGTACAGTATAAATGCACCTACTGCCCCCCAGTGAGGGAAGGCTTTCATTACATCTTGAGGGAAAACAAGAACGCTCAAAATGCAGGTTGAGATGAGAGCGATGGGTTCATCATTACTGGAAACAGAAATCATAATTATAGGAACAAACTTGATGAGACAAAACTGCTGTGAAGGCATGAATGAAAACTTTTGCCGTGTCTGCCAACATCTTAACCAACAGGTCCAACCATCTGTGAATGAACAGAGGCCTCATATATAAAAATGTGGCATGACTCAGGCGTAAGTGAGCGCAACTGAGTCAGAGAAGGGACCCGGTTATTACCTGCATTAAGTCGGCTTTCTGGGCTACATTCCCCATGATGATTTGACAGTGTGGTATTAACAGAGACAAATGGTATACTCAAGCACTGTACTTAAGGACAGATTTGAGGTACTTGTACTTGACTTGAGTGTTTTAATCTCATGCCATTCCTACTTTCTCCACCACAACTCAGAGGTAGTCCAAGTGTGTATACTGCTAACTCCGTCCAGTTCATTTGACAGATTCAGTTGCTTTACAAATTAAGAGCACATTCAGAGAAAAACTCGGTGAAAAGTTAGTTGGCAACTATTTTTTTACCCTTATTTTTTCATGCAAAAACATTTATTGGGTTCAGCTTCACAAATGTGAGGATTTACTGCTTTTCCTTATAATTTACTTGTGATAGGCAAATACAGGAGACATGCTGTAGATTCAAATACGGTTTGCATTCTGTGAATATACAGTATTGTACTGTCAAAATTGTTATTGTACATTTACAAGTATACAGTAATGCACTGCACATTTATTTCAAGTGGTTCAGTGTGTGTTTCATATGCGTTTTCTGGTTCTGTGTTGTCTTTTGCCCTTTTCCAGTGTTTTGTCTTCCCTCCTGTTTTCTTGTGCTCCTGACCAGCCTGATTTTCCCTCCACCCCTGTGTTCAATCTGATTATTAGCCTGGCCCAGTCTGCTTCCCCTCCACACCTGCACTGCATCTCCCTCATTAGCCTTTCCCTCCTTCCAGTGTTTTCCAGCTCTGTTTCTTGTGTTTTTCCGTTCATTTCCCTCTCCTATGTTTCTCCGCCTCGCTCCACCTGCACCTCATCCCCTCATTAGGTTTGTTTGTGTTTAAGCCTGTGTTGTTCCCCTCAGTCCTTGTTGGTCCGTCAGTTCAGTTCTCATCACTCCTCATGTAACTCCTGTTATCCTGCTTTCCTGTCTCTTTCCCCCAGTCCTTATGTGCTCCCTTTGTTTACCTTAGATTTATGGTTTGTTCTCTGTTTTTGTTTTACTGTTGTCTGGATTCCCCTCATTTGCCAGCTTTTTGTTACCTGTCTATTTACTTATCTTCTTTTGGATTTGGATTATTTGGTTGGTGATCAGCTTTTTATGTGTTGAATCTGCCTTCTCCTGTGTCTGCATTTGGGTCCTGTTTTTGCATGTGTGACAATACCAGCTAAAACTCTTGTGTCTGTCGACCTCTGGTGGTTGAAGCTCCCACCTACTGTAATGTAGAGGTATCTGGATGTGTTTTCTATCCAGCAGCAATACTTGATACAAACATTTGTCAAACAATGTATTTTAGCTTGGTGTTGAATTCATGTCAAAAGGGAGCTGAGAGAACTTTCCAAAGTTTGAGCTATTGATTTCAATAGTGTTGAGGTATTTTTATGTGGTAATTTAGTTTCAGTCCCAACAAGGTTTTTTTTTGTATCGTTGCAGTTCTACATCACAAATCCATCAGAATAATCCTGATTTATGCCAATGTCTCCACAATGTGTGTTAGACTGACTATGAAATACGTGGTGTTCTAAATATTCAGACAGTTGAAATATATGGCCTGGTCATAAAAACAATTGCAAGAAAAAAACAAACTCTATTACCTCTTGATTTATGCCAACCCAAAACTATGCACTCCAGGATGGATTCAGTTCCCACTTGTCACCAGTAGAGGTCTATGTTACCTTCTCCTATTGAGGTTGACTCATAGTGGATGACTGTTGTTTTGTCTGCTTGACTCACAGGCTTCAAACAAACTTAATCTTCCTAATTACAGTATTGTTCAAGAAGATATATGGAGGAGGCAATTTCCATAATGGCTTTTGAAAGCGTTTCTAACAATAACTGGTACTGACAGAAGAGTGATGGGCAATCATCCGTTCTTTGTTCAGGTAACTTTTCAGCTCATCATCTTGCTTTCAAGCTTTAAAGAACCAGCATCTATTAAAAGAAAAAAAAATGGAGCTGGCCATAAACAGAACTGCATTCAGGTTTGTATGGAAAATAGCTCTGTCTATTTAGAATTGTAAATGCTGCTGGTGCAGTTTGAGGCCAAGCCCTGTCATACACACTGTGGTCATAGTGAGTGACACTGTGATCTGAGATGGACGATGCAAAATGTCTACCTATCTAGGATTCCTCCATAGCTATGTCCGGCCAAATCGACTCTGAACAGTAGAAAAACAGATTTTATTCTGGTCCAAAGCCTGAAATAGAACTTCTGTGACAGAAAGAGTGCAGCTATATCCAGGGCAGGCTGTGACCACATATGTCGACTGTACACGCAGCTTGTTATGACCCATATTTATGGTTGTTGTTAGGCGCCGACCTCTTGTAGCTGCAGCAAAGGAGGAAGTCAGGTGAAGTAGTGTAAAGCGGTCAGGGATGGATAGTTGGGTCAAATAAGCACAGGACTTTAACCCAGGAGACTGCTGTTTGTGTCTCGTGTGAAAGTGACAGACAGCAGTGAGTTGTTTCAACTTTCTCATGCAGTTAAGTGAGGTGTCATACAAGTTTTGTGTGTCACGTGGGTACATTCATAACGGAAGCTACATTAGTAACACAGATATTTTAAGCCAAACCACGTTTTCCTAAACATGTTGTTTTTTTTTGCCTTAACCAAACCAATCTGCGTGCGTACGACTAAGGCCATTTGTGCCCTGCAAAGGTCATGTTGTTGGGAACACGGGTATGTCGTTTTGGGAGTCACTGGCAATTGACCTGTTCGATACACTTAGATATGAGGATGTGCTGCCAGGACTGTAATTGTACTGCTGGAAAGGAACGGCATGCTGTCTTCACTAACCACTGTTTACAACTTTTTCCAGCTGTGTTCCAGCATTATCTGTTCATCAGAGACCACACTTTGGACCCAGTTGCAACAACCCTATTTTTTTCATAGCTGTTGCTGGCTTGCACTGTAGCTACTGGTGCATTGGTAATTTCAGATGAACTTGAAGTGATTTTGTTTCCATAACCAGGCCTGCACACACACGCCAGTGTGCAGAAGCAGCTGTTCTGAGTTTGTGTCAATGTGAAACAACAGGAGAAAGTCAGCGCCACAAATTAGACATTACCTTTAAAACATAATCTCTGGTGTACGTAAGGGGTAATACTGTAGTGCTGGATATGTAAGTAGTGAATGTATTATTATTATTTGAGGCTATGGGGGAAAACATGAACTGGCAAAATGTTCCTTTTATACATAAAGTTCAATAAACAATAAATGTGACCTGGCTAACTGCTTCTCTGTAAGTTTTATGGAGCCCAGTATCACAAATACCTGACTCGACAATCCACACAGCACACAACAACCTCTGTCCTCAGAACTTAGTTTTTAATGAGGAAAAACTCCCACCCCAGAATAACATACACAAACTACAGGAAGAGCAACAGAGGTGGGATCCCTATCCCAGGACAGACAGACACGCAATAGAGGTCATGTGTACGGAACAGATTCACAACAGAAAAATGATGATATATACAATTATGGTGACAAATGTAGATTGTAAAACATAGAAGCAGAACAGGGATCCAGGAGGACAATTGAGCTTTCAGAGTCGACCAGTAAATAGGATTTGAGCTGCTGCACCACCTCTTCACCTTAATAGAGATCTGCAGAGAGGACAGGCCACATAAACACAGAAGAGGACAACATCATTCACAAAGAGATGAGAAACAATAAACAGAGAGCGAGAGAGGCTGAATCTCCTGGGGGCCGAAGATCCAGATCAACGACTGGATGAGGCACCAAAAGTAGGGGAAAGAGAGAGGTCCCAGGATGGTTGAGCAGAGAGAGGCCGGAGTGCAAGAGAGGAGAAGGAGGGAGAGAGGAAAAAAGGGAGCAAGAGAGGAAGAGAGGGAGGAAGGGAGCAGTTTTTAGGATACATAAACAAACAACAGCAGAGGGTTAGAGAAATGTCCGGTGTCTTAAATACTTAATTCAACAATAAGAAAATGCACAAATTGAGAGGAAAAGATACAGAATAATAAAGGACTGTTTACTTACCACATTAAAAATGCATTACAATTGATTTCTCAGTTCAAGAGTTTCCATGAGGTCATTCACATTAGCAAACTACATTAATATTAACACACCGAGTTTGAACAAGGTCAGAACTGACTTTGAATTTGAGCCAGAAAAATATGTCACCGGGGCACAAGATGATGTCCTCAGACTCTCTGCATTTTCAGGTCAAGATGAAGTGTTTATTCTTATATGCGCAGTTTTTTTTTTGTTAAAGGTTTCCCTGTACAATAAAATTCTTCCTCTGACTTCCAGTCTCAACGCTGTTTTACATTACAAAGAATATTTTTTTTAAAATGACAGATAAAGAGATAAAGAAGGAAAAGCTTCTTCTGCAAACATTGCGTCAAATAAGCGTTAACATTATCTGTTTACTTTCACAGGTTTAGCTCATGTATCCCGATGAAGATTTATGGAAATGCTACCAAGCAATATCCTCTTGATTTCTTGATCTATCTGACTCTACGAGGCTAAGTATTTTAGCTTGTGTGACCATGTCTAAGTGCAGTGTTGTATCTTAACCGCCAGGTGGCACTGTGGTATCACCACATGGCTGAAGCAGCAGTATAAATCAAGTGCTGTTTGGCTTCACAGGATGAGTTTTCACTCAGTGCTGGGAAGCAGCAGTGCCTCTACCACCAGCCATGCCTTCCCCGTGCTGCACACAGAAGGAGGAAAACACCACAAATACATAATTACCACAAATGCTACGGTGTCAACACAGTTTTCCAGCAGCTTGGAAGGATTCCTGATGACACTCCATGAATCCAGCTGACATTTGAGCAACCCACGGGACTTAAACCATCTTCTGTGACCTGTAACAATCCATAATAACCTCTGACCCCCGACCTTCTCAGTTGTCATGTTGCTCCTGTAGTTCAGCTGGGAGTGGCTCGAGCTCAGGGGGGAGGCCAATCTGTCGAACTTGTCACTCTGTTTATGAGGGAGGACAAAAAAAGACTGTCAACTGCATTAAAGGCACAGTGTGTAAGATATGGACACATTATCAACAGAATGTCAAGATATACCAGTTCTGACATTATGTCAATGTCGTCTATGTACTGTGCCGTGAAGACGTCGACTGAAGTTAGCATGCTAACTAACTCGAGATAGTCCAGTAGTTTCAGCTGGGAGATGTTTCACAAGCTCTCGTAGCTTTTTTAAAGGGGCGCCATGTAGCAATTTGGACTTAGGTCCCAGATTTTCCGTGACAGTCCAAAGGATGTGACTTCATGCATGTTCTCAGTGCCTCGTCTCAGTGCCTCTCTCCACTTCGCTAACAGAGAGCAACAGTAGCTAAGTTTAGAAATGGAGTCTAACCGATAAACAAAATAAAAACACAGAATGTAATGAAAGGAAGTCCACCCAAAAATGCCACCTTTTTTCCGTATTAAACAGGAAAGTACAATCTAGTCCTTCTCTCTTTCATTGAACGACGGTGGAAGATGACTTTTATAGCCTTCCTAACTCATCCTAACCCCACCAAATACTTCTTGGTTTGTCCTTCCACAGTTCCAACAATCAGCAGCTTTGGTTAGGTTGAAATAATCCCTTAACTTCAGCTCTCTCCTGTTCCCTCTTATGTATTGACGTATGCCATAGAGTCCTAGTCAGAGCTGCTAAATAACCTCAGCATTGTATTTCCTCTCTTCAGGCTGGCCTCTGGTTGTTTTCGGTCCTGGTCCAGTTGTGTTCAATGGGAGGCTGCTGAGCCTGGTTCCATTGCCTGCAGTGTGTAATTACCAACACTCCCCGGTGCCCCGAACTTTCGAACTCCCTGACTCTCGGTCTTGGCAGATTCAGTCGGCTGATGAGGCTACTGCAAGCTGCAAGGCTTGCTATCGGCAACAAGTAGCTAAAGATAGCTAAAGCAAAGGGTATAGTGAGCAGCAGTGAGTTGTTACTGTGGTGATGTGCTGCCGACTGTTTGTTTGGAGTGACCTTCAACAAGTGGCCAATCGTTACATTGCACCTTTAAGTCCTTGGGATGAACCGTTGAACTAAAATGAGACACCACATTAACTTCTTCATCTCAGTCATGCTTATGAGACGTTCACGAGAAGCAGTGAAGCAGTGAAGCAGAAGTAAACAGTGACATTTTATAATTCAAAAGTTTCTGTAATTAAAGAACCTGGAAAATTAGTAGACGCAAGTAAAGGCTTAATTATGTTTCTTGTGGTCTCTGTGGCATGCAGAGCATTCGCGGTGAATTTCACATCACTTTCAGGGTTACCTCCTCCTTTGGCTAAATTATGGTTGTGTGATCAGAGTTAATGTGCTCTTTACAGAGTATTTGACACTGTATTACTGCGACTTGAGAATATGATATTCATCCTGCCGCCTTCATGCCTGCCAACGTTAGTTATATCGCAGCAGATCTGGATCACTGGGGCATTAAAATTAACATGATTTTGAAACTTTGTTCAACAACATGTCAGAATGGCTTAGTTTAGTGATAATTGCAAGGGCAGAGCTTATTTTGGAATCTCTAGATTCTAGTCAGAGGTTTCTGGTAATATACAAGTGATATGTACAATCTTCTGCCAACAGGTGATGAGTAAACGTGTGCACTAACAGACATCAATCATTGTGATAATGCCACGATTGCTGCAGTGACGCAAGAGAAATTACCACAGCTGGAAAATGTCATTTTTAATAAATCGTGGCTTTTTACATGAACGCCATCGAACAGCTGATGACATGTATATATATATACAGCTGAAGGGTTTTCCCAGTTCATAGGTGGAGATTTCAACCCCTACCCCTTGTAACTCTGTTCTGAAGGGCAATGGGGCTCTCAAAAACTAGCAGTATGAGGGAAAAATTGGAAATAGGATTTTAGCCTGCCTTGTGTCCTCCCACGGTAGGGGTAAAACCCCATTTCACACACACACGCACGCACACACACATATGCATATTCGACAGGCCATCCATCAAGCCCTCAATGAGCTGAGGATCTGGGGAGTGCGGTCTAAATGAGAAATCATTGACTAGGAAACTGTGTGGTAATGGGGTCTGCTTCTGATTGGATAAGGAGATTGAACCAAGAAAACAGAGAGATGGCTGGGCCACCTGCATTCATTTGTCGGGGTGTGGACTCAAAACGAGAGGGCAAACTGGGAGAAAAACACCGACACGGAGAAATGTAGAGAAGAGATAAAACAGCGAGGGGGAGGAGATCCAAACTGTTAATTGCTTTTTTCTCACTTGTTCCCATTGCTTCTAACCACAGAACACAAAACACTGATTAACAATTAGTAATGGTCAACAAGTCAATGCTGAGTGATAGTGTTTTGAGACTGTGTATTACAGTGGTAATTACTGATAGAACACACATTTTGTGTGCGGCACAGGGTTTTGACATTTAGGATTTGACATGGGCTTTGTTGCATTTCTGTGTGCGTCTGAATGTGCGTGCGTGCACGTGTGCCCTATCTTTGAGCCTGCAACAGGCCGATAATGCTCCGAGCATCACCTGGCAGCAATGTTTATTGATCTGATGATGCATGCTGGGAGGAAAGATTGCTTTCAAAGGTCAGCGTTAATATCAGAAGGTCGACGTGTTAACTCGCCGCTATTGTTTGTTCGCACGCGTGCACGACCGGATAACTGTTGTGCAGATGTGTGTATGTGTTAAATGAGGTCATTATCTAAATAATAAATGTCCAAGTGCATTGTTGTCCCACGGCCAAGTATCATTTTACACTCTCGGTCCTCCAAGCAAAAAGCTTTGAGCACCACTGATATGACATTTATTGATGGCTTGTGCGTCTTTTTATGAATCCTTTTGTCCTTTTTTTGCTGTCACAGCCAACATCAAGTCCAGCACCACGGACGCCATTTATGTGTCTGCGTGTGTGTGCTTGTATGCAGACTGTATTTGCAGACTGTATTTGCACAAGTATTTGCGTGTGACTATATTTGTCACACTAGCGTAGTATGATAGGAACCACTGTATGGTGCATCCTTTTAATTTTAAATCGTGACCCTGGGGTGCAGAATAAAACCACAAATTGGAAAACTGAACAACAGTGAATTCAAAAACCAAAACAGAATCACAACCTACGACACTCAGATGGCAAGGCATGTAATAAGAAAAGACTATCTAGGATCGCAAAGCAAAACAAACACAACTTTAATTACATTGAATCAGTCTCAGATAATGAAATTAATCAGACTTAAAGGGATAGGCACACTGAGGCTTTGAGTAATGGGACTCCATCTTCACAATACTGTTACTTATCCGGTTCCCTGTGTGTTTATATCTGCATTACTGCCAATTAAATAATATGAGCACTCAAAGTGAAGCAAATGACTGTCAAAGATGAATTCATTTGGTGGCTGAGAGCTGTTCACATTGAGGTTTGTGGATTGTTTCAGGATAGATTTGTTGCTGTTGAGTTTTGTCAATGTAATTCCTCATCGCTGCGAGATAAACAAAATTCCGTTCACCTCCATTCATCATTCATCTTCTGTAGAGATACTGCATTTATCTCCAAATCTGGTCAAACAAAACCAAAATTCCATATACCAACAGATGCAAGGGAAAATTATTATTATTATTATGTTTTCTTTTTAGACAAACCAACCCTTTAGGTAACACTTGACAATGGATTGCAATATATCACCACTACCATACATGTTGTTCCTTCAGTAATAACTACAAAACCACGTATCTAAATGTGTGTCAGTTATGAACAGACTTATTGTTATAATGCGCCTAAAGCACCGTATAACCATACTAATAAGAACTCAACCAACAGAACAGAACAGAACCAAAATCTAATGCATTATCAACATTAGTATATTGGATTAGTCTGATTTTACATAAACTTTTGGCCAGGTTTACTGGTCAGTAGCTTTATTAACCTCAGGAAATTTCTTACCGAAAGCACCCAGTGGCCACTTACAGTAACTTACAACTGCATCATAATAGATTGTAATAGTCACTATAATGTGTTATACAATGATAATAGTGTATTGCATCTATGAGAATTTGAATACACTACCACACAATGATGTAGTATTGGTGCTTGACCTTGTAAATCATAAAATGCTTCATAGTGTGTGATTATTCTTATAAAGCATTCAGAATATGTATAATTACTGATAACTATCGGTGCATTATGATGCATTATAAGTATGTTGATAAGTTATTATCATTGTTATAAAGCATTATGAATAATAATAATAATAAGTCCTCATAGCTATTGTTATTCAGCACTGTATGTGCATTATAACACATTATAAGTATGTCATATATATATTATATATTGTTGGTGATAACATTTTGGATTTTTTTGTAGTAGTAGTAGTAGTGGTATGCTAATAGGAGTTAAATATTATTTCAAGGAATATTACACTGTTAGCTGTAAAGCTCTATTTTGTTTTTAATTGCTTTTAAAGCAACAACATTATCAATACTGACGCTTTAGGTCGGAAGCTCGGGTCTGACACCGACCCAAAGCATTAGTATTTAATGTCACGGGGATGAGACTGAACATTCAACTATCTCTCTCCAGGAAGTCACATTTTGATGCTTTACTAGATGTCACTTTAAAAATGACATTATTGTCTCAGTCCAACATCCCCTTAAAATGATGATCTACATAAACACTACAGTCCATCAGTGAGTTCATCCATCAGTGTGTACTCTCATCCACTGTGCTGTAGCCCGACTGAAGTGTCGCACTCTTTGTATTCAAATGCAGCACTGCAGTTTCATTTGCTGGGTTTTGCAGAGGTCACCCTATGACAGGGGATCAGTGTATGGCAGACAGAGGGCAGATTGATTTGACCTCCGTTTTTCTCTCCCTCTCCACCGCCAGATGTTTATCCCATTTAGCGTGACGGACTCGGGGATGTGAGCTGTTGTGTGTGCGTTCTGTCCATACGTGGCTCGACAAAGCGCCGGCCCTGACTGAGGCTGGCTGAGGTTGATAGATTGTACTGAACTATCTGTCACAGGCCAGGGAGGGGAGAAAAAGACAGGTCGGGGGAGACGGGGGGATGCATTTTGATGGTGTCCCTGTGAAACAAACAACTAGGCGCGAGGAGCGAGTGGGATGGGCTGTCAGTGGAAGCTGACATAAAGTGATGAGCTGTCAGGCTAGTTTTGTTTTTCCTCATTAACAAGTCCACCTCCTGAATGTTGTTTTTGTAGCCAGAAAACTACTTTATGAGCCTCTCCAGCCGACCAGCCCATGATAACATGTTCAGGGGTGCAAAAAAGAAAACAATTTACCATGTGTCAAATGTTGTTGTTGTCAAGGCACGTCTTCTGAAGGAGGTGGTGCATAATTTGAAAGGTGTATCGCGGCAGAGGGGGGCTGAGGCCACGCGGTTAATAGGAAACCTTCTTAAACGCTGCTATAGGTGAATGAACGAGAACCCTGTTAACCTCATCAGTGATCAGAGATCCCTAATCACAAGGAAATGAATGCGTCCTAATCACCATCGCCATCAAGACAAATAATTAATCAGTGAATTGTTGAAGTGTTCGTGGATGATTTTGGATGATGTTGGGTTTTGCATGATTTGTGTGTTTTTCCGACTAGCGAGAGATGGATCGGGCGCTAGCTGCTAGAACACTGTCTGCAACAGAAAACCCTTATGGTGGCTGACAGACTATGGAGTGACTGAGGAGGAGGGCTGCGCCAATCTACTATCCATCATTCTGTGTTTGAGTCACCACATTTGCACACATTTGAGTGCATGCACACACATGCAAAAGAGTAAACACAAGCCGGAACATGACACTCACAGTCGAGCTCTGCCTCTCTCGTACACGCACGCACACGTGCACACTCGACAAAGAGCAAGCCATAATGACGCTCTTACTCAGTCAACGCCGAGCAGAATCTCCTCATTGTGCCTGTTGTGATTAATGGTAACTAAAGAGCTCGAATCTTCAATAGAACCGATGTGAGCTAACGACTTATTAATCAAGCTGCGATACTTAAAACAAATAATGCTTTTAGTGCATCTCAGCGAGGAGAAATGGAGCGTAATGCCTCTTCTCGTTCGCTCACTTTCTCGCGCGAAAACTGAAATAATGTGTACCCTGTGTGCATATAGGCGCGTTCACGTGCTGTATTTTTCATATTTTATAGGTCTGTGTGCCTGTTTCTTTCGCTCTTCCGCAGCTGCGTCTCTCCGTGTGTCGCTCCGTGTCAGAGAAGTGCAATGAACGTCTCTGAAGCGTCTGTGTGCAGATAGCAGGGGACAGGTACCATCAGTCTTGGCATCATTGGCAGATTAATGAGTGCTGTATTTAGCTCCTTTCCTGCCTCCCTGTCTGACCTACTGGCAGAGAGTTGTTCTACTCTTGAGACTCACATAAACCTCTTATTATCTTACGTAAGTTTTTTCACCAAAAGCACAACACTAACCTTCACACTTCTTACAGATGCGACCGGCTAGTACGCGGCAAGACTTCCTCGCATCTACGTTTTAAGTCCACGGAAGAGGATTGCCTTTTGAGTTGCACTTTGCGGCGTGACTTTGTGGTGGCCTTTGCCTGTGCAGCCTGTACAAAATACATTTCGCTGCAAACTTAACCAACCTCATGTATCCCCCCACAATGAACCTATTTTCCAGCGTCTCTCTCGAGCCGTGACCCAGAAAGTACGACCGTGGCTGGGACTCACTAGTGAGTCCTGACCCTCTATTTGGGGAACGCTGGTCCAGAGCACATCTGTATTCAGCTCTGGCTCTGTGCTCATATTGTCAATGGCCGGCGCCCAGACTCCTGAAGATGGATGAAGCTAAAGCCCAGCCTAATAACCAGTCTATCCCCCCAGGGTGGGTGTAGCACTGCACTCCTCTGTCACCTGGGTCCCTGCACTGTCTCCATATTGACTTAGGCATTTCATTTTCATGCATTCATATTCATCACCAGACAAACCTTTCCAGCTTCCGTGCTCTCTGGGAAACATCTTTCTCTGTCGCTGCCTTTCTCATTCTGTTCCATTACAATCATCCAGCTCCGTCTGGTGTGCATGTCTTCTTATCACCAACTCTGGCATCGCATATCTAAATGATGAGCGTGAGTAAACGCCGCTCTCTCCATAAAATGCATCTCGCCTTTTCTTCCTTAAAGGTCTTCCTTGTTTACGGCAGGTCCTCTCTGTTCTGAGAACAAACCACACATCATTTTATATTTCCTGCCTGTCTCCAAACACAACAACTGTGTTTTTTTTTTGTTTTTTTTTTACAGGAATCAGGAAACAGGAGACAGAGGGGAGAAACGTAAAGGTCACGGCACATTGGTCACGGAGAGGTAGACGCTGGTTGGATGTTTACAGGTCAAAAGCGCAATAACTTCGGGGTCAGATCACGGAATGCAGAGAAATGGAAAAACATTTAATCAAACACAAGTCAGAGAATACCCCCTCGCTGCAGAGGTTTTTATTTCCTCTTGAATCTGTTCTTGAGTGGAGAAAAGCGGGAATGAAGAAAACAAAATAGAGCAGGGATGCTGCACTTGCAGGCTTAACTACACAGAAGAAATCAGGCCACAGAGAGAACAAGAGGCTCTCCACGATGTGTTTGGGCTCAGTATTGGTATTGGGCTGAGGCTCTTGAGCTGAAGTAGGCAAGTGCTTGTGTGGTTTTGTGTGGATCATTATCAGAGTGCTGTGTGGGTGAGCGACTGCACGCACATTTGTGTTATTGTATGCGAGCGGTTTTTGTCTGCATTGTGAGGGAGGATGTGCTACAGCAGCAACACTATTGTTCCTACCTCCCCTCATACTCTTCCTTCCTTCCTCCCCCAGGGTGTGGACAGCAAACAGGGACAGATTGCTCTGTGCTGCTCCTGTATTCGGAGATGACCTGTGGAGTCATAGGTGATGATGACCGGCTCGGTGAAAAATAAGGCCAGGTGGCTATCGCGGGCCAGCATTGCAGCCAGCACTGGGGGCCACGCTGTGCTGTGCCATGTCACACTGTAGCGCCACTCCTCACCACACCATTAAAAATGACAAATGCTCTCATCAACTGCTTTCCCAAGTTAGCAACCGCTGCCTGATGCTCCTGAAGCACTGTGTCTGCCCCAGTTCATCTGCTGGCCTTTGCCACCGTCGGAACAACCATTTATTAAGTGTGAGTCACTTTTCATTTGCAGCGCGTTTGATTTTTGTCATTGTTAAAGGTTAGGAGTTGAATCGCACAGGGGCGGAAAGGAAAGATGCACTGCAAACAGTTCAGGCTTGTTGGGGGGGAAGAAGCTGCACGTACTTAAGAGGGAAGAGTGGCCTCTTTAAGAGCGACACATAGTAAGTGTTCAGTGAGATATATGGTATGTTTTTGTCGGCCTGGAAGTTAGCATCGCCCTAGTTCCCTGGACAAAACGCTGAGATTCTTAGTTGGATTTTGGATTATCAACAAACTACGGCAAGTTTATGATACTTACATGTTTTGTTCAGCAAGATAATCTTCACAGATGACGATAACTTTAAAGCTGCAAGTTGTAAGACATAGTTGAAAACAATAAAAAAAAATTACTACAATTATTTACAGAATGTGAAAAAATAACAGTTGTAACATTATGACACTGATGTACTGTGTTCCAGAGATAGCTACTGAAGTTAGCATGCTGACCAACTAGCCCCGGCCCATCCTGAGCTCCAAGTTAAGTTGCCAACTGAGCTAACTAGCTAACACCAGCTACGGTTAGCAGCAGTTAGAGATTAATGTAGTGAATTGTGGCCTCCTAATTGTTTTGTATTCATATGAATTGGACAGGTGGCTTTTCTTACATATTGCACCTTTAATTAAGTTAGATCTAGAATAGATTGCAGCTAGCTGAGTCGATGACTTTTAAGGTCCATCCTCCAAAATCCTGAAGAAGCTCCAATATATCCAGAACTCTGCTGCACGCCTGCTCACCTACTCCCATATCCATGACCACATTATTATTATTAATGTCCCAGACAACCTCTGTAGTCTCATTTAGCCACTTGTTAGCAACCGCCTTTTTTATGTGACAGATGTGGGGAATTCACTGTCGTATTTTATAAAACCGCTTAACTATGTGTAAACCACACACCTTAGATCTAAGGCATCTAACTGAATTGTTTTGTTTGAACCCATTAAAAAAACAGTTGACCCCAAAACGAGGGAACCGGAGCTGCAAAAATGCAAACTTATTCTGTGTTTTAGGACTCATTCCTGCGCTACATAACATTCTTGAAAACCCTACTGTTCAACCCATTCATTAAGTCCATAAAAAGTAAAGCAGGTAAAAAGTATCTGGGCCAGTGTGCTGTGAAGGGACAGCGCTGAAGTATTCCAGTGGCCCCGGGTATAACCCGGCCTACTCAGGCTGTAGATTAACAGCTCCATCCCAATTCTTCAGCTCCGGGGACTTATCTAGCCCAAGACAGGTGTATGGTTCTGGGCTATGGGGCAGCAACTGCCCCCTTCCTCTGCCGAGGCAGATCTCGGTCCTCTGTGTGTCCCCACGGGGAGAGGCCCATTGTGTGTACCATCTGTTGCAGCACACGCTCACACAAAAGGGGTGACAGGGGGTGAGGGGGGGAGCTGATGTGCGATGCCTGTTTAATGTCATTAGGAGGTGCAGTTGAATTTGCTAAAGCTATTAAAGAACATTCTTGTTGCAAATGGGGTTTGGACGTGTGTGAATACAATGGGAGAGCGAGGGTGCCAGACCTTCAGACGTTTTAACAAATGAATGGTGAGCGACTAGCGTGGCAGGCTGAGGGTGGGAGTGTTGGCAAACAGACTGTCAGGATGATGTTCAGCAGTAAAACACCAGCTCCACTGACTTTTACTCTTTGTCTTATCTGTGCAAGACATCCTTGTGGTTATAATAAATTAAAAACATGAATTATCTTTACAATTTTTTTAATCCTCAGTGTCATGTCAGGCACACGGCTTCAGCTAGGGGGGAGTGAGTCAGGCATATGGGACCTCACAGAGCCTGATAAAGCAGCGTTTTGAACCGGAGCACTGAGCGAGTACACAGCCGTTTAGATCGTCTCCCACGGGAGCAGGTATGACTTTAATGTGTGCTCGGGCTTGCAGGAGCCGCGCTCGGCCGACGGGTGGCGCTATTTCCCTTCAGTGCAGCGGACGCCTGCTTCAAATAGGTCAAGGAAAAAGTTTTGTGTTTTGACAATGCGAGGTGGGCGGAGCGGCGGGCCGGTGATTGGTTAGCGAGTTGCAGCTCCCGCTCGGTGATTGGCCCCGGCGCTCTAATGGGGCTGTGGGCAGGATGTGTCTGGTGGTCCCCCCCACCTCCCCTCCTCAACACCACCACCTCCGCCGCCACCTCCTCCCCCCCCCCCTGCTCCTCGCACCCCTCAGCCCCTCACACTCCGCTCCTCTGTGCTGATTGTCACACATTGTTTACTACGGCTTGAGATGTGACTCACAACACAGGCTATCTTGCTGGAGTACCGCTCTGACAACTGAGGGATTCTTTTTGACGCGCGCCGTGCGTCTTGGTTTATTTGGGGACAGGCTGTGGAGACTACCCTTCTGCCATGACAGTGGATTTGTTTGCGCTTTTATGCGTGCTGCTGGCCGTCTCGTCCTCTGCGATGGAAGGTAAATAATAAACAGATTGGGATTATACTTTTTCTTGTAGGTGTGGAAAATTGCGCCCCGTGTGCGGGGATGCTTTGGGCAGCGCTGCGCCTCTGGCATCGGGATACAGGGATGACATACACGTGGATCGCAGCAGATCGCCGTGGTTGTACCCGGAGCGGCGGGGCTCCCGCTCCCGCTGCTCGTCACTGATGTCACCGGTCCATGTGAAGAATCATGCTCTCTGTTTTTAAAATGTGTTTAAACCCACACGGTGGCTCGTAAGTGGCTGTTTTCTGCGCTCAAATCTGCGTTGTCTCACTCTTTCGCCTTCCTCGTTCCCTCCAGCCGGAGACTCCTCCGAAATAATTGTGTTATTTTAGATTCTCATTATCCCCCGGAGAAATTAGTTTCTCACAGAGAAACGAGGGCTACATCGGAGGAGGATTCCCGTCACGTTTTCCCATTAAATCACGCATTTATAAGACTATTACCACGAGCCCCTGAGCGTCATTCTGTGGCATTTCGAGTAGCTGAGACAACTCTCTTAGATTGTGGATCGCACTGATTGGAAGTCTCCCAGTAACCTGGATTTTAATGTGTGCTAAATTTCTCTTCCTGACTTTTTGAAAATCCACCACTCTGTTTTGTTTCTTTTTTAAAAAAAAGAAAGAGAAAGCAATCGTCTGCCTCTCCTCTTTTTCACAGTCTGTCCCTGTGTTTTCTCTCCTCATCCATCTCCATTCCCTTCTCCCTGGCTTTGTCCTCCTGCATCTCCTCCTATTTCCTTCTCTCTTTCTCTCTCTCACACACACACACACTCATCACCAGCAGTGCCACTACTAGTAGCAAATATCTCCTCAGTTAAACATGTTTTTCATTTCCGCCCCGGGACCCTGGGGACCGAACGCTGGGCTGTAGCCTCGCACATTGGCTGCCGGATGGATGTCCCAGTAGCATCATGGATATATAGTGACCTCCCTCATTTTTATTGTCCAGTAGCTCATCCTCTCCAATAAAACACACACGGGGACACGCCAGCTTCTCATGCCTGTCTGTCTCCGCTCCCCAAACAGCATAGGAGCACAATTAAAATGAGTTTTCTCACATGCAGCTTCTCCCTTTAATCATTTACAAGCCCTGCTCCCGGACTGCTCCCAGCCCAGGCTGTGCTCTGTAATTCGGCGGTGGCTTTCTTGTTTGTGCTCATCAGATTTCAACACAGCTACGGATACCAAGCCCAGGGCCCAAATTGCTACCTCTGCGAGGATGGATATTTTGAGGTTCAAATGTTTGCTCAGCGTGAAATGACAGCAGAAATGTCAATTCAGATAGATGAGCGGAGGACGGGGAGGGGAGGGAGGGAGGGAGATTTCCCAGAAAGGAAAGGGGTGTGGGGTTTCTCCTCTAAAAGATGGGATGGGAAAGAAGCAGATGGGCAGGGAGACGGCCCTCGAGTTACCTCGGTACCTAAGGATGAAAGCGATTTCCTTGTTTTGGGCCGCTAATTGAAAGAGGTTGTCCCATGGGCAGGTTAAAATCCTCACTGATCTGAACTCCAATCTGTTGCACTTTGATTTTTTGTGTGTGTGTGCGCGCTTGGGTGTGTTTGGAGCCATTGACCACATTATCCCTGCCTCTCCTGTCACCCTTAATCTGATTACCAGCCCAAATCAGCCGATAATCACACTGTGTCAGCAGAGATCCGTGTGTGTCCGGGTGTGTGTTTTGTAACTTTAGGAGCGGCTCTGAGCATATGGGCACACACACACACACACACACACACTTGCGATAAATTGAATGAATGAATTTTTTGATCTTCCTACGCACACACTCATAGTAAACACCGCTCACAGTCCCGTCATTGATGAACCGATGAACTGTGGGATGGAGGAAGCACTCCGTGATAAATATCGTGATCACTGCAGAAAAATGAGATGGAGAGTTGAAGCTTGAGCATGCAGCGGTGTGTGTGTGTGTGTGTGTCACAGTGTGAAGGCGTGTGTTTGTGTGTCTCAATGAAGGGGCCAAAGCAGTGTGTAGTCGATAACAGAACTTTGAAGCTGTCGGATCCAAACTCTCGACACACATGAGGATGTGGTACCTGCAAGCAGAAGTGCATTCCCCGTTAAGTTAGTGAAGGGTCAGTCGGACTTAAAGCACAGGACTTCCAGAGAGGAGAGTGAAAGGGGGGGATTTGCATGCCATTAGAAAAAGAAGCATGTGCAGAGCTCCCTCATTTGTCTCCCCTCTCCATTTCTCCCCCATCATCTCCACCTTGTCTCCGTCTACTTTCCTCTCCCCTTCCTCATCTCTCTATCTCACCCTGTCGTTTATAATTCTCCTCACTAATCTCCCCCGTCTCCCCCTCCTCTTGCCTCCCTTTCCCTCCTCTCATGCTCGCTCTCTCCGCGGTGTGCGGATGGTTCTCGCCAACAGCAGCAGTAATTCTCCCCTACTTACAGAGCCATTGCTTATTTCTGTTTGCCCTTAAACCAATTAGGCTTAGATAAGCCCGCTCATTTAACGGCCTGGAACTGGGTGGTGGGAGGGGAGAGGAATAGGGGGGGGGGATGAAACAGCGGTTGAAAGGTAGACGGGGACCGAGGGAGATGAAAAGATGAGAGAGACAGAAGGAGGGAGGTCAGCGAGTTTGAGAAAAGATGCCGTACGCGTGTTTTACAAATGAGTAGCCTGCAATCTAACAAGGGCTGTGGAAGTAAACGAGCGCTGTGCCGTCTCGGTTATCTGACACAGACTGTGTCATGCTGCACTGTGGTAAAACAGCCGCCGCATCCAGTATGAGTATGATAAGAGAACATTAGTAATGTGCTGTAACCAGTCCCTACGGACGCTGTGTTAAGTACCTGTACTATGGTAATTCCTCATCCTCGGAGGCCAAGTGGATGGAATGGAGATTATTGTAGCTTCCTGAGTAAACATTAACACCGATAGCTTAAGCATCTGATAACAGTTCAGGTGGTCAGAACCACACACTGTTATATAAAAACATTCACCGGGTGGCATATTGATTGGAAAGGTTAGAGGACAGAGAGTTGAACTGCCGTGCAGTAGTGCCCTCGAGCAAGACCAGGACTCGGCTCCAGAGACGTTGTGTCCTTGCTGACCCACTGCTCTGACCTCACCGAGAAGCAAAGTCCGAATCTGCCTCCAAGGATTCACAAAGTATCACATTGTTGTTATTCCCTTGGTGAGTTTTTTTTTTTGCAATCGGAGCAGCAAGGCTACTGGAGTCTGTGAAACCGACTTTGAATGTGGTCGCAGCCTGCAGAGCCAACGCACAGCTTCTATCTCGCTGCAATGTATTGTGGTTTTATGCAACGTTTAAGAGGCATTTGCATGCGATGTGAGACGCGTGTCAGTTTGAGTAGGGTGCGCAGTAGATGATCGACAGCTCCCTGCTTTACCCAGACATCAACATGAACCCTTCATGCACCTGATTGGACAAATGGACCCCTCTCTGTGCTGTTATTGGTCAATTTTAAACTAGAAAAGCATGTTGGCAGCGTAAGGCAAGTCACATCTTTTTTTCATTTGAACACCGCAGGTCGGCCCAGCAGGCTCGAATGATCCTCTATTGTTTGTCTGGGACTTGAAGGAGACGTATTATGTTCTTTTTAATGTTCATAATTTTATTTTGGGTTACTACTAGAATAGGTTTACATGTTTTAATGCCCGAAAAACACATCAGTTTTCTCATACTGTCCAGTGCAGCAGCTCTGTATTCCCCCCTCTGTTTTAGCTCCTGTCTCTTTAAGGCCCACCTCCTCCTGAATACCCAGTCTCCTCTGATTGGTCAGCTCACGCACGTCTGAGCCAGCAAGGCTTACAGCAACAGAGCAGCTGTTCTTTGTGCCAAGGCATTAATGATAATTTATGCGAATGTGTGACATGGTGACGTAGCGTGACGTCAAGAAGTCACTGAATTAAAGGCGGGACTACCGACGAGGCGTTTCAGGACCAGTGTTTCCTGTGGGAGAGAGGAGCTTATGTTTGTGCGGACTTTGTGACTTTCGAGATCTTTTACATGCACAAAAACCCACCGTATATAACATACTGAGTGAAAGGAAAGAAACTAAAAAAGCACAATACGTCTCCTTTTAAATCTAAAAGTGAAAAAAAAAAGAGCTTGTAGCGATACAGACCGGCTCTGCGAGGCTTGTGTGGTATTGAGTTAAGAACTCTCTACTACTCGGTGATGTAAGTTGTGCATGTGTGTGAGCTCACCAGCTGTGCAGAGGAGACAGCCTGTGAAAAGAGTCCTGTTGAGTCTCTAATGGATGTGAATGCAAGATTGCTCCTTTCCTCTGCTCTCTCATTACAAATGGTTAGAAAAGAGAAGAATGGAAATATAAACGCAGCGTAAGGCCCGTGGGCCGAGGTGGATCGTGAGTGCTCAAATAAGTGTGCGAGTGTATTTTGGCCACGAGCACTACTGCTGACCGGGGACCACCTGAAGTAGAATTCAATTTTCCACTCGTTTTGTACTGCGTTGTGTGTATTGTACGTTTGGGTGCCTGTGTCGTCCGTAGAGTGCTAAAGCCATTATAGCTGGCAGGGGCAGCAGACATGGCCTCATCCCATAATGGAGGCTTTATTTTGCCCACAGTGAAAAGACTACTCGGTGTTAAGGTGCGCTTTGGCGGCCTAGTCAGCTATGACGACCCCCAGTGTAAAGCCCTGCCTGCAGCTCATGTACCTGCAGTGCTGTAAATGTGTTGTGCTGCCTTTTTCTGTCAAAGTATTGTGCTGGCATGCGGGCAGTGTGGCCAGAATCTGTGATCTGTGCAGGATTTTCTCCTTCACGATATGGTTCCTCACGGATCGCAGTATGCTGTGCGGTGCGTATATTCTCTTGGATATTATGATCACTGGCTCTGTTTCGCTCTCTCTCACACACATATGAACACAGAGTCCCCCTCACAGCTCACCTTACCCTAGAGACATCTGAGCCTTTGGGAAGGCCAGATGGTGGATGCAGGTTGGGGGCTGGTATGCATGTGCGCATTTTTGTGTACGTCTCGGCGTGAGAGTGAGTAGAATCAAGGGAGAGCGGGGAGAAAGCGGTACGCACTGTACCTACTGTATGTGTGTTTGTGCGTATTTGTGTGTCCTTGCGTGTCCCGACTTCTTGTTTTCTCGCCTCGCTGGTGTTTTGCATTCTTTACCGTGTTGTCTCCCAGTGTCTTCCACACATTCTTGTCGCCGCAGATTTGCCGCGGAGATGCAATCAGCAGTGTTAGGTTCCCGCCCGTCTCGCTTCGTGCTCGGCCCCTTATCAGAGCAGGTGGCTGACTGTGGGACGAGGGCTGAGGCCTTATCTGTCCAATCTCGGGGATAAGCAGACCCACTGCACCAGCAACATACGAAACACATTAGAGCGCAGGAGTGAGAGCGGGTGACGCTCGTGACACGGTTCAATCTCAAACTGTGTGAGTCATCTGTTTCCCGGTAAAGCCAGTTCCCTTCAAATGGCAAACACACAACATGGGCACAGACGCACACGCCCACGGACAAACTCGCTGAGGCTTGATGTGCACAAACTTGGAGATAAGTCTCCACGCCACACCTCGAGGACGGTGGCCAGTAATTGATTGGGCGCAGTGACCCAGCTTTCCCACCACTCAGAGACGGGGGTGTGAAAAATGTGCTTTTTCTCATTATTTCTCTGTCTTTCAGGCTTTTTTTCCCCTCCATTATCACCTGTCCTAGAGATTGGGTGACAGTTGCTCAGTCAATGGGAAAGGGGCGCCTCTTTGATATTTGTTGAGATGAGAGGCGAGAAGAGAGAGCATTGATTATCGGGTCTTATTTTCCACTGGGGCCTCTATGCTTACAGCCCCATATCCAGCGTTTCTCTCGGCCCCTCTGGCCCCTCCCTTCCTACAACAGCTCCGGCCTGTCCACTTCCACAAAGGCCTGTTGTTGCCTCCACTTCCTGGCCGTTTCTTCTTGTCGGCTAGATGGTTCTTTCTTTTTTTTCAATACATTTTTAATTAAACCTGAGAGTAGCTGCAAGCTACCGCCCCTTCTTTTCCACCTCTCGAACCTTCCTTCCAGGGAATAATTGGTTGTTTCTACCGGCCTCCCTCCCTCTCCCTCCTTCCTCCCTCACCTGCCTTTTCCCCCCGCACTTTTTTGTTAGTTAAAAACAGATGCATTTATGAAACATTATAGGGTTTACAACAAGGGAGAAAAAGTGAAACATAAGCCTGTCCTTCTGAAGACGTAATAGACGTAGCATTGGCAGGAACAGGAAGAGGGTAAAGAGACTGTTGGGCTTGTAGGCTTGTAGGAACAAAGAGCTTCATTTATGATTGTTCTAATGAGATCTGTTTTGGAGTCGGACCCAGAATGATTTGATTTGACTTTTAAGCCCTAAGGCTGCAGGCTTAAGGGCTGCAAGCTGCAAGGCTGTGGGGCAAAGGCTGACTGAGGAGAGGGAGGAGGGAGGCAGGCGCATTGGCGCAGCGTTGTTCTGATTGTGACTTTCAAATCGTGGGAAGCTTTTTAAAACACACAATCAAACTGATAAGAATATCAGTTTAGGTGCACAAACTCTCTGCGTATCGGTGTGTTTACTCAGCAAATCCCCTGATCTTAAGTCTAAATGTACAATATATTAACTGGCTACTGTACGGGGGGAAAAAAAAGAACTTCGTAGTACTTTTTGCATTTTAAGTGAATCAGCAGCCCAGAGGATGCTGCGTCTCCAGCGCTCAGAGGAATTAAAGGCAGAACGTTAATAGGGCTGAAATTACGGATGGTGGTGGAAGCTGCTCCACTTCTGATTAAATAAAAGCCGGCTCCTCCACAGGCTGTTTCTCATAGGGACTGACAAGCACGCACACACATGCGCAGATGTGAATGTGCGAGAGGCCCAACACACACACACACACACACACACACACACACACGTACACAGCCGTACACACACAGAGCTTTGATGTGTGGAACGGAAATGAGGAGAGACGGAGAGCTAAGGGCCGGGGCCTGGGGCCTGTCCCATTATTAATGAGTTAGAGTCAGTGCCTCTCCCAGGTTCAGGACATGTGGACATATTTCACCGTTCGCCTGCCCTTGCTCCTCACCATAAATGTAATCTCTTATTAACCATCGGGTTCTTGGCAAGTGAGGGGCAGATAGAGGGAAACTGCGCATGAATATTTGTGTCTCGCTGTGTGTCTCTGCGTTAGCATGAGAAATGAAAATCGTGTGGTGGAGAGAAATGAAGTGCCAGCGCGGTGCAAAATGGAACGGCAGCTTCTGAGAGGAACACTGATGGGCCAATAAGTAGCAGTGGTGGGAGGACAGTTTTCACCCTGCATAACACTAAAATCCCTCTGCCAGGCAAATTTCTGCCTGCCCTGCGCTGTCCACTTCTCTAGCTGGATAAGAAGAGAGCTTTTTGGAGGTAATTAACTATTGATTTGAAGCACAGAGGGTAATGGGAAATGAGTGGACAGCATCTCGATCTAGCAGCAGTCGCCCGGCTGGCTGCAGTACAACTAGAAGACGGACGAGGTGAAAGAGGCATTTCCCTAAAAGAGCCAAGGTCAAAGGTGGTCTGTCTGGCTTTTAAGTTCTGTTCTGTGAAGGAAAAAAAGAAGAAGAGAGGAATCAAGCCGTATGGTTAAAAATGCAAGCTTATTCTCTTATCTAATATTCAGTTTGATTGAATATACTCTCCTAGTTTGCGTATATTGTATTCATATTAATAACAGACCGAACAAACTGATCCCGACCCGTGTCAGCCCGTTGACCTCCCCTCCCCTTCATGAATAGTTATGACGCTCGGGGCCAAGGGGACTCGGTTTAATTTAATGCAACCTGAGGTCCCATCAAAACCAAACATCCTGTGGTCATAAATCTCTCAATATTACCGAACGTGTGCTTTTAGAAGATGCAGAGAGCCTCCCACATATAGAAAACGGCGTGGTATTCCTCTGTCGTCCCCGTGCAGTCATATGTGCTTTTCTTTCGGTTAGAGGCGAGCTAGAGGACAAGGATTAGGGCTCATTTGTGCAAGAGAACAGAGGCAAAGAGGGACGAAGGGAGAGAGGGATAGGCCTGTATCTGCCTACGATCTTATTTGTGCTAATGAGGAGGCTGGTGGTTCTGGCTGCTAACCTCTAAGCACATCCAGCCCCTTTTGAGTGTGTGTGCCTGCCTGCCAGTGTGTGTGTGTGTGAGTGTTCATCTCCTTGGATGTCTGTGGGGAGTGTGATTTGCCGTTTGTATGAAAATCTCAGCTATAATGAATGATGTGGAGAAGATTGTTTGGCGCAGTGAGTCGGGGTAGTGTGTGTGTGCGTGTGTGTGTGTGTTTGCTACTGGTGTGAGCTTGTTTGTTGAGTTTACTGCCAGTCTGTCTGTGAAGGATGCACTGATTGGACTAGTTTGCATGGCAGTCTCAGTCATACACTCCTCCGAACCCAACCTGTTCTCTAATGGGGCTCACCGAACAGTAAAACATCCATGCCCCTTTCCAATTGTCCCCTCCCTCCTCATCCCATCTTCTCCCCTCCCTGCTTCCTCCCAAGGCTGGGCATTTAAAGCGGCATGCCTTTGATGTGAGCTTCACACACTGTTAGACACCCACTCGTCAGATTGACACTGATGCCTGGGCGGAGTCAGCCCGTTTCCGGGAGCCGAGGAAATGAACTGATGGAGTATACTGTACGCGCATATGGCACGCAGTCAGGTAGTTTTAAATAAAGTAAAGTGGAATGTGGACGTGAATGAACAGATGTGCTCGTTCAGATGCACACATTTTCCAGCGTGGCCGCGCTGCACTCAGCTGATGATGTGTCAGGATGACAAACGTTCCCGCTAAGGCGAGCTGAATGTAATTGCGCGGCGGTTTTCCTGCCTGTGTTTTACAAGCGCGCCGCATCAGTTTAAGAGGAAATTTCTGACAATACCAAAAGACACATACTTGACATTTAAATGTTGTGAGATTATTAATGTGTAATATCCAATGCTGGCTTCTTTTAGCATACGTTCTCCATCTAGGTGCACACCAGCACAGCCCCAGGGTCTGTACTGCAGGCTGCAGGGAATGATAAATGTGTTTTAAAGGCCTGACTGGAAAGGAAGTATGTGATGTGTGTTCGTATGCGAGTGTGTATAATACTTTAAATAAATGTTTACAAGGGATCACATAGAGAGAGTGTGTGTGTGTGTGTGTGTGTGTGTGTGTGTGTGTTTGTGTATGTGTGTGCACGTGCTTCTGGTCATTAGCAGTATACCATCCATCATCCTTATGAAGGGATGCTGTGTGAAACATAAATAAAACCAAAATGTGACTGATTTGCAAACCTTTTTTCAATTGATCAGAAAGACAAGATATTTCATCTTCAAACTGATAAACTTAATTTTTTTATGAATAGACCCTCATTCTGAGTTTGATGCCAGCAGCACTCTCTATCAAATTCAGAGTGCATAGCGTAGAGTGAGTGTATATTCAATATAGCTCGATCAAACGTTATTCATATAGGGACGTTTGTGCAAATGGCAGTACAAGGTGCTTAATAATACAATGAAAATAAAACAATACAGACACAATGTAGTGAAATAATACAGTGAAAATGAACAGTAAATAAGAAAATGATGGTGTAGGAAATAAGAGATACAACATCAGTAGTGGAACTTGGAGAGGCTGGATTGAAATAAACTGAATTACAAAAATACCAATCTAAACCCCATAGTTCTTTGTCCTCACTCAGGGACTAAAAGGCCAGTGTCAGAGGACTTTGACAACATATATTAACATAAACAATAGAGCTTATCGGTCTGAATGTTATATTTATTGTCTTTGTACTGTATACTACTGAATATAGGTCGAAACAGGTTCTGCAAATCACTGCAACCTGTTGTTAGTTACATTTTACAGTCCGACCCAATGTTTTGGAATCTGGATTCAAGTTTCACATTATAAATATTTTAAGAATGACTTCCTGTACTGTACTTATAACATTAAACATGACAAAATGATTTTTGTTGAAAGTGTCTGACTGGTAACTCTGACACAACACTGTGTCTTATCATGATTTCATCAAAAACACTGCATGTTCCCACTAAGGTGTGGCTAAACTGGAATTGAATCACCATTTAATCTGCCTTTTTTGTCCATTCCAGTGATTCATGATGTCCGTTGGACTGTCCCACACTGTGAACACATTCAGACTTTGGTTAACTGGAGCTGTAGGTCATTTCCAGGTCTGATTTCCAAAACTTGGGGCTTGGATATCTTTCTGTCACTCTCATTCCAGAGAGTGTGCCATGTTTCCCCCCCATGAAAGGGCATCATTTCAGCATTAACACAGTTAAGTTTGAATAAAGCACATTACTCAGTCCCTAGCAAAAAAACAATTTCCAGGTGGATACATCATGTTCCAACCTGCAGTGGTGTTCACGCTGATTGTGTAATAGCAGTCACAAAACGGCTGTCCTGACAAAAGCAGCTGGCCAAGCAGAGTCATGCAGGGATTTGTTGTAGTGTGACCGTCTCCCAGGCTTTTATTCTCCATGCCAAAGCTTTAGTCTTTCCGTCCTCATTCAACACTGAACAGGTTCGGGCCATAATGGCACAACGTCTCTGTACTTAAAAACATCTAAAAGCTGTGCGTGAGTGTGTTAGGCCACTGTGATTTACACTTCTTTTATTTTACTTCTTGTTACCATGTAATGAAATCATGAGACTTTATGTGCTTGTCCCTGCGTGTGTTTGTGCATGTGTGTGTGACTGTGCATTGACACTGTCAGCGTTCTTTTAGCAAAGTAGTGTGTGTGTTGATGACTTCCCTCTTTGTGAACAAAATAAAGGGGCTCTTTTAAAATCTTAACAGCCCACCTGGTGCCAGTTTATGCTATTTTTCAAGGTCTGAAAATTTGCTGTCGCTGTTTTGAAAAAATCCCCCAGACGCCATCCATTTTTCGCATTTATGAAGACCACTTGATACGTGGACTCACCTAACCCAAGGTGAAGCGGAGAGACACATATGTGTAAAGCTCTCTTCGTGTGATGGTAATAACTGCTGACAAGGTCGCTGTGTGAGTCTGTGTGTGCTGGCAGATTCAACCAGCTTTAAAAAAAAAAAACATCACTCAATCGCTTGCTCTAAAAGGGCTTTCAGACACCTGGCAATGATTGGCTGAAAGAGGACACTTTCTTTCAGCCATTATTGACAGTTGAAGATGTTGAGAAACTGTGCGGTGACTTGCATTTCCGCACATGTTCTCGATCAATTTGAGGCTCAGGTAATGCATCGAAAATCTACTTTCTTTGATAAACATCATGCAGCAGCTTCTAAAAGAGGAAAGAAAAAAAAAAGAAGCATGATGGATGGTCATAGTGCGTCTGAAAAAGCGGAAAAGACAAAAATCAAACAAGAAGCCTCTCTCTCTCTCTCTTTCTTTCCCTTTCTGTCTGACTCTGTCTGTCTGTTGCCATGGCTCTGAAGATTGATTGTGAATCGCTCAGGACGTATGAGCGTTGCGATCATATCATGGATCACAGCTTAGGAAGGGAATGACAGATGTCGTAAGCGTCCTCTGTTTATTTGAGGAGGCAAGTCTGCGTCTGATGGATCGGTTGCGTTCGGTGGATACAAGGATGATTTGTCATCTCTTATGTCTCTGTGTGTTTTTCTAAGTACTTAACAGGGCAAACAAAGGGAAAGACCCTTTGTTTGCCCTGTGGAACAATGTCCTAAAGTTAGAAAGTGCATTGCTTCAAGGACTTTTGATTGCTTTTCGACTGCATTTCAAATATCATCTTAACTTTTCTTCCCCCTTTTTGTGGTTTTCTTTGAGGACCTACGTCTACCGGCTCCCTAAGCACAGATCGTTTTAATAGAGCAATTATCAAAATGCAGTTATATTACATGAACTATCTTTACGGATTTAATATGACTCAGAGAAATGGGGCGCCTCACTGGGGCGATGGGCGGAAAGGGGGCTATAAGGAGGGGGTTAAGTGCGTTTCAGTCAAGGTCATTTTGAGTGGCATACGTATCCTATTTGAGAGCCCCAAAATCTGAGCAGTGTAGACATGAAGCAGTGTTGACAGGCCTGCGTCACTGAGAACAATACAGTCACACTGGAGATTACTGGACCGAACACACACACACACACACTAACACACAGGGTCCTCTGTGCGAGCCGGTCAGTAGATGGGGTCATTAGTATGGACGGCCATTTCTACACTAACGGCTCCTGATTGCTTTGCCTTTCACATCGTGGTGACATCAGCACATTGCTAATTGACAGATAATTGCCAATAATCACGAGATGGATCGGTGAGGGTGCAATTAAAGGAGCCCGCTGCTGCGTGCCAGCACCTTTAAGAAATCTGGGGCTGATCTGTTTGCCCTCGTTTAGTGGGGCAGGTTAATCAAATCGGTTTTTGCAGGAACAACTTTGGAAGCGAAGTCCAGTGTTGGAAGTTCATTCGAATGTTAGTCATGTTTTTGTTCCAGAAATGCAGATGTCTTCTGGAAATGTGTAGGACGTTCCCTCGGCAGCGTGTACTACAATGTTTGCTGCTGCCTGTGCGAGAGATAACAGCCAGGCGCTTGTAATGGGATCCTGTCTGTTGGGAGAAGATGGAGGAAATCGCTGGGAGCTGGAATGTACTTGACTCGCTCGTTTGGGTCAGCAAGGAAGTGCCGGTGTGTGTTTTTCGTGTGTGTGTGTGTGTGTCAACGCAGGCGTGTCTGTGTGTTGTCCAAAACTGTGTTTGCTCAGCGATAGAAAAACTGAAATGTGATATGAATATCCTCTCCATTCTTCCATGAAAGTACCTGAAAATACCCCTGAAAGGGCCCCATTTAGGCTCACTCCCAGACAATACAGTACAATACCCTGATGACAGGCTAACTGTGGGAGGAAATAGCCCTGCTAGGGCCAACATAATAGCGGAATATTCTGGAAGTCACAGGAGGGATTTATGGAAGCAAATAGTCTTTTTCTAACGTTCAGTGGAGCAGTGTGTGTGGCGCATTTGTGTGTCTGTGTATGTGCGTGTCCGACCCGCTGACCCCCTCTGCTGTATGTGGACCAGATTCTGTGATGTGCGAGATGTGTGAATTGGAGCCTTGCCTAGCCCGTCAATCAGATGAAGAGATCATTAGAGGTGTCACACTCAAATCTCTCATCTCTCTAATCAGCTGTCATACTAACAACACCAGCTTCCATGTGCGCCTGTGCCCAGCTGCCAAGTATGAGTTCATGCCGAAAGCTGAAAGCACAAAGGCAACGACAACTCCGCTAGTTTCCCTGTGAATTTAGTTCAGGTGCCTTACAACAGTGAGCGCCGCTTGGTTGATCTCTTCCCATGATCCTCCCCATGGTGGGCAGGAGATGACTCCATCTTGGGGTCCATATGGCCCCCATGTTGGAGCCACGCTGCTCCCTAACAGTGGGGGAATGGCAATTAGCGCTACATTTGCTGAGGATGGCATGGAACCAGAGACCTGTCACCTCTGCTTCACAGCTCTGCCTTTGAAGACATGCATTTGTATGTGTGTGCATGAACTCATGCGTGTGTGTGTGTGTCTGTGTGCATGCATGTGTGTCAGCATGCGTGGAGGGAGGGAGAATCATATCACGGCACCTGGTTCGCAGCAGGGGGTGGAACTGCTTCGCTGAGACAAGGTGTGTGTGTGTTCGTGCGTGTGTGAAAGGGGGGGAAGGGTGTAGCGATGGCATATTGTGTGTGATCAGAGGCAGAGCAGCATCTAAATGCATGCGGTTACTTGTAATCAATGTTACCGCAGTTCCCTTTGGGTATGCTAATATATTCTAAAATGCTAATGTATTTCGGTGCCAAACCCCTAAGTTGTATCATATGAGTGAATGAGCGATCGTGCACACGGTGACAACGAGATGGAAATCTGCTCGAGGAATGTCACACGGCGTCATGGGAAAACAAATTCCTGCACGCGGTGACCGAGAAACGGCGCTGCGGGCCTGCTGGCATATGGAATCCTTAGGTGGCAGCCACTGCATCGTGTTTGTTAGACTCATTTGATGGCAGTTTAAAAGTGGCTTTGATCTCGGTAGCGTAGGGCCGATGTGACACAAAATGGTCGGCAGCCCATTGAGGCGCACGGGGGAATCCGTGTCTCTGATAGGACGGGCCGCAGTCGCCCCTAGAGACTGCCAGCTGCATGTCCATGCTTTGAAATCTCTCTTGATCACAGAACACCTGGATGTGATAATTTGAGAAGGAGACCAGCGAGGGAAAACACCCCTCGTGTATTCGCTTATTCGCTTGATTTTAAGTTGACTGAAGTGATCAGTGGAGTGACGAGACTGCGCGTGTGGTCTTGGTTTATGTTTGCCCACCACCACGCTGTCTAGCGGCGGCGCGTCGCTCAATGAGACTCGTTTGCAGATGGCTGATTTGGAGCATTGGTGACAGGCGGCCAAAGTTCAGACAGTCTCAGAAATGAGGGACTGAATTCTCACGATTTCACTGCTGCTTCAGACTGACATGAAATGACACTTTTTTTCTTTTTCCTATTCGCATTGAAGCATTCCAGTTCATTAAAGCTCTCATCACACAATCTGACATGCCTCAGAAATGATCAAGATTGATGCTGTGGTAGAGCCTGAAAGAACATTTAGTGGATCAAAAGAATATTAGTTGGCAACTATTTGGATAAACCATAAACCGTTTATGTCATTTCATTTCAAGCAAAGATGTTAAGCATTTGCTGGTTCCAGCTACCTAAATTTAAGGGTTTGCTGCTTTTTATTTGTCATTTATGACAGTAAAACAGCGGTCTCTTGGTTGGACTGCTCGGTGGGCAAAAGAAGATGTCACTTTGGATGCTGGGAGGTTGAGCCTTTTTCTACTAAACAATGAATCTTGAAAATAATCTGCAGGTTAATATAAAAGGGGAATAATAGTTGCAGTCCTGTACTGTTGGGTGAACTGCAGGCCTAGGGGTTTATGTTGGTACCATTAACTGCATAGACCTCGGTTTTAGTCTGGGGGTCTGTCTTCCCCATCTCTCTCTCTCTCTCCCGTCATTTTCTGTCATGTCTGTGCTGTGGACCCTCAAATAAAGGCATAAAATGCCCATAACTTGACCCATCTTGTGAAGTGATACATGCAACGAACTTGCACAATTGCGGTTATCACGTAGTGCGTAGAGGGCGCTTTCCCTTTTCTTTCTTTATGTTTCTTAGTCCTTGGGAACTCAAACACTCACTGATGTGATTAACACTTGGGCTGACCCGAATGCTTTGAAGCTTTACCGCTTCTACCCTTGCAATGATAATTCAAAGGTTCAAAGGTTCATTTAATAGTAATTTTACAACACCTGGGTTGTACATTGAAACGTGAGCTGAAGTCCCTTTCTTCTACATGAGAGAAAAAAAATGTCTCACAGCTTGAGGAAGAAGCCGCTCTGTACTCTGGTGGTGCGGCAGCGGATACTTCTGTTTCTTTTGCCAGATGGCAGCAGGGTAACCAGACTGTGGCTGGGGTGGGCGTTTGGCCTCTCACTTCACTTCCCCGATGCCACTGATTCTTGGTAGATGGGTACCAGTGATGTTCTTGGCAGTGTCAGTCACCCTCTGTAGAGCCTTCCCGTGCATGAACAATGCCAGTTTGTGATGTTTCCAGTCAGGATGATTTCTGTTGCTCCTCTGTAAAAATCACTATCCGAATCAGTAGTCGAAGCAAGGACACGTAGCATCGGTCAAGTTGACTTTTGAACTGGGGACAATGGCCGCATCTCCCCTCTTGTCCACATCCCTCATTAGACTCACAATTCCAATAATAGCGATGTCGAAGCTTTCAGTATTACATGTAATCCTCACTGAAGCTTTGGAGCCCCTGAATGGTATTCAGGCCAGGCCTAATTAACACACCTTCACATGGCGAAGAGGTCATCTGCTCCACACACTGCCCGGGTTGATGGCGTCCATGTTAAGTAGACGCTCGCAATTTATTTTCTGCTTTCGTTTGTTGTGTTGTTATTCAGAGTTAATCAATGATTCCTCCTCTCTCTCCCCCGCTGTCTGTCTCCCTCCATCTCCCTCCCTCCACCCATTAGAGCGCCAGGTTGTGTAACATGTTGGTTGGCTTTGTACGCTCGGATGATGGCTTCTGACAGTTGCCCACATTTCTGGAATTAGCTTTGTGTAGCCAGCGTGCGGGTGCATTGTGTGTGTTTTTGGATAAAATGTGCCCACTTCTGTGTGTGTGTGTCCGTGTGTGCGCATGCTAATGACAGCTGACAGGGCCCACGCTTCTTAAATTAGCCTGGCTGTCTGGCCCCTGGGGAAGGCATGGATGTTCAGATATAGAAGAAGCTTTAACGCAACAATCCCTGCTTTCCTTCACTAAAGTATCCAACCGTCCTCGTCCCACTCCTGTGCCTCCCGGTCAGAGCCAACTTATCCCACCAACGATTACGACAAAAGGCAAATCTGGAAGTGGGCCCAGCGCCACTTTCAATGTTTATCATAGAAATGCCTTTCCCTTTTCAAGTCTTTGAAGAGGGCTTGCAAATAGAAAAAGGGATAAAAAATGTTTTGCCTCTTTTTATTTTTTTCATATTTGCGGATTTTCTCAAAGCGTGCTGTCGCTTTAAGATATTGAGTTTCTTATGGTATCGAGTTGCATTGAGCCTACAAATATATTTACATTCCTCGTCTCCACCGTCAGCACTCCTCAGTAATTTATTCGCAGGGTAAAGCAGAGAGGTTATTGTCAGCGGTGCAGCGACTTGAGAGTCGCAGAGGTTCGTCGGGGACATCCGTCACTAATGAAGTTCTAGTGATTCTTAATGCGAGTCAAATGATTTTAGAGATGTGGTTACGATCACTATCTGTGTGGTAATCAGGAGGTGATCAGTGTGGCACTAGAGTGTATTGTCTGCCATTGTGTGTGTGTGTGTGCGTGTGACTGGGTAGATGAAGGAATGAAAGGGTCCCCATGTGACTCGGGCTTTATTAAAGAGAAGTTAATGAGTTCCCCTGTCTGCCTCTCTCATTTTTCCTCCCCTCCCCATTTATTCTAAACTCCATCTCTTCTCCCTCCTATCTCCCTAATATCCCTCTCACTCAGGCTGGTGCTCCAACCACATTCATGTTCTCAGGCGCGCTGCATCGCTCTTGTAAGTGAATTACTAAACGGAGCCTGTGCAGTATTTGGGAGTGAAAATATCAGACTCTTTGGTTGCGTCCCGGTCTCTGCCGCCCCTTTTGTCTGTCTGTCCGCTCTCCTCTTTCCCGATGTGCCAAAAGAATATCTCGCCTTCATCGCTGTCTGCTAGTTGAATTTTCATGCTAATTCAAGCAGATCCACCCGACTAATGCTGATCACAGATGTTCTGCGCCGTCCCCAGTGCTGGCGTGCGTGTGTGCATGTTAGTTCATTTGCGTCGCTCGTATCACACGCCGTTTGATTCGTTTGATGTTCAAAGATCCTCTGACAACAAAGTGCAGATTCCCCCGCTTTTGAAAATGAGATCTTTTCTAAACCAAATGACTGTTGCAGTGGTGATATCATTGATGCTAATAATTTAACACAGTGACTCGGTCTCCAGTGTTTACCTTGAGGCTGGATACAAAAGCGCCCCTGCAGTCTCTCATGTGTCACCGAGCTGACCTGTACCCTGTTGACTCCGGCCGCTCGGCCAATCTATGTTTGAAGCTCGCTGTGTCTGCAGCCAAGTGGAACCGCCGAGGATGACGGGTAGCACGTTGTGAAACTTGTTACCTTGAAGAGCCTGTGGTTAGAAGAGCAGAATAGCAAGAGAACAAGGGAGGTGAGGAGGACACAGACAAAGATGGAACCATGCTCCTGTTTTGCTCTCTCCTGAGGCACCGAGTGCAGCTAGTGACCTGACATGCTAGCGAAATAGCGCTCCACTGCTGGAACATCAGTCTGCTTGTCCTACTGCAGAGGCAGGAAGGGGACAGCTGCGCGAACACACACCGCTTTGTCATTGCACACTTCGTACAGTTGCTCCTCTGTCATGGTCACTGGAGAAATTACACACAGCGAGCAGACATGGCAGCGAGAACACAGAAAATGGGGCCGGCGCTCAGCTTCCCTCTCCAAAACAACTGCGACATGAGAACAGCAGGTATGGCTGGGGGAAAAAAAGGGATTCTCTCAGTGAGGCTCAACGTTTCTCTGTTGAAATCATGTTGTCCTCACCACATCCTGCTTCATTTATTTGAGCTGCGTATGAGTGAAGGCAGCTCTATCCCTATGTTCTTGCAGCACAATGAGATTTTGAACCCAGGATATTCCATGTCATCTGATCCCATTCCAGCCTTTATACTGGAGGCTTTCCCTCTCACTCCCGCTGACTGTAGCCATCTGGGCTTTTGATCCAGTGGAAACTCTCTGACAGGCCTATTTGAGGGGCCGGGGGAAGAGAGATGACATTGTATTGCAGCAAAATCCATAGGAGTGACGTGCGGTGGGGGAACTACTAGAAGTCTGGGGGAGTCCGTCCTTAAAACAGGCAGGGGATCGGATACTGTAGCCGTCTGTAAGATCTATGGAGTGTGATGTGAGTGATGTGGAATGCTATTTGTTGGATCCTCATTGGACAGCGCGCGCTGACACATCTGTGGCAAGAAGCCAAATCAACTCTGATTTACGCCACCCCACCATCTAGGAAGGGGCCTGCCCAGCCACCCAGCCGTTACAGAAGATGTATTGTGAGGAGTAGCGCAGTATCAAAAAACAATCACTCACGGAGACACGTACACACACGCACAAACACATAATAAAAAGATCTATGATGAGCAGGTTAAAGTATCTCCAGTCACAAGTTACGACCGCTCATGTTTGACGTATATAAATTCCCCTCGCACACAGACACAGACATCAGCAGCCTCCGCCGACAGATATTTTGTTAAGAGGAAGCCATTATTGCAAATAAAACAAGCTTGTTGGCCCACCGCCCGTCTGGGCCGGTTCTGACGGCATGTTAAACATTTAGCAGACCCTCGACATGTTCCCCCGCTGTAAGCCATCACACAGCCGCGGTTGCAGGCTCATGCAGCAACACGGCGGAGAGCGCGGAGGAGATTGAAAAAGAAAGGGGCGGGGGGGGGGGCTTTAAATAATCGAGAAACCAAGAGAGATCTAGAACATTTTGATATGAAATAGAGGGGTGAGAAATGGGTGGTGTTAGAAGTTAAGATTGATAGGAGAAAAGAGCTGGTCACCCATGGAGAAATTGAGGGCAGTGATTTAGCAGAGAGGAGATGAGGCAATGTCATTCTCATTGGATAGCTATTATAAAGGTAACAGGGAAGATGTGGGACTGGTAGGCAGAGTTCTTCAGCACTATCTTGATATACCTCTTCTTTCCGGGTGTATAAAAATATAGAGACAAAGTGATGAATCACAGCAGGGGACAAAACATGGACCAAAGAATCTCTGACTGTAGCTCTGAAAGCGCTCGATTCATGTCGCCGTCGCTAGAAGTTAAAATACAGCAACTCTTTGAAGTCGACTCGCAAGTTAATAGACTAACCCTCTAATTTGCCTAAAACTACCCCCGCGTCAAACTTAATACACTCGCCGTAGTTGTGAGGGTTCAGCAAAAAGCTGCAGCGGTTTTAACTGGCACCTCACTAATCTCCCCGCTCATTTAGGAGCCTCTTAAACTTGCACACAGACACAAATGTGGCCCAATGTAAATATCCTAATTAGCGACGGGGTTGAGGGAGAGGAGGGCCGCTTGGCCGGGGCCATCTGGCCGGGGCCCGGCCGTCTGATCTATAGGTCTCCGGTTTGCCAAACCCACATGTTTTACATTGTCTCACAACGAAGGGAGTCCGAGTGAGGCTGGAACCTGCTGCTTTTAACAAAACAAATGCTACCCACAAACCTAACATGGAAATATTCATTCATTCATGCACTCTTTTTCTCTCTCTCCTCTCTGCCTCCCTCACACACACACACACACACACAGGAAAATTAATTAGGGTTGGCACAGCAGCAGCAGCCCCGTTCTAATAAATCTCTCCATTATCTAAAGTGATTGGTGGACACAGCAGCTCATTTCCTGCCTCAGAGTTGAGACCTGAGGACAGGCTGGCATTAGCCCCATGTTTCCTGCCCTGCCTAGTTCATACTAGTTCATTTGTGTTGCTGCATGTGTAGAAAGAGAGGTCATCCAAAGAGAATGAGTTGCATGGTCACACGGACATTCTTTCACATGAAAATGTTTAGGACATTCGGAGAAATCCTTTTATTAAAGTAAATCGTAAGCGAGACAGTCAGTGGTTTTTCATTTTTTATTTGTACTCGACCTTTGTCCTCATCCTTTAAGAGCGCCCGATTTTTTTGCATCCGCATTTGCATCAGCACTCTCCTCATTTGACTTCGGGTATCTATGTACATTATTGAGCAGCAATGCAACGGCTCCGTAAATTACATTAATGTAACCACGATGACACAATATCTATTTCCCTCGAACACCATTACAGTAAACTTCTGAAGTGGCTACAAAGATATAAGATCATATTATGTAATCGCGTGCACTCAGAGTTCCATTTAATCCGATGAGTACCTTCTTCAAATTGAGAGCTTTGTTCGAAGGTTTCTTTTCTCTTAAGGGTGACGACATCATAAAATGTGACGACGGACATTCAAAGCTTTATTCAGAAACCTCAATAGAAGAATGTAAAAAGATATTCAGTACAGCCCTTGAAATATAATGTATGACAAAGCACGTGATGCTATGGCACCAGAGATTGTTTTTATTGAAAAGCCCATTTCAGAGCACTGACTCGAGGTCTGTCTTCCTCCTCGACTCCCATCAACGTTTTCGCACAAACGCGGACGCTCCGGAGTGGCCCTTTTTGGTGCAAAGTCCTCAGTGGTCATCTGTCATCATTGCATTTACCTGCCAGAAAAAAAGGTCACTGCTCCAGGTCTCATTATCGACTCATTACAGCGCGTGCAGATGCGATACCCCTACCAGCTGGCCTGCAGTGCACACAGTGAATGGGCTATTGTTAAAGCGACTCAATAGCATGACATGAATTGGTGACCCAGAAATTTGCTGAAGTTCAGTTTTTGAAACGCAACGATGTTTGGGCCAAGATTAAGTAGCTCTGGATGCGAGGGGAAATTTAGAGCAAAACTATTTCCTCATCCTGTTCCTTCATGACATCACAAGTGTCTAGGGAGCCATTGGAGCACCTGTGTCCCATCTCCATGACAACTGAGCTCCCGGCCATTGGGTGATGGAACACATAGATTGGGGCAGGTTTGCACAGCCGGGCTCACACATGCACACATTTGATTTAAAAAAAAAAAAAAAGAGAGAGAGAGAGAGAAGGGTTTTGAGGCCAAATAAATCACACAACATGGAGTCTGGGGTGCGAGCCCCTGATGAGATATAGAGCCCACAGAAATAGGCCATCACAGACCCCATTCCTCCTAGCTAGCACCAGAGTTAATGGCTTTCAGATCTCTGGGTGCCTCTCTGACTCTCTCTGTGTTAGCAGGTTTGTCTTTGTTATCTTACAGCTGTTATCTTTGCTCCACCAATTCCATCTCCTCCGCTCGACGGCCATTGTAAACGCCCGCTCGGCGCTGCGTCCTAATGAATGCTTTGCTACGTCGTAGCCTATTTGTTCACAATAAAACAAGGGCCCATTTGTGGCCCTCATTCCTTTCGGGATTAGTGCTTATTTGGAGGTGGAAGGAAGAGCTGGAATTGAAGAAGGAAGGAGAGAAGGATGCAGAGAGGAAGGGAAAGTCAGGACACGAGTGGAGACAGAAGTAGGTGCTGCGGGGGGGGTTGACTTTTACAGTTATACTGGCAGAGAGTCAAGTGAGCTCAGTGAGGCAGAATAATATGGCCCGATCGCGGCGGGCTGAAATGTGCCATTCCAAGTGTGTGTTTGCTTTTGACTGGTGCACAACCCGTGATTCTCTATGCGGAAGGCTTTACTTGAATTTGCTCCAAATGAGTGGCTCAACAACTTTGTGTCAGTTTTTATCTAATGCACAGAGCCACTCACTGACCTGGGATTTACAATATGACTCAATCTACCATGGCAGCGTGGCAGAAGTGCCTTTTTTAAATACCGGCAGTGCAACTGCAGGATGTACTCGTGCTCTGAATACTGTGAATAATAAGTGCTGTCGAGGTCGTGGACAGCGACTCTCAAAGTGAATCAGTGTCTTTAAAGAAAGAAATAAATGCCGTGCGTTGAATAAACTGATTAAGTCAAGCATGGATTCACCACATAAAGTATGTGGCTTTGACAAGGTCACATGCAGAGGTTGTAATGTGAATATACACACACTTATACCCAGCCCCTGTTCATTCACATCTGAGTATGGGGTTGCCAGGGGCAACACAGACCCTACAGCATCCTCCCCATGCTTACTGTTTGCCAAGCAGCCAGATATCCAGCACCATTAACCTCATCATTGCAACATAATCAGCCGCGGATGAAGCCGCCACTAAATCGAGGCAGCCTTCAAGGCACAATTAGAAATGTTAATTAAAATGTTGCTCCGTCTTGCATTTGCTTGACACATAACGCAAAACCATCATTCGGGGCTGAGGAGTGTGAGTTTTCCCTATTCTCGGTCACTGAGGATCCGTCGCACACGTACTATAGATCACGAAAAACCATCGGTTGGATTGGAAACCTCTCATGCTTGCCGAGGCATGAGCCTGACCCCGCTACAGAAACTCTCTCTACAAATGTGCCGGGGCTTGTTTTGTTATGGTGACCGTATTGCTCTTGTGCTCTTATTAGATATTTTCATTCTGGATGTTTTTTTAGTGTTAGAGCCTTGTTTATCTATTTTTATTGCTGCGTGGCTGACACACTGCACACCGAATGGCTTCCGGGTGTATGAACATGTGCACTTGTTTGTTGTTTGTGTCAGGGTCTGCAGATTTAAGTGCCTTGAGAGCACCCATCATTCACTAGACCACTGAAAGCTCTGAGGTCTCAAAATGTTAGGTGGCCATTTTGGAGTGTTAATACGGCTGCTAATGGCTGATAGAAATAGCGCCCACTCCGACCCCGGAATAAATTCGCGTTTGTGTGCATCTGCGCTTGATCAAGCATGTGAAAGTGACCTGAGAGAGCGGGTCACCCTGCTCTTTTGTACTGCTTGCCTCTGCAAGAGGCCCGAAAATGAATCCATATCTCAAACCGTCTGCAATGAAAAGGAATGCAGAGGCACCGGCCCTAAATGGATCGGACAGATTGGACCATCTAATACCATTTTATTAGATGCTGCCAGTCTTTGCCCATCATCTGTGAAAGACTGCTTGCTTTGCTGTTTCAGTCCCACAAAGGCTCAGTTCGAGAGAGGCTGCAGCTTGTGTACGCCTGTGTGTGTGTGTTCGCGTGTGTGCGTGTGTGTTGCTGGTCGGGTTTAGCTGTGCTCACAGAAGAAGGAAGCCCAAGAATGACAGGGGAGAGTGAAAAGGATTAAAAGCTAACTCCATTTAGACTGTGCCTAAGACAGACAGGTCTGCTCTGAACAGGTGTGTTTATCCTTCTCCAAAGTTGCTAAAAAGACTCGGCTGTGGTGGAGCGTGTGTGTGTGTGTGTGTGTGTGTGTGTGTGTGTGAGAGAGAGAGAGGGAGAATAAGACAAAGGATATGTCTGTGTATACAGTATGTGTGTGTGTGAGTGTGTGTATTGGGTGTCTCTACAGAAGACTGGCTAATTTAAACAGGATTAGAGGAAGTAGTGATGGACTGTTCCCAGTAAATTATACTGTGTTGTAAAGCACTGTACCACCCACACGCATCCCACACCTACATGGAAGCCCCACAGTGGTTTGCATGCGCCGCACACATACACACACAAACACACACGCACGCACATACGCGCAGACTATTGCTGAAGAGCGCGTGTTTTTGGAGAGGGGGATATATCGCCAGAGTGCAAAGGGGATTGTGTGCTGTGCGAATACTTTCCCAGCTCTAATCCGCCCATTCCTGTTGGCATGAAAGACAGGGATTAACAGACGAAAGGTGAACATGGAGAAAAGGCAGGGCCGGAAAAGAACACAGGGAAAGAGAGATAGTATTCCGGGAAAACCTCCGCAGGATTCTTGCGCCGCTGCTGTGGTGAATGCAGATGAGCAGTCTTTTGTATGAAGTTAAATCCTCTTATTGATCAGCAGATTAGGTGCTGTCCTCTTGCCTTCTTTAACTTCCAAAAAAGTATGGAAAGACAATGTCTCTCATCAGCCTGCTCTGGATTTGGATAGCTCAGCAAACTACTGTCATGAAACGCAGTAGACATTTAAAGGTGCATTATGTAGTTTTTGGGGACGAAGAGAGAGGAGGCAGCTCTTTTTAAGCCAAAATAAACTAACTAAACAAACTTTTCACAACTGAATAAACAAACAATACAATTTCATACTGTTTCACTTTGTTTATATGTGGCGGACCCTGCCACCTTTCTAGCTTAAAACAGTGTTCTGTGTCCTCTGAGAACAGCTTCTTCTTTCGGTGATAGAAAACACATATTTCTGAGTTTGTATTATTACCTCATTATTACAATTCTGAGTTTGAATTCCTTCTCTTAAACTACATAGTGCCCCTTTAACTGAAGGCATTCAGCATCAAGTGGTGGACGCGAAGGTAAAGAAGCTGCATGAAACGGTCTCCCGTTTGCTACCTGGTTCCTGATTTTCTTTCATTGGCCGTTTAGCAAGCTTGATGAGATTTATAAAAATGCCCTCCTGTCTGTAATGTAACACTACACAAGCTGCTCACATCTAAGGATGTATCCTGCGATGAGAATTTCTACTTAACGCCCACGGGAGAGGATCTCCCTCGCTGTGAGATAAAAGCAGGGTTTTGCATCATTACAGGATGATACTATCAAGGTAATTATGTTAGCAGCAAGTGTTGTTTGTCAGCTTATAGCTGCTGCAAAATCTATCTATCTATCTATCTATCTATCTATCTATCTATCTAAAGTATGAATAAAATAAATTTGACAGCCTAAAAATGGTGTGATATACCAAAAAGGTTTACACAACCTGTAAATAATACATGGTTCAAAACAAGAATAAAAGCCGGGTACACAAAAGATATAAATGACTCGTGCAGAGCATCACGCTGTCTGTCTCTCTCTATGCATCTCACATTTTCAAAGACAACATGAAAACGGCAGCACAAAAACGCCGCTGTCACTTCCAGCTATTTTTGGAAAAGCTAGCTACTCCTCCATGACAAATATATGCATAACTCGCGCCTTTTTAAAGAACTCGTCTTCCTCTCAGTCTCTCTGTCAGATTTCCCTCAGACTGCCTGGCGTGGCATTGTTTTTTTTTTGATGGAGGGCCGTCCCATCTCAGCAGGTGTGCTGAAAAATCTCCCCCCCCACCCCGAAGACTGGGCAGAGATTTTTGCATCACCGACTGCATGAAAGACTGCTAGCGAGTTATCTTAGCAGCCATTGTGGAAAAATAGAAGGAGGCCGGATGCTTTTTGCCTGCTTTGTTGTGTCCGGGGCCTCGCCTGCCTGTCTGTCTGTTGGTAGACTGAGGTATAGCGCGCACAAAAATAACACCAAAGAAAAAATGTGTTAACAAAAGAGTGAGAGGACCACCATCTGCTGCTCTGTGGAAATAAGGAACAATAACAGTGATTGTGGGATGCCTTTTAACACAGTTTTTTTTTTATTATGAATCTGAATAATAAGTGTCTTGTCAGTAGCTTTATATATATGATGCTGATTTTAGCATCCCAGCTCTAAATTTCAGACCTGCTCTGGAGGCATTAAATACACACTGCGAGCTGTAGCTGCACCCCAGTGAAGAGATGTTTGTGTTGTGAGCAAGAGACAGAGGGATCGTGTGCATGTTTGTGTTTGTGTGTGTGTGTGTGTTTGCACGCATGAGTGTCTAAATGGTTTCCTTTCCACAACAAAACAAAGTTAATTGCTTCAATTACTGATATTATTTGCAAATTACCCACCATTGGTTGTCTGTGACTCTCAATTTGGAGTCCTGTGGGTTCATATCTCAACTCTGCCCGCTATTTTGTTGTTGTAAATGCGTGTGTTAATAGAGTTTCTTCTCACTGTCCTTAGGAATGCTGACAGAGTTTGTGCTTTGGTCTCCTTACTCCACGCTTTGCCTCGGATGTATTTAATTGCACTTAATTTGACATTTGATTGAAATTTTCCACTCTCACTTTGTTTGTTTTACCTCTGTATCACTTAAGCAAACAGTCCAAAGGATGGCTGTTTTGCAGTTTCCTCTTTTAGCTTCTATAAAATGTCATTGTCTTGCCCAGGCCTGTAATTTAGCATATATTGTACCGTATGACACGGGCATCGGAGCCATTATACGAGGGTGGGACTCTTTTTCAAATGATCAGTTTCGGCTCCCCCACATGTAGAAAATGCATCCGTCTATTTACTCGGCACCCTTTTCGGAGCGCTCTGTCAGTGCTTATTAAATCAATTCTGCTTCCTCACTTGGAAAATTCCCCGAATCAATGAATTTCCATACCGTGTTTTCACTGCCACCTTGCACCCAGGCAGATCGACACATACACGCCGCTCATGTTAACCGGCCCTTTATGTCCGAATGTCAGGCAGCTGAGTTAAGGTGGGTCAAACACTGTTGCCACAAAAAGCCTTGATTGAAGAGTGTATTAGGTAGGAAGGAGGGAAACATGACAGGAAAGATGGCAAACGGGACTAAAAGGGAGAGAAGGTAAGGGATGAAATGAAAAAAAATTATGATATTTTTTCAATAAAGACCAGCAACAAGCACCAACCCTCTTAAGTCATTGTTGGTCAGTAGTTGTGTGACATGTATTTAGATATATCATTAGATTTTTTGGTCCTATTTGTTAAATTTTAAGTCATTTGCTATTTGAAATGTTAAAAAATATACTTTTAGTCGAAAAACAGAATATTTCTGGGGCCTGCGCCACAAAGCTATTAAAAATGTCCTCGCTTTTAGCTTTTTGATATCTTCAAATATGTGTCTGGATGAAAATGTACTCATAATTCTCTCATTCCAGTTGAATAAAAGCATCAATCCGCCTGTTCAAAGGAAGCAGAATACACGAAATGACTTGTACTCTGTTAAAAAAGTTCGAGGGGAGAACCTCATAGACCTTCTTAGATTGTCCCACCCACATTGTGAACGCCATGTAAGATACAAATTTAGGAGCTTCTCACATTTTTACTTGGTTGCTGAAGCTAGGAGCTGTTTTCTGATTTCCCATCTTCAGCAGGTATGTGGGCTGATCATTGAGTCAGTCTTGCGTGTGTTTGTTTGCCTGTTGGGTCATCTTCGCTGTGATGTAGGTGTAATGTCTGACAGGTTATTTTTAAGCCCACCCAGGAGTTTGGCTACCAAGATCAGGCGTAAAGAAAAAAGCAACAAGAAGAAGATGTGTTTGCTTTTTATTGTTCTTAAACCAAAGCGGACAGATGGGGAACATAATTTTTAACACTTATTCACTGGCTTTCAAACTCCCCTTATTTCTAAATGGTATGTTTTAGGTAAGTGCTGTTTATACTGTCGAGAGACACCGGGTACATTTACTGCAGGGCAACATTTAGACGATGGAGAATACACCATATCATCTCGCTAATCACCTGTAATGAGCAGATGCAAGGCAGATGTGCATTGCTGCTGGCACAGGTGCTGCACAGTAAAGGTGTCCAAGGTTTGTCTTGGAATCCCTGATAGCCCCGGTGCGATCTATCCATCCCTCTGCTTTCCAGTCTGTTCTTGTCCTTTAGACAGAGAAAGGCATGTGTGTTTCTGTGGGCTAGAAAGAAAAGAGAAACAGTAGGAGGAAAAAGGAGAGCACAGTGCAGCCGAACGGGTTTAATTACTACGGCATAAGTATTCATGAGCCTGTCCTAGGCGTTTTTTTTTCCATTCCCCCCACTAGCTCTTTTCTGAACCAAGTATGACTCTCAGCACTGGCTTTAGGCCACCTCACAACCAAGTGGAGAGTTTTTCGACAGCCGAGTTGCATTGCTGGATTTGGAACCATCACAGGTGGACTCCCCGAAAGCTCTGCTGCCTGCCTGCCTGGCTGGGAGAGAGACCGCAGGGGATCTACAGGAAGGAGACATATGGTAGCTTATGATTAAAAGTGGAAAGTTTCACGCGAGTGAGTGTATGAGTGTCTAGCTGTGCGTGTGTGAGCTCATGCATATGCACTAACTACAGTTATGAATGTATTAGTTATATCATCATTTATCCAGCCATGAAAAAGCGGAAACCTGTGCAGAAATGCAGGCTTGTCTGTCAATTTGACTGACAAATTAAAGCAAATTAATTTACCTGCAGCTGCGGGGGGGAGATCAGCGCTTCATGAAATATTATATAAATTGTAGAAAACATGCTGCTTATAGTCTTGGATGAAAGTGAAAGGGAAGTGTAAAAGGAGGCTCATGGCTTACAGTTTACGCGTGTCTTCCGTCACCCTTTAACACATTTTCGTCACAGTTAAAGCAGCATTATTACATTTTTTCTGCCTTAAAATGACAGCTTCAAAATCATTTTGGTGATACAGTGTCATGTAACAGGGTGAATGGTGTCTCAGCCACTCCGCCCCCCATCACTATGTAACTTCAGTGAGAGGGTAGGATCACAGCGTTACACAGGTTTACTTCAACATACAGGTTTTCAACACATAACACTGTGATGATGTAGTGAGTTTTGTTTGTCGTTAGCACCTACGTTACATCTGACAAACTGTTACAGACCGCGCTAAATCCTCCAAAACGCCAATTTCTCCATAACGTTGCTTATAGTGTTGCTTTAAAGGTATAGTCGGTAATGTTGGAGAGCTAGCAAGATTTGAAAGTGGCACCTCGTCTAAGCTCCACCCCCTTCTCCCCCTCCCATCAGTGCTCCGACCAAAGCCCCGCCCCCACAAACTCGAACGCGCATCAGACAGTCCGTCGGCAGGGCAGAGGAGAGCCGTTAGCATTGGGCTAATACAAGCTACAAAAGTAGCTAAGTTGGCTAACGTTACATATTTCATGAAAATAACAAATCCCCCCAAAGCAAAACAACTAATTACCTGTCCAACAGAAAGACAGCAACCTCTGCATCACTTCCGGAAGTGGTGTTACCTTTGGCTGCATTTCCTCTGCCATTGTTGTCTCTTGCTAACTGTGCTAACGCTTCTTCTACTGTTGTTTTATGGCTGTTGGCAAACAACTGTTAGGTGTGCATTACCGCCACCTTCTGACCTGGAGTGTGTATCTCCTGCTAACTCCATATGCAGTGTGCTGAATATATCCGGCAACGGTGACACGTGATGAGTGCGCGCAGGGAGGAGGGGGGGACAGAGGGGGGTGCAGGCAGGACGAGACACGAAGGCATCTGATTGGTTCTTTCAACTCGGACCGAGAGGGAAGGATTGGTCAGAGTTTTTGCAGGCCTGCAGCTGCCACAGAGGTCTGATTTATTTTGTTCCTTTTTCTGAACACATTATGTATGGACTACTCTCAGGATGGAAAGACCATTTCACCCAGTATAACAAATAGTGTTTCTGAACAGGATTACCAACTATACCTTTAAGGCTTTAATATGGACATATCATTTAATATTGTATCTACAACTGTCTTGTTGTGCGCTTGCCAACATTTTTCTTCTTTTTATAAGTAACACAGCCAAGTGGCAAACTTGTTTGCTTGCTGAGAGTCTCTTGGGGCTACCCACTTGTTCATTTTACAAGTAAAACATGTTACATAACAGAATAAAAACATTCCGTGACTTCTAGTTTTCTTCTTTTCTCCTACTTCCCCATTTTTCTCTAAACCGTGGCCTCTAATTAATACTGTGAGATCTCTGAGCCGTGGGAGCTACAGTGCAGCTTTTTGAGCCGATTGCTGTTGAGATCAATTCATGCCACTTCTTTCCGCAGGGCTCCCCGGTTGCCTGTATTGTGTACAGTGTGCCTCTCACAGGCACTGGTTAATCTGCATGGAACAAAGTTGATACCGAGGGGGCAGTAAGGCAGTTGAGCGCAATTATGCCTTATAAGTGGCGATACTATAATCGCACACACTAAAGTTGTTTCATCAAACCAATGGGCAATAATACAGAACGCCTGTCGACAGCAGGGCAACAATCAAGTTCCTCAGTGTGACATTTAATTTAGGCGCAACAAAAACTGGGACGGCGCGCATTAATCCACTCGTCAAAAATCCGTGTTTTATGTTACTTCATTACAGGAGCTGTTTCGGCTGATGAGTGTACAGTTTTTCACACGATGCATCCGACAAAAGCCAGCCACCACCCAGTGATGAATTTAATCCAGTTATCCATATCCTGCTTTCGCTATCTCACACTTCTTAACGTTGCATACCCGGCTACAAAATCTGAAATCTTTCATTGTCAGAATCTCGAGAGCCTTCTCCTCTACTGTTACATATTTACAGTCTGCACAGCTGCTCACGGCAAACATGGAAAATACATCATCTGCAGCTGTATAAGACTAAGAGCAATATTGTGACGCTTTTATGGGAAAGACTATGAAAGATGCCGTAACTCAAGAAGTGCAATAAACATAATGTGCTTTGATTTTTCTATATACTCGGTAATGTGGCACAGGCCTGAGGTCTTGCTTAGACTTGGCCCGGGATTTTATATGATCCTGTCCACTGGGTTTGACATATCAATCTGAACATTTAATGTGCTTTTTGGCTGCATGACTGGCTTTTACACGCACATACAATATACTCCCCCACATATCCGCTCATGCCTGCACAGTGGCCTGTCCTACAAAACAAAATATATATTCTGAGCAAAAGAAACCGCTTTGCAAACTAGACTTTTCGACAATACGCGTCGTGTCCATCTCCACGGCTAAGACGCGCGAGGGGACTGTGGCCCCGCCGTGAACCAGCAGCGTGCAGCTCTTAGCCCTGCCAGGCTCGTGTCTCCGCCTGGGCTTTGAGTTATTGCTGCCGGGGCCTGAGACCCATTCATCAGCGCTTCATTAAAACCCAAATGGCTTTTTCACTCACAGCCGTCTCTCTCCCCAGCCTGACAAGTCCCACATCCTGCCTGCCCAATTTCTGGCCTGGTCCACGATGTTAAGAAGCACTTCAGCACCGTGACTTTGCAGTCCCTGCCCACTCTTAGTCGAGAATAAGGTGCTCTAAAAGAGTACATTACCCACCTGGGAACCTCGTTGGCAGGAATGGCTTTTCACTTGGTTAGCAGCCGAGCGAGGAAGGCTCACCTGGGTGACACGGGGGCGGGGGACAACCAGGGCTGCTGAAAGGAACTCTCCATTGGCCTTTTCCTGTTCCGCTTTTGTTCGGCGCTATCTTGCCGTTCCGTGTTATTCAAACCACACAATGAGGTACAAAGCTGCCGGCGGCTGCTCCTGCTCGGTCCCTCCTCCCCCTCCTTCATCCTCCTCCTCCTCCTCCTCCTCCTCCTTACTATAAGTCATTTTAACCGGATTTTGGCAGAGTGGAGCCGAGGCAGGTGGAAGTGGAATGTTCACAGGCCCCTGACCGTTCTTCGCTCGCAGGAAGTTACTTGTCGATCGTGCCTTTTGCTGCGGCAGCTTGGCTGAGCTCGGTGCCAGGTGAAGGCCTGGTGTCTTATCAAAACTGCAGTAGAGAGCGCTGTCATGTCTCTTTCTTTCTCACACTCTCGCTCCCTCCCTGCGCCCTGTGAAGTCTGGTCTTGCTCAAAGAGGTTAAAAGACGCGGAAGTCCGAGCTATTTATTTCTCGACTGCAACACAACACTCGATCTAAGTGAGTGCTGTAAGTGAGAACCAGTCAGTGAGTGCTGTGCGCGCCGTTGATAATGGTGAAGGCATTTAGTATTGATTTTTACAGTAAAACAAATACTTCACAGCCAATTGATTCTTTATGGTTTTACTCACTGCGTGCCTCCGCCGCCGCACACGTGGGTCAATCCAATCAGCTGAACCGCAGATCCTAACTAAAACTTGCGCTAAAGCCTCGTGTGATTGTGCTGAAGTGTGTGCACGTGCCTGCAAGCATTCACAAAGAATACAAATTAATTAATAAAAAAACAAGTTCAGCGTTTCCACAATTTCAACGTTGTTTCTTGTGTTTTTAACCGCGCAGCCCGAGCGCCGGTGGCTGCATTTCTCCAGAGCATGCTCGTTACATTTACGATGACATGTGACCTTTTCCTCTGGTGAATGTAACGCAGACCACAGGGGGGGGGGACGGCAAAAACAGCATCGCACATTGTGAGAAACTCTGAGAAATGAGAAGAAAGCGCCAGTTTTTTGTTTTTCTTTCCCCAGCTTTGGGATTTATCAGCAGCCAAAATACGCACTTGCTCAAGCACAGAGAACACACTTTAGCTCCACACGCGTGTGCACACGTACACTCGGCGACACTCACTCCGCCGCCCTTTCCCCACATCCTGAGGGCAAGAGGTCAGGTTAAGTGCTGCGTGGGGCAGTAGGCCTGTTTTTCCTCTCGGCTGGCACCCTGCCAACGTCAACAGTCCCCCTCTTCAAAAGCCACTAATGCGGGGCCGAGCGCTGACAGTGTTCTGACAATGAGTTACTATCTGCCAGCCGTGGCCCCTGTCCGACTGCCGGTCTCGCTGAAAAACAGATCTGTGGCGAGAGCAAAGGTTAATCTAGCAGCGAGGCTCCACTGGCGACTGCCTCCACGGCCATGTGTGACTGAGAATAGGCTGGGAGGAATTAACACCACTGCCTCGGGGAGTGTTGACAGAGGTGTGTGTGCGTCTGCGTCTGTCTGCGCTTCTGTTTGTGTGTCTGCCGCTGATGATGGGAAGTGAGGAAGGGGCAGGCGACGGTGGCTTGAGGAGGAGGTTTTGTGTTCACAATCCATTATCTTCAGGGAGGAATCACGTTGGATAAAGGTTGCTTCATGCCATTTCGGAGATGTAAGACAAATACCAGCAGACCGTGTAAACATTGCGACGAGAGTGTGTGCGCTGTCTCCCTTCTGTCCGCTGTATCAGCCTGTCTCACTCTATTGTTTTTTTAACCTACCTCTAACTTTTTTTTTTTTTTGATAGCTGCAATGCAACCAAAGCAAAGACCCCCGCAGCCTGAGGAATACCCCTGTTAGTGCGTGTGTCTGTATGTTATGCATGTCTATTTTTTTACTGAGTCAGCGAAGGTCAACTTGGTTCGTGGCCTCCTGACAGGAGAGCGTTTAAACGGGTCTCCCTGCCACTGTGCCAGCTGTCTGTTTCTAGTCCAAACAGCTCTGCTGGCTAAGCCCCTGTTGCCACATCATGGCCCCCTGCCTTTTGGCAACACGCTCACTGTTAAAAGCTTACCGTTGTTAGTGTGCGCTAACTCCCTCGAGTATCACTCGTGCCTTAGCCGGCAAGGTTTTTTTTTTTTTTTCTTTCTCCCTCTAAATGGTCTTGGAAGTGGGAGTTGACATTTTCTTTCGCTTCCGTCGTCACAGGTGTCAAATGGAGTGTGTTGTTGTGAAGCGTCAGATAATAAATCAAATTGCTCACCTCGGATTTCTGAGATTAGCATATTTGTAGCCGCAATAAGCCACGCATCAGGGATATTTTTCGAGGATTTGGGGCTTATAGACCACACAGAGGAAAATACCCAATTCAGTGGATTTCTCCAGATTATATTTGTGCAGATAAAGTGGAAATTGAGGGATAAATAAGAAAAGAAGGGGAAAAAAACAGAGAGCATCAAGGCACGCTGGCGCCGGCTCATCACAGTCAATTAGCCATGTGAGGCATCTCCTGGAGATATTTCACTTCGGATAATGCCTTTGCTGTCATCATCTTGTGTGTGTGTGTGTGCGCTCCGAATCACGTGTCTCTGCGTGGTATTCTGTGGGTATGTCTGTGTGGGTTGCCTGTGCACACACCTGCCAAAATACCTTCATATAGCCCTCCTTGTGAGACGGGGCAGACTGGAGTGCTTGTTTTCCCACTCGCAGTGGGTGTGCATTTCTTTATCTCCTTTGGCTGTCGTGTTGACTGATGGGTAATATGCTAAATGGGGCCTGTGTTTACCTCACCTGTGCCACCGGCAGGCCTCTGTGTGTGCTGGGCTGTGACAGGGAGCACTAATAATGCTTTTAACTGCTCTGTCAAACTTCAATCACATTGACACAAGCTCTGGTGTGGCACACACTGTCCTGCTGGCGGAGGCGCTGTCACCGGACAGACGTAAGTGAATTGTGTCCCGGTAGTTACATGGCGGATGGCGACTACGCACCGGAGGTCAGGTAAATGGGCTGTGAAGCCGAAGCGTCTTTACCTTTTGTCGTGCGTCTACGTATGCAAATACTCTATATGTGTTTGCATATGTGTCCGTGTGTGTGTGTGTGTGTGTGTGTGTCGGAGTAGTTTTTTTTTTTTTTTCTTCCTTTTTATATGTGTGTATCTATTGCAGGGTTAGTGGAGCAGTGAGGCCTTGCAGCGAGTCTCTCTACAGGAGTGTGTGATTTACGAGCCTGGTGTGAGCACTTCTCCCATCCTCCTGCATAATGTCCCCATTAGAGACAGCAGACACTGTGGCTCTGTTCATCATTTAGCCCCAGCCACCAGCACACCTGGGGAGAGAGACAGGGACAGAGGCAAGAGAGAGAAAGAAAGAGGAGATAGCACAGTGCATTATCCCGCCATCAATTATCGCCCTGTGCCTGTACAGAGGCCATGACCGACTGCATCTGTGTACAGCAGAGCAGGAAAAAAGAGATAAAAAATTAATGAATTAAAAAAAAAATAAAAAAAAAACGGGGGATGCAAAAGGCAAGGGTGAAAAAAAGCAAGCAGGGTTATGACTCATACTCCACCACAGCCTGCCACAGCCACCACAGCAGTAGCCATAGGTCTTGCCAAAGATAGATCTTTCCCTCAGCTCCTCTGGCTCGACTCGCTGTCTCTCTCTTTTTTTTTTCCTACCTATGTTCTGTACCTGTGTTTGTTTTGGTCTGTCAGCCTCATTATGTGGAGCGAGCTGTCAGGGGACACGCGGGCTAACAACACCCCTGGGGAGGAGAAAAGAGGAGTAGTAGTGTGTGAAAACTCTGGGAGTCATTCCAACACCCATCTACATTAATAACCGCACAAGCGCACATAACAAACACTTCACGGAATAGTAGTCATATTTGCTCAGCGTGCACTTAAGCCTGAGCAGAGGCATACCGGCAAACATTTGGAAAATGTCCTTTTATGATAGCGGGTGAAATCTTTGTTCTTGCTATCGTCGCTTTTTTTGTGCTTTGTCTTATTTAAACACCTGCGGTATGAGCCGAGCCCATGACTAATGGTACATTGAGGTTTGTTTGGCGCACATGTACTGTAGATACGTGGAGTTTGTTTCCTGCCTAACGACATCTATTAAAACAGTCTGATATCGCCTCGACGCCATTAAGGCTGATAATTGCTGCCTGAAACTTGACTCACCGTGGGAAAGAAATTACTCGATCTGTAACGAAGCGTCTGAAATTGGAGAATCGCTTTGTAAAGGTGCAACAGGCCATGCCTTGAACTTGAAAAACGTCATTCCTGAAATGCAAATGTCCTCTTCACTTATATGGAGAAACGAACAAGCCTCAATGAAACACAAGCACAAACTGTGGCTAAATCCTGAAAATGGTCAAGGTTTTAATGACGGCAATGATGTAATTCTACAGCAGACTTGGCCGTGCGTGTTGCATTTGAATTGATTTGAAACGAGTACGTGATAGCTTTCATTCCTTCACACTTGATTTTTCTGGAAAAGTGGCCGGCCTGCTGTAGCATTTATTAATTTAGCAGTTAAAGGTGCAATATGTAAGAATTAATCAAAAATTAACTAAAATTATCAAAAGAATGTGAAGAAATAACGATTATTTTTACATTATGACAACTGTGTACTGTGTTGCAGAGATATCTGCTGCGGTTAGCATGCTAACCAGCTAGCCCCACTCCTGTCCTGGTGTAAAGCTCTTGTGCTAGCGGTGTAAACACCAACACTCAATTTGTGCTCTAAGCTCCCAGTCCAGACTGCTAGCCACCCAGCTAACTGCAGCTACAGTTAGCAGCAGTTTGCGGTTACTCTGGTGGAATGCTGCCCCCTATTTATTCGGAGCAGAAATTCAGCAGGTGGCCAATTCATACATATTGCACCTTTTAAATAACTTTGCTAAGTATTGATATTTGCCGTCGAGTAAAAAGCTGAAGTCAGCTCGCCTGCTTGAAATAATAGCCCACTCATTTGTGTGTCAATGGAAGGTTTTAGTGTCGACTGCTTCAGGAGCTTTTCCAACCTACTCACGGTCCACATGGGAAATCCACTAAATCATTACCATTGCCGGCACAACGGCGGTCACATTTATCTAAAATGAATGTTTGTAAAAGAGCAAAAAAATGGTCAAAGATATTAATATTTACATAAAATCAGAAAATCTCCTTTTGTGTTTGTGTTCGAATGAAGCGGCGCAAATCTTGTACCACGGAACTGTTGAGCCCCATGGGCACAGTGTTAATTTTTTCGGGGATGAGACTGAGCCTTTCTGCTCTACTTAACATTGGTAATGAAACCTCCCGAGGCTGTCTCTGTCTGTCTCTGGTTTGCCTTCTTCCAACACAATGCAGGTCGATGGCGGAGATCACTGGAACACCTGCAGTCGTCGTGGCTTCTCTGGATCAATGTACTTTTTTTCCAAAGTCAAGTCAATTGTATTTATGCAGCCCAATATCACAAATCACAAATCAGATAAACACTGTTTGTTTTTTTTGATATTCCTACAACTGTCTAAACATGTCGGCTCACAGGAGTACGGTAAATTCCAGTCTTGCCCTCCAAGCACCTTTAAACAAATGCTCTGCATTTAATACACTTTCTCCTACAAGCGCAACACACCCAAAGGTGCACTTAGTCCCTCCAACACAAACACTGTTGCCATTTCATCTAAAATACAGTGGGTCCTGACGGGTTGCTCTCCTCTGCAAACACCTGCAAACCACTTGTGTCTCCCATCAGAGCTGTTTACTCCCGGCAGATACTCACAACCACACTGGACAGACACCTGCATCCATTCTAACCCAGTGACATACAAATGGAGAAATAATTTAACGGCTAGGAACAGCTTTTACAGCTGTGTAAGCTGCTTGTGTTTCCTGTATTTATGGGTGTGTGTGTGTGTGTGTTTCTGAGCGTGCAGAGCCGCGAGCGAGTGTTTGCTGCCACCGCTCCTTACGTGTGAAGTAAAGGAACAGCTTGAAGTGGGTCGGTGGCACTACATATTTAACGAGGCGTCTCGGCTCTTTAGCTGCACCGTTGTAGTGCAGCATGCAGAGTGTCGCACTTTGACTCCTGGAGCACACCTCGCATCACACCAGCAAACAGCCTCATCTGGCGGGGCTGCCAAGTACAGCTCTGCCTGGAAAGTCTCTGCTTTCCTCTGGCAGGCAGATCTTTAACTGAGAGGGTAACCACAGGCTGTCTTACTGCATACACGAGTTCACCCTCTGATCCACCCATGCTGGCTCACTCATTAGCACTCAACCGAACGGCTCGGAAGTAGTCTGTGATTTGTTAATTTTAAACAGGGGGATGACTCAGTGGGAACAACCCCCTGCCCCACCACCACCAACCAACACACACACACCGCCGAAGCTTGGTCTGGCGGTCTTTCGTCCTTTTTCCTTCAGTGTGTTATAAAGGTTCTGTGCATGTTAAAGGTCTTGATGGTTAAAAAGCCCAAAGTTTGCACTAAAAGAAGCTCCCCTCTCCCACAGAAAACACTGCTCCTGAAACGCCTCGTCAGCAGCCCCGCCTTTAATTCAGTGACATTGTGACATCACACTACTTCACCATGTGCATAATGTATGCCCATCGGTTGGTTTGGCATGTAAGAATTGATTTAGCACTGCTGCTCTGTTGTTGTTAGCGGTGCTGGCTCAGGTGTGCGTGAGCTGACCAATCAGAGGAGACTAAGTGTTGGGGACGGGGGCCTTAAAGAGACACGACTGCGACTCCAAGTTGCTCATTGTGATTTCGATCACGAAGGTGATGGAGTTTACGGGCTACAACAGTGTAGAATTAAGTATTTATAGGGTATACTTTGGATAATATTATAGAGAATATATTATCCACGACAAAACTGACAGAAGGGCAAGACTGAGAGAAAAAGGCATAATTACAAATCTTTCTGCTACTTCAACCCCACGGACAGCGGCATGGATTTATCAATACACAATTAAGTCACTGATATTTCGGAGCCATGGTCGTGGCCATAGATTCAAACTTGCTCAAACCTCAGTCAGATAAAGAATCGATGAGTTCCGGCAGACTATATTCAACCCAACAGCCCCTCTACCGTTCACTCTCTGCTACTACTGTAGGTGACAGTTGCATGCCTCGATAAAAAAAAAAAAGAAAAAAAAAAAATATGAGCAGTGTTGTCTAAAAGATGACAGCTAATTCTGGCATAGCTACTGTTGAGAGAGCAGACAGAGCCAGAGGGGTGGCTGATGTTTGCGCTCCCCACTGGTGTCACTGGATAGCTGTGACATTTTAGGGCTGAGTTCTGGGCCAGAGCTCAAGCACCAGGGCATCCTGGAGGCCAAATCAGATGAGGTCAAAAAACAACGTGTGTGTATGTATTTGTCTGCGCACTTGTGTGGGCGAGTGGCACGAGATCAAAATTACCCACACTGTCCCCGTGGCAAAACAGACTGGATGTAATGTGTGTGAAATGACATTTGCTCTCCCCGAAGAGTTCAGTGTTTCACTGAGCTGCGGCTTCGCATTCAGAGCAGGAGAGCGGAGAAAGGAGAGCGGGGAGAGAGCGAGAGCGAAGGAGACCGAACAAGTCATTAAATAGGGAAACAAAAGAAAAGAGTGGGCAGGTTGATGGTGGAAATAAAAACTGTGGCATCAAATGGAGGGACATCAAGCACAAACTCCTCCTGGAAACTAAAAGAATCAGCTTTCCTACTTTTTTATTGGTCTCCTTTCCTCAACTTTAAAGAAGTACTGAAAAGCATAGAGAGGGCACGCACTGCTTTTTCCACTGCAGGATGAGAGACTTCCAGACAAATACACTAAAAAAAAGGTCTGTCTCACTCTTACTCCCCAGAGGTAAAAATTATCTCTTCTTCCCTCCTTCTCTCCAGTTATAGATTCACATTGGAGAATCTCCCTCGCCTCTGTCAAGCCTCGTGCTATAAGGTCAAGATCCTCTGCTGAAAGTTTTTCTTTTTAGCCGCAGGACTATTTTCTATCTCTTATTCCCCCACTGCCGAATGCAGACTCCAGCAAAACCCCCCAGAGAAAAAGCAAAGCCCATCTCCAAAAATATATAGACTTCCCCGGGCATGTGAGCATACGCTGCGAGGAGGTAGATTTAGTATTTGCTTTTAATGGAAAGCATTGTGTTTGCTTGGAGGTACTGGAGGGGCCACTAGCACTTTTTATGGAGATAAATAGTGAGGAATGAAGGGGAGGACGGGAGGTGATCTCCACCTGAGAATGTCTGCAGTCGCCAATAGTTTGGTTAGACCCTTGGGATGTATTCTCTGCTTATGTAAGTGTGTTGTGTGTGTGTGTGTGTGGTGGAGCTGCACTAACGAGATCCCCAAAGAACACCTCACTCGCGTTTAAGGGAGCGAGATCACGCTGCGTTTCCTCTCATTCACACCGGCTTAGCCCGCGCCGTCCCCGCGGTGAAGAGCACAGGGCTGGGGAATACCAAACTGAGGCATCAATTACCTGGATCTCACTACATTGGTCAAGGGAGAACACGGCTAAATTGAATAACGCTTTCCCAATCGCATGTTGGCATAATGTGCTTTCACACACACTCACACACACACACACGCACGCTCACACTTGTGGAAAACAATCAGCGATCCGTCCCGGTGGCACCCTCTCCCGACAGGGTACGCTAACCGCTGCTCAGCGCCGAGACTCGCTCGCGGTGAGAATCGCAACTGCGTCACATGATTGACTCGCTCACACCTCCATATGACTGTTAAATCGTCTTATGTGCACAGTCAATTCAGGCTTAGTGCCTTCCCCCGGGCCCCATGGGCGCGGCCGATAATTTGACTTTTATTGAAATTCAGCTCCAGTGGGTTCAAGGTGGTTGAAGGTCGTCCTTTTACTGCCGCAGATGAGACGGAGGGAGAGCGCGGCACCAGAAACCTCAAGGCTCCGTCTCTCTCTCGACTCCCTCTCGTCTGCCTCCATCTCCGCCAATTGGGGAGAATTTTTTTTTTCAGGAGTCAATTTTGTGGCGCATCCAAACATGGTTAACAACAGCGTTTAATGAGATTGGATATAGCTAGCTGGTGTTTGCCTCTCTCCCTTGAACGCAGCCTTCTTTATTACTTTTCAGTGGTACACTGCCTCATTCTCGGGGAGAAAGTAGCAGCGACAGAGGTTAAGAAGTGTTATCTTTTGGGGATTAAAGGGCATTCGTTTTCTTCACTCGTGTTTTTCTTTTGAAGAGGTAGTTTCTCGCTTTTCTCTGACGAGTGCCGACTAAAGTTTTGTCTCTGAGGGCGTTCGAGCGGAGGTGATTGGAGGAGCAGCTGGGCTCCGCTGTGTTAACGGGCGCTGTGAGCATGCATATATTGTGCCTTCTCTTCCTTCATCCCTTTATGCATTTCCTTTTCCCGCAGTTAGCGTGACGTTCGTGTCCGTGTTGAGGCGAGGCCGCTTTGTTCTTGTGTTTTACTGTTCATAAATATTGCAAGTGCCACACAGGAGCAGGAGCGTGTCTTTGTGTATCCAGGCTGCAGGACGAGAAACGCGAGAAACGGGGTCAGGTGGTTTCGAAGAAATGATGTGACTTCTGTGTTCAGCTAAGGTTAGATCCATTTCTGGATAAGATAACACAGGGCGCTGCCACATGATGCCCTCGCCGTCGTTAGTGCCTCTCCGATTACTCCTTCCATATCTCGTTCAGTATCTCTCTTTTTATGAACTGCACCCTCCCTCTATCTCAGTACTGTCCCCCGCCACCGCCACCACTCTGTTTTTCTTTATCGCTTTCTCTATCTCTCTCGGTTTCCCTCCATACTGGTCCCACATATTACAGGATGGTTATCTCAGTTCGAGTGTGTGACAGAAAAGGACAGTCGGTTCTATCTGTTTCGTTGCCCTCATAACCCCCAGTTGCTGTAAAATGCGACCGGGCGAGTCAATCCGAGACACACTGTGCACGTATTTGACATTAGTTTTATTGATTCCTTGATTCCTCTCTATTTTTGTACTTGTGTGATCCTCCCTCCACACCACCACCACCACCACCACCACTCCCAACAGTATGCACATGCTCACACACACACAGGACTGTGCTAATGACAATCCTTACTGTCTTAATTAGATTGAAGGACTGCAGAGGGAGCTAATCAAGTGACATCTTTTTGTTCGTTCAGCACTATTTCCTGGTCTGCTTGAAAAACAAAGATGCTTTAACTCAACCCCCGGATAGCCTATTAGCCATAGCTTACAGAGCTAAATGTCAGCCTTGCACAATCCCACTGCGACATAGACACGGCTCTTCTCCGTCAGTCTACTTGAGAGATTTCGGGGCCCAGTCAGGGCTAACTTCTAACTTTCATATGTGAAGTTTTAGAAAATGTCAGAGCTATAGCGGATAGACTTTCATTGTAAAGCCGCTCTCCTTATGGGAAAAGGTTAAATTACATTGCCATTTTCTCAGTGCTGGCTCTCCAACATAAACACACAGGGTTTGGTAGTGTAGTTGTTGTACTGTAAGGCGATACTCCTCCGGCCCTCACGGTTCACATCAGCTACTCTGCGCTTTTAATTTGGGGCATCGATCGAGGGAATTCTTCTAGTCGCGTCATTAAGGCGATCACGTTTCTGCGTTGAATGTTTTTATTGGAACCAAAAGGAGAGTGGGAGGAGCAGGACTTTGCAACGAGGATAAATGACAGTGGGTGGGTGTGGCTGAGCGATTTGGGAAACCAGCCAAAGACTTGTTCCTCAGCCTGCGAACCATCGGGGAGTAGTCTCCCTCTCTCTAAACGCTGTTTTGTGAGGTGAGGAGCCTGATAAGAGTTGTAATTACCTCATTTTACTGCAGCAAATTGCCAGGTTTCTTAAAAGCAGACAGGCTGGCTGAGGTAATATCGGCAGTAATGAGTATTGTGATGGTTGTGGGAGGCTAGCGCTGCTTCCATCTGGATTATTGCTTGGTCACTGCTGCTGGTCCGCTGTTACAGCAAACCTTAGCAGATCCCGGGCTCATTACTGTGTGGTATAAATTGGTTTAATATCGAGTTTCTCTGCAGTGTGTGTTCGGCAGCCTGATAAGTGTGTATGTGAGCATTAACCTTGCATGTGAGAAACACCAGTGTTTATAAAGAAGATTGTACACAAAACCAATTTATGATATTTCGTGTTATCACGCTCTAAAAATAGCGGCGAGGCAAAGATCTCGAACAGCTGTCCAGGAGCAGCGATTGTGCGATGTGCACACACACAATGCCATGTTGTTTATTTTTTCCTTACAAGCGAGCATTATCTTCACCGTATGGGAGCTGGGGGGGGACAACAACAAAAACGCCGTCTTTTGATTGGTCCCCGTGAGATCCCATTAAACAACGGCGCGCTAAAGTAACTGCAGAATTCCCCAAGCGGTGTCATCACTGCCAGACTCACTCCAAATATCTACATGAAGGGTGATCGTATTTCTGCTGTGTGCGTCAGGAGCGGGGAGAAGGGGAGACGTTTGAAATGGCATCTCCTCCGTCAGAATGCTGAACGCTGCGCTTCACCGGATTATGTTGATATAATTTAACCTTTTCGTGGAAATGTTAATATCCCCGCAATTTGGCCTGAAACCGATACATATATTATGAAGAATTCGACTTTGGTCTGTGTTGAGCGTTTAGGCTCAGCCTCTCCATTATGCGGTTGAGCTATTACCCGTGTTTGCTCCTTGTTGCCTTTCTTATTTTGTGTCGAACTGGAGGAGGATTTATTGGAAGTCTTTTGTACGTACGCTCTAAGGAACTGGGTTGTTTGTTTTAATTGACCCATAAGATGGGACTGATTCTCGGTCAGATCCTTCCTATCCGTCTCTGGTAATGGTTCGAACGTAGACGAGCAGGTGGGTTTCCTCACCTTTACAGCCAGTCAATGCTTGTTTAATGTATCGGCATAACAAGCGCATTCCTACTCTTTGTGCCGGATCAATACACACATTAACATAAACATGCCTTCACACTACGAATGCGTATGCGCAAATGCCTACAGCTAGACAATGACTTTAAATTTGCAAGCTTCAGACGAAGAGATGGGAAGCAAACATTTCCGCACTTGAGATCAGAGTTGTTTGTGTGTTGAGGACGAGTCCTTGGATTGATAGCTCCATTTCTTTTGTAATAATCACAGGTCAAAGGGTCACATCGGAGCGCCCTGTGTAAAGCCTGTGGATCCGTATCTCAGTCTTGCCTCCATACCTGCCCACCCTCCGTATTATCCCAGGAGACCTTTGTTTTTTTGCTCTCTCCTTGGGGTCACCATTCTCCCACATTTCTCCCGATTTATGAAATTTTTTCCACACTTTTCCCTCTTTTAGTCGTCATCACCGTGTAGTCTTCTGTAGTGCCCCGCCCTCCTCTGTGAGTGCGAGACGCACAGAGAAATGGAGGGGAGAAGGAACATTTGAAGGTATTCCCAATGCCCTGAAGCGGAAGATTCCTGTTTCTTACGTAAAGTTTTAAAGGAAAGTTGCTATCAAATCTGTCAGGTTGATCAGTCACAGGGATCGCACTGCGTCAATCCCCATTAAGAGGCTGACAAACTCTCTCAAACTGAGGGCAGTGGCAATATAACTTTATGCCACAGATTTTTACAAGTTTACGCCAGAGGGCTTACTATTCTGAGTTGTTTTCTGAGAAGTAAAATTTAAATTATTTGACATAAAATCGCTTTTGCATCCGACTTACTCTTTTATTTTCGTGATTTAAATTTCATCAGAATGCAGGAAGCACAGTCCTCGAATCTCTTTTTTGGGGGTCGGACTTTGGTTTCGAAATCCTCCATATTTTTGAGATCTAAAGGTTGGCAGGTATGCTTACCTCCCAGACCGATGCTTATAAGGTGACTTGTGTGTGTGTGTGTGTGTGTGTGGTTTTCGGGTGTGTCCCCTCTCCTTCCTATCTTGCATAGAGCTCACGCAGGAAGAGAAATCCATCTTCCCCCTGTAGCCTGTCATTAACAGGAGGCAGAGAGAAAGAGAGATAAGGGGAAGGAATGGAAGCGAGAAGGCAAAAAAAAAAAAAAAAAAGAAAAAAGATGAAAGACAGTGGTAAATGGAGAGTGAAGAAACGCGCTGAGAAGAGGAGGAGAAAAGATGCGCTGGGATTAAGGGAAGAGGGGAGAGGAGGGATGGATGAGTGGGAGAGGGGAAGAGGGGGAGGAGAAGAAGGTGGAGGTAAAGAAGAGGGAGCAAGAGGGGTTGGGTAGGTGGGTGGTTGGTGGGGTTATGATGAATTAAAGATGACACTCTCCGGCAGCCTGGTTTCTAAAGATCACTCTGTCTGCTAATGTAATGTTAATGAATGCAAATGATGTGCCTAACCTCTCTCCCCTGACCAGGAGAAGGGAAGAAAAGGAGGGAGAAGGAGGGAGAGAGGAAGGTGTGAAGCGATGTGTTTAAGCGCGCTATTTCTGTGTTAAGCCTGTAGCTTCGTGAGCGACTGACCACCGAGATGCATGAGGTTTGTTGTCACCAACCTCGGGGTTTGACTCTGTACCTTTCTGCGTCGGCCGTCCCCGCCTCAGGAGGGGCTGTTGTGTTTCCCTGCTTCCCCTTCACAGCAACTCTATTACAGGCCGGTAATAGTCGGGGAAAAGTGCGAGTGTAGCTGCCGCAAGGTTGAACCTTAAGTTTTCAGCGACGTGGCGGCCCAGATGTGTAAGGCCACGAGAATGTCACCTTGCCGTGATGATCGGGTAATTTCATCAGGTTCTGCCGCTACTGCATGTATATTAATTTTCTTCTTCTACCTTGCGAGGCATTCTTCCCAACATCTGCTGCTGATCTCATTTGGCTTCCGTAACTCCCCTCCTCTGTATCTCCTCTCATCTTTCTTGGCTTTCTCTCCCGTCTCTGATACTGACCTGGTCTTCTTTCACGCTGAGGATTTTATTTTCACTCAGCCAGAGCGAGCGACTGTGCGCCCAGAAGACTGTTAATACATTTGCGCGCGCGTGTGTGTGTGTGTGTGTGTGTGTGCTCGATCCGTGATTTGTGAGCCTGCTCATTTGATTCTGTCTCTGGCTCGGCGACGAGGGACTCGTGGGTCCCATCACTCGGCGCCAAACTCTCAGAGGATGGCAGATTATTTTCTGTTCAATTTTCAAATCAGCCACATTGTCATTTCTGTCTTGAGGGAGACATGGGAGTAACATATTTCTTTTGAGGTATTTCTGTTGACTGCTCTGTATCTTCTATTTAAAGCGAAAGCCCTTCACTGTGAGTGACACAGCTTTGGTGTGGCGCAGATTAGAAAAAAGTCTCACATCTGTTTGCAAGGATTGTCTCCTCTGTTGAACATGGTGACTCAATCAAAGATATCACCTCTTTCATATCCTTTTTACCCCGAAGCGATGCTGTGCCGTAAACCCAGTCACAGCTTTCAAATCAGCTCAGCGCTCTCGACCGTGCTGGACTTGAGCTGTTCCTACCTTCCAGTCCAATAAACAATCTTTTTTGTGTGTGTGTGATTTCCCAGGGCTCGGTGAGTGAAGAGTGTCTGTCTGTGTGACAAACATCCACACGATTTGTTCAGAAAATGCTCCACTCTGTCAAAAATGTTCCTCTTTTTTTTATTCATAAATCCCCCGAGTGGACGGCTGATTAGTTTGGGCGACGCTGCAGCTTTTGCTCTTGTTTGTTTGTCACTTTGTTTTCAGCCCCGTATTAAGATGCCAGGCTCAGCAGGCTTCCGTGGGGCTTCATCATTGTTAAGTGCTCATTTCAATCCCGCTGATTTCTCCTCTCGCTTTTTCATCTCTGCCTTTCCCTCTGTCTGCCTTCTCCCTTCGATCTCCCCCCCCACCACCCCCTCTCTCTTTGTCCTCCCATCTTGATTCCATTTCTGAGAAAAAGATAAGACCCTCTTAAATAATGTCATTCAAGGCCCCTCGGATCTTATTTCGGTTTGTTGCTGCAATCACAAAGAGAAGGCCCTCTCGGCCCAGCATCCAGCATCTGGACATGATTGTCTCATTGAATTACAAAGTGTACCAGCATCCTTGAACAGGAGGACATAGTGAAGGTGGGTGGGTTGGTAACGGAGGGGAGGAAAGGGGGGGGTTTATGGATAGACGGATGGAAAAGATGTGTTCTGGGATGGGAAGGGAAATCCGCGGAGAAGTGTCTGCCATATTGACTAAAGGAGCTAGAGAGAGGCGGTTCAGCACGTGTTCTATCGACCGGCAGCTGTACAGTCATACAGACGCGGCAACAAAGGGGGGGAATTACGCAGACGTGTATCCATTCTGACTTGCAAACTGTGGAATTAAAGTCATACATAAAGGCTCAAAGAGGTTGGGGAGATTGGACGACCCATCACCGCTATCCTTTCCTCTCTGAACTACCTTTTTTTTGCAGATGCTTTTCAGTCCAAGTGCTAGCAATATGTAATCACGCGTGTCCATGTGATGTATCATGCGACTGCTTGCTGACGTGTAATTGTGTGAAGAGGGCTGCCTTATCGATCCGCAACGCATGGCCCCCATCAATGTTTAATGCAGCCTCTCTCGCTCCTTCATTTCTCTCCCTCCCTCTGCCCCTCTCTCTCTTTCTGTGGAAACAGCCCACCATTTGGTATTGATCTGCCACTTGCTGCTAATGAGAAGGAGCTGTGCTTTCTGGGATCGGGCGCTGTGGGCCCCCACGGTCGAGTTTCGGTTTTGGATCGGCTTGCGACTTCTGGGATTGTTTGCTTTTTTATTTTATTTTTTTTTTTAACTTGCACGCTGGCACTGTATCGACTTGAGCGAGCCTCACACAATGAGCCAGCCCACGTCCGTTGTATGTTTTAAAGTCGCTAATATCCTGCGATGTAGTCACAATGCATCCCTGGGCGTCGCAGCTCTTTAAATCCATTTAAGACTGGCTATGCTGACACCTACAAGCTATTGTTTTCCAGTGGATTTATGAGCCCCGGTGACATAGTCAACACCAAGCTCTCTATGTTAATAATTTTCCCGCAGACTGAACTGCTAGTGAACCTGGCGGTGTTTAATTTATTGGAGCTCGCAGGTGGAGCTGACAAAGCAGAATATGAATGCTGGAGAAAACACTCTGGGCTACCCTCCAAACATGAGCAACGGTAGCGCGCTGTTGTCTTTTCTTGTCTTCCAAAGGAACGAGAGGGCGAGTTATGGGATATGTGGTCAGATATAACTGAGATCAGAAACAAGGCGCAGGCTGGGAAAAAAGGAGGACTAATTGTTTTTACGAGGGTTTTACGGTCTAAGCTGAGGAGTGACCCAGAGTTAAGCTACTGGAACCCACAGACAAGAGAGGAGATGAATCAGTGTCACAGGTTTTACAGCAACATTTTTTTTAGTTCAAGGAAATTACTCCAGGTCTGGAAAAAAAACATCCATTACACAGATTGTGTAATTATCCCAAAATGTATGGATATTAAAGGGGCACTATGAAGTTTTGGAGAAGAAATTCAAACTAATTTTAATATTCACAGTATTAAAGAGGTAACTCTTAAAAAATAAATATAAATATATTTCATATCTGAATAAACAGGCTGTTCTCAGAGGAAAATAAGGTCCCCAGAACACTGTTTGAAGCTAGAAAGGTGGCAGGGTCTGCCACATATAAACAAAGTAAAACAGGATGCAATTGTGTTGTTGTCAGTTTATTTATTCCATTTATTCAGTCATAAAAACAAACACAGTTTAGGCATAAAAGAGTCAGTAAACAAAGATCTTTCTCTTCTGATTAAAAGTCCCTCCCCAAATCTACATAGTGCACCTTTAATTTGTGTCTTTATCTGAAAGATGTTTTTATATGAAATGGACCAGCGGCGATTTAGATAATTAGTTCCTCTGAAACCTAATTGTTTTGTAAGCTCAGGTCAAAAAATATCTCATAATTTCATCAATAAACCGAAATGTGCCTCTTGTAATTTTGAAAGCTCTGGCTGTTCTAATTAATGTGGGCAGCTCATTTTGAAATAAAGCACTCGAAATTCACTTATGATTAAATGGATGAATGGTTCACATAACGGCTCACTTAAAAACTCACGTACACAGGGGACATTCTTTAAATCCCCTGTGCCGGTGGACAGGTGTGCGAGCTATGGCGTGACGCCTCCGTGAGCCCCACCTCGCTGCTAATAACCACTTAGCATACTCCATTTACTCATCTGCAGCTCTGATATTCGGCTAATGGCCGGGTCACATGATACGACTCAGCCGCCTCTCCCGTGGGCCTTTGACCTTTTTCTTTTGTTTCCCTACCTCCACCATCTTGCCCCCCACCCCCGCCCAGTTCCTTGCTTTTAAAAGGAAATGGAAAATGGCCTACCAACTGCCTGTGTGATTTGACTAAAGCTTCTGTGATTTCCCCAGAGAAAGCGTTGGCAGTCCCCAGAACGCTGGCTGGTGCTGAGGGCTGTTTCATGCTCCTATCTCCCCAGCTGACAGCAAGTCGTACAGGCAGGCAGGCTGGAGCTGGCTGGCTGGCTGGCTGTGGAAACTAGACAAGGCGAGGCTGATCTTAGGGAAATTGAAATACTCTGATGGAAGACGGGTGTGAACAAGGCTGTCACTGTAGGTGTACACAGAAAATTGCTCTCCGTGTTGGCTGGTGAATGCGAGTGTGCGGCGTGGAGTGTGCAGCACGTGCGCGTCCCGGTGTGTGTTCGTGTGCAAGCGCTTGTGTGTGCGGCTGAATTACCTAGGCTAATTGGTTTCATGTCTGAGGACAGTTTCTCCCTGTAAGTGGAGATTGAGAATGAAAGGCCTCTTTCCTGCCTACCGGTGGCTTGTCACTCATCCTCAGTGTACTTGTTTTTTAACCAAGACCACTTGAACTGCAGATGACGGGCTTCAAGTGCTCCATCATTTGGAATGATTTCTAAATCACTGCGAGTTCAGCGTGATCTCAAACAAGCAACAGCTGCGGGCGCGCATGCTTCTTTCCCCGTCGAAGGGAGGGGTTGCCGAGGCCTGGAACCTCTCCTCGAACGAGGGCAGCGTCTGCCGGTTCTGCCTTTTGCGCGCAATCAGAGCGAGATTTCTCCCTCATCAACAACACGTGTGGGCGTCGCTAGCCGACCATTTTGCTGTGATGGTGGATGGTGTCCAAAGCGAAAGACACAGCAACCGTAGCTCTTCTGAAAAAATTCCCACACACCCTGCTTATCTGCTCCAGATCATCACCCAGGCATACCGTTCGCTCTTATGTCTCCCAGTTTTTGATCTGTTTGGCCACAACAAACGCGGCCGAGGGCATGTTGTGGCAGGGGACATCAAGTAAACGTGAAATATGCCCTGGTTTGCTCTCAATAAGATGGAAGGTTTAGTCCAGAGGATAAACTGTCTGATGCAGGGGGAATTATGAATCTATCATTACACTTCTAAGGCCAACATGTCACTCCATAAATCCGTGTCTGAGAGGCTGAGGCTGGAGAGACCTGTGGTTTGTGATACCTGCCCTCACTTCTTTCTTCTCTCCCGGAGCTATATGAGGTTTCCAGATTTTCAGTGTGCCAACAAGGCAGATATTAATCAAACCAGGGCTGACAAACTTCTTGGGTGAGCCGCCAGACATATTTGTCTATGGCGTGTCACTGAGGATTAGCAAGAGAGGGGGGGAACAAGAATGGGTTATGTTCTTATATTTCATAGATATGACACTTTATGTAATAGAAGTCCAAAGTGAGATAGATAAATTCAAATCCCCTCCAAAACTGCTGCTCTCCGTGCCAGGTTGTAACTATTTATCGCCTCATTTTGTGTGCAACCAGTGTGCCATATAGCTATCCGAGGCGCATCTTGAGATTTTTTTTCCCCGAATGTTCAGAAAATCACGGAGAAACACAAGGCATCTTACCCCCCTTCTCATTAATGCCCTCTGCTGTACTAGATTTCAGGGAATGTCCCCGCCAGGAGTAAACAAACTGCAATGGCCTCGCCTCCGAGGGGCTGTCTCTGCACTCGTGAAATCCGCTTTCTCCGGGTAAACAATGTGACAAAAGTTCAGCGCTCACGCATGCAAACCCATGCTGTGTTTGACATGTGCACGCTTACACAAGAAACATACAAAAAATAGCCACTTATTTTGACACGAGCGACTGCGTTTCGTGCGGACGCATGCCCGCACACACTCGCGAACAGAGGCGGGATGCACATACTGTAGTTTCACGCTCGCACAGTGAGAACACAATACAAAGCTCGGCGTTTAACAGCATGACAGAGGCTCTCAGACATTCCTTCCAGCAAAAGCGCCAAGGCTTTGTTTCCCATGTCTCTTGTCTTAACAGAAGTCTAGCAGAGATGGATGAAACACCGTGAAGGATTCGTCTCCTCTCTGTTCATTGATGATAGTGTCAAGTGATCACTGGGGCTTGAATGCGGTTCAACTCTGTGGAATGATACTCAAAATAGCTTTTTTTGAGGCTAACCGCTGTCTTCTTCTCCCTCTACCCCTTTTTTCTTTCTGTGGTGCAGAGACCGTGATGGACACTCGGGTGGCCACAGCTGAACTGGGCTGGACGGCGTATCCTAATTCTGGGGTGAGTCACTCATTGCCAACACATACGCATGCTGAGTAAAGAAAAAAAAAAAACAGTTTCAGAAGTTACTCTCTGTGTAGCTTTATGGGATGATGCGTAACATGAAACACATAGAGATAAGCCAGACAGACAAATAGGCAGGAAGGCAGGCAGGATGGGAGCATAGACTTAAGTAGAGCCCAATGTAGCTCCTATTATGGGTATTATTTTCTCTCTGTCCCAGCTCATAATGACTTAATGATATAATGGGTCCACGTAAGCCCCAGAACACAGAACCTAAGTCCCTGTAAATGGAGGCTGGGGGGATACCGTAGACATAATGATACTGTAATGATACATTTATGCAGGGAAGTGGAGATATTAGGATGAAACGGGGGAGGAGGAGCTAAGAGGATGGAAAAGCTCAGGGCTTTTTTCAGATTTTTAGCGAAACTATTTCCAACTTTCAGGTAGTTTCATGCACATGAAAGGAGTGGGAAATTGAAGAAAGTGCCAAGTCATCAGAATTTCTTTTCTGCTTCTTTTTTTTTTTTGTTTTTATTAAAGAATCCCAGTATCAAAGGTATGATTGCCCTATCACACTAATGGAGCGAAAGAGAGTTTTAAGGCCTTGTTCTCTGTGCTGTAATTCAATAATTCAATGAAAAGCTCCGTAGACCAACACTGATAGCTTGAGTCTTGCAGGAGCTATCCGGGACAGACAATGGCTGTTTCCCCGCATTTTCTGGGTCTTTGGGTCTTTATGAGGCATTTTACACACGTATAAAGGGAGCCCTTAATGCTCTTGAACAGGGCTTTGGCTCTGTTTAAGTATTGGAGAGTGTAGCGGCTCACCTTTTTTTCTCCCCGAAGGAGTACTAACTAAAACAACCTGGAACCTGGAATAACTTTGTGTCCTCATTTTATGTGAATACCAGTACGTGTGTGTACATGTGCACGCTCCATTGTTAACCTGATCTCATAGCTGAGATCATGCTCATGTCTGCCTGTGTTCCTTGTATGCATCACAGTGCGTCTTAAAAAGTTATATTGATATGGGCAAAATAATGCAGCAGAGACCAGAATTAATATTTGTCGTTTTGTCTACATTTTCTTAAATTGAGCAACTGATTATGTTGCAGATCAGCCATCGTAATTAAAACGACATAACTGGTTTCTGTTTCGAATGCCGCACTGTGTGTTTCTGTTCTGATTTTGAATGTTTTATTATGCGTTGGTGAGGATGCATAACTCAGTGCCTCACAGCTAAGTAATCGCTTAGTGGCCTGACAATCGTCAGCTTGACTCAGAACAAAAACTGCTTCATTTCTTTTCCATTTTCAGAATTAGACACTTTTCTGCACAGCTTCAGTCGTTGCGTTGCAACTGGAGGCAGACACGATCACTGACAGATATGAAATACCACACGAAAAGCAAAGGATGACAAGCAAAAAGCACACACAACGTCACTAATGTCCAGTTCAGGCTGTTTTCTAAGACGCAAAACAAATGGCAGCTGCTCCAGTCACAAAGTTAAATGTCACTTTGACAGTTTGCAAAGATTTTGGCTTTAAATGCACTGAAAAAGGGGAGAGCCAGCCTAAATTAGACAAGGAAATAAGCAAACTCTGTGTCCACAGTCAACACAGCAGAAGCACGTCAATGCCTGAGGATTCTCTCTTGGCCACTCGATATCCCCGAATTCACTGAATCACAGGCACAATAGTGTCCCACGGTCAAATTACTGCAGGGAGAGTTCCCTCCCAGCGACAGCCCTCACGTTGATCTTCTGCTTGGTGCTGCTCACCCGGAAGGCTGGGTCTGTCTTTTTTCATTTTAAGGGATCAGCTGGGTCAACACACGTTTCATCACACTTACATAATATGCAATGGAACAAACATGATTTTTTTTTTTTCATGCAGCCTCGCACTGCTGTCACATTGTTTCCCGCTGCAAAGAGGAAATATCCAGCAAGACGTACCGAGCAGAGACATCTACAGTGCGATTTCCATCGAAGCCTGCTCAGTTCAGAAAGCCTCCAGGCGCACAGAGCCTCTTGTCTGTGTTGAGAATAGTTTTTTTTAAGCTTGCGCTGGTGTAAAAGTTCAGGCGAGGAGAGACCTGCTGAAGGGAGAATACACTCATGCCGCTCACTGGAAGAACTTAGCCCCACTCCGCAGCTGCCTTGACCTCGCCGGATGATGGAGATGCAGCATGTGTAAATGTACAGTTCTCACACTCTCGGCACACACACTATATTCAGCAGGTTTTAAGTGGAGTTCTGGGAGAGCTAAAGATGATTGCGTCAAACACGGTTAATGTGAGATAATTAATAGTGAGAGAGGCGCGATATTTATTCGAGCGTACCACATCTCTTATATGAGTGTCAAGTCGTCGCTGAAGGTAAATCAGAAAGAAAGTGTTGACTGTAGCCTGCAGGGGGGTGTGAACGGATGTGTCAATTTAAAGATACGGACTAAACGCTGCGCTTTGACAAGTCTGACAGATACCGGTTTTAATAATGCATATATGTGTCTATGGCCAGGGGCTAAATGGTCAGTTGTTGTCTGTTTGTGAACCTGAAAACTGCCTCTCTAACAAACACAACCATAGAAAACGCACATGCACACACTTCCGTTGTCCCTGTACTGTTCGATACATCTCATTAATTTTCTTTAGTGACTTCTCCTTCAGGAGTTCATACCGAGTGTATACGTGTGTGTCTGGTGTGTGTGTGTTTGCGTTCGGCTGACCTGAAGGGTTAATTTTGAAGGATTGCAGGAGCGGTGTCATTAGTTCCAGCGGTGTAAACATGAGGACGTATCAGGGCCGGCCATGTGAATGTACTGTATAATGCCGCGGCGGTATGCGAACGCACACTCGTATGATAGCATCTGCCAGAGAGAAGGAGAGCTCAGAAGGAAAGGCAGATGTGTACAGCAAACAATATTACAATATTCCCCTCGCATGTCTTATTCCTCCCTTTCTGTCTCACCTTCATAATTACGAGCTCTTTCTTTCTTTTTTTTTCTTTCCTTCCTTCTTTCCTTCCTCCTTTCCTTCCCTTGTTATTTCCTTCTTTCATTACTTCGTTCCATCTTTCGTTCTTTCTTTCTTCCTTCCTTCCTCTCAGCTAGACAGTTACCCTGTGACAAATAAAATATGGAGTCAAGAAAGGCAAATGAACCCTGAACTTGCCAGGTGGCAATGTGACATAGCAGACATGAAAGATAACGTGCACACACACACACACACACCGGCCTCACTAATGTACGTGCGCTGATTACGAATGTGATCGTTCTGAGCTTTAAACTGTAACCTGGCTTCTAAACGTCATCTTATGAACAAACCCGCTTTTCTTGATCAGCCTAAGTGATGACACAACGAGTTAACAAAATGAATTTATCCTGAAGCCAACATGATTTCATGTTCATGTGCAGACTTCACCAGGTTTCTTAAGAGTCTTTATATGTGCATGAAAGCAAAACCTAAATAAGGAAAGTCTCTCAGAGGCACAAATTATAAAATAATAGGTCGGTAAAAGAACACAACCAGAATCAGGTTTTACTGATACAGTAAATTAGGTCCATTGTGTTTTCTCTTGCCCTTTTTACTGGGAACAGAGCAATTGTTGAGCATCGTACTGTTTATTTAGTAAGATAAAAACAGATATTGATTCTGAAAATATGAATAATGCACAAAGATTGAGTTGGCTTTTCACATATTTAGCTGAGCAGCTATTTGGAGAAAGCCTTGGGGATGAGAGAAAAACCTCTTTATCACTGTAGGTAAACAGTAGCAGTTCTTTTCAGTGTACAGTTCATTTAAAATGCGGTATTTGAGTGTGTTATTTGAAATATCGTGAAAGTACTAAATATGTGTTATTGTAATACTAATCATAATGTAATGTTTTTTCTGTTTTGCAAGTTTTTTTTGGGATATGTATTTTCAGATGGTGTGTCAACATCACATACATAACTCATGTACAGTAGCCTATGGTCTGCACCTGTAGCAAAGCTTTTAGCTAAAACAATTAAAGTGAACCTTAAAGGAATTAAAAACTTCAACCATTGCATAATTTTACATGTGAAAAAAAGAAAAAAAACAAACCACAAGTGCACAGTAAGTGCAGCCACGGCAGAACCTATCACTGTGCTGACAGTCCACATGCTGATTCCCTTCATAACATGTTAACTTGAATCATATTTAAGAGTACAGATTCAGAACATGGCAGGGGACAGACATGAGTCGGATTGCTCACCAACTAAACTGAGGCTAGGATTTAAGAGCTACCCCACTTTTGTTTTGGATATAAATGTGTTATCTGACAGTAATCCGGTTGTCTGAGTGCATAATGTAAGCACAGACACTGTGCAGAGAAGGAGATAAGGAAGGTGACAAGCTGGGTTGTGTTCCAGACATGTTATGAGTTAAGGAAGGTAAAGTCAAATAGACAAAATGAGCCCTTATGTGCCCCTGTGTATTATCCTTTATCTCTTGTTATAATGTCTATGAGCTATTCTCTCATCTTCGCCATTAAAGCAGTGATAACAACTTAAAACCCCTTTTAACTGGAAATATATGTATTTATGAGACAAAAACAGGCAGAGTTCTCTGAAGTAAAACCAAAAATGTGGGTGACTGAATCAGCTGTAAAACAACAGAAAGAGAAAAAAGGGTCAAACAGCTTGGCAGCCTGAAAAAGATGTAACACACCGGGGAGTTCCAGACCCTTAGAGAAAAGAAACCAACGTTTCTTTATCTTAATTTGTTTTCTGCATCATTCTTGAATTATTTAGATAAAAAGGGGCACCTGGAAGAAATTGCTTTCGTATGGATGGGGGAGATGGGATTGGGGGGAGTGGGGAGTGAGGGAGGAAGAAAAAGCCAGGAAGAGAAATGTGGTTGTGAGGGTGGAGGAGCTGAAAGGGGTCACGGGGTCAGGATGGGGGGTGGGGAGGGAGTGATAAGGAGGAACCGGAGTGATGGAGGGTAAGAGTCAACAGGGCAAAAGAAAAGAAAAAAACTAGCTGTGTAAATGTGCAATATTCAGCTGTGGGTGTTGCGTGTGGAGGAGAGCTTCGGGTTAACTCATGTGACTCCGGGAGGTCACAGACGGAGTCCAGGCTTTGAGGTGAGAGCCTTGCGGGGGGAGGGGTGTTGGGGGTTGGTGGGGGTCGTTATGGGCTCGGCAGGGCAGTGGTGGCTGAGCTGACAGAGGCTGTGGGTGCTGTCAAGCGTGGAGAAACAGGGCAGGTTGCTGTGGCTGTAAGGGGCTCTGGGAGGAGAGGGATAAAGAGTGGGCCAAGTAAGCAGACAGAGGGGCGTGGAGGATAACCGCCCGGGGGAGACGACGGACAGTAAAAGGCGCGGGGGGAGGGATGCGGAAGCAGAAACATCAGGAGGAGATTTTGCAGAAATCCCTCTGTCCTTTGGTGCAGCAGGTGCATAAGAAGGGATGGAGACGGAGAGGATCTCACCCTGACATGTTTGTTTGTATTCAACCTGCTTTATATTTTTCACATGTGGGCTTGTTTGTGCTCGGGCATATTCGTAAGTGCCTACGTGTGCTGTTGCATATTTGCACCTGCATATGGGAGCGTGCACAAGTGCAGGTGCTGGTGGAGGAGAGCCGTACCTGCTCCCCCGCTGTGCCCTGTGCTTTAGCAAAGCTTCTGCAGGCCTTAACTGGACAGGTGTCAGCCTACACTCAGCAATTCCTAAAGAGCACAGATAGATCCATAACAGCCATCTCACCATCTGCTGACCAGACTCAATACACCTCAATTATTCATAGCCTGACAGACAGACAGACAGACAGGCAGTGGCTCAATGGGCAGAAGGGAACACAGGCGGGAAAAGCAAAGTGAAATGAAAGAGCGAAAGGTAGAGAGGAAGGAGAGGTGGGGGTTGATTGAATGTAGATGAGAAGAGTCGGAGAGAGACGGAGAGGGGAAAAAAAGACGGAGGATGAGCTTGAAGGAAAGAGAGAGAGAGGGATGGAGGTGAACTCTGAACCGGCAGAGCCGGAGCTGAAATAGAATGAGAGGAGAAAAACGACAGTGAGTCATGTTGCTGCGCTTCAGCGGCCAGGTGAGAAGAGTGCCTTCATTACAAGCATGCATGCGCACACACACACGCCCGTACACAAACAGGTGGAAGCTGCACACGTGTGTGAGAACATTCACACATTCACACATTATGACTCCTTAGAAACTCTTTAGAAATGAGTTGTGGTTTAAAAAAAGAAAAATGAATGTGTTTGCAGGCTTGTTCTTCTACGTACACACACACACACACACACACACACACAGCTGACATTGTCAGAGCAGTGGGAGACCTGTTTCATTTTACCTCCACGGTTATTGAGTGTGATTTAGGTGTGCAGCCAGACAGCTGAATTTGCTCTGGACTCAGACGCAGACATCTCTGCTCAGCATGAAGGCCGGAATGGTAAAACAGCGAATGGCTTGGATCACAATGCAGTGATTGTGTGTGTGTGTGTGTGTATGTGTGTGTGTTTGCGTCCGTATAATTTTGTTAGTCTGCTTTCTGTGGAACCGCTCTCATATCACATTTTAGCTCTCAGCATTTGTTTATTCGTAAGGTAAGATTTCATTTACGTTCCCAATCTCATTTGCGAGGCAGACGTTGTGTATAGTTTAGACGGAGCAGAACATCACAATAGAACATGTTTATGGGCTAAGACGGGATAAATTTGAAATTGTGCCACTATTTCTTCACTTTTACCTTTTCTCCATTTTCTACTTCCCTCCTTGAAATGTGGCTACCTCAATTATTGATTCCTTTCCTGTGGATTTCCCCCTCCATATTTCACATGTAAGAATTCTCTTGGATGTATTAGGAAACCGAGGACATTTCTTTTTTTTCATCAGAGAATAAATAAAAGAACAAAGTGATAGAACCAGGGCAAAAACGAAGGAGAAGGAGAAATGAGTCTATCTTTAATTTGGTGTGAATTCGGAGGAGTGGCTGGAGGCTGACTTATATGTGTGGGGAGGTATTGTGAGTCTACCCCAGCACCTCCTACCTGCTATATCAGCAGTCCTACACAGCCGGCAGAAATGGCTCTTAAATCCTCCCATTCTTACATACTCTTTTTTCCCTGCTTTTCTTCACTCCAGCTTGCCTGTCTCGGAGCTCAGACTCCCTTTTGCCCAAGCCTCCCCCCTACCTTGTGTATGGAGGATAGGGCTGTCAAGTGTCATGCTTTGTGGGCTTTTTATACACACACACACCCACACCTACACATACATGTAGACAGGCAGGGTCCCCTTTGTACCCGAAAGCCTTGATACCTTGCCACTCTCCTGTCCCCTGCTGTCACGCTCTTTGTGGCTTGCCCCTAAATGGCCTCGCCGGGAGCCATAGGGGACCAGGGAGTCTGCAGGGTGACAGCTTTCACTCTTAGCCTCCCTCTTTTTGGCATTTCTCTCACTCTCTTTTATCGCTTGTTAGAACGTCCCATTCCTGTTCGTTATCATTCCTCTCGTCCGCTCTGAATTATTTAAGTTCATACTCTTTAAATTCTGTTCTTCGGCAGATTTCTCTCTCTCCCTCTTGCTCGTTTTCTGCTTTTAGACATTTTCTTCTCTCGGCACACCTGCTGGTACATCGCACATCTCCAGTTTTAACATACCGCGATGGTGACTCATTTAGCCTTCCTTCTTATCATCCTCCACAATAGATCCATAAGGTTGGAGAGGGTCTCAGATTTCTACACAACACACCGCCTGAGCCTTTAACACAGGGTGATTCAGGGTAATGTTGCTACTGGTAACTGAACTGCTTCCGAGGCGATGTCAGCGGCATGGTTTCTCTAAAAGGTACCTGAGTGGGTGTCGCCAGGTGCATCGTGAGATAAAAGCCTTCAAGGAACAGCTCTCTCTCTGTCTCTCTCAACACAGTTACATTAACCTTGTTTTTGTAATTTTAAATGCCTTGTTGACTTCATGGAGGTTTCCGAACCTCTCGTTGATTTATTTTCCTTCCTTAAATGGTAATTCTGAAAATACCTGAATCAAGACAACAAATCCTGTTTCCTCACAGACCTGCTCAAACTAAGTTTAAAGGGACAATCTGTAAGAGTTTTAGTTGAAAACCTTCAAAGATCAACTAATTATCAACAGGATGTAAAGAAACAGCAGTTCTGACTTGATATCTATGTATTGCTTGCCCCGGCCCATACTGTTTGACAGCTCCTATACTAGTGGTGTAAATACAAACACTCCCCTGGTCCCTTCACTTCCATTCAAAACTGCTAGCTGCACAGCTAACTGAGCCAACTAGCCAACAGCAGCTAAAGTTAGCAGTATGCGGTTACAAATACATATTGCACTTCAGATTATTTCATTCATACACCACATTCAAAAACAGCTTTGCTATACAAAGCCCAAAAACGGCAGATATGAGTAAAACACATCACAGAGAATCAAAGATCAACACCAGAAATATACAAAGCATAGAAAAACACAAACACATTGAACAAGCAGGCTTTAAAGATCAGAAGGGCTCAGATGCTAGTGAGTAAAAGAAATGTGTTGAGCCAAGACTTGAGTAAGTCGACGGTGTGGGCGGATCTGATCGATGAGGGCAAATTATCACTATCCTTTTGTTTTCAGCTGTTAAGATAAATAATTGGATAGCACTGGCATTTATTGCCACAGTGTAAACACAATAGGACCAGAAATGCAATGCAGTAGAATAAATATGTTCCTAAAATCATCAAGACTGCAGATCAACAGTCATCTCAAGAAGAAATGTAGTACATTTCTTTCTATTTTACACATCAGCTGCTCTATAATTCACTCCTTTCTGTTTCCCCACCTACAACATCAAGCAACCTTGCAAAAGCTCCTCCGCCCACCGATCTCTGTGTTTTATGTTTGTCTTAATAATTCGATTTTATTTTTAAATCTTCCGTAGGAATGATGAGGCGAAAAAAGGCCTGCAGTTAAAAATTTAAATTTAATTCTTCTTGGTTGAAAAAAGAGACGGCGTGTGTGCTCATTTCAAGTGCGAACAGTAGAAAGCTACACTTAGTAACTCCCACAATATCAAGGAGGTTTGTGTTTACTAGCGACTCAATCTAAAAACATCTTCAGGCCAGCAGATCGGCTGCCGGCTTCAAAGCAACCAGCATAATTGAAAATGCGAGCGTTAGTAATGATATTACAAAAGTTGGATGGAGGAGATGGAGAGCGGGGCGCCTGGGTGGGCTGTTTGCTTGATGCCACATGATCTGAATCACTTTCAGGATCTAAGAAGAAAGGCATATAAAAGACATTTGGGAGCTTGTAATGAGACCAAATTGCAAACAATTTCTCACAAGCACACATTCAGATAGAGTTTGGTATGACAGCAACCAGTACCAGCAAAACAAAAAAGTCCCTGATAGTTTTATACTCGGCAATGTCAAATCAATCTTAGTTGCTTAACACGTCGGTTCAATAAACGCATTGATCGGGGGCAAGGGCGTGGCCGGGGAGCAGCTCTTCAATGAGTCTCATGCGGACGGAGTTTTATCTGGGCTCAGTCAAACTGTGTGACTGTAATTATAGAGTGGCTGGGATCTGGCAGGACTTGGGAGTGTTTCAGACATCACCATTTCCTCCCCATCCATCACATTCAGCCAGGCGGAACTAGGCCACAGATGCCCCGCAAAATAATCATTCCCATGCAACTGGCCTGACAGCAGCCCTCATTCAATAACACAGCTGATCAGAAATGATAATAGCAATCATGCCACTGCATATTTTAGAGGCTGCAGCCTGGTTGTGTGTGTGTGTGTGTGTGTGTGTGTGAGGTGGGAGATGAGGCGTAGCTTTCAGAATATGTGAATTTACAAGAGGCTGTGAGCATGTGTCTCGAAGCTTGTGAGGGGTTGTGAGTAAATCCAGCTGCGGTTGTTGGTAAAAGCGAAAACCAACTGTTGCTTCGGATGACATGTCCGTTCTATCGACTTCAAGGAACGGACCCAAAGGTTGAAATGCAAATATCCTCATTAAGTCAGAGGGATTCGAAACAGCCTTTGGAAAGAAAAAGCTATCTGGCTTGTGATTACCGTTGGCGGTGAGCTTTGCAAAATGAGAAGAGCATCTTTCAGCAAGGGCATAAAGAGTTCAATCCCTATCTCAGCTTTTCATGTCCACCTATAATCCACTGTCCTTCTGAGACCTTGGCCTTTTCAAATCTGTCAATGTGAATTTCACTCGCACGTGTGCTATTCCTTTTTCTTTTCTTCTCTCGTTTTTATCAAAAGCCGGCTCTTTAAATGCTGATTTATTCCTGCCTAATTATTAAAATAATGGATTCTGTAAAGGTATACTTTCCCAGCCTCAGTACAGTGATGCGGTGTCATGAATAACAAATAGGCTTATTATTGAAATGTCCATCCTAGGCCTGTAGTATGAAAACCAATCTCCTGCTCTCCTCCGCCTACATGTTTTAGACCTGCAGTGATAGATGAGCAGACAACTCTTGGGTAGAGAGTGCTCGCAAATGTGCCAGCCATTCCTCTTGGGGTTACAGATGTAAGCACAACACCCTCGCCATACTGTTGGCCAAAACACTATATAAACACGTTCTAGTCCCGGGGTCCTTTGGGGAACATGAAAAAATAAAGTGACCTCTTGTATTGACGGTGTCGCTTTGAAGGGCAAGCTCCAACTCGAGTGCCTTAACTGAAAAAGGCACACAAAATTCAGGTGGAAGCTGCATCAGCAGAGTGGAGTCGGGGTACAAAGTCGAGGGGAACGCGGTGGCGGTGGAGCGGCACCATTTGGCCAGCGCTGTCTACTGTTTAATACATCTGTTGCCTTGGGTCCTGCTGGAAAACCCCATCGTCAGACTGAATAATGGGAGTTTTGACGGCCGTTCAAGAAACACTTGCCAGACGCTCATCTACTATTTGCGATGGCATTTTGTAGACCTTTCTCAGACGAGGAATGTGGAAATGCTCTGAGCTGCTCATCATCCATCTGTGTTCAATATGTCTGAGCATGTAGCTGTATTAAGTGGTGCTGATGGATTTGAAAAGCATTTTGTGTGTGTGACTCCACTGAGAATCAGGCGGCAGACGTGAGGTCAAAGATCAGCCCAGTGGATGCTTCTCTATTCAAGTCAGTCTCTCGTGAATAGACTGAAGTTGAATAATGAGCTAAAAGTAGTCAAGACCCGTCTTCATGTGTGTGTAGTTAAGCCCGAGCCACAGCCAGACCCACTACTGCCAAGTGTTTTGGCTGGTTTGTATGATTGAGGGTAGAGTTACAGTGCATCAGGACAGAAGTCTTGTTGCTCATACTTTATTTCTGAAATGAATTTTGTGGCAACCATTGGCACCCTTCCACTACCTAGTCCCTGTAAAAATGAAACTTAAGATCCAAATTCGGAAACAGCCTAAAGGTAATGTTTGATCACTCCAAAGCATTTGAAGAACTCCGAAGATTAGAAGATTTCTGGAGACATCAATTTTCCTCGCTGACAAAAAACAGCTACACACTCACTAATGTTCTTTGGTATCTGCTGCTGCGCAGCTCTTTAAAGGCACTGCAACTGCCAATAAGCTAAAACACCAGTCTCCAAAACAGTGATGATCTGCTTGGTGTTTTCTGGTTTACTTTTTAGATAGTTAGAAAATAGAATAAAATTCACAATTCAGGTTCGCTCGATCAACATTCACCCACTCTCTCTTCATCTCACTCCGTCTTACAACACTCAAAAAGTCTAGTAAGTAACCTTGAAAATACTAGTGACACCCACTGCTGAGGACTGTGTGAATGATTTCTGTACACAAGCTGTGCCAGGTTTGTGTGTAACTAATCAGGCCATTAGCAATGGCCATTAGAAATGGCCTAAAGGTGGCCATGGCCACCCTTAGGCCATTGATTTGGTTCTTAAGTTTCAAAGGGCAGCTCAGGAAAATTTGAGTTCAGCCCAGGGACAACAGTAAGATCTTGGTACCTTCGAAGTTCCTAAAAAGGTTCCTGGGTTACTGGAAAAGTCCCCATGTTTGTATTGAAAAGGTTCCTGTGGTGTAAATGGGCGATATGACAGCTTTCACTACATTAAGATATATGTTTACTAAGCTGAAAAGCAGGTTATGTTCCTAAAAAATTCCCAAGCTTCCTGAAAAAGTCCCCATATTTGTACTGAAAAAGTTCTTATAGTAGCAAAGGGCTATGTGATGGCCCAGGGATGCATTTAACATCCAGGCTTCTGAAGTTGAAAACAAAGATAAGTTCCTTAAAAGGATTCCGGGTAACCATTTTCCGACTGAAAAAGCCTCTGTGGTAGAAAGGGGCTATGACCTTTTGTAATACTGTTAGTCGCTCTTGTTATTTCAGTTGCAGCTTGACTGGAATCGTGCAGCATGTGTACGATAGCGCCTGTCATGTTCCCACCATGCCTGCTCTAAATGACTCATTAGTCCAGCCCATTTCTCCTATTATTGCCCGCAGGTGTTACATCCATGTTCTGATAGGTTACTCTCAGCTCTGTGATTGGGGCTCTGCTTGTCCCCAGCTCGCTGCTGGATGCTGCGGCCCTCTAGAGCAAGACTGTGGCCATCCGAGCTGCTCTGTGTTATTTTAGCCTTTGAAGGTAATGGCGATCAATGTGATGAATGGCCTTTATGAGGGCAGAGTATCGATGGCTTGATGGCAGCGAGCTGAGGCTGTGGGAAGGGGAACATCAGCATGAATATATTACCGCCCTCCCTTCCCCTCGATTCCTCTCCACTCCTGTGTTTTTCTTTTATCCCTCACTCTGTCTCTCTTTTCTTTCCTCCGCCCTCTCCTCTCCAGCTCAGCTAGCTGTGACTGGTCATTAACACAAACATTAAGCGCTCTGTGAATCCATAGCTCCTCCATCTCCTCGCTACTGCCCATAAAACAGAGCAGCTATAATGACACACACAATGGGCACACTTGACAATCAGGGGCAGGGGAAGAGTGTCTCCTGTATTAGTGGCAAAAGCAAAGCTATTAGAGTGGAGCCAATGGGTACATTTGGTTGGCGTAAAAATGAGTGTTGTGTAAAGATGCTCTCAATATTTGTCTGGTGTTTCATCAGCAAGAAAGTTTGTGCCCAGTGAGATCGGTAATGATAAAATAGTGCGACGCAGAAATGTGTACATTAAAACTAATTGAGAGAGAGCTGGCTTTATTGAGTCACATAAAATACTCTTCAAAGCGATGCTGGTCAGCTTCCACCCACTGTATTCTTTTGTTTTTTTTTTCCACATTCATATCCTCTGCAACGCTCTGCTTTCCTGCCCGACTGCTACAGAGAGAACATTATCTCTTATCACCCGAACATACGGGAAACATTTGGTGGGTTGAAGTACGAAAAGAGAAGATGCACTCGGCGACACGACGACAATCACACTCAAGCCTCCACCTTGTTCACCTTGAGCCGATATGAATGATACATGCATGGAACATTCATCTGCGCTTAGGTCCATAACCGTTGGACTAAATATAGGCTACACAGCATGGCACTAACAGTGTTATTTTATATACAAATCCTTGAGGAGGAAATGGATGGAAGGACCAGGGAATTCCATTATCAGTAAGGTGACAGGTGATGATGCCTTTTACCTTTTCTTTTCTCTCTTCTCCGGCAAGGTCAGAGAAGTGTCACAGAGTGGTGCGGGAGATGGATCTGATTTAAATGATGTAAAAGGTCTGCGGAAGTGGAAAGAAATAGAAAATAGGGAAAACGCAAGTAGAGAGATGATGTGACTGCAAGGCATGTGCTGCCTATGTAGATGGCGTCCTTGAGTCTGAGATGCACGTGTCACATGCATTTCAGTGGCGCTGAAAGAGAGAAAATGATAAAAGATGCGAGATAATGGATACCGATGTTAATACTCAGGGTAATCAAATGTTTTGGACCTACAGAAGCAGAAATGTGGCATGTAGCCTCGAGCTTTTCAAAACAACAGCCAGCAAATCAATATGTGGTCGGTAAACCATCAAATTATAAACAGCACGATCTCTGTGCGCACTCACACAAAACACACAGACGTGGACGGCAGATGAATACTAACAATGAAGGGATAGAAGGAAATCGTGTCGCCGTGTGTGATTTCTGCTAAGTAACCGACGCACCTGTAATAGTTTTGTTTGTCTTTGACACAATGGCGGCAGCGAATATCAGCCGGGAAGGAAATAGAAAAATTGCAGTTCATTATTATATGAGCCAATGAATTTCTGGACAGATTTCAGACGGGCATTATTGGAGACGCCCCGGGCCTCTCTCTGGCGTGAAAGATGGTGGTCATTTGGCTAGACGAGGGGCAGTGAGGACCCCCTCCTAGACCGGAGCAGACGGGTGCAGAGGAGCCTAGGGCGGGCTGTATTAATGAACAGGCAGTGCTGAAAGGGACAGGTTCCTGTAATGCTGATGAATGGTCATTACAGAGCAGAGACGAGAGGAGAGAGCAGAAGGGGGAAGAGAGGAGGGGGGAGAGGAGTACAGCGAAGTGGGCACAGAGGGAGCAGCGGTGAGAAAAGGCTTTAATTTGCACCTCAGATTTCTGTAAACTCGTTTATCATGTCAGCGGTGTCACTGTTCACCATGCGTCTTCTCCCCCCTTCCCTCTCCTTGCCCCCACCTGGCCCAAACCTTCTTGTTTTTTTACAAATACTGCCATGTACTCCTCGGGCCAAACACTTAAATCACCCTCATAGTTTTTGTATTTTTTCCAGCCCCAAATTTGACGGCTCGCATGCATCCTGTACATCTCGCCGTGCATAAGTTCAAGATTTTTCTGAATCGTTTCCATTTGTTGGGGCTGCGCGTGGAGAGTTGATGTCTTCTCCTCTCCATTAGGCCTGATTGAGCAGCTGGGGCTTTAAAGGTCAGGAGAAGGAGGAAGCACCAGGAGATATATGCACACAAGAAACATGAACTGACTGGAGGCCCACTCACTCCACTATAGACCTCATTAACTTCTCCTCGCCTACAGCTGTTTGGATCATTGGTGGGGTGGGAATTTGGAGAAATAAATCTGCGAGCCGAGCTGTTGCTTCAAATAGGAGTAGAAAGAATGGTATCGAAACAGACAGTGGAAGTGATCTGAGAGGAGAAAAAAAACTCAAAACTGTTTCAAATTACTCTTTGTACTCTGCAGATTATTCATTTCGAGTCAGTGGAGCTTTTATGCGGCTGTCGCAATGCATGCAGCCTTATGTTTTTTTTTTTTTCTGTCTGCTCCGCTGCTGTATGCCAAAGTTTAACCTATTGTTATGATAATAGCTTCACAAATTGAAATGGTACATTTAGATTATAAGTATACTGTCTGGTTTTGACCCAGTCTCGCACGTTTTAGCACTGGAGGAAGGTCCGACTGTCTGTGTTGTGGTCAAGACCACCTAAACCAACACCAGGTGTAGGCCAAGACCAGAGTGGACCGAGACCAAGGCAAGAACAAGACTTTTAGGGGTTAAGACCAAAGCAGGACCAGACCCAGTGCGATTCCTACACTGCATGACACGATCACAAAACACTCACAGAACACAAAATTGAAATTGAGATGAGATGAGATGAAAAAGGTGCTTCATTCCGAGACGAGACCTTCAAAATGTCTCTATTGTTATCCAGACCAATGCTCGAGACAAATCTCGGGAACTACAACACTACTGACTGAACCCGTTCTGGTACACAGTAGGGGTCTGTCTGACTTGCTTGGATTTCTTGACACCAGTTACAATCGTCTAAAATGGTGCTGAGAATAGGATGCATGGATTAATGGATTAATATAAATAAGTAAACTTGTTTCGGTGGAATATTTGCACATGGAAGACGAGCCCTGGCATTAAAATGGCTTAATCCCCACAAAGGAACCAAGCAGGCCATGATCCAATTTACCATTTTCAGCGTTAAGGTTGCTAGTTTAGAGGGTTTTTTTATTTCAGGTAGTGATGAGGACTTTGAACGTCAACACACGGATAGTAAAAGGGCAGGATTCTTACTGAAATAGTCGGTAAATGGCAGACCCCGACCCCTGACCCTAATACCTGCAGCCTATTTCCTGTGATTCAGACTAGAATTTTTTGTCCAGCTGGGCAGTTACTCTGATATATTTTATATCTGAAAGCTTCCACGCAAGCTTCTATTTATTTGAGCTTTTTTCTCTTCCCAGATCTCAGTGATTCCAGTGAAATTTTAATGCCGCATTTTCATTATTATTTGGTGCACAGGATTAATAACCCAAAGGGGCTTTTAAAGCTCATCCAACATACTTTCTGGGTCACACCTGCGAGAAATGGCCTGCGGTGTATTTCACTCTGCAAGCAAATGCCTTTCCATCAGACCCACCCATTCATCAGGCTCCTGGCTGCCATGTAGTAGCCCTCGACTGTCTAATTGAAATTCAATAGTGCATAATTTCGAATTTGTTACACACCATATTTTATAATGCGTCAACTCGGTGCCCAGCCACGCTCAGCGTAGATGGCAAATAGCAGCGCATCCAAAGTAATTACTGGGTTTGTGCTTATACAGTGGCGGTACACATACTACAGCTGTTGAGCGTATTTAGAGAACAAGACGGCAAAGTGGTGTTTTTGCTGTTGCTGCACTTAAGAAGTTATTTGTGATTCAGAAAAAGAAGGACATTTGTGTATCCTCGATGGATAAATAAGCCCCACAGCTCGACTGGCTGATTTTTTTTTTTTTCTGTTAATCCAGGAAGTCTACTCAAATTCAGTGCCTCAGGGAGATTACTGATATGTGTACAAATTCTCTGTGGCTCAGCCAATATTAGCATTCTCTTTCAAAAAAATGAGAAATAAGCAGCACAGATTTCTCACCAATGATTAACTAATTAACCATGTGCACTCTTCTCTGTCTTTCTCTTTCTGCAGTGGGAGGAGGTGAGCGGCTACGACGAAAACCTCAACACCATCAGGACCTACCAGGTGTGCAACGTCTTCGAGCCCAGTCAAAACAACTGGCTCCTCACCACGTTCATTGATCGGCGTGGAGCACAGCGCATCTATGTGGAGATTCGATTCACCGTGCGCGACTGCAGCTCCATCCCCAACGTCCCTGGCTCGTGCAAGGAGACGTTTAACCTCTACTACTATGAAACTGACGCTGTCATTGCAACTAAAGGCACCGCCTTCTGGATGGAGGCGCCTTACCTCAAGGTGGACACCATCGCTGCAGATGAGAGCTTCTCGCAGGTGGACTTTGGCGGTCGCCTAATGAAAGTCAACACAGAAGTGCGGAGCTTCGGCCCGCTGTCTAAAAATGGCTTCTACCTGGCCTTTCAGGACTATGGCGCCTGCATGTCTCTGCTGTCAGTCAGGGTCTTTTATAAGAAGTGCCCGAGTGTGGTGCAGAACTTTGCGATCTTTCCAGAGACCATGACGGGGGCTGAGAGCACCTCCCTGGTGATCGCCAGAGGAATCTGCATTCCCAACTCAGAGGAAGTAGATGTCCCCATAAAGCTCTACTGCAATGGAGACGGAGAGTGGATGGTTCCTATCGGTAGCTGCACGTGCAAGGCTGGGTTTGAGCCAGACAATGGCAACGTATGTCGAGGTAAGTAATGGATAACAATAGAGACATTTATCACAAACATCCTACACTTGCTATTCGAGAGCGTTACCTCTGCTAGTTTCAAGCACCCTGCTTTCAAATCCTTTGCTTTTCATCATTCACTCGCTTTTAAAATGATGGACTACTCACATGAACAAATCACTTCAGTGAAGACAGGCGACATGTATTTGTTCTATTTTAAGCTCACATATAACAAGGCATCAGCGTAGCCTGGATCACAGATTTTCCACATCATTGGAACGGCTGAATTGATTGTGTTTCATGCGTTTTGCTGAGCACGGTGTGTCGTACTTCTTCCTTGATCACATCCACCTCCGGTGTACTAGAAAGGCGCATTAGCATTGATTCTTAATCTGTAGCGAATGCCAGCCTTCTGTGCAGCCTACTTTACAGATGGCGAGAGGTTTGATTCTGTCTCGGTGTGATGTGCAGGAGACGGAGTTCTGAGGAATAGATAATGCCGCCTACATAAAGGCGAGGTTAATCTTGGTTTTCAGAGCGAGCTATCGCTTTCTGTCTTTTCCGCCTGTCCTCTAATGCACCTTTTTCGGTCTGCACCCTGATATTCTCCCACACTCACATACACGTACAAGGAGAAAATTTGCTCAAGGTGTCTGATGATAATATGAGTAGCTCTGGGCTCTCAGTGTGGCGCGGTATTGGTTTGGCCTGCCTCTGGAGGTTAGCTGGAGAGTGTGTGGAGCCCAGATAAGATTGATTGACGCACATCTGCTCTGATCAATAAACAGATATGAGAGTGCCACATATCTACAAAGCTCAGTGTGGGACTGTGTCTACTGTATACCTCTCGCATTGCTTTGTGTCCTACGCAAAACAAACACACGCACGCACACACACACACACACACACAGTCCTTGGCTAAAGTGGAATGACTTTCAAACGGAAGTGACGAGGCGAGGTTGTCGGCCGTCAGTTCACTCATTACAGGAAGTTTTCTTTTCACGTCAAGTTTTTTCATCTTTACTCATCATACCTGTGATTTACATTATTCACAGGCCGTTCAATTTCACTTTGCATGTCTTTGTTTCTATGCTTATTATATTTTGTCAGCGCAAAAAGGAGCTTTGTTGTCTAAATCACGCTCTCGGGGAAAAAAAGTATTTCGGTGCATTATGTGCAAACTAACAATTTACAGATAGAAGGCTTTTGTTCGCCTGCTGCGAGTCTTCATTCCAACTCCTTCTTCAAGGGAACATGAGCGCTGTGATATTCTAAACAACCGCAGCGTCATTATGTCTAATAGAAAGTTGAAAAAAAAATGGGCTGATAATTTGACAGCATTTCGAGCTAAACAAGATCCTATCACGAGGCAAATGGAACAATTTGATGGGCTTTTTGCAATATTAAATAGTTGCTCCTTAGGTTTATCAAAACATAATTTAAGAGACCATCTGACCATTGTTCTTTTTTTTCTATTCATTGAATATTTCCATTTTTCCTGCCTTGCTTTAAATAAATCTCTTTTTGGCAGTATGTTCTGTCAGCGAGGTACGTTTCACTTAAAACTTGGATGCGTCTCACCTTGAAACCTCATTAAATATACTAAATAAGACCACCCTCAATTGTTGTCCGTGATATTTATTATTTATTTTATGATTAAAGGTGCAGTATGTAAGAATTTTACTGAACAACAATCAGCTAAAATAATATTTCATGTGATTAAATAACAGTTTAGACGTCATGACATCTATGTGTGATATACTGAAAGTAAAGCCCATCCCGGTCCAAAGCTCCTGTGCTATTGGTGTAAGCACCAACAATCACCTAGTTCTTCGAGCTCCCAGTCCGGACCACTAGCTGCACTTCAATCTGAGCTTACTAGCTAAGGGCGACTGCTGTTAGCAGCAGTTAGCAGTTACTCTGGTGGCCAATTCTCACATATTGCACCTTTTGAAGATGCATCATAAGAAACAGTTTTGAAGTGGCGTTACAATGTGTGGCTCCTTTCAGATTAGTTTAACTTTGAGGCCATATCTCACTAGAGTCAGTCATTAGTGTATATGAGACATTTTGTTTGAAGCTTTAACATGTAAGGTAAAGTTCAGCGCAGGCATTTCATAGCAAAGGAGCCAAACAACCTTGCCTGTCCTCTAATGCAAACAAACCTCCAGGCATTAATGTGTGAATATTTTTTATTTTACTTGATGCTGATCCATCCTTTTTTGTCCAACTTCTCTCCAAAGATTTCCTCCATTATTTACCTCAACCTCATGCACACTTGCAGCACAGTAATTGGAGTCTCCGGTATCCCCAAGTGTTGGTAGGAAGCTTGTCGTGGCTTGTGTTAGTGGGGGGCATTGGCGCCGCTGTAAACACCGCAAACACACACGGGCGCGTGCACGTACACAGTTCCCCGGTAGGCACTGCACTACAAAGACTCTTTGAACAGTAGAGGAGAAGTATATTTCCACTAATTCCCACAATCCCCCTGACTTCCTCCTGTAAGTACCCACAGCAAGTAGACTTCCTGCTGTGTCAAGTTTGACATGTCTCTCTCTTTGATGGCAATGAAGCATTATGGGAGGTATGAAAAACAGCCTGCGGAGGGAGGGAGTTGTTAGTGCGTAGCTGCAGAAGGAGGTTTAAACCTGTGAAACGTTGCACAGTTTGACCTTAAGCTTCAGGATTCGAACGCAGACTTCTGCGCAAGCACGCGTGCATGAAGAAAAAGTTAACAGAGTTGAAAGGAAAACAGAATACGTTGCCATTTGTGCATCTCATAACCAGCGGACTCTCTGGAGACTAGCATGGAGTCCGTCGCCCCTCTCATCTCCACTGAAAGGCCCCTCCAATAAGAGCCGTCTCAACCTTTTATTTTCCATGCAGCCTCTTTTCATGGGATTGCAATCCATTATTTAAACAAGGAAATCTAACCTTAAAGTGCTTGTGGAAGCTGAGTACTATGGGCAACCAATCAATTGGGGGTTGGTGCAATAACATGGCCTCAGCATTGAGTCTGAAGTAATTGCCCATTAGAGATGAAGTAACAGGAACAGGAACAAAAAGAATACGGGAGCGGACAGTTTTCATGCTGAAATAATGCCCCTCGTTGAGAGCGACATGAGAAGCGAAGGTATTACATAGGAGAGGGAAGTCGCTGTGGTGCTTCAAAGAACAGCGGGGAAACGAAAAATGAAACGAGATTGCGTCTGTTTTGAGCTATGCAAAACAGTTTGATAGTGTGATCTTGTCCAACTATTTATTATGGGGGAATATAAAGCGTATACATCAGTGTTTGCCTATTCAACAACAGCTTTGTTCAATATGTGAAAATCCTTTAAGTGTATTCCTAAAGTGCTGGTGTGGGACTAAACACTAGGCAGGAAAATTAATTGTAGTGGTAATCATTCTCATTTGATATCATGCTGGTTAAGGACAGATTTATGTGTAATGTACATTAACATCAAGCGACAAAACATAAATTAATTCTCCCGCACAAAATCAAATAAAAACAGATTGCAATCATTTGAAAACAAACTGTTTACCAATGGTTTCACTAAACCTGGCCCCGTCCCTTCTTGTGACCAACTGAGCCTTTCGAGGATGCCCCTTTATAATACCCAGTCATACTATCACCTGTTTACCTTTGCAATGTTCCAAGCAGGTGTGTTTTTGAACATTCCACAACTTTCACAGTCTTTTGTTGCCCCTTTCTCAACTTTTTAAAACATGTTGATAGCATATTTTTACAAAAAAAGTTGATGAGGCAAAACATTAAAGCAACATGATGTAGAAATTGGCATTTTGTGTAATTTGGCTCCCCCCAGAGTGCAACACTGCTGTCGTAAATACAAATCCCAGGTCTGTAACAACAGTTTGTCAGTTGAGGTAAACGTGTGTAACGCTGTGATCCTACCCTCTCACTGAAGTTACACAGTGCAGAAACAAGTGATGGGCCGAGACAAACACCATTCACCTTATTACAAAACACTGTACGTTCAACATGATTTTGAAGCTGTTATTTTAAAGCAAAAAAGTTACATAATGTTGCTTTAAATATATTGTCATTGTACTGTTTTCAGCTGAGTAAATACCAGAAAAAGATGTAGTTAATTTCTGTTTTATCTATATATTAGTGTCAGCACTTACTTGGAATCCGAGTTGTGTATAGCATAAAAAAACAAAAAACAACTGTGTTAGAAACGTGTTTATCTTGTACAAATCCATAGTTTTTTATGTTTATTTTCTACGTGAAAGTCAAAATCTGTGAAAAACTACAAAGATTTTTCTTTAAGTGACAAATGAGTATGGAAGTCATCTGTTGTGACAGAGAAAATAACCCTAATTGCTACGTGTTTGTTTCTGCCTTGTGTATGTGTGCGTGTGTGTGTGTGCGCCTCCCTGTACCTGATTGCACTGTCCTCTAATCGATATGTTTTAATTAGTGACAGGTAGCCTGTTGTGTGTGTGTGTGTGTGTGTGTGTGTGTGTGTGTGTGTGTGTGTGTGTGTGTGTGTGTGTGTGTGTGCTTGTGTTTGTGTGTGCGTGTGCTTGTGTTTGTGTGTGTGTATACGTGTGCGCGTGCGGCCTGCTGTCAGTTGGGCAGAGAGACCATGTAGAGTTGTTGTGCTCTGTAACGATGATGCCAGCATGCCATCCTCATTACCAGCTCCCCAGCTCCCACACAAGCCATTTGGGTATCCCCCCTCTCTCCCTCTCTCTCTCTCTCTCTATCACACACACACTCTCTCTCTCTCTCTACCTCCCCCCCCCCCCTCCCCCTTGGCTATGTAAGCAATCTGCTAAATATTTTATCACCTCCCTGTTAAATCGAGCGGAGACACTCCAAAGAGCACACCACTACCTCCTACCAATGCAAAGCTTGTCTTGTGCGTGTGTCCTGCTCGACTCGAGCGTCCAAGATAGACTCACTCGATGGTTTTGCTGGACCCCTCTCATGGTCGACGCCGTGGTCTCCAGCTGAGTGATTAATAGAATCACCTTGATTAGGCTTGCTTCTCATCCATCTCTGTTTTTTTTTTTTTATAATCTGATACAATCATTGATCATTTTAATGTTCCTTGAATTATCATATGTGAAGTGATTAAAACTCCCTGGCGAGCTCATTATTGTGACGTTTGAACCCTTGAAAGTGAACGATGTGACAAACATTGCTTTGGAGTAAACGGGGCCAAATGAAACACTACGAAGAGCAATTGGAAACTTTTGGACGGCTTGTTCTTCATTTTGCTGTTTTTTTCCTTTTTTGGAGCAAAATTCCTCTACAGCTGATAAATGCCTGCCTGGAGTCTATAAAGCTGGCAGTCTTATTTTATGAGGCCCTCTACTATATTTTGTCTTCTTTTGTAATTGGTTAACCATGCTCAGAGCTTATTGCTTCTCCTTTTTTTTTAACCTCAGCGGGCCATTCCTATGCAAAGCACACAGCTGCTCAGAGTCTCCTCACCCGCGTTGACTTGCAGACTGTGCAGGGGGCAGAGGATGGTGAAAGCATTGGCATGGAGGGAGCACTGTTCCAGATATTGATTGTTGGAAAGATGTGCGTTGAATTCTAGTAAAACGGGATGATAAGAAACATCATTACTTACGGTATAATCTATTATATATTCTGGTTACTTATTAATGGAACTCTATTTCATCCCCTTTCTTAATATGATCTAATGCACCATCCATGATTATGTATTTATTTAGTCGGCCATTTACGGGAAATCCCCTCGCCGGAGCAGTCCTATAGGCTCGCACGGCGGTATGAATCTTCTCATATTTTCTCTCACCGTTAGGCTCCAGCGGGCTTTTGACACACTGGCACATTAATATTACAAATATTCAAATAACTTTATTTAACATTCTGCAGGCTGACAGTGGCAGCGGGAGATTCACAGCCCATTGAGCAAGTGCGCTTCCCTGGGCTAAGTGCCGATTCATCATGGCTGCCTTACTCCTGTCTAATGGCTGCCATCATGGGGCACGAGCGCACGCGCATAAACACACATCTTGGGCATGCGCTTGGAAAAAGTACGAGCTCTGCCTTGCATGCTTTTTTAAAAATGTAGTGTTTAAAGCACATTTATCACATTATTAACCCTAGCCTTTAACATTATAAACCCCGCTACATGCCCCTATAGATTTTATTGTCATTGACACCAACCAGCTGGTTTATTCCTCTGAATTGATTCGAGAATCTAACTGAAATAAGATAATTCTTTCAAAGCACACACAATAACTGGGCCTCTGCACACTTTTTCATTTGTTTAGAGCTGAAAAGTTTGGAGGCTATTCATTGTAACTTAAGGGTTTTACAGTTTTCGCCTTGACCGAGGCTTTGATTACTTCTTTATATGTCGTATTTGAGTGTTAAGGATCTGGCAGACACAACCCGCAAAGGCCCGGTAAGCCATTAGAGCCAATTCCAGCCCATTTGGCCTTGTCTACTTGCGTTCCACAGAGTTTACTTCATTTGCAGAGAAGCATCCATGTGAAGCACACACACACACACACACACACACACACCAAGACCTACTAAGTCACCTTGAAGTCCAATTAAGTAAGCGTCTGACTCTTCCTGTTCTTATTAGTCCTATGGCAGTGAGGACCAGTGTGGTGAAGACAAAAATGCAGTGGTAGGTAGGAAGAGACAGAGAAAAGACGCTGTAAGAAAGAGCAGAGAGTGAAAGACGTCTTGTTTCCATGGCTCTCAATGGGCTGAATAGAGGGATGGCAGAGTGCAGTGGTGAAAGAGTGTGACCCAAACAAAGACTCTTTGAATTTAAGGCCCAAACAGAGTGTTTGTAATGACCCCAAACACAGATGCGCTGCTCTCACTGCAATGACGAGAGTCAGTCCCTAATAACGCGAGGGGATTTCAGGGATTTTGTCCGCACATAATGGAAATACCCACCACACACAGAGCTGTCCTTATCCCCCATGGAAGGACACATACTCTTACACCTATTATTTTTCACTCTCTCTGTCCATCCTTTCAGCTGCTGCTTTTTTTCCGTCTGGTCCTCTAACCTTCAGTCCCTTTCAGGCCATGTATGTGGTCACTAGGCCTTTTTTTCCCCCTGAGCCTTTCATTGTCATATCTCACTCGGTCTTTCCCGGAGTTGCTGCACAGAAACTTTGCAGCAACTTTGACCCAAAATCATCCAATCCTACTCGTCAAATCCTTTTTAGTTCCTCTATTTCATGTTTCTAGTCCCTGTACGTCTACTCCTGCCTTCCCCTCAGTCAGTGACGGACACTGGGCGTTGAGGCCAGCGAGAGTCACGGGGACACAGCGAGACAAAGGACCCCTAACATTCAGCAGATGGCTGGGGCTCCGCTTAATTTGCCTATGTCACCCTCGCTGGCAAAACATAAAAGCCTGGCACAGCGAGGGCCTCCACTTCACCCCCTCACCCCAACTGTGACCCCAATCAATCAAATCCCTCACCTCATGCTTTTAAGTTATGATTGCACGTTTAGGAGGACAACAAAGACATCATCAATAATGCTGCGCAGAAGTGTCTCTTTCTGTCTTGCAAGGGACCAAAAGCTAAAAGAATCTCAATTTGACAGAGTGTAGAAAAACTATCTTCAATCTTGTTTTACTTTTCTGCCCCCGCATCTCATCCCTTCCTTTTTTTTCTCCTTTCCCCCCTCTGGAGTATGCTCCAGCAGGCACTAATGAGGAGACGTGGTGAGCCTCTCCACAGTCGCCACCCCCCCTCCGGTCGAGGAAGTACAAACACGACCCCTCTCTCCATCGCTTCTCATTTGTTGATTCTCCCTCTCTTTCTCTCATCACTGTCCATCAATATTCACTGTTCCGCTAATAAAACACTCGCCAGGCCTGTTTGGTTCGACGGCAGAGGGACACATTTCAATTCGAGGAAATTGTCTCATCCCTTCCTGGAGGTTATCAGCAGCAGCGGGATGATAGATGTGGATTAGTCAAGGTTATGTTGTGGAACTCGCGGAGTGAGGATCTAATTAGAATTGAATTGCAATTATTGTAAGGCCAGCATACCTCTGCTCATTCCACATGCAGCGAGAAGTAGTCGACAAAGCAACCGAGAAGAATGCGGCGGCGTACGAGGAGCAAGGTCCAAGTTTTCTGTTACTGCAGCGGACTACAGGGTCAGATCACCCTAATTATAAAAATGAACATTCCTCATGCCATCAGTATCTACACTGTAAATTGTAAAAGTTGACTTTATTTTTTTTTAAAAAAGCCAGGAAAGTAGACTATTGCATTTAAGTGTTGTGAGCTGAAAGGTTTTAACAACTTGGTAAGTTTGAGGTAAAGTCACTTTGTCGTATTTTACGGTGTAGTAAAGAAGAATTGCAAATAATTTTGGTCTGATCTGACAGTTTTTGAGATATCAGGCTTTTGAATGTTTGCCCCTTCCAGTGCCTTATAGTTTTTGGGTTTTTTTTTGAAGGGTTTCTGGTTTTGAATTGACTCTACTCAAAGTAAATCAAAGTAAAGTCAACTTTTAAAATTTGAGGTGTAGTTAAAATTTAAACTGTACCTGAGTCAAGAGTGCTGGAGAAATTGATTTTGAAAAGAAATGTTGCTGTCGATTTTTAATGATGTCAGAACCGCAAACAAAAAGCACCAGAAGTTTCAGACAGATATCTCAAAACAAGTGAAACAAAAACTATCTAATCTAAGTGTAACAAGAAAAAAACATCTCTCATAGGCTGCTTCCGGGGATCTCCAAGTTAAAAGCCTCTGCTATTATTGGTAGTTGAGGGATCATAGATTACACTTGGACTGATCTGAACTCGGTCGGCATACGACCAGCATGGTGAGACTGGTGTTTGTTATAAGCAAATCCTGTAAGCCAAAACTAAATTTCTTCCATGCTTGGTGTTTATTCTGTCAATCCCTGTGAGTGTTAGAAAACAATTCAAGGCTCAAAATCTCTGGACTTTGGGTCAAAGCTTGTAGGATGTTGCCTGCACACAAATGCATCAGTACACACACGCACACACACACACACACACCAATTCCCATCACCTCGAGCTGAACTTTGCGTGTCCAATTTCATAACCTAATCATGTTTGCCATAATTCCCACACACTTGAAGCAAACGGCATTGCAGTTCCACGTTAAGTGCTCCTTGATTGAACATACGTGAAGAATTATGCCTGTGTAATCTATGTTATGACACCGCGCATTATCCTAAACCAACTTAGCTCCTGATAACTGGGCAGGTCATATCAAACACAACCCCAAAACCTGCACAATATGCAATTATCCGGCAATTAGACAACTCCCATAATCTGCATGGTGCTATGTCATTGTGCGGGTTTAATTGCATGTTTTCGTTGACAGTAAACACAGCGTGTGCTTTTCGGGGTCAGGACTTGAGGTTCTGCAAAAAAAATAAAAAATCAGAGGAAACGTCTCCGTTCACACTGTCAGACAGGAAGAGCCTATGAAGCTCAATCTGGCAGACACAACTCTGTGACAAATTATTGATCTTGGCTTTGTTGTCACTCCTCATGCCAAGGGCCCCCTGCTATGGCTGTCTTCCGAAAACGCCCACTGGAGAAGACATTGTGTGAATATTGAATCTTGAATGCAAGATAGGGGAGAGGAGGAGTGTGCGCCTATCTATATATGTGTGTGTGAGTGCTGGGGAGGCAGTTTGAAAAAAGGAGAAAGAGAAAAAAGAGAAAGAGAGCGACTTGGTAATCCTCTCTTTGAGCACTTTGTGCTTTGTGCTCCATTTGTTTACTGAGTTCCCACACTGGCTGGGGTGCTGCAGCTTTTCTCCCAGACCGGAATTAGCATAGCCAGACTTGTAGTCGGATCTGTGTGACGTTTGTGCATTTGCATGTGTGTGTCCCTGTTTATTTCTATGTGTGTGTGTGTGTGTGTGTGTGAGAGTGTGCAGTTTAGATGAGGTGAGAGCTTAGTGTATCCTCATCGGCCGGAGCAACTCGACTTTAATGAAATCTTCAAAGTGTGGTTGGTTTTATATAGTCCAATCAAGCCGGCTAACTTTTTTCTCTCTTTGGCTCCATTCTGTAATGAAAACCCATCGTGTTTCACTGTGCGATGAGTGGGAACAGAGTCTGTGTCAACAGGTTGAGTGCTGCCTACGTGTTGCGGTGGACGGTATGTCTTGTTAGGAGGTTGGATTGATTGCAAATACCGTGCGCTGTAGTTTATGGAGCTGCAGTAATACCTAATATGAAAACAGGAAGACGAGGTCAGAACAGTGTTATTTTGCTCATTTATTTCAAATCTGCATTTTGAGCAATCCTGACATTTCAGGCCTCACTAATTAAATCAGTGGTGGAAACAGAGGTAACCTTTGCACACTGTTGTCGTAGCTTGAATGACATGAAACCCAATTCAAACAATACATGAAATTTGATGACTGACTACAACCAGCTACAACATCTTGCTGAGAGGCGATGACCCTTAACTTTGATCACTACATGTGCTCCTCTGGTTTTTACTGACGATGGAAATTAGACTACTGAGTGACTCACACTAAGCAATTAATATCGCTATCCCATAGGTATATAGGTATGCTGTCAGTCAACAGTGCAGTATTCTCGACATTCAGTAATGTCTGTCATATTCTTAAAGGGTGCCTCCACAGATTTTACATATCAAGTGTATCATATCTTCCAAGTGTTGTGGAGTTTAGGGTTGCAACAATATGAGATTTTCACAGTACTGTAACCATCTCAGAATATATCAAGGTTTTACGGTATCTCTGTATTACTGTATAAGGTATTACACACACAAGAATATGTCCTTACTGAAGTGAAACTTAATATAAACTTAAAATTGCATTTTTTTAAATAATACAATAGAATTCAATACGATAAATAAGCAAATGTAAACAATATGATAATCTAGCAACAACCAGGTGCACTTAGAAGTTTGAACAAAACAATGACACATGTAGGCCTACAGTAAATAGGAGGAGTCGCATCACAATGTAATACCAGTGTAATGTAATACCAGTGTCTCTCTCTGCAAAGCATATGAAATTAAAAAGGACGGATAAAAAATAAAGTATAAATTGCTAAAATGGGACCAATTTACCTGGGCAGCCCACCCAAGTAAAGTCTACGTGTGGGAACCACTGCACTGGAGTTCTACTCTGTATGTGAAAACAGTGGCATAAAGCCTTTTTGGGGGGCTCCAGAGGGAGTTGTGCAAAAATGTGATATATTGGGGATCGGTGGAGACTGAAGACTACAAGTTTGAAAATGAAAAAAAAAAAAAAAAAATCTGGAGGTGTGGAGTTAGAAATGAGCTTCTCACTTCTGCTTGAAGATGGCAAGGCTACATGAGGCACCGCCAGCGTGAGACATCTCTGACAAAACTGTGGGAGATTTGACTCGGGCGGTGAAGTTGCATTGTGAGTAATGTCGGCATTAGGTTTTGACAGGGACGATGAATGAGTCAAATAAGAAAGACAAAATCTCAGGTATCAGTTTGGATCTGTTTTTTATAAAGAGTCCGACAATGTTATAAAAGTGCAACGGAGTACTGTTGTAAAAGCAATTGATTTCATGAGCTGCCAAGATGCAATCCGCCCTGGGTTTCTACCTGTGTTAGGCTGTAAGGATTAGTCTGTTTTTAAAAACAGGATGTTATGTTCTTTGTAGTCAATTGACAGTTATCCCCAAGGCACGTTTTGCAGTTAACAATAACATCCCAATAATCCTCAACCAATTCAAGGGCAAACAACCCGGACTACACCCTTCAACAGGAAGTTTGCGCTCGTCCACCACAAGGCCCGTCTGTGATTGGACGCTCAGGAAGGAGAGATAATGACCTCATTTGTAGACAGATAATTATTTGATCGGCCGAGATACCTTCATAACCAACCCTCTAACCCCGTTGTATGATGTAGACGTGCTTACAAATACAAAAAACTCCTCTGTGAGAGAGCAGAGATGTTATCTTAGTGCTGGGAGGTGTAACTGTAGTGCTAGGCCAGACTGCACACTGGTATGCTTCTCAAAGAGAATGATATCTGATTAGTCCAAGCCGAATAGAGGCAGAAGCTGACAAACAAATGGATTTGCTGTGTCTAGAATGTTCTCTGGGGGAGCTGGATGGGCTGAGATACAGAGACGCTGCCTTTGTGTTGGAGCCAGCGCGAAGCATAATAAGACCCTTTGGGGAATGAACCAAACACAGAGTGATAGGGACACAAAGGCACACATGCTCATACACTCAGTCAATTTCACAATATCTCTGCCTCGCTCTCCCTCTCTCTTTTTCAACCCACCTATCCTTCTCTCTATAAACTGACCTTCATATTGCTGGCTACCATGCTCGGCCTATCATTATGTATTTTGGCTTCGCAGGTCTGTTGATTTTCTTGACTTTCGCCAAGTTTATGGTGTCAGCCAAGTGTCATGTCAGACTCCCGCAAACATGACTCACGGCAGCCTTTTTAGAAGGATATCATTGTGTGTAGGTGCGTACATGCACGTATGCAGCCGTCTGTGCGTGTGCTTCACACCCATCCCGGCATGAATGGGCCAGCAAATCCTGTTCCCTCCCTCCCTTGTTTCCCCTCTCTATCTCATCTTTTCTGCCTCTTTAATTCCCTCTCCACCACTGTCCTCCTTCTCTCGTGCTTGGCGAGGAGAGCAGTCATAGAGGGAGTGCGACAAAAGAGGTATTAACCAAATGTATATTGAGCCTGCCTGACTCGCGCAGTCAATGTGCTGCTTTTACACCCCTAATGCCGTGTGAATAGGGCTGCTGCTCCCTGAGAAACGCCTCTGCGAGCACTCGGAGTGTCGGAGTGAGGGGCCCATTTATTGGCTCTCGTGACCCCCGGCCCACGCCGCCTGCACCGGCCCCATCTCCGAGTGCACAGTTCTTCATTTTCATAAGCGCTTAATCTGGATTGGAAGACCCCCCATTGTGGAAATGATTCGAGAGGGGGGAACCTCTGGTCGGACAAAAGGGCCCGTCTTTGGCTGAGGCTGGGGCCTCCTCAGCCCGGTCCCTCCCTTCCCATTCTGCAGTACAGAGAACCCCTAGCAGTAGCTGCTAATTGTTGTATGGAGAGGGAGAGTGATGGGGTGTTGAGCGAGTGGATGTCCTGCATAACACTGCCCCCAGTGGAATAGGGATGTGCCAAAGAGGAAGACGAATGGAGACTTGAGAGACAGATATAGGAGAAGAGACGAAGAGCTAGCTTGTAAAAAAAAAAAAGTAAAAAAAAAAAAAGGTTTACTCGCCTCTCACAGTTTATTTATCATTTGATCCAGGTCAGAACAGATCCTGTGATGCCGGCTGATAGTAAAGTTTGGTTTGATTCCTCCAGGTTTACGTGCCTAAGACTTTGGAGCTGGAATGTGTAACAAACTCGGAGTGAAGCTTTGAAGTGTAATGCCGTTGCCCTGGGCTACTTAGCTCCAGGGTCAAATGAGATTACACCCTTGATCTGCGTTAGCGCCGTCTGATCTGAAGGATTGCAACGTAGAGGTGTGTGTGTGTGTATTTGCAAAATGTGTGTATGCCATTGTTAAAGAAAGAGTTTGCATGCTCAGCTTGGTTGGCATGTGTGTCTAACCCAAAAAGCTCTTACGATGTGTCCGTGTGTCTTTATTTGGTGTGTGTGTGTGTATGAAACACCCATATGTTACCGTGCCTACATGCGCTTCCCCTCATAGAAAGTGGTTGTTAACTAATTAGTATTGTTGCCGGCCTGATCTTAGTGCTCCGTTGGTGTCTCGCAAGCTGCAATAGCCCATTCTCTCTCTCTCTCTCTCTCTCTTCCTCTCTTTCTCTCCTCTTCCTCTCTCTCCCTCTGGTTCTCTCTCTCCCTGCTCACTGCTCCGGAACACCTTAATCCAGTGTGAAAGCAATTGGCTCTCTCAGATCTAATCAATAGAGGGCCAGGGCAGCGAGCCAGGGGGAACATCTCTGGCCCCTGCTCAGCTACAATCAATTTAGAACCATTGATTCAGTGATTGAAATACAAAGAGCAGGCGCGCTGGACCGTACAGGTGCTTTAGTGTTTGGGTGTGCCAACATGTTATATATCTCCCTGTGTGAGTGTTTCTCTGTATTTATGTGTGTTTTTGTTTGTGTGCGTGCGTGTACTGCCTGTGTGTGTTGGTGTGTGTGTGTGTGTGTGTGTGTACAGATTTCTTCATGGGTGTGTATATGGATAGTATGATTTATTTTCGAGCCATCTGTAGTAAAGTGGGAATGGCATTTAATCTAGCACCTCTGAGACGGAGCCAAGTAAAAAAAAAATCACTCCTAATCCAATATGTCCTGCCCAGGGAATGTGTGTTTTCAAAGGTGTGTGTGTGTGTGTATGTGTGTTAAGTTTGCCTGTGCATCTGTGTGCACCCAAGGGTTTCCCACTTACCCCATGTCAGGCTAGGTGTGTTATACCCCGTGCGGTGATGCTCGTGCAGTTTAAAAATGGCCCTTGCATAATATTTGCATGCAAAATGTATGAGTACACTGTGACAACAAGAATGTTGACGTGAGAACACGCGTGACATCCTCAGAGACGTGTCTGACTTGTCCTTGCCATTCTTCGCATGAGTACGTGCGCATTCATGCATGTATGATATCCCTGCACATTGATTTATTTGACCCTGTTTATGCAGTTATGAACTGCCGTGCGTGTACATCTGCAAGTGTGTTCATTTGGGCAATTTGTCGCGATGAAGTTCCAGCCGTGCAGAATGCGAACACGCGAGACCATAAGTGTCCCCGGGTCATCACCTACAGTAGCACTACATTGGGAAATGAAGCATTCGACATCTGTCTTGAGTGTGTGTGTACTGTATACAATGTGCAGTCTCAGCTTACACTTTTTTGCATGCCTTGATGTGTTAATGTGGCGATTGTAGAGGAGTTCTGAAGAATTTAAACCTAAAATCTTGTCGCATTTGTACAATTGTGTCCTTAAAAGTGATTATTAGCAGTATGTGTACAGGCTGCCTACATTCATTTAATAATGAATTGCAAACATCTGAAATAAAACCACTCTCCTTCATGCCCTTTATGCATATACCAACACACACTTTCTTTTTATTTTTTTTTACACACACACTTGTGCGTACTTGTTAGACCTTACCCGCGTGTTAATGGCTTTCTGCCATTTATACAGTTAATCCGGTTTCCCGGTTGCTCGTGTTGTGTTTTACCCTCAATTCTCAGCTGGACAAGGTTGTTGATGTCTTTCCCAAAGTCCACAATGTCACGGAGACACACACTTTTAAGTTAGCCACACGCACATACCCTAGCTTTAACTGTACACACACTGTACGCGCTTCATTTTAGCAGATCACTCTTGTCAGTTGTGTCCGAGCCCCCAGACCTTCACTGACGGACCTTCCATCCTTAATTGGCCTTCACTTTGGCCAAATTAACGCTGAATATGTCAACAAACACACCTGAAACTGAAGTAAATTAAAAAAAACTATGTAATTAATGACTTCAGTACACCACCCATGTTTCCTTTAAAACGTTTTTTATTTATGTATGTGTGATTTTCCTTGCAAAATAATCAAATGAATACCATACAAGTACTTGTGTTTTATGTTTCCATCCCTTTTTTAGTTGTCAGTCCTCAGCGATGGATTTTAATCTTGATTGATAAAATGATACATCATTTGAAGGGGTATAATTATCACAAACCGTCAAGGCTTACAGTTGCTTTTTTCATCCACACAAAGTAGATTTTTTTGTTTCTTCCATCTTCGGTTGTTCTTATACTTCATTGTTGAGTGTCCTAGATATCCGTTATCCGTCGGCACCTGTCTGTCAATCACTCACTCCTCATCCGGATGAATGAAATCAATGCGCGAAGATGCTCGTGCGGCATAAGGACGTCCCACGCGGCTGCACCCTGCACCCGGTGGTCACATATGTTTGCCAGTTTCATACCTCAGGGCGTATTGACTAAGGCTGCCTGATAAAGGTCAGCGCTGTCCGGTTTTGGACAGGTGGGGCGGGGGGCTGCGGTTCACACACAACCATGTCGGTGCGATCGTGCGTGTCTGTTTGTCTGCAGGGGAATACAGCTTTCTGATAAGGTTGCATAGAGGTCATGCAGATGTAAATATGACATGAATATTGATGCGCCGTGGGCCTGCATGGCTACCTTTGGAGGATTTCACAGATGCAGGTGCATTGCGTGCCAGCGGATGGGTTCAACCTGTGTTCGTTCACGCTATGTAGCAGAATGTTTGATGAACACAGCTGTTAGTACAGTTTGAAAAGAATATATTAACATGCACGTCATTCATCCATTGAGGTTTGCTGGTCATGCCTGGGCCTGGTGTCAACAGAATTGTCAGGTTTTTTTTGTATGTATAAAAGCACACCCATCCTGAGCCATGAATGGAGCCGCCTGAGTCGGGCAGGGCAGATGCATAGTCTGTCTAAACAGAATTTATTCTCCTGCCTTTTTTTATTCCCATTGTCAGCTTTAGAAATAATGGCTCGGCCGTCACTTAGTATGCAACGAGAAAAGGCTGCTTTGCACAACACACACATATTGTGGGATAATTTGAGTGACAAGATGCACTCCTGAGTGCTTTCTCACTTTGTTTTGCTCTCACTTTCCCACTTCTCTGTATCTCCCTTTCTCACACTCTATTTCCCTGATCCCGGTCACTTTCCCTCTCCCACGCTTCGCACATAATTTGTGTCTTCTCTTTTGATGCAGAGCATTTTATCATTATTTCCCATTAGGCATAATAGCAGCAGGGGCGATGAACAGCGGATATGCTAGTACAGCTGGAGGAACATCTCGCTGGTGAATGCATAATTGTATTGATGTAGCTGGTTTTTTGTGTGTGATGTCATTACCATACCGGCGTGCAGCGCTGCTCTGGATGACCTCTCCATCACTGTGTTGCTCACGCCACCCATCCCCTCATCTGTTCTCCAACCTCACCTGCTCACCTCTTGTCTTGCAATCAGCGAGGCGGCCTCCAGCCCGAGGGGTCGGCTCTAAGCTCACCATTGGATTTCAGAAAGCCACACTCGTGTTTTTCCTCCCCTTTCCTTTCTTGTCATCCGCCTCCGAATCCACTCTACTGCTAACCTCTGGCCTCCTGCTGTGTCTGACAGCCTCTTTGCCACGTGTAAAAATGTCAGCATCAGCATGACAGGGCGAGGACGCTTACTAGCAGGTTAAAGGTTGGAGACATTTTGCCGCACTTCTATGTGGCGATGGCGTCGGGGCTGATGAATCCTCCCGTGATTACACTCTCTGACATCATCACGAGGGATAGGCGGGCCGTGTTCAGCTGTGTGAATCTACCGTGGGTGCGTGTCTGTGCCAGGATATTTTGGTGTAAACATCGTGTTATGTACGCTCAATTAGGAATCAAATTAGGGAATGGTAAACAGTGAAGGGACCTTCGTTTTGCAGTTGTTTTATCATTCTACTCCTCTGCTACCTTCAAATGTGCATAATTACTCATCCCTCTTCACAGGCCTCTACTCTCATTAGCGGGGCCCCAACCCTGAGCCAAGGGGCTGGGTATTTTAGGATACATGGGTATTTGAAGCTATTGTTAAGCCTTGCAAGAATAATTCTCAAAGCATTTTAACATTAAATGGGCTGGCAAGGAATTATGCGTTTTGGAGATCAGGGCTTTTCAACTAGTTGCCAGTGTTGGCCTCAGATGTTTTTTGATCCCTTTTTTTGGGGGGGGAGGTGGGGGTAATTGTGTTTGCATTCAAATAAAAAAAGCTAAAATAGCTTCTAGTTTTGAAGTTTTCAAAGTGCCTTGTGTTTGGCATTGCCATCTCATCTAGTTAAATCCATTACAGAGGTAAATACATGTTTAAACATATGTATGTGTGTATGTAGCATATATATGTACAACTTGTAAAGTGGGTTAAATCATTTTGCATTAAAGGTCCAGTGTGTAGGATTTAGTGGCATCTAGTGGTGAGGCTGCAGATTGCAACCAACTGAATACCTCTCGCCTCACCCTGCCCTACAGTGGCTGCTAAAAAAAAATGGGATTAACGTGACAGGAAAGGTCGTCTATAGAGTCGGCGTTTGGTGTGTCCACTCTGGGCTACTGTAGACACATTGCGGGTTAATGTTTAATTGGTAACAAGGTCCTTATAAGTCCTCATAAGACAGTTATTAACATTAAAAACGCCATATAAGTCTTAATAATGGCACAATAAAAATCTTTATAAGTTCTTATATTATTATTACAGTTATCCACTTATTTGCACTTGTTTCATATAATTATTCATAATAGCATTATTTATAGAGTTTAACTAACTTACCTATTATGTCATTGTTAAGGCATATGGCATATGATAAGGACTAATTAAGGCCTTACTGCCTATTACTGAACACTTACTACGAGGACCTTAATATAAAGCGTTACCCATTGTGTTGCAACAAGGCAGACTCCCTGGAAGAAAACCTGCTCCCTCTGTAGGTGAAAGGTTCATTCTCAGGTAAAAAAACACATAATAGCTCTTAGTTTAAGGTAATTAAAGGAACAGTATGATAAAATTGTCATTCCCCCAACAGTGCAGCACCACCGTCATGAATACGAATCCCCAGTCTGTAGCAATTTGTAAGACATAATGTAGGTGCTGACTACAAACAAAACTCATGTCTGAAAACATGTATGTAACACTGTGATCCTACCCTCTCACTGAAGTTACACAAACAAGTGATGGGGGGGCGGAGTGGCAGAGACAGAGACACCATTCACCCTGTTACAAGACACTGTGCCATCAACATGATTTAGAAGCTGTTATGTTATAAAACATAATGTTGCCTTCAGTGCTAATGAAAACATAACTGCGATCAATATCAATTATAATTATGAGTATTATATTCCATTTCTGCCAATAGATTCCCCTAAATCAACAGTGGACCTTTAACGCTGAGCAGGGAGATGAAAAATGAGTCTCACAGCTGTTTTATGGCCCTTTGCCCATGTTGCCATGAAAACATAGACCATTGTGCTTGTGACAATAAATCACGGCAAAGCAAATTGTCCTGACAGCTTTTGGTATTTTCCAATAAGGAAGATTTCATCATTTGGGTGTTGTGTAAATAGTTTTGTTCTCCTGAGAATCTTATCCTTTTATCACAGAAAAAACAGTCTCGCTGCGGTCTTGCTGCAGCACGAGAGACTCAGGCCTCACACCAACTCTGTTGACTCACTGTTTGGGTGATATTATGGCGACAGCAGGTACTGTGTAGCAATCACTTGACTGTTGAGAGTTCACTGCTTTTGGAATGCAAAATAGGACAGATAACTATACATTGTGAAGATAGATTTTAGACATAACAAAATGAATTCATTATTTTGTTTTTCACTTGATTATAGTTAAAAGGAATGAAAGAAACAGCCAGTAAACAAAAAAAACAAAGAAAATCAATCCACCCGACATATCTTTTTTGGCTCAGGGAGTGAATCTGTCAAAATCCTTGTTACTCTAACACTACACCTGCGAATGACTCCTATGACAAGAGTGCATTTTATATTCAATCAATATTACACGATGCTTTAATGCCAAGCAGGTAAGCTGGAAGCCTGAGCCCCGCAGAAATATACATACTAATGCAAATGGGATCTAAAAATTAGCATTGACTAATGCTGATTGTTTTCTTTCCGTCCATTAACAGCGAGATGTATCATTTGTTTTGCAGTTAGCTGCTACTCATAGCTGCTTAATTATATCCACCAGCTCTTTGTTCATGATATTAGCAGAACAAGGACTTTTCAAATCAAATGAAACGGTAAAGAAAGTGAAAACAACAAAGCCTATCGGGGCGCTGACGGCTCTCTTTGATCCTAAACGGCAAAAACAAAATTCTCATTGACGTGAAGAGAATTCTTCTCACAGCTCTCACCTGCACGGGCGATCCTTCTTCTTTGTTGCTTCCTGTAATGACTGACGTAGATCACCGCGGCGGCTCTGAACCGTATGTGCTGTACATCTTCATATAATCAGCAGCACTACAAGCAGTCTCACCACGAGGTACGTCCATAGCTTGAAGCCGCCACCTCAATCTTTGTTCGCGTCCACTTTCATTTGCAATTACACACCGTGTGAAGAAATAACAAAAAAACACAAAGAAGTCTAATTTGGCTCCGGAGCGTATGCATTATGCATCAGGCAAGGCTACACAGGTAAAGGGCCTCTGTGCTGCCAAATGATTGGATTGTCTGATAAAAGTCCAACTGTTGCTGAACTTGATTTGATCGCTCCTTTGTGTTTTCTTAGTTTCTAATTCTATACAGAAGGCAAAGGCAAATTTCCGGATGAGCAAGCTTTTTTCTCTCCGTCCCTAATTCGCTCCCGGCATCATGATTTATCGTTAGCTTCTCATCAGGTTAGGCTCCCCTCACTTCACGACTATGAGCGGTGAAAAAGGAATAAAAAAAAAAAAAGGTTTGAAGGCCGTAAATGTGATAGACGGTGTCGAGCGGAGACACAGCAAAGAGAGCAAAAAAGAGCAAGAGTGGGCATCTTTGGCTAACTGCTATAGATTAATTGATCTAGCCATGAAGTTAATGAGCTAGATCCTTTTTAAAAGAGACAAGTGCTGAGACAGAGGAAGCTAATGGTCTCTCACAACTTGGAGTGGTAAGAAAGAGAGAGCTATTTATCTTGGAACATATACTTTATTCACCGTGCGACAGAATCGCAAGGTAATTGACGGGGCCTGTAACTGCTGATTTTATTGCCTCGTTCTGATCATCCTTCTTTGCGAGTCGTGATCCGCGGATGACTCGACGACGGGACACAACAACCGTTTCCAGATTATAAAACTCCAGATAGCTGAAGGGGCCGTTTTCTGCGAGAGACTTGACAAATAGGATTTAATTTGACAATAAAGTTTGTGAATATGCAAGATCCATCACATCAGCGCGTCTACTTTGGTAACAGACGAGGCTTTTTGTGATTTCACTCTCAAGTTAGACTGATCAAATCAGCGCTGCAATCATATTGCAATCAAACACTGAGAATGAAATGCTCCTTGCTCACAGAACTTCCCTCGCCTGATTTCACCCCTCATCGAGTAACTCTCCATCTCTGCCTGTCTTGCCACTCCATCCTTTTGTCTCTGCAAGTTGGCAGCGGGCAATGAGCCTGGTCAGTCCCCTGTTAGGTTCTGATTACAGTGTAGATTGTAGTGCAAGCACATGTTACTGCCTGCTGAGCGGCGATATGTTTCGGAGGGCGGTTTTCTCTTCTACCTTGCCAACCAGGGATGGATTGGCACAGCCGAGTTTCCTGGAATACCAATGCCTCCTCCTCCTCCTCCTCCTCGTCTTCTGTCTTCTCTATCTCTTTCCCCCTGCTCCTCTCAGACCACTCCTCTATCTGAGAGATACGCTCGGTGCCTTGGCACATAGCTGCATCTTCCTGGAAATAAAATTGACCTGAGCCGGTGTGCCCGTTCGCGATACCGAGCGGCCAACTGCCAGCGCGACACTCGGTTATGACGAGTCTGTGTGGAGCCGAGAGATTATTAGGCTCGCTTGATCTTTATCTCGCTCATATAATGCACGTGCGCCCGGACATACGTGCGCACGCAGACACGCGAGTCGTGCATGCGCCTTCAGATAGCCAGATTTCCCAGTCGGCTGGTCTGTCATTGGCCGGCTGTTCAAAGGGAAAGTGTGGGCCAAAAAAAATACTGGCTGTGAGGTTACCATGGTAACAGCCTGCCCAGGGGCGTCGGCTGTCTGCTAAATTGTGCGCTGGTTTGTTAAGGCTCTCTCTCACACACACATACACACGCATGCATGCACGCACACCTTAATTTAAACGGAGTGTGTCCTCCTACGTTCATTGTCTGGCGTCCACCTGCTCCGTTCATTAGCATTAGCAGTCAGACTGTTCATCTGAGGCAAGCCGATTATTTTGGAGACATCACACACAGGCCTATTTATTTTCTTTCGCTGAACACTTTCTCATCTTCTGGCTATTTCACTGCTGCACTGCCCTCTATTGAATCCAGTCAGACATGATTTTCATGCTGCAGACATGCTCACACACAGAGGAGTCCTGAGCTGCTATTATTTAAGGAATATTCAGACACAAAGTAATGCAGATTTGATAATTTCTTCTCCCCCGTCTGTGTTCCATAATGCCTCTCCTCTCTGATAGTGGACTACCCGGCAGCACGGCACTGTGTAGACTTCCAAAGGTAGCCCTAATTGGAGTATATCTGAGCTTTCTCGAGGGGGTTTAAGTATTGTTCACTGGGCTTTCTGCAGCGTCAGACATTGCTGTATTAGCTAGTTGAGAGGACAGGCACAGTATGTCAAGATGAGTGGTTTTTTGGTGAAGAGGCAGCCACACTAAGGCAGCAGAAAGTTTAGAAGAGTTGTATGTGCGAGGATTTATGCGCGCGGGGGTGAGCTTGTGTGTACGTGGGCGGGTGTGTGGGTGTAGGTGCAGTGTTTTAGCTTGGAAGAGAGTCCCTGACAGGGCCAGAATGGACAGATGATTAATGATCAGGGGGAGTGTTCTGTGGGAGGAACTCTTCAGCACCACAGCTCTTAACAAAAGCAGACGAGGTATGCTCCGAGCGCTGCACTCTTTCAACCATCCCCTTTATTCCTCAGAAAAAGCTCTCTGGCCTCCTCTTTTATTCCCCCATCGCATTCTCTCGCTCCCTTTCTGTGAGATTAGAAGGTGATGACAGGGAGTAGTGGAGACTTACACTGACCAGAGCTGCCAAGTGATGTCACCACTGTGAACCGTGGACGCCTTTCGAGAAGTCGAGAAGAAATGGCCGCACTTGTGAGATGTTCCGAGCGTTTTTTAAGGTCTCGGGCTGAAATGGGTTTTCACGAGTCCCTGTCGACAAGTGTTGGCAGTTTATGAGAAATATGCAAAATTGTTCTTGAATCAGTTTCTATGAATGAATAAATCATAACCCTAAAAGGCAGTTTACCCCGATTTTTAATATCCTGCGGGCATTTCCTGATGATTCTGACAAGCCTTTGTTTCGAGCCATGCCTCTGTCTCGAATAATTGTATTGTGTTTTTCAATGACCTTGCGGAGAAATGGAACACCTGGGTTGGAAAAGCAGCTCATTACGTGGATTGTGGCTGGAAAATGAACAATGACAGAAGAGTGAGGCTGAATACCAATGGGCTGCAGCGCTGATTGCCTTTTTGTTTTAAGATGTTGGCTGTCCTGCCACGTTTTGTGTCCCCTCTGTCAGATAAACATGTTCATTTCGCCACTCGATTGATATCCTCTGATTCATCGCGCGGCCAAATCCACACGGGCGTGCACTTGGCATGCACGCGGTTTCCTGCGGTTTGAGTGGGAGAGAGCTGTCTTTTCTGAGTGACCGAGCAACAAAATAGTGAAATAGGGGTCAACTGGGGTCTTGACCCGATCATAAGCCTGTCTGTATGAGTGTTTGTGAGCGAGGGGGGTGTATGCATGACTCCAAAGCATGTTAAGACTGTGATCCATCCCATGTGATGGATGAGGGCTAGGGTTAAGGGTGTATAGGGGGGCAAAGAGTTGTACTTAAGGGTCATTGATGTTAACTCACAACTTGTGCCCTTCTGTGGGTCACGCACCCGCCCTGCACAATGTCTCAAAAAACCTAAGACTTGCAGAGTTCCAGTTTCAAAGCTGAAACTGGCTTTAAAAAAATGTATATTTGAAGTTTTTACTTCCAGAAGACTGTATGTTTTATGGCAAAATATATGTGGATTACATTAGGCAAAAAGAAAACGGCTTAACACAAGTCATTGCTTTAATGTGCTTAACGTTGGTGTGAACAGTCAATATTGGAGTGCTGGAAAATTTATCTTAACCGATAAATATCTCATATTACAGAATGAAACTCTTTCCTTTAATATCAGATTTCTCACATAAGCTTGAGTACCTTTCCACATCAAACACCGCATACGTTTCTCCGCTTTTCCCACAATTTGCTGCCGAGCCATTCCCGGTGGTTTGAAAAAAAAAACAAACCTCACACATACTTCAGAGTGATGCCACGGGAAAAAAGCCAGGGGAGGACCTAGTGTACTGTAACTTTGATTGGGTTTTTAGTGGGAAAGCCGTTTCCAAAACCAATCTTGGTCATAATCCTTTGCATTGGCTTTCCTATAACTCCTAACTGTACATTACCATTTTTATCTCACAGACACCTTGTGATGCTTGCATGACAAGCTAATGTAATTCTTATTCCGCTGCCTCCGCAAATCCCATGTCTCCAATTACCTTGGATTTCGATGGGCTACATGCAGTCTGTAACTGCACATTCTGAACGCATGCACCTTATGTGACACAGCGCCAGGGTGCTTCCACGTATGATGTATTGCCTGCGGTGTGCACTATATTATTCGCTCAGCAAGTGCATTGCTTAGTCGTAGGAACCCCTGAGCGCTGACTCTTGGCTCATATTGCCAATAGTCTAAGGTCAATCAATACATCACTGTTGTGTAGAGAGAGGATCAAAGTTTCTTCCAAATGAATTGTGGATTTGGATATACGTGATATACATGCTTGCTTGAAGCAGAAATAGAAAGCCAACAAGGCTGCCAAACAGCCAGCCGCAGTTTGAGTCACACCACTGGACATTTTAAGGACACCTGGGGTTTTTGAGGACACCAAAACCAGCGTTTCTTCACAGGAAGTCTGACCATCTGGTTGTGCTGACCAAAACAGGTGTTTTATGCCAAAGCGTGATTTTGTCCGAACCCTAACCAAGTGGATTTTGTGCTGTACTGAACCGGAGCATAAGCACAGCGTTGTGACAAGAGAGAAATAGAAAATGTAACCTAAACAAACATAGAGAAACATTCGGTTTTAACTTAATTTAGCTGACATTTGCTGAGTAGCTACCACGAGCTGCCTGGCTACTGTCCAAATCAAAACACATCTGTAAGAATCCCATTTTTCCCCAAGACACCCCAATCTCAGTGCTATGAAAAAGGCAGAGTAAAAAGTCTTTCTTCTCAGAGTTCCGAATTATTCCAGTTCTTCTATCGTTACCTGGGGATAGCGACCAGAAAAAACAATGCCTCTTCCTGTTTTGGTTGCCAATGGCAGATGCCTTTCCTTTGTGCCGTAATGCTGCCCTCATTTTTGCGGGGGAAAATCAGTCGTGGTGGGCAGGCATAATGAAAGCAAGACTTATAGGGGAACCAATCAGTACGTGGATGGTGTCATTCTTCTACAACCATTACACTGTGCAATCAGAATTTACTTCAGAATGAAAAGTAGTAGCAAAAAAGGTTGTTGCCAGTTTAAGAGCTGCTTTGCGAGATTGAGACTGTTGTCATTACCAGCGATCTAAAGAGGAGGAGTCCCTGTTGGGAGGATGACTGACAGGGAAGACATCATCATCTCGTCTCTCCCGGTCAGGCTTTGCCGTGACAAGAGGTCGTCACAGCGAGACTGTGATGAGTGGTGCGCAGTGATCCACAGCTGCCATAACTCTGTCAACTCAACCGCGGAGCGAGCTAGAAAAAAAGAAGGAGAGGAAGAAAGTGAGAAAGACAGCCAACCTTAACAAGGATTCGAACCTGTCAATCAGGGAGAGAAAGAAACAAGGGGAGGAAAAGGTGGAAGGAGACGGAGAGCAATTCATTACCGGTGGGACAGACAAAAAAGATGTGAGGTCAGAGAAGAAGTGAGAAGGAGAGGAGGAGAGAACAATGCAGAGAGAGGCCTGTAGAGACCACTTGAAAGGGAGGAATGTTTTGTTTTTTTTGCATGCAGTCGGTTCACTTGTGGGTTATTCTCCCACTGGGGAGACTAATTGCTTGTTGATCTAATGTTCTATCCCCTTCTGTCTCCGAAAAACCAACACATTTGATGAGTGATGGGTCTGTGCGACTTTTTTTTCTTCAGGACAGGAACTTTTGGTCTCCTCCAATCTAAATATTCACAAATCAGGGGGAAAAGACTTTGGGCTCGGCTCTAAAATTCATGAAGCATAACGCCATGCAGCCCACTGCTGCCCGCCATTAGAACGAGACCTCTGAGGGTTTGCTAACATTGTTCACATCGCTTTCTCATCCTCTCTCTCTCTGTCTGTCTTGGCCCGCATCTGCTTCTCCCTCCCTCTCGCTCTGTGAGGTAGATCAGCGAGCAGCTAATTAATTTTAAGTTTAATGCTAGGATTCGTGCACACATTAAATGTCAATTAGCGAAAGAGCCTCAGCGCCAAGGTAGGAGTTTATAATCTAGACGGACATGCATCCTGTGCCGGGTGTCTGCGTGTGCGTCGCCCGCCTGTTTGTTTTTCGCCTGGCTGTCACTTACCTCCCCTCCCGTAATGCTGATCGCAGCATCTTCAGTTGTCCGAGGAGGGACATTAAATCATCCCAGGTTCTGTAGAACATATGCTAGTCAAGTGGCGGAAAATGTGGGTGCGCCGTTTCATATAATGGGGTCAGCGGCGGTTACATGTGCCGCTGTGTGAATCAGTCCAGTAAATGTACTCGGGAGTTGAGGGTAGCATTAATACCAATATGGGAGTGTTTTTCACCGTGTGTGTGTGTTTATTTGAGTGAGTGTGAGCATAAGAGTGTGTGTGTATGCATTCTTCTGCTCGCAAGTTTGCCTCGAGGCGCTTTTGCTGCATCTCAGACGGCTGATTCAGCACAGCCTCCCCTGCTTTTTCTCTTCACTTTTGCCCCGTTTATGAGCGTCCGCGCTCGCTACTGTCTGTCTGTAAACACACAACCCGAGGGCAGAAGCCGGCGCACACACTCCCGCTCACACCCCATTAAACACACACTGAACAACTTATTGTGATCCCTTTCCATAAGAGTCAGAGCAGTGGATGTGTGTGTGCGTGATGCCCGTGGTTCTCTGCTCACCCTGATGTATGAATTTTATCCAGCAAAGATGATGACACGTAATTCTCTCGCCCTCTCCTGCTGAAAATGAATTTTTGATCCCTGTTTTATCATCTTGTAATCTCTGATATCTTTGGAAGTTATTGCGTTATAAAATGCCTCTGCAGCTGGTTTGTGCCTCCCCATATGGCCAGGGAAGGTTTTTTAAGGGCCTCAATGTTCTTGTATTACAAGGAGGTTGATCTTCGCACACATGAAATCTGTATATAACAAGTCAAGAGAGGGCGCAGACTTCCACTCCCACACACTAAAAAAAAAACGAGGCCCACACTCCCCTATAGAAAGATTATTACCTTCATACTCTGCAACTCTTTATATTCCTCCATGCATGCATCTTTAGTCTCAAGGCGTCTCCGGAGCGTCCACAGCATAGCAATGCGTTTTGCTCACGGGGATATCCTTGTGCACTGCAGCTGTGATCCGCCTCGCAGCTCCTAGGGTTGTCTGATAAGCTGTTGGTGGTTGTTGTGGTCTGCTCATGTGTGTGTGTGTTTGGATGACAGTCCGGCTGTGTGTGGACAGTGTAGTGTGACCGGACATGAGGTCAGCAAGTTAGTCTCTGATGTGTCCGTCAGCCTGCACCAAAGGACATGGTGGAGCAGCCTCTGCTGGGGGGCATCAGCTCGAGTTGTGTGCATGTGTGTGCGCTTCTCTTCCTCCTTCGCCCACTTTCGTTCTTTATCTCTCTATCCTTCATTAACTGCCCATCAGAGAGGCCAGCTGAATTGTATGAATGGAAGAGTCGTAAAAACGGGAACCTGCCCCTCTTTTTACGGCGGACTGAAGAGGAGTCCGGCTTCCAAACCCAGCCTCCCTTTGCATTTTTTTAATGAGGCATAAAAGTTTTTAATTAAATCTTAAAAGCCTGTTGACACAAAGGTCTAAAGATTGTTCTCACATCCTGTAGCTACCGTGCTCTTACTGTTCTCCACTGTTTGACCCGGCAGTGAAGGGGAATGGAACCAACTTCTCGGTCATTATTGCTTTAAATAACTCCCCATTTTACCAAGCTCTTCATAAATATTGCAATAAAGGGCTCTTAGTCCGATACAGTACGCCCATTATGTGTCGGTGCGCTGGTCCAACTGATTTCTTTTGCTCTTAACACCTGAACCACTTAACCAACGGCTCGTCATTTTGTTTACCCGACAATTTACAATTGTTCTTGATCTACATCTGGACGGCTCATATACTTTGTTTTCTCTTTTTACATACTGTCGCATTTTCTGTGAGAAGAGTAATATAGCTGGATCCCATTTTTCAGCCACAGTCAAGTCTTTACAACCTTTTACTCTGGCAAATAGACGCAGCTGGAGAATCTGTAAGATGCTTGTCCCATTAAATTTATGTCCCCTCCCCCTCTGGAGTGCAGCAGCAACCACCACAGTTTCCTCCCCCATCAGTGAGCCTGCTAAAATATTACACATTTATCACGGTTATTATAGTCAGTAAATCCTTCCACACTGTGCAGAAACTCTTCAGCTTTGTATTCTTTTGGGATACAGGGGTAAATGGATTAGGTTATTGCCTGGAGTTAGGCGCAGTGATATCAGCCACAATAATCTTTGTCCTTCGCCGTGGCCTTTAGAGTTAAGGGCTCACACACATCAAGCCGGCCTCCGCAAACTACCGCTGACGCCGCCTCATGTCTTCTGCTGAGATTTGCGCTTTGCACACGCTGCAACTGCTACAGATGATTGTCAGCTAATTACCGTGTTTGTGTGTGTTCTTTGCCTCTGAGAGAGGAAGTGTAGTTGGGTTAGGAGTAGCGTAAGGGTTCAAATTAAACAAATCGGATTAACGTTTGCAAATGGCACTGTGAAGTATTTTTTTGCTTTTCATTTCTGCACACTGGTGTTGTCAGCTCATGGTCTTTTGCTTGCAGAAGGAGAACAGAAGCAGATACTGAGGTTGTGTGTAGGATTATTTGTACTTGGACTCTTCTCTGTCTCAGACTGCATCTCTGCCCACCATTCCAGATGATATATTAAAACCAAATGCCTGTTTCATGCACCATCACTGTCTGATGTTGTTTTCCTGTCCTCACAGCATGCCCGCCGGGTACCTTTAAGTCGACCCAGGGTCCGGGTCTGTGTCTACAGTGCCCTCCGAACAGCCGCTCCACAGCTGAGGCCGCCACCATCTGCGTGTGCCGCAACGGCTACTACCGCGGCGACGCCGATCAGCCTGATGAACCCTGCACCAGTGAGTATATCGTACATGACACGCACACTGCTACACAGTCACACACTTACATTTTGGTCGGACAAGCGCCTGTACTGAGCATATCCTTGTATGCTTTATCCATTTGAGTGTAAACGTATGTGTGACATCAATACTGAACACACTGGTCGTGCATATAAGGCATTATGTTTTCCTCGACAGCGCAGAGATATTTTTCTATCTAGCTCCTTCCATGTCCTTAAACCAGCACATGCATGTCGTAGCACTTACATGAGCATGTAATTACAGCCCTGGTTGTCTTCTCAGTCTGGTCATGATAATCAGATTGCAGCGTTTCCATCTCTGACGTCTCCATCGCCGCGCCGATGAGCTTCCTCTCAGTTTCCCTCTCGGCGATCTCCCTTTCTCTGTCTCTCATTCTTGCTGTTGTTATTTCTTACTGTCTCCTATCATCCCCTGAAGTCCTAATTACTCAGACAGATGCTGCGAAGCTTCGACACTGTCCTGCCGTTATCCGCTGGAGATCCAATAAGGCCCCTCACAGCATCAAAGTTATCTTAATATGATGTAAAAGCAATATGCTAAGCCTTCCTGCCGTCCCCGCTGACACACAGTTACACAGGAGGAGAAAACTGTTGGACCCCAAAAAGTTTGTTTACCTCTCTTCCCTCGGCTGCCGCATGGGAGGGTCTTAATGGTTTGTTCTCCTCGCAAAAGCAGACGCTGGAGCATTATCGGTGTGGTTATGTATTCATTTAGTCCGTATTTATTCACATAGACCTGGCTAATTAGCCTCAGCAATGGGCTCAAGACCACACTCCTTTTCTAATCGGATAGCAGCTGCACAGGGTAGCCTTCGCAGCTAAAACGTGTTCTGAATGTACCTCTTTTGCAATGTTTCCTTTCAAAAACTCTGAATTAGAGGCTTAAAGCTGCCGATGCTGTCTGTCTGACTGTTTCAACGCTTCCCCAAGTGCAGCCATCCACACCTTTAGGCTTCGGATGTTCTCAACGGATGACACCCCACTCTCACCTTGAGTTTTTTTCCGCCCTCCCATGGTATACTACACAGCTCTCTGGTGAATTAGTGAACGCTTCATCAAGTATAGCGTCTTCCTCTACCTTGAGGCCTCGAATTTTCCCCAAGCAATCTCCACAACAGCTCCCCGGTGGAGCCTCTTGAACAGATCCCTCCGGTCGGCGTTTTCAAATGCAGCCTGTGTTACTTTTTTTATTTCTGTTTTCAATCACGCCACTTCCTTTCTGGTCTTATCTTCCTGTCAGTTTTGTTCTTTGTATCCACTGCTTCACTCTCTTTTTCTGCTATGCTTAGTACAACTTCAGTTCTTTCAGTATCTTAAAGGAGACGTATCATGCTCATTTTCAGGTTCATCATTTTATTTTGGGTTACTACGAGAATAGGTTTACATGCTTTAATGCTCAAAAAACACATTGGTTTTTTCATACGACCCACTGCAGCAGCACTGTATTCCCCCTCTGTCTGAAGCGCTCTGTTTTAGCTCCTGTCTCTTTAAGGCCCTCCCTCCTAAATACCCAATATGCTCTGACTGGTCAGTTCACACACGCCTGAGCCAGCACTGCTAACAACAACAGAGCAGCTGTGTCGAATTAATTGTTACATGCCAAACTTGCCTCCAGGCACAAATTCTGTGCAATGTTGTGACATGGTGACGTGGCGTGATGTCATGAAGTCACGGAATCAAAGGCGGGATTACTGACGAGGTTCTTCAGGCACTTCAGGAGCAGTGTTTTCTGTGGGAGAGAGGAGCTCCCGTTGGTTTGGACTTTGTGTGTGGATCTTTTACATGCACACAAGCCTATACAACACACTGAAGGAAAGGAAAAAGACGAAAAAGCATAATGGATCTCCTTAAACATTAAGGCTAGAATATTTTTAGTTTTTAAAGAGAACATATACTTGGCACCCAGTTACAAGATTCCTAAGTTAAAAAAGCAAAATGTACCCACCATGTGAGCCACAGTTACCCAGTGCACCACGTAGTAAAATTAATTCATTACAAGGGACTTTGTCCAAATTCTTTGAAAAATGTTTTTATTCCCCACACATGCATTTTAAATATCCTGCTGAGAATTTTGTTTTCAACAGCCCCTTTCAACATTAACATCTTAAACCTTCTTCTGTTCCTCTTCAATTTGTGTTAACAAAATCTTTTTAGAAACAGCACATTCAAAGCCTTCTCTGAAGGTTGAACCATACTGTAGCAGCTGGGCTTGACGCTTGGGGTGCCCTAGATCTCAGCAGGGGCAGTGAGATCATCCTACTAAGAATCTCTTTAATACTTCGGGTCCTGATAAGAGCACTACTAGAGTAGCTTAAATCAGGCCAGTCTGTAGCAGCTGAAGCTGCAGCTACAGTGCTCCTCGCCGGCGTCAGAGCCGCCGGTCCCTGTGTGCTCCAGATCAGTCTGATTAGCTTGCTGATGGATTGTCCAGCGCCTGCCTCTGTCAGCGGGGAGGTGGGGAGGGGGAGCTTCGCGCTATACACCCTGTTCTTTTCCCTCAGGGATGTGCCAAGCCTGGGATGCACTTCAAACTACCCCATCCACCTCCGGCCCCTCCTTTATCCCAATCTTCTGTCTTGTGCCGACTCTAGCCTTGCCTGAGGGGAGGAACACCAAGCGTTCTGTCTCACAGCGTGAAGCCAACTCCTCCCGGCTTGGCTATCCAGCACATTGCGCTTTGGGACAGTGGTGTGCATTGCACTGCACCCCCTCCTGGTCCCTTCTTCAGGGCTCCAGGTCCCACTCTGACGTACCTCTGCCTCCCCGTGGATATGCATGTGTGAAAAAGAATTCATGTGTGAGAATGGTGTGTTGGGGGGGGGGAGGTCGGCCAGCTCCAGCATGCAGGGCCAGTGGGTTTCTCTCGATGTGTGAGTCAGAGGAGGAGAATGACAAGCTGAGTTGTAACTGAGGGGAGTCAGATGGTGAAACCAGTGCTGATTGGTCTGTAGGGGAGAATGGATGCAGTGATGGAGCATCCTGGTGTGAGGAATAGTGAATAAGGGAAGGGGCTGATGGGAGGGAAGTACTAATGGCAAAGATAGATAGAGCAAAAATCCATTAACACAGCAGGTGGGATGTGACAAACTGAGATTTAAATCTGTACATTTGAAGGTTTAGTCTGAATTTAGAAATGATGGATTAAAAAGAGCTGTCTGTCTGGGGAGGTTCCAGACATGGCCCACAGTAACACAGTCCCAGCGAGACACACAATACCATGTCATGTAAAAAAAACATGCTGTATATGCATGTTTACATCTTGGAAACCAATAGTGCCAGCCGCCGAGCAATTCATGAGGAAAATCTTTGGAATGTAATTGAATGAACATAAATATAGGGTGAGAGGAGGGAAAATAAGACGGTTGTGATGGGTTTTATGCATTCCTGATCCACACCACATTGGCCCTGAGTCCTGTGGCTCTCGCTCAATACTCATATCTGTGGCTTGTCCCCTGAAAATCTCCTTGAGCCCTGTCAAACACCCTCTACGCCTTGTAGCACAAACAAAACCCATCAAAATTCCCGACTGAAAGGACAGGCTTATCTGCTTTTCCATTCTCCTCATCATCCCCCATTTAGGTTTTTTTCTTCTTCTTTGCTCTCCCATTCACCGCCTCTCCTCTCCTTGTTCTGTTTTCAAAGAGAAAGAGGAGTGAGCCATCAAAGTGCATAAATATTCTGTTCTTTTCTCCAAGTTTTTTTTTTTTTTTTTCCTCCACATCAACTCTGTTGTCAGTTCTAGAGTCAGTTGAGGGTGCTTCCCACGGCAGTCAGCCGGCCAGTTTCCTCTCAGTAATGCAGTGGTAAATGGAGCCAAGTCAAGGTAATTGTCTGGCCTACTCTAATCCCTGCACTGGCTAGGAAGACATAATGCTGCAGAGCGATGTGCACATGCATGCACACATGTTCAAAAATCCCACCAGTCTCTCCGTCACATCTAAAGCTTTATGGAGTCAAGGTAATTCTGCTTTTGGAGTTACTGTAGAGAGTCGTGTGTGTGTGTAGATGATCCTTTTTAGAGAAAAAGCTTCTGTGTCTCCTCTGACAAGTCATTGTGGATGCACCCACCGCTCCCAACCAGCACACACAGTCTATCTACGACTCCCTCAGTCTCTCAGCCAGACAGTATGAGTCCTTATAACATGTTTTATTTCATGTCTCACCAACCCACACACAACCCTTCTTTCTTTCTCCCAGCTCCTCTGGCTGTGATCTGTATCTCCACACAGGGACCTTCTGTTGGTCCCTCAAGGCCTGTTTCACATCATAAAAACAAACAGTTTGAAAGAGGAGAAGCGTCGGCCTCAGACCATTCAAAGGGTGGATGAGTAAACAGTGTGCGGAGCTGTTTATTTTTGGCACTGGGGTACTTTGTATATGAGCAGCTGAGGGAGGAAACTGGGCAGAGTGCTTTTACAGTCCAGGTGGTATCTTAAATCCCGCTCACTAACAGGGCAGCTATGCATACCTTTCAGTCTGGGGAGTAGCCAGACAGCCCCATTGAGTTCCATGTATGTGCATGGACGACATAACTGGATATACTGTACATCATGATAATGCAGAGTTTTATGAATGTAGTTAGCTGAATATAATTTTGACAAGATCACATGATTTAAGGACCTATTATGCCCTTTTTCACCTTTTTCCATTGATATTTTTGTTCCTTGTGCATGTAAAAGATCTTGAAAGTTACAAAGGTCAACAACAGAAGCTCCTCTTTCCCACAGAAAGCACTGCTCCTGAAACGCCTCATCAGTAATCCTGTGGTTAATTCCGTGACTTTGTGACATCACACTCTTCACGGAGTCACACATTTGCATAATGTATACCTGTCGGCCAGTTTGGCTGGTAAGAATTGATTCAGCACGGCTGCTCTGCTGCTTCGTGCCCCTTCCCCTCACTTTCAATGTGGGGGCTTGGAAGCTGCAGAGACGCTCGGATTGTTGTCAGCTCCGGTCAAGTAGTACAAAACAGTACGTTGCAGTTCATCATGGGGACATGTGCTTATTTAAGATCTTTTGCAATATGTTTTAATTTAGAAGTGATCTACTTCTCCTCTTATTTCCCAGCATTTCCAAGCACGCAAATACTTATTTGCTAAAACATGCGCATACCCGAAGCCAATCTTGTGGCTCATTTTGATCTTTCGCTGGGGCCAAGTCTGCTGCAAGCATTTCTACTTCATATTGGTATTTCCCTGACCTTGAGTTTACCTTTGTCTATTTGCTTGGTTTTGTCATGCCCCACACAGCCCGCTACAGGCAAAAGTAGCATCTTTTTTTGAGTGTAACAAAATGGCCATAAGCGTACGAAGAGCACAAGGCTAGATGTTGGTCTTTTCTTAAAAAAACAAAATGTGTTTTCAAACAGACCTAAGTTCATCAAGTATAGTCTGTTTTCAGCTCAGTGACAATCAATAATTTGGTTCCCTGTTATTCCTGAATTAGACAGATATGATGTGTAACTTATTGTTGCAGATCATCAGGTTAACAACACATTTTTTTTTATCACAATATGTATAGCAGAATCATTATCATTACATTTTGGTTCAGTTTAAGAGGGGGCTCAAGAAATGCCTCCTCCTTCATAAGGAAAAAGAAAAATCACAAACTCTCTCTAGATAGCCATGTAAATAGGATTATTATGGGGTATTGTCACCATGTAAAAAGCTTATGCAGACTATTCCTTGACTCACAGTTTTGGCAGTAATGGCATTGTTGTTGTTGCATGTAAACACAAGCATAACTAATTAAGAACATCCTCGATAATCACATTAGCAAAACAAACCAAAAGCAACCAGCAAAACAATACAACATTTTATTTTGGGTCTAAATTGTTTGTCTTCAGTAACTGCACAGCATAGTTAGAATGCTGTTTTACTGTCCTTAGATGTGCATTATGACCAGACTTTTACCATCTTCACAAATGCACCTTATAAAGGCACGTCATATTTACTTTGCCATGTATGTGTGCCGTGCTGTTCTGTGCTTTCTGGACAACCACACTGAGTGTGCCCCTATGATCGCCACAGCTGTCTAAAGGGTATGAAACGAATAATGTGACTGGCTGAGGAGATATGGTTCATCACTGCATGTGTCCTATTAACATTCCCCTTCGCAAGACCCTTTTGTGCATAATCCAATTGCCCATACTGAACAAAATAACACATGTGCATTGATGTGTCCTCATTCACCTTGTGCAAATGACCTAACACTTTGCACTGGTTGTCGTAATTGCGCCATTAAAATAGAGCCCTTACTGTGCCGTGATACAGTTCATGTCACAAAGAGCACATGAGCTGCTCGGAGATGATGTTTTGCCCCTATAAATCTAATGAAAGCAACATGTATGTGAGCACAACCAAATCTGACTGGCATAGCTAAATGAACGCCAGCTGAGAGCCTGTAAGTAACGTTCTCAACATATTAAATCCTATGGCAAATTAAAGCAGCCACAGGCTGCAGTAATAGTCTGCAAATCACTGGTTAAGTGGCAGTCACATCTGATTTCTTGTGCCATCCCTGCAAATGTGGAGCTCGGTTGTAATTGGGACGAAGGAGTGTGACGCCTCGCTCACACCTCAACCCAGGAAATAATTATTTCTTCCACCGTTGCTTGAATACATCGATACAGACAGTGCAGCCAGAACTACATAGAAACAGATAGCTCAGGCATGTGTGTTTGCGCCACATGCTTTTTTTTTTTTTCACAGATGAGCAGATGTGCATTGCTTTTCCCAGCAATGCAAGTTTGGGGGCAAGTGCATGCATGTGATGGATGATACAGAGGATGCAAGCTGGTGTGAGTAACATATGAAGTGCCTACTGTGCAGTCCCCTAGGGGAAAAGCTAAAGTGCTGCCAGTTCCCTCGGATAGCGTGTTCCTACCAACAAACACCATTTTCGCCACCTTTTTCCCCTCCACATACATCCGGCAGCATCCCAGGACCAAATTACCTTCTATTTTGACCATGTATCTGGAGCACTAACTGTCCTCTCAGCCAGACCATAATAATCACACTATGGAGGTCACGCCCTTTCCTGTCACCGTCCTCCCTGTTGTTGAGGTGCTGAGCCGAGGTCACGGCTGTAACAGTGCCGTTCCCTCGCCCTCGTGTGTTCTGCCGCTTTGTCCTAGCTCCCCAGGGCTATCCCACATGGCTTTTCAGCAACAATGACTAATTGTGTCCGCGTTGACTGAAGTAGCTTTCTGCCCTGTGCCTACAGAAGAAGGAAACTCAAGTGCTGTATGGTAATGTGCTTTAAAAAATCTATATGTATTCATCTTATTGCCATATTTTTCTCGTGGGTAAAAAGAAAGGAGAAGAGGAAAGTGGGCACAGTATGCAAGAGAGCTGAGTAATTCCTTGAAGCGGCTCCAGAATTAAGTAGATTTTTAGTTTCACAGTAGTCATGGATCTAATAGTGGGTCAGTTAAACTTCTCTTTTAATGATAAAGGTCAGGCTTTATGGAGGATGAATTGGTACCAGATCAGCTCTGCGGGGCAGCCTCACTTAACCTAAGCGGCACTGACTAAGGGCTTTGGAAAGCTTCTGCTTTATCGGCAGTGTCTGCCTGCTATCTGAAAAGAAAGAGCTGCCTCTGAGCAGCCGGAGGGACACAGAGCCTCGGCTAAGCAAAATTCTCCACTGCCGTTTGAACAGATTTTAACTCTTAAAGAATTGCACTCCAATCGCGGGAGGCTGAACAAGCCACTTTTCTGCACCCTAATATTAAGCCAGCACTCAAGCAAGACAATAGTTTTATTATTTCTCGATTTCTCTCTGAATATCGTTCTTTGAGGTTCTGCCCCAGCTGCGGGCGATGAGGGAGTGAATGGGAGCGTGAATCTCCAGAGCCACTTGGATAAGAATACTCCATGCAACACTGCATTTTGCTAAATAACCAATGTTTGATAGACACAAACGTTTCGCTGTATGATCTCTCTGGGTGTGAATGGAATAAATTAGCATTCCAATTGTGCTGAAGACGGAGAAAAAGAAGAAAAAGACAAGTTGCTCTTGAACAACACTTATATTTATTACAGGGTTGGAAATTGACTAAATTGACCTAACAGCAGGCAGATTTGTGAAACAGTTTCCTATTATTCTCGACGTATAATGCATTTTTTGGCTTTAAAAATCGTGACAGCTCGTCTTAAAATAAAAACCTTCTTTGGTTTAAAATGACTCCGGCTGTGGCTCTGATCATTTGGCCTACATCTTTTTCTCTGCGTGTCCATAGGTGTCCCATCCAGCCCGAGGAATGTGATCTCCATTGTGAACGAAACCTCTGTGATCCTGGAGTGGCACTCTCCCAGGGAGACAGGCGGCCGCGATGATGTCGTCTACAACATAGTGTGCAAGAAGTGCCGGGCTGACCGGCGCTCGTGCTCCCACTGCGACGACAATGTGGACTTCGTCCCTCGACAGCTGGGACTGACGGAGACCAGGGTGTTAATCAGCAACCTATGGGCTCACACGCTCTACAGCTTCGAGATACAGGCTGTCAACGGCGTCAGCAATAAGAGCCCGTACCCTGCCCAGCACGTCTCTATAGACATCACCACCAACCAGGCTGGTAAGAGGCTGTTATGGCTATGTGTGATGATGATAATCATCATGTAGTGGTGGCAGTGATAGAGACGATTATTCTTATCCATCTGCGCCATGATTGTGTAACCTTTTGTTTGTTATTGTTAAATCACCTCAGGTTTCTCTGCAAACTATGGCTATGTTGAAACTACATTTCTTTAGTTTCAGTTTTCTGTTGTGGCAACTCTGTGCTCATGATCTGGTCAGGCTCAGGCACAAAAACCACTTGGTTAGGGTCAGTAAAAGATTATTTTTTTGGCTTAAAATACCTGATTTGGTCCCCACAAACAGGAGCTGGGATTAGGTTTGGGGTTGGGGTTAGGGTTAGGTCCAGCGGTTTGGCTCTTACAAATGTTGAAACGCCATCTCAAAACGGTAGTCTCTGGCTTGGCAGCCGTCTCACCAAGCTGTAACACAACCACCATCCCCTCCACCTCCCAACAGGAAATTCTGCTACAAAATATCTAATGTGAATGTGCTATGACATGAGTTGTAGAAATGTCAATATGGTACTCATGACACATGTACATTTGATCGTATCCCTGGTTTGCAGAAACCCAAAGTGCCATCATTTTATTCTGGCGACTGAGCTCGTATAAACTGATCCTTTTTGTAAGCTATCTGGTTTCCGCCCTCCCGTAGTAGTTTTAGTTCCGTTTTTATTTGTAAACCAGCTAATTCTCCTATTATTGCACACTTACATGTGAATCATTCCACCTCAACAGAACGACGTCTTGCACAATGTGCATTTCAGAGTCTCATTTCACAGCGTAGCTGACCTCAGGGAGACTAAGATTTCACGTACGCTCCACCGTGAATAATGACTTTAAGGCTTGAAGCGTGAGGCCAGCTGGTTTAGTGAAAGTTAGACATACTGTACGTGCTCCCTTTCTAAGCCTCCCTTCCCTGAATCAGGGTAATAGCTTTCCCTTTTGAAAACATGATGGAGAGGTTCAAACCCAGACCCAAGACACAGCATGTTCCATTTGGTGGCAGGGCAAGCACAATCCACCGCACCATGCCTCAATCCTTTGTTCTTTATTTACAAATCAAATCCGATGACAGAAATAGCCGCAGTTAGCATTTCTCTTTGGGCATTCCAGGAATTCTTGCTTTTTAACATCGGTGAAGGTAATCATCCTTACAAAAACAAGACATGAGTCATTTATGAGGCCTCCTTTTTGAGGTTCACATCTGGATGTTGAAGGCTCGTTGCTTCACAGACTGACACGTCTCCTTTGTTGTTTTTCTTCTGGTCTTTGTTTAATGAGACTGTGTTTTGATGGCAATGCCACACATCAAGTCAGTACTTCTCTCTTCACGGAAGGCTAGACCCCAGTTGAAACATGTCTGTAAATCCTTAGATTTATACGCTCACACCGTCCTGCTCTGTTTAGAAAAAAACACGAGAATTAACTGTACTTCTTTCTGTTTCTGCTTTCTGAGTCGTGTTGAATGTTAGGCATGAGCCACAAAGCCATCATTTATTTGCATGTTGAACTCGCACTCTCACCTTTAGTGTTGTATATCCAGGTTCGACTGTGCTTGCTGTTCAATCCTAAATGTCAGACTGGAGGAGCTTGACCCAAGATAGATGCGTGGACAGCTGCTGTTTTTAGACCAGGCTGAAATATTATTCTCTCTCTGCCCACCTCTCTGTACGTCTGCGTGCATGTTTCTGACTTCGACTGTGATGGATCCGAGTCCAGCCAATCAAAATGACCTTCATCCTGTTACCTTCCTCTCTCTTTCCCCCTATCAGTCTTTCTGTGTGCTCGTGTGTGGGCTCATCCTCTAACTGTGCCTGTGATGGGACCTGAGCCCAGCCAATGGAAATGACAGCTCGAGGATACTGTCTCTTCCTCGTCCTTTCCGTTGCAGCGTTTTTCATGCTCTTGTAGATCTTTGACTCGTACACAGTAGCACCTATCAAGGGACAAGTGTTGACCAAGTGAAAAATTTAAATGAGGCTCTCTTTTTCATTTTTCTCCGTGTTTCTGTGGATGAGGCGGACCGTGAAAATCACAACCGGAGCTTGTGGGACCTAATAACAGACATGAGGTGGAGTTCCAGTGTGGTGAAAGAGTTGGTTGAGTTCATACTGGCAAGATTCCCATAAGGAAAGAGTTTTGTCAGCTTGTGTCCCTGCTGGCAATGAACTATGATTTTTTTGTGCACATGCAAATACACAGTCCAATGATGAAATACCTCATATCAAAATGAATAACTGATGTACTTTATTGTAGAATGAACTTACTTCACATTTATCTCAATGACCGGTGAAATAGAAAGCGCTTTATCCAGATTTCTTTCTTCTACAGCAAAACATTTTGAAATGAAATCCGGTCCAGTTGGCGGAGGGCATGCTGTATTTGATTACGACGACTCTCAGAAGAATGTAATGACCAACTGAACTTGTCTTTGTCTGAGAATGAGTCAGAGGAGGAGTGGGAGGGAAGACAGGGTGGGATGGAGAAAGGGAAAGCTTTTTTTTTTTTTCTCTTCTTTTTGACCAGACTGTGAGACTGTGACAGTGAAGGATAGGAAAATGAGGGAGTAAATAGGTCTGATTATCAGGGTGGCCTAATGGTGCTGACTGTCCCCATTTGACAGGCTAATAGCACACTTGACAGATAGATGTAGAAGAAGCAATGCCGGGGCCTATTGTTGAAGTCTGCTGCGGTAATGAGGTGTCTGCCAGTAATCTGCCAGGCCTATGTCCAGCCCTGTGTGGCCCTTTTGTAGCCAGGTAATTGCAGTGTTCCTGGTTTCGACAGGGGGTTTCATTGACAGGCCTGTAACGAGGCAGATGTATCCAGATGGGATTAATGTTGATAATGTATGTCAAAAACTAAAGCTGAGACATTCTTTAAAATGTAGGGCTCAAATTATTGTGGGTCCATGAAGATTGTTGCATTAAGAGCTACAACATGGAACCTTGCAATCCTCATGTCCAACTATGTGATGTTTTTGAAAGCAAGGTTAGGGTTTGGGTTAGGTAGCAAAATGCAATGTAATTTAATAGTGTTGAGCGAGTGAAACATTGTCGGTATGTGCATATGTTCAACAAACTAAATTATCTGCAGCCGTACACGGAATGCGCTTGGCTTAAATTGGAAGTGGGTGGTGCTTAAACTTGAAATGAACGGGACTGACGGGAAGATGCTTGTTTAAATCCACCGAGGAGGGTTTTGTTTTCACTGGTGTCCATTTGTCTCTTGGTTGGTTGGTTTGTCAGCAAGATTATACAAAGGCAACAGTGCAGATTTCCACAGAACCTGGATGCAGGATAGGCCTCCAGAATACACCCTTAACTTAACTTTTGGTGAGGTCCGGATAAAGGGGACACATCCCGGAAAGTTTCCTCACTAACATTGTGTTACGTTTTTCAACATTTTTGTTACAATAATGCATTGATCTTGATTTAAAAAAAAAATAATAATAATATCTGGGATATTCAGCTAGCTGGTATCTATGGGTGAGTACAAAATGGGACTGTTGGGCCGTGGCAGAGGTATGCACTCTACTGAGTGCCATTCTCATTTAAGTCTGAAATTGATATGTGGTCCAGAACTTGCTGTATTTATTATTAATTTGAAAACTATTTACCGATCAGCCTCAGGATTGAGCTTCAGATCGATGTTTCTGACCACAGCATTTAGAGAACTATTTATAGAACAAGTTGTTATTAGAAACCTGAATGAATAAACCACCATCAGTTATACAATGAGGACCATGTAAATTCCCAGTGCAATGCAAGTCATTAAACATACAAAGGGGCCACCATGCCAATCATACCCAGTATGTTGTAATTCTTGCATATGGGAAGTAATGCAAATTTGAACAATCCAAATAAATACATAAGCACTCCTCTAGTCAGCTGATATGGAGGGTGTCGGTGCCCATACTGCATATACAGTATATAGGCCAACATTTCCTTAATCTCAGTATGAAATCAATGAAATGACAACAGCACAATGAAAACCCTGAGGCAACACGCTTGATGGCTTCAGCCTCAGAATGACAAATTTAGCAGTGTGAGACAAAAGCAAGGATGGCACTGTTTGGACTCAACAGACGAACAATGCACAACCCTAATTTCACATAATGTCCTCTCTATGCCAGAGCCAAGACTGCCAGTACAATAGACAGATTTCTTTGTTTATCTGACATGGCATTGTTTATGCACATCAGGGAGCGCACAGGTGCACAGATATCCAGGATGTGAAAGTTGAAATTTGTTCAATTAGATATTTTACATTGCAGCTCTGTTTGGAAGTGTATACATGCACCATTTCAAAGGGAATTTGACCATTTTTATTTTCCTTTAAAAAGTTGAGTTCATTATTGAGGAAGGATGTGGCACAGTTTAAGGTTAAGGGTGCCCTTTTTCACAGTGTCCTCTAAATCCCTCTTGGCTCTGCCTTTCAAGGTGAGCCATTTTTGTCATGTGCTGTTTCACTCGGCACAGCTGTGAAAAAGGATGATGGAGGAGATGAGCAGTATGATTGCTTAGCAGATAATAATTAATCAAAATGCCCCCCTGTTTATTTTCCATTTCATCCATCCCTTTTGCAAATAACATGCTCGGATGGGCCTCCAGTTAATAAGAAAGTAAACTGCGAGTGCATTTATACATGCATTCGTAGAATATAGAAAATGCGGGCTAGTGATGTCCAACACTGCGAGAACATTTATGTTTAAAGGACTAGTTCACCAGTTTTCAACCTTTATGCCCTATACAGCATATTTATAGACACTCTACACACTACGCCCCCTTAAACTTACAGCTGATTATACTGTTTCTTGTAAGTAAGAACAAGAGGCCTTCATACCAAAACTCTTTGTTGCTTCTGCTCTGTTCAAAACAACATCATTGGGTATGAGATTTAGGGGATAAATAGAGACTTCCCATGAGCTATAAACTGTTGACAAGGGTAATACTATATTATCACCCTTCTAGGTACTGTAGAGAACACATAGGTGAAGGGGTCCTTAAAGTCAGATTACCTGGGAAAGAAAAAAGTTTGCGCTTGTCTCAACAGACTCTTTTTCCAACTTGACATGGCTGTAGGAGTGGACTCTTGTGAGATTAAGGAAAACCAAGAGACCACCTAGAAAAACGTTAAGGCAGCTGTAGTTAGAAGGTTTATGGAGTAAATTGGCCATGAGGAGACAAAGGTTAGTGGAGGAAAAAGGAGAGCGTGGACGAGGACGAGGAGAGGAGGGAATAACAGAGGCCGGGAAGGAGCTGGGGGGGGGATTTAGTGTGAATCACCGAAGAGGCCATTTAACTGCCCTCGATCCCAGCGTGTGTCTGGGAGGAAGGACTGATCAATAGTGTGATTTAGGAGTTCATTCACGGCCTGTGCTCTCCGGGAGATACGCACACACACACACACACACATATACAGATACAGACACATAAAGGTTATATACTGCCCTCTCTTTGGCTATCATTCACGCCTGGCCTGAATTTAGTCATATTTATCTATGTTAGCTGCTGAAAAATAGCCATTTTATGTCTCTTTGTGAAATAGTGAGGTTTAATTTTAACAGCAGACGACACTCTTGGCTTCTAGTGAATTTATTAAATTCCTGAATGACCACCGAGATAAATATATATTGTAGCTGTGGGCGATAAAAGAACAGACATGGCAGCCATGTTTTCTTATGTAATCCATCCTGGGCACTTAACCTACATCTGCTACTGCTTCAAACGAGGAGGGCATTTTTGATCCTTTACACATTTTTTTTGCAACTCTTTTCCACTCTGACTGGTTATGCGGGGGTGGTTCGGTGGACAATGCATGAGGAAAAAGTCCGTAAATCTGACTGGTGCTATCTTTCTCAGCTAATGCCTGATGCTCAACAGTTCTCTGATCTTACTGGCACAGGCCCTCTTGACCTAGATTGTGTGCCAACAATCCCTCAGACCACAGAATGCCAAGTATATCTACAAACAATCCTCCTCCACTTAGCTGCTCTGTTTGGAGAGCTATTCCCACAGAAATGCAAACATCACTATCCTCGGCCTTCTATGGGCAAGTCCGACCGGGTGGGTTGCATTCAAGATACTAAGATGCAATGTGCTCGACTGAAACCCAAACAACCGGATGAATTAAAGAGATCTGCGCTCTGTGGGGTTCTGAAATCAGATGAGATGTTAGGCAAACATGTCAGTGGCGGGTATTCAAGACACTACTCATTATGTCTTCACAGTTTACAGGCTGCAGAATCATTCCATTTGTTTTTTAGGGGTTGCCTTTTTCCTTCTTTCTTCCCTCTCACTGCTGCCGCTATGTATCAGAGCGAGGGTGTCCAATAGTTTCATCATCTTAGACGGCTCTTCGGGCTCTCTCCGGGTGCCATTTTTATTTCATTTGATGCCTGTTCTCATAAATGTTGGATCCTGTCCCTGCACCCAGAAACTGAGGTATTAGCTGCAGGCAAAAATAAAAGTGTGGGCTTGAATGCTAGTGAGTCCCCTCGTCAATTCTGATGTCTTTATGCAGTGTATTAACTGACGGCGGGAAGCTTGTGTGTGTTTGCGTCTGTGTGAAAGCATGCTCGTGCTCTCTACAGCTTCTTTTTTTTTCATCACACAGAGCTATGTTCAGAATCCTCCACGTATAATGTGATTTTGAAAATAATTCCAACCACGGTTCCTTGACAGGAATCCACAGTGCTGAACTGATCCCTCTTTATGATGTTTGAGAGAGGCCCATTACCATATAGTCATGGCTGGCTTGGCCCTCTGAGTCCTTGCTAATAGGGAGGGAAGTAGTTAAACCTATGCCTTTGACAGAGGCACAGCACATGACTATAGGCTGCTCCCCTCATCTGAGACACTGAGCCCCTATTAGGAGGCTGTATGGTTCAATGGTGTGCCAGCATCTTAAAGCACAAACCACAAGGGCACTACAGAGAAAGAACAACTCTGCTTGTGCTATGCAGTTGTGATTGGGGCCTTACTGTATGTCTTTGCGCATAGAGTGTGTTTTTTGTCTTTTATTACTGCATGTGGAGTTGAATGGTACAAGATAGATCGTCCAATTGCGGCGCAACTTTCTGTCCAATCACTGCACTGAGAGTGACTGAGGCAGAGCAGGAACTTGCAGCTGGAAACTCAGATGTGGAAGCTGTTCTGCCTGAGGAACACGGATGACCATCTGCAATCAGTTTTATCCCAGGAATCTCATAAGCAGAGGGGGGACACGGTGAAAGGAGAGAGATAAAGTTGAAAACTTACAGGAGAATTATTACTCATGAAGTTTTCCAAGGATGACGATTGAACGACGCTACCTACTGTGCCTCTGATCGGCTAGTACCCGATGCCTTTGTTGGTTAGGTTCAGGTATGAGGAGTTGCTATTGGTTAGGGTAAGAATATCAGAGGAAATCTAGGGCAGGGGAAGCTAGGGTTATAGTTGGGGGTTAAACAAACAATTATGATTATGTGCTTAAATTAAAAGTAGCTGGACTCGACAGGGATCCTTCTAACTAAACAAAGAACCACTGGCCTGTGGACATTGACATTTTGCCAGGAATTGGGTTTCCTGAGATTAAAATGTCCCTGATCACTCCGATTTCCTGTTGAAACTATTTTTACAATTAATTGCACAACAGCTATTTCCCATTACGTATGTTTTTTTATGTTTTCACGGCATTTGAACTGAACGCAAACGTTGCACCACTTGATGAAAATGAACATTGTTGCCACTCACTAGTCGTGTCATGTTATTGCAAAAAGGCACCCGAACGCAAGACACACAGAGGCAGGAAGGTAAAAGGACAAAAAGCATGCTGTAATGATAAGCTGATTATCATTGGATCCAAAATCCAAAATGCAAGCAACAAGAGGCAAGGACAATCCAAGAAAACTGAAGAGTAAGACAAAAACTGCGGACAAACCATAAAGTCATGGGGAACAAACCAGGAACACAGGTAACACACGAGGACCAGGAACAGTCACAGGAGCACTGGATTAAAAAAGACCAAAGAGTGAGCAGAAAACGCAGGCTTAAATACACAGGAATGATTTACAACTGTTGTGTACAGAAGAAGGGTGGGGAAAAAGACAAAGACAGGAAACTAGGGGTGTGAAGTTTGGAAGATGTGGCCATTTTTCCATGAACTTTTTCTATCCAAGTCACACTATTGAGTTGCTTCATGGGAAACATAGGTTCCTGTGTTTTTGGGGATTAAAAGTAATGATATCTCTGCATCACATTCGACCATTCTATATAATTATTCCCCGGTGAGTCTCGCAACTTTATGGAAGTGCACTTGTGAATCACTGGAGTACTCTAAAGATGTAGAGCAGCTGACCACATGAATTATGGTGGCTGCACAGTGGAGTAACAGTAATGAAAACAGAGGTTCAGGTCTGTGCCAGACATGTAAAATGACGCTCCAGCTCATCTGTATTCTGCAGTAGATTAATCGTGCATGGGTAAAGAAGCCTTTCATTCTTTCATCAGTTCCTTTCAAACCCTCTCCCACCTTTTCCCTCTCTGTCTCCCCTTCCTCTCTGTCTCTGACTTTTTCTCTTTCTCAGCCAGACACTGGGAGGCTTTGACTTTGATTAATGGTGAGCCAAGCTCTGCATTAAAAGCCAGGGGCAGCAAGTGGGGCCAGATAAAAGTGGAGCAGGGGGGCAAGGGATGGGAGGGATGGAGGGAAGAGAAGGAGTACAGGACACAGTCACCAATCACTGTCAGCATCATCGTCCCAGGGTGACAGTGGGGGACGCAGTTGGAGGGGACAGCGGTGCTTCATTGGGCTGAACCTCACCCTCATACAGGCACAACACATTGTCTCTGACAGGCTCTTCACACATGGGCTTCTAGGACACACACAAAACACGGTCACTGTCTGTCCAGTGGGACTCGCCAGTGAGAAAAGTTTTTTGCTTCGGGGAATGTAGTGAGAATTTGTGTTTTGTTAAGATAGAAGTTTAAGATCAAATGTTTACAGCTCACACCTTCAATCCTGATAATTAAAGGAGACGTATTATGCTCATATTCTCAGCCTCCAGTTAGCTTCCCTTCTACCGTAAAAGTAGGCATAAATTATGAAATTGAAACATGGTGACATAGTGTGATGTCAAGAAGTCACAGAATTAAAGGCGGGACTACTGACGAGGCGTTTTCAGACATTTCAGGAGCAGTGTTCTCTTTCGGAGAGAGGAGCTCCCGTTGGTGTGGACTTTGGCCTTTTTAACTTTCGAGATCTTTTACGTGCACAAGAAACTATATAAAACACTGAAGGAAAGAAAAAGACCAAAAAGGCATAATATGTCTCCTTTTAAAACCTGATAAAAGTCAAGCTTTAAAAAGAAAACAAAAAAAAAAACTATTGCATGAGCAGATCCAAGACGTAACACAGGGAGATGTCGTCTCAGTCTCATAGACAATCCCACCTAGAAAGCTCTAATTGCGCGGCTGTTTCTCCAGATGGGGTTAGCAGCTAACAATAAGCACAAAAACTGACCTATTTGAATCACTTAAAGTAATCTCAACCCAGGCTACACATAGAGAACCGGCATAAAAAAATTCTCCCTGATAAAAATGGATGTTCTTCTGTCTTTGTGCCTGAATGCATGTACTGAGTTGGGACCTGGACTCGGGGCTGGGGCTGTGGAAATACCTCTTCTCCTCAACCCCTTTTTTCCTCTGCTGGAATTTCTGTGTGGAGTGCCCCTCCCTTGGGTCTGTCAGGAACAGTGTGTGCCTGTGGCCGGTAATTGATAATGCGGCACAGGCAGCCCTAGCCCTGGTCAGTGGAGCGTGAACCAGCCTGAGAGGCAGAGAGGCTGAAGTGCACCGAGGTGAAGCTTAGCCCTCGCACTCTCTGTCTAGGGTATGAGGGAGGGAGGGGAGGGTAGGAGGCGAGAGCCAAGTGAGGCAGACGCCACAGAATCCATTCACGCTGACAGGATTGTTAACATTTTTAGTTAATTATCTGACAATCAAATCAAGAAATACTTACCCTAAAATTGTAGAGAAAGCCGTCTTATAATACCTGATTTATAAGCAACCACGCTGAGTAGAAAAGGTCGGAGGCTTTTCTTCATACAGAGCTCCTGCGACCACGGAGTGGTTAGGCAAGGGGTGAAGTACAAAGAGAAGGGAAAGGAATAGAATAACCATTAAGGAGTCTGATACAAAAAAAAGGGTCTTTCAGTTTAGAGAGGGTGCCATTTGCAGCCTTTTGAATAGACGAGTTATTCAGAAAAGATGGTGAGTGGAGACCAGGTGGAGCAATGACTAGGCCTCAGCAGCAAGCCGGCTGAGAGCCAAGAGGCTGATAGGCACAAAATGTAGAGCATGGGCTTGTGTGGGGCTGTATTTATGCCTGCAGACATGGGCGTGGAGAATCCTTTCCAGCTCTGTATACAAACACAGAGGCTTTAAGCTTAATACGAGCCGTCGCAGAATCAGTTTTTAATCAAACTTACTTGTGTGCTCACAAATTGGTTTTGATGAGTAAGTTTGGTTGGATTCATCTTTGAACTTTCAATTAGAGTTGATCTTGGCACCTTGGAGGAGTTTGTGATCATACGGTAGATTCTGGGGCATATTCACAAGCCATTAAAGTGTTTCATTTGTACACAAAAGGCGAGCAATATAAATGTCTATCATGATGCATTTATACGAAGGATTCAGCTCGTAGTCCCGGAAAACTTGGTCTCAAATCCTTCAGAACATTAACAAGCCATGCCTAAATAAGCAACGAATTGCACTTGAATTAGGAGAAACATCCTTTAGATATATTTATAGTATTTATATTTATAGAACTTAAAACTCAAAAACTCAGACAATCTGCGTCATCAGGACTCTGTTTGTGTGGTATGATTAGATTTGATTGAAAGTGCAGGCAACATGAGCAAACAACTCATAGATGTACCGAAATGTAGACGTAGATACTAGATCCAAAGATGGCGCTGGTTCACTTTCAAAGTCAAATATGTAAGAATTCTAAACTCTTTGGGATTGGTGAACCAACAATCCAACCAAAAAACAGGGGGCATCATGTAACCAGAATAACCGCAAATTGGAAGTTAGCCGTGCAGCTAGCAGTCCAGGCTGCGAACGGGGGTGTGTTGGTGTTTACACCGCTAGCCGAGGAGATTTGGACCAAAATGGGTTAAGTGGTTAGCATGCTAACTTCAGTACATATCTCTGCTACACAACACAAAGACGTCATAATGTCAAACTGTTTATTTTCTTCTCATTCTGTTGACAATTTTGGTTCATTTTTTAACTTCTTTCCACTAAAATTCTCACATATTGCACCTTTAAACAGAAAATAGTGTGTTCATGTATGATCTGATCATTTATAGTAAGAAAGCAATTACAAAATTCTCAGCGCCTTTTAATTAAACCCATTTCCAGAAAGGCTGTCACATTAATCTGTTGTTGGGTAGGCTTTCCTGTGAAAAATCCTCTGCTACGCGGGAACTGGTGCAATTTCCAATCTCCAGCAACAGGGGTTTGTTTGGAATAAACAGAGATAAAGATCATGGCAGTTAGCATGAGTAAAAAGACAAAATACCCCCAGAACCGTTAACTTGATCCAAATGATCCCTGGGCAGTGCATAATGATTTGAACTGTGCAGATTTTAGAACTCACCTGCTGCTACTGGCCAAGCCAGCGCTGTCTGTGACATTTAGGAGCTTGTCAGCTTGCCCTAGATTACACATATTAGCACAACAAATAGGTGAGGAAAAAGCGAATACCGGCACCAGAAAAATGTACTTTTTCCTCGCAGAGGAGACAGTCCGGGGAATTGAACCCCCCAGACGCCACTGTCAGCAGTGACAAGATATCCACGGATTTGTTAAATGTCAACAGTGGGGAAAAACCTGCGAGGGTATGATAGTGGAAAAGACATGACACCTGTTCTGATGCTAAAAATTAGGGTCAATTTCAGTTCAATTCAATTTATTTTTTGTAGTCCATATAGATGAAAGATTAAAAAAAAAAACGCTGTCAGCTGATCAGAAGCTTCATTGGCTAAGACGCAGGTACGACAGTCGAGACAGGCAGTTGTGCACTTCTAACTGAATTTTTAAACCGCAAACAGACACAAGCACACACATGCATACAGACTTTTATTACGGATGATGTGTTCCTTCTATCCAATAACAAAATCCCTGGGCGGCATGTGAAGAGCGACAAGGCACAGGGTTAATTCTGGGTTAATTGACAGCTCATGTGTGTGCATTCAGGTGTACTGGGGCAGCAGGATGGAAAAGACTGCGTGGCTTGTCCTTAACGATCAGAATACGACACTAATTTGTTTCCAAGGGGTTTAATGAATAATGTGGTTCATAAACAAATGGGGCCTTAAACTAATGTTTTTATCAGCTATTGTCTATGAATATGGTTTCCATACAGGGTACATAGACATTTGGGATGCTCGTTTTGCTGCAGATCCGGTGCAGTCTGCTTTTGCCCGCAGAGTGGCAGTTTTATTGGAGGCAAGCATATATTTTTCCTGCCTGCACTGTTTAGCAATTTCATGGCTCACCATGACATCATTTGCACTGAAATCAGCGGTGGAGTGTTCCACGGGGGGCGTAGCAATAAATCAGGTGACACAAATTTTCATAAATTCTTCCCTGCATATAGTAACACAATCAACCCTGTTCTTCTTTTTCTGTTCATGTTATTTTTGTCCTTTTTTTTAACATACTTTTCATTTTAACATGTATTACATAAATTCCCAACTGACTGTATGGCTCCTCAGTGAGACCTACTACCTCTCTTTTCTGAACAATACATTTCTATTGCACTGAACATTATATCTAGCCGCATATGGACATGCTTACTAACTGCATTCAATTATGCACAATCATCACATTACTGTTAACACAAAGGCCCAAGTGAGCTTCTTACATGCCTTCATTAATTAAATCACATAACTTGTTTTCTTACCTGGCATATTCACATTTTACAAAGACAGCGACAGCCATTACTAAACAACATTGCATCACGTTGTTGACCAATTGTAGACCAAATTCAAAATATGAACCGACTGCCACAGAAGCTTTAAAGCTGGGTTAATTACCGCTTCCGCTGCATCCTGTGTGTGGCACACGCAGTGCTCCTATATTCTGCCCAAGTATCCAAAATGACTCCGTCCAACTGCGGACTAAATCCAACGCGACTGGTTGCCGGACACGAGCCAGGCTCGTGATAACTGACGAAACTGGCGCAAAGGTGTCCTCAGTCCTGCTAACTGGAGCTGACACTCAGTTGAAGTCCACACCCTCAAATCTTTGCCAATTCAGCGGCCTTGTTTTGGCCAAAGCTGGCACACGTTTAGTCCTGCGGTGCCAGAATATGGCTGAGTGCGGCTCTAATCGTGCCCGACTCTGCTGGCTACCTGGTTACTGATGAGAGTGGCAGTTGTACCTTTTGAACTTGGATTCTGTGCAGAGTGCTGGTACCTGATGGTGGTTTATACTAGATTCACACTTTGGACGATAGTATTGGGATTGTGCTCTATTTTTAGCGTGGATAACTATGATTAACTCCGAGATAATTATGTGCCTGTCCCATATATGGCTTGATAAACTGATTTTTAATCTATATTTTTAATCAATATGGCTGCAGAAGGCTCCACACTTCATGTTTGGCATGGATAATTAACTCTCACTTAGTAACTGAGAGAATTGTGGAATTTCTCATACTAGTAATAAATAATAATAATAAGTTGCTTTCATATTGCGCCTTTCAAGGAAGGGCTCTAGTGTCTTCACCTCACTGTACCAGGCAGCAAGCGCGAGTAAAAAAAGATATAATACTTAATTAAAAGATAAAAGTCGGCTATAAAATGCTTAAATGGTTCGCCAAATATACTCCGGCAGCCCAAGTAAACTGTATGTGTGGGGAACGCTGGTCATTCTTCAGACATATCTGTAATATTTTTTCTTTTCTTTCTCGAAATGTACTGATTCTGTGTCACTCTCTCTGTGCCCTACAGCTCCCTCCATAGTTCCCATCATGCACCAGATCAGCTCCACCATGAACAGCTTCACACTGTCATGGCCGCAACCTGAACAGCCCAACGGCATCATCCTGGACTATGAGCTGCGCTACTACGAGAAGGTGAGATAAGTGTGTGTGTGTGTGTGTTTGTGTGGTGATGTTCATGTCTGACTTGACATCTATCTGCAACAGTACCAGCCCTTTGAGTTAATAGGTGTCGTCTCATACTTTGCACATGCATAGAAAACTACACCCTAAACTAAACCCCCTCCCCAAAAAAATCTAAGCTTTCCCTTGTATCTGTGAGCAGAGTCCCCCTGGGTTGATAATATGTTCCTTCCCTGTGCTCACTCCTTCTCTCCCACTGTTCTTTGGTTTCTGCTGCTGATGAAGTGAATAGGTTGACCTCTGCTCCGGGCCCACTCTGCACAGTGCAGCAACCTGCCCCGCTGCGAAAATGCATTGCGTCTGGGGGGAGTCACATCGACCCGTCTGCTCACACACAATACGTCTGCTTTATTAAGTCGCCAGCCCTTACCCCACAGCGCCTGTGCTGCTCTAGTATTGACCTGTAGGCTTTTCCCAAGGCCTGAGACATAATGATACCTAGAGATCGGAGACTCTAGCTTTTTGTCCGGGCCCCTTGTTTGTCCTCCTAAAGCTGATCGATAGGTATAGCAAGGTTGGTCATGCATGTTCTTTCCCCCGGCCTTTGTCGTCTTAAGCTAAGACTTTTTTCCCAGACTTGATGCACCGTCACCCATGTTCCGCTTTCTAAATAAAAGAAAACAATCGATGGGAGTTTCATAAATGTTTTTCTTCTTCTGTTGAGTTATTTATTTCGCTCAAACTCATTTTGGCTAAGGTTCATGGATCAATATTCACAACCGCACCTTAGAATACTGTTTGTCGCATTTAACATTTTCTATCAGAGAGAAACAACAATCATGTTTTTAAATGATGTTTGCGGTTGGAAACTCAGTTATCCAATAATAGCTGCCTTGCTTGCTGTTTTCCCCACTGGCATCGCTCAGGTCATAAAATTGAATCCGATTGCCATGGCCCTGAGAAACCTTATCTGCCAGACAGCTTAGTGTCGTGTAAATAACACTCATACAGCCTCCCATTAGCTCATGAATATCAATGAAACCTAATCCTATTGATGTTTATGTAGCGTGTCCTCACACAAATAGATGAGCACGGCGTAATCACAAATTAGTGAATTAAGGAGGACAAGATTGCTAATTGCACCGGGATGATTCAGGTGACAGAGAGGTGGCACTCTCTCTACATTGTCTATCTCTGCTTTAATGTAGCTTCATATCCCCCCCCCCTGTACAGTATGTGGGTTTATCTCCAAAATGTACCATCATCTGAGTGTGAGTAAGACACAGAAGGTGAGTCAGAGTGATTGCTTTGTGACACACTGTGCTGTGGAGATGAGATTTCCACATTGGTGGTCCTCCTTTCGACACTCACTCACACTATTTCGGACCTGACAAGGCTTTTTATAGGCTCTAAACAGACTTTCCTTCCGCCAGCTTCTTCCGTCCAAAGTGTCGCTGCAGATGCGTTTTTTTTTTTTTTTTGTGCCAGATTAAGCACCGACCCTCGGAGGAAGAAACAGCAGGTGGTGGGCAAAAGAAATCAAATACGAGTACACGCCATGTGTGTAATCTCCATACCAGTTAAAATTTATTACATGCACGAGGAAAAAGTCCACACTAAATTCTGTCACAGACGTCGGCTTGGGTTACCTGCATGCGTTGTTCAGCCTGCTCGTTGCATATGGAGAAGCAGGGAATTAAATTGCATCGCACCGAGGTCAGTCTTGCCGAATCCTTGAGAGGTCCAGGAAATCAGAGAGCTCCACGCAGCCGAAGATGTGGCCTTTTAGTCATGAGAGGCAATTATGGGCGGAGGTCTCTTGCCACGTCTATCACACACTCCCCTGCACACTCCCAGCTTTAACCAGCGCCACGGGTGACTCACACTGTAGCCTGGATAATACAATCATAAAAAATGAGCCTTTTTTTATATAAGATGGCCTTGCTACACTTGCCTTCTTATTTATGCATCTCACCTATGCCTGCATTAATCTCAGAGTAGTCACACTGTTATGGTTCTGGAGTTGATTGTCTCAGCGTGCCTAACACAGCCAGCTAGTCCTTAGCACAGCAGAGAGCTGTCTCTCCGTACACTCCATCTCACAGGAAGCGCCCTACACCCATTTACAACAGCGGCTTCTTCAGCAGCACGGCGGTGTCACACTCTGTGCTGAGTAATATCTCAGGATAATCATGAGAGAAAATTCCACCCTTTTTCCAGCCCTTGTTTAATGTTGCAGTTTTATCCTTTAGCCTGATAACCTATTTGTCACAACTTTAATTGTTGTAGACACAGGGAGATATTTTAAATGGGCTGTATGTAGCCATTTAAAGCTATTTACATGCATTAATCACCTTTTTATCTGCCTTATGTGAGCGGATTGTAATGTGACATGTAAAATGAGACCTTGGCCGCTTCTCTCGCTCGCCTATACAAGCCTGTGGACGATTTGTTTAAGTTTTTTTAATGCTGCTGGACTGTGGATTTCTTTGTGAAGGACTCGGGTTGCATTTTGGGTTTATGTACATTCTCGAGTGCATCGCCTGCTGCGCAAACAGAGAGCAATAGTAGCTAACATTAGTTTGAAAAGGAGTCTGCTAGTTCCACAAAGCAGCTTTAAGATGTTTCTGAGTGTTTTTATTAAGACGATTTTTTTGTCTTGATTTGACGGTTCACGGTAGATGGTGACAAATGGAGTGTGGAGAGAGAGTCAGGGGTGACGAGGGATAAAAGGTCCCCAGATGGTTTTGAACTGTGGACGTTGTGACCTTGACTGTTAGGCCTCCAGAATGCCCCGGGGACGCGAGCATGAATGCATTAAGAAGAGCTGGATAGCATTTTTCAAGACGGTGCTTTATTCACTTCAGTGAAGGTTATACACCAGGCGCGTTCATGACATACATATGAATGGCATGTCACATTTTGAAATGTTTTTGTGGGTCAGCATTTTGCAGTTGTTTGTTTTTTAAGAAAATGCACATGGGGGAAAATCTTCTTTGACCTGTGCGCGTCACGTGACCTGCAATTCCAAGTGTGCACGCCACCCTGAAATCACCTCATAGCTTAATGCTGTTCCTTGACTTAGCTTCACAGGGTATTAGCGTGAAGCTGTGACCCAAAACAGCCCTGTGTTTACTCTATTTTTAATTTGAACTTTATTTAAACAGTAATCTCATTGCAACAAAGGGTTTCATTCTCAAGAGATCCTCGGTGTTAAGACAATCAGTTGCCCTCCTGAATCCACATCCTTCACACGTATCTTTTAATCTACATGTATCAGAGGTTTTGTCACTGTAATCTCTATTTAATATATATTCGTTATTGATCTATGATGTACACACAACATCTATTGCATGTCTGTTCCTCGAATCGAGGGAAGATAGAGGATGTTGTTTTTTAGCTATATAAAAAATGTGCTTGTCTTCAAAGCAGTGCTAGTCGCAGTAGCAGCGTGCTGTTTTAGGTAAAAGTGAGACTGTGAAAAACAATCCAGGAAGTCCAGTTTGAAAACAGTTAAATGCATTAAAAGATTTTATAGATGCCAAAACACTACACAACTCAAATTTACATGACATTTTTATCATAGATCTTTTCTAGATGCTATATAAATACCGGGAAAGAATCAGGCGCTTAATCTAAGGTGAACTGCACACAGCCTGTAATTAGAAACTGTGTCTTCAACCGAGACTCGGTCTTCCGTAAGGTGGTGATGTCGCTACTATACAGTCACCGCTCTCTGAAACATTACCATAATATGGAACCTTTAAAGGTTCACTATGTAGTTTTGGAAAATAAATTCAAACTCAGAGATGTTGTATTTACTGTTTTAATAAGGAATCTTTCCATACCTGAAAAAAATAGGTTGTCCTCAGAGGGAAATCAGGTCCCCAGAATGGTGTTTGAAGCTAAAAGGTGGCTACTAAGAAGGGTCGTGCAAATATAAACAAAGTTAAACAATATGAAATTGTGTTATCCTTTGTTGATTCAGTCTATTGAGTCATGAAAACCAATCAACCAATAAATATTCATCTTTTCCCGAAACTACATAGTGCTCCTTTAAGGCTAATCAATCAAAACTGAAGCGTGTCTGAATGTAAACATCAAAAGTTAGAACTCACAATGTCAACATATAAATATGTTTATGTCCTTTGACATTCAAGGTAATAACATTTTCTTATTCACTTTGAAGTCGGCGGTTCAGAGAAACCGTAACGCCGCAATTGCTAAAACCTGTCTGCTTTTGTTCTGCAGCCTTAACAGACATCATTTTAAAGACGTGTTTGTTTGAAGTCCATAATATCTGCGATTATGCTCGATCGTAAAAACGTTACCAACAGTAATACTTCCCCAGACTACAAAAATAAGACTGCCTGTGAGCGAGTGTGAGTGGCAGTTAAGAGCTGTGTGAAGGAGAGGGGTGGTAATGACTCAGGGAGACTGCATTTTGACAGTTTCACCTGAAAGCTGTAGTGAGTGCTAAAGGCTGTTCTCTCAACAGGCTTCACTCCCTTCCTCAGCCCACTTTCTCATTACAGAGTAAGTGGTCCCGGGACCCTGTAAAATCGGGAGGCGAGATGAAATGAATTAAAAGTTTGCCGAGAAAGAAGTCGAATCTCACGCTCCTGGTGTCTCCATTTTTCTGCTCCCCTTTTTCCTCTGGATGCCTGAAATTTCGGGGAGGGTGGAAATAACTCGGCATAGCGGAGGTCAGGCCTTCCATTAAGGCTGGAGCAGGGCAGCCACTGGCTCTGGGTTTGTGATGGCTCTGTGTGTGTGCTTGTGTCGGTGTTTGTGGGTGGGCGTCTCAGTCGTTCAGGTGCATCCACTCCGGATGACAGCAGTACTGTCACGCTGCGGTGCGAGGAAATTTCAAGAGATCCAGGTTTACAGCATGTCACCGGGATCCGCAGCACACTGACCGTAGCACCATCTGCATTTCTGGCACTCCGAAATCCCTCTCTTACTTTACATACAATTAGCAATTCCTCAGAAGAGAAGCCAGGAGAAAGAATTTATTATTCTTTTCTTCTCCCGCTGCCAGCCTTCAGAGTCGACCACAACACTTTTTTGTAGACACACACACACACACATACACACACAGATGTTGTACAGACAAGTTTAGATTTTTAATGGAACCTGTGAAAAGCAGGACTTGTGGAGCGCTCCCCTCGGTCCCCCAGCGAGGGTATTCACATCCCCTCCCACAGACTCTCTTCTTCTTCCTCTTTGTTTGTCCCCCCCACCCCGCTCGCTCAGGCCCCCCTAGTAAGTCTCCAGGTGGATGGAATGCATACAAAGAGTCATCTCTAAAAGGAGGTTGGCCGCGACGAACAAGAAAAAACAAACTGAAAGCGGCTGAAAGCAAATACATTTTTCCTTCCAAGTAACTGGAGATAAGACGATTCTTCTCACCTTTCTCTCGGCAGGCTCACCAGTGTTTAGCGGGTGGCTTTGCAGAATCAGAATGAGAGAAAATCCTTTTCTCCCCGCTGTTGCTTTACGGTGATATAATTTCTTTTTAGACCATATTATTTTAGTTTCTTTAATTCCCGAAACGATTAAGGGGCTTTAATATCAGATTATATCACCATTGTGTTTCCATACTTAATAATTGCCAATTTTTTTAGATTAAAATTCACGAGGTAATGGTAATTATTTGCACTCGATAATAAAACCCCATCTAGTCTCTGAGATTCAAATTGTGAGCCCGTATTCCCCACCTCTCCGTTATTTTCCTTTTTCTACCGTAGGCAATACATTTTAATTTTACATTAATGGGACGGGTTTCTTTCTTTCATTCCCACTTTAAAAACATAATATTAGAATGTTCTCCCCCACCGCCTCTCCCTTTGTGCGAGTGTGTGCGAGCCTGTGAAGAGGACACATGGTAATCCACCATCTCTGTCTTGGTGCCAGGTGGCCATGCTGTCCATTTTGGTTGGTTGGCATTTTTTGAAAAAACAGACACACAAACGCCAACCCACACACACACACACACGCACACACACACGCATTGAAACGTCAAGTCAAGTCAGTATTATTTGTAGTCCAATATCACACATAATATCTCGGTGGCCTTTACGGGGCCCACAGCTGTAATGGTTTTTGACTGGAAAACTCACCCCCTCCAAGAAACTCCTAGAAAATAAGAAGGGAAATGGCAGAAAGTGTCAGGGAGGAAATTCAAAGAGAGATCTCCCCTCTCGCAGTCTGCTGGCAGCGCAATAGCAATTGGTTGGAAATTGGCAATTACAAAGAATGAACTGAAAGTTGTAGAAAAAAATACAAGTGTTGGACTTGTAACAATCCAGCAATATGACTATAACAGATCCAGGGAAAATGTAGTACAGTACATTTAGTAAATGTAGACAATCACATGAAATGACTGGAACTAAATGTGTTACAGTTCTCTATCAGCTCTCAAGTCCGCGCATGTCGGCCTTGTATAGGATATCACAGCTCATTTGTTATTACATTTATTAAAGGTGCTGTATGAGTGAGTTTGCTTGCCAAGAGCCGTCTCCAGCAGTGGAAATACCAATGTTAGGCCAACTATCGCTTTGCTTCTATTTCTGTCACTTTCTTCTTTTCTGACGAACGTGGTTTCGTCCTACTTCTTCATCCTGTCATGTTGGACCAAGGGCAGACTAGGCGCTACAGTACTTCTGTCTCCTGGCTCGTAAGTGGTATTATGAGACAGGATGGGCAGAGGCTAGCTGGTTAGTATGCTAACATGGGTTGATGTATCTGCACCACAATACACAGACGTCTTTGAGAAGACGTCAACACTTTTTTCTTCAATCCTTTTGATCATTTTAGCAATATTTTTAAAGAATGTTTTAAACTGAAATTCTTACATATAGCTCCTTTAACGCTCCCTCCTGGGGTAAATGTAAAAGGCCTGAGTGTCAGTGAGCACATGGTGAGCATCTTGAGGCAGTATCCGATAAACAATGTGAATGACGAAGACCATTCTTTGTCGCAGTGATTTTATCGAATGCTGCAGAGACCAAACCCCCCTGCAGCGCTTCCTGCCTGTCACCCCTGGCAATGCTATTTGATTGGCTGCTCCGCCATCTGCCTTCCCACCTGCAACTCTGTCTTTATTTAGCGCGTTAGGGTGTGGTCCTCCTAATCCCCATTTGACTGGCAGCAGGAGAGGACCTCTCGTGGCTGGAAGTCCCTCCTGGCATGGCCTTTTATTGGCTATCCACTAACCTGCTGGAGTGCCAAATGCCAGCTCATTTTTAAGTGGCAGATGTGCGCGTGAATGCGTGTGTGTCCGTGTGCGTTGCATATAATCCCCATTTGACTGGCAGCGTGAAAGGGCCATTCCTAGCTGGTGCTCCCTCAAGGGATGCTCCCCCATTGGCGGTTCGCCATCTGTCTGCTCACCTGTCCGCCACTCAAACTTAACAGATGGGGGGCTGTGGCCCTGAGAAATGCAGGATGACTGGAACCAGAAGTCAGCGATTTCTGACCCCGAGTGGTCCATGTGCACTCGACCGTGTCTTATACCCGATGAATGGATAAATATGGTCCCAGTCTCTCGTGGGAGTCTTTCAGATGCACCAGCTACAATTTTAAAGTTTCAGAACTTTTTCCTTTTCTGTATGCAGCACGTTGGAGGGACGACATATTTCTTGATCTAACTGACAAAAGGTCTGAGAAACGATTAAACTCTCTAAACCAGTTACATCCGCGGTTCCATTTATAAACATCTCCTGCCTCTCCGAGATAAAATGAAAGCCTGTTGGTGCAACGCTCTCCCATCCCAGGCCCAAACATTTGTCTTCATCAAGCCCAGAGTGTCCAATAAGAGCTAATGTGATTGCACACATCATTATGTGAGGGGGGGGGCGGTTGGTTTGGTGGGTGAAGGCAGATTTCATAGCTGTGTTTACCTCGTCTGCTCAATGACGGAGCAACCGGAATGATTCAATTACACCAATCAGATTGGATAATGATTTCGATGTGGGTTGCTTCTGCTGCGAGTTTCTTATCGCTTCCTGCCATCGTCTTCCTCCTCATCCCCCCCCTCCCTCCCCTGCTTCCTCCTTGCGTATCTACTTTTTTCCACTCAACGCTGTTGTTGTCAAGATTTTTCTATCCATATTTTCTCGGAGCAGTCATACATGTCATATGAGATGCAGTCCAGCATTAAACAACAGTGTGTTTGCCAAGGTTAAAGAAACAGTATGCCTGTGTATTTACACTGTTTTACTGACACAGTGAAATTTCACTTTCAACTGCCCCCCCTCCCTCTCTACAGTACGTCTGCATCTAGCTATCAGCAGCCTGCAGTGGTGGGTGTAGTGTAGGTGCAGTCTTATTTTCTGGCTGTCATATTCACTCTGGGTTATGGGAAGGTGACAGGCCTAAGTAATTACTGATCCCCCATAGCAGATACCTCCAGCAACGCCCCAAACTACACTGCAGCAGGCTGCTCTCTTGAGCCTGGAGTGAAAAAGAGAGAGAGAGATACAGGATCTGGAGGGCAGGTCCCCTGGTCAGGACAATGCATTTACATAATGGATGGCTATATTTATGCATCCATGCAGTCATGGACAAATGCATTTATTCATAATGTACGTCCATGCAAACAGTGGTGAGAATGAATCTTTGGAGAGGATCTGAAGAGATATAAACTGAGTGTCGGAAATAGAATGTCAAATAATTCTTATAGCTTTCCCGTTAATGAAAAATATAAAATGCTTTCCGCAGGTGGAACCGCCGTCATATTTAAAAAGCAACGCGCCGCAGACAACAAGAGGATGTAATGTTCAAACTTCTTGCAGTAATTAAACTGCCTCATAAAGCACATCTGAGGAGACAAATATGCAATGCTATTCTATTACGGTTCAGAAGTAGCTATTGCTCTTTGTAATTTGCGAGAAATGATTGCCTTTAATTACCACATTGTGAATATGCCTTACTGCGTGGATGGGAGAGGTTGTGCGGCTGTTTGAGTGTGTGTCTTTGTGTGCTGCAGCGTTACGTCTCTGATGCTTAAACTGACCGAAGGTTTTACATATTATTACCTCCCGCCATTTATCATGACATATGGCAGCCATCGCCGTGCCTTGTATCAGAAGGCGGGCCGATCGTCCCTCTCTGCAAGCCAGATCAGCACTTTTATCCACTCAAGGACTACTTTAAAAGGTTCCGGAGACATTAAACGCATTAAACACCCGGTCTGAGGAGTGACTTTCACTGCATGTGCCTGCAGCAAAGTGTTTTCTTGGAGAGAGCCTTCAGATATTCACTGTTTTACATAACATGGTTGTATTTTTATTCTTTTTTTATACCCATGCCAAGGGTATTTATTTATAATGTCAGGCTGTTGTCGATATCAGCAATTCCCAAAGTGTGGGCCGCAGCCCATTGGTGGGCCGTGGAAGGCACTGCGGGTGGGCCGCACGATGTCATTCACAATAAATAGATAAAAGTTTTAAATTACAGTAAAATATTTATACTTAAGTATTTACTTTTAAATCAGAAATGCTCAAACATTCTTCATTGATCAGGCCTATTGTTTTGTTGAAGCCTGTTTACCATTGATCGGTGTGCCATCTACCGTCCTTTACCTGCAAGGCTGGGTGGCAAACGAGTGTATGTCATTACCATTATCATAATTCTCTGTATTATATTCTATTGTATTTTTTCACTCAGTGCTCAGGACTCAACTTCTTGATCAAATAAAGTATTTGCCTCCATTTTCCTCCGCCAAGGAGGTTGTGTTTTCACCGACGTCCATCGGTGCACATGCAGATAAAAAAATCACATCCTGGAATTTTTCCTCACATTTTTTAATATTGCGAGATAAAATGTTCTGTTCTGTCTCTTCCATTTATCCACTCTTCCCTACTATCTACTGTTTTCATCTGTCTTCTATCAATGTTTTTTTATCAAAAGCAAACTACATTTCCTGTATCTCTGGTTCAAAACAAATACAATATACACCCTAAACTGATTTCCACCTAATTCGGACCACTTTCCATGTATTGTTTCCTGAATATACAATCTTTAAAAAGCCTGTTTTTTGTCTTTCTGTCAAAGTTCTACAACTTGATCTTGCACTGCCAGACTTTTTCTCTTTAACTGTGGGGTTTAACACTTTTCCACTGACATCTTCTCTGTAAGTCATCTCTAACCTGCCCTCTGTGTTCCCTGCTCCTTTCAGGACCACGCTGAGATTAACTCCACCATCCTGCGAAGCCAAACTAACACAGCTCGCGTGGAGGGCCTGAGGCCGGGTACAGTCTACGTGGTACAGGTGCGGGCGCGGACTGTGGCAGGCTTTGGCAAATACAGCAGCAAGATGTGCTTCCAAACCCTCACAGATGGTAAGGATCGCCGAGCCAGGAGAAACAGCTCTCTCTCTGTCTCTCTCTATCCTTCTCTGTCTCACTTTGTCTCTCGCTCTCTCACACACACACACACACACACACACATACTGGTTTCTGTGGTCTATGGGGACCGACTTTTTATTCATCACATGTGGGGACCACCCTTTCTAAATGTTATACAGCCATGAAAAAAATCAAGTATAACAACTATGGCTTTGTTAGGTTATACACAACTTCAAATATCAGAATTGGTGAAGTAGTAGTTGGACCATGCCAACTGGGGACTTGGGAAAAATCAATTTAACATGGTTCACGAGGACCTCATTTGTATGTATGTAAATTAATTTACATAACTCACACAAGGTCCCCACTAATTACATGTGATTAATGGGGACCTTGCACCAAGTGTATTTGTGGCACACTTGGACAGAGTACACTTCCAGGCGTGCATGAGTTTTGTGTCTTTCTTTAATATCTGATAACACAGGAATACAGACACGGTAAGTTACGTGGTCGCTCACTGCGGCGCTCTGTTTACTATAGCACGTACGCACCTTCCTGACCCTGAGGACCCCTACCTGGACCCCTGGCTGCCCACAGTGCCTGCACTAATCTCTATTCTCTGCCTCACATTAACACACACACTCTTACGGTTACATTCATCAACATTCAGACCAACTACTGTGAATAAAATAATGGTGAAATATGAAATAACAATAATGGTGAATAATAATAATAATTAAAATAAATAATAACTGCAGATGGGGGGTGCCCATGTTTCATAAACAACTGTACTTATGGGTCCCACATATTACTAATGACAAATGGCAAGCATCTGTATAAATCAAACCGTCAAATGAATGTGAATATTGATAGATGAAACTAATTTTTTTTTTTTTTTGGTAAATCAAGTCAACACATAGATATTGCACACTCACATAAATTGTATGACAACAATTTTTATTGAGTGCAACTGAACAAATTGACTCAAATTAGTTCAAATGGCATACAAACAAAAAAAACCCTCCTCTTACGTTTTAACATAGGACTGCAGGAAGAATAGTCTTCCCACAGTGATGACTAATGGGGATCCGTGATGAACAGTAAACAATGAAAGGGATTCCCAATATGTATATTTAAAACAAAAAATCAAACATAAAATGTTGACATCTTTTTAGAGGACAATGTTCAAATTGAAATGTGTGTAATGGGGAAAAAAATGCCTTACCAGGGAGTTGGTAACTTAAAAGCTAGTTACATTTCTTTTTGAAGGCTGAAATGCGGTTATAAACATAAAATTTCAGGGTCTGCCAGTCCCGGTTCTTAAGGGCTTCTGGTTCAGCCCTTAAACACTTCTCGCAGTCCATTTTTCCTGGTACAATGCAAGATGTGATGAACTTCTTCATATGCCTTTCCACCGCCTGCACTTCTGTCTCCTGCCAGGGCCTTTTCTTCCTCTGTGTGGCTTTGCCTTGAAGTGGTGAGAAAAAAAGGAGTTTTGTGATTGAAACAGTTAAGGAGAGTATGTGCTTGATTTCCAATCTAAAGGTCTTAACCCTTTCAGTAATGGATTAGGTTCCTCAATCAAAATGAAAATATTTACTTACATTGTCAGTCAAACATCAATCTGCGTACTGTCATTTGGACTGACATAATCACAAGGGAAAAGTAGCAGATGTTTTGAATTATTTCTTTTTTCCAATAAGATACATATTGTGTTGAAAATTAAGAATATGAAAAGGCCACATCACTATTATTGTGACAAACAGTTATCAGTATTATCACAGTATCATTAAAATATAATGTGGCAAGGTGAAGAGGGCCCGGGCGGGGATTGAACCCACACCTCCCGGGTAAGAGTCATGCACGCTTGCCAGTCAGCCAAAGGGACATCCCTTTGGCCAAGTAGCCAGGGCACATGATCAATTGGCATAAACATTGAAATAAATAAATGGCATATAAAGTTGAGAAAAAATTAACTAATTAATTAATAGAATTATTAGAATTATGTTGGTAATACCTCTGTTACCTTCAGGAACAAATTAAGATACAATATTGCCACTATTAGATTTACATTAAAGCTGAAAACTTTTCTCTGTCTTTTATGAAATCACATTTCAGGCATGATAATAAGCCTGCACGATTCTGACTTGTGTTTTTTTCATTTCTGATTAGGAAACCAAAGAATGTGTAAAAGTTACAATTTTAACCATTAAAAAAAAATTGTATGTAATATAGAGACTTACTTTTCTCATAATTTTACTTTTTTGCTACGTAACAATTTTTTCCAACATTTTTGTGAGATTTTTTTTTTTTTTTTTTTTACAAGGTAAGCTTGGGGCAGCAACAGTTGCATCTCAAAAGAGAAGCAGAAAATAAAATGAGATAATTACATTTCAATGCAAAATTACAGACAAGTGTGCCCACAATACTTTGATTATAATCTATATTTTAATTTGTACAGTGACAATACATTCTCTAAAAAGCAGCATGATTTTTGAGTTTACCTTTGGAGGAGGACCTCTTAGCACCGACTCCTGATGGCATCTCATCATCTGATGATGGTGGTTTGCGTCTCTTTTGTGATAGTAGGGGCATGTCATCCCTCTCAGTTTCTTCCAGGTGTGCTCCTATGGAAAATTATTTAAAAAAAATTGTGTTTACACTCAAAGAGAACTGAAGCTTTATCATTTTTATTTTTTATTTCTATTTTTCATATCAATTTGTGGAAAGTGTTAAAAAGTTCAAAGCTCATGCACAGTTATAATACATTTCTAAATGCATTTCTGTGTTCCAGTCAAATAAAGTGATTTTTACAGTCTTACATTTCATTATTAATTTACAGAGTACATCAACTTCTGTAGAGACACAGTCATACCTACAAAGACTATACGCTGTTTCCCCAAAAATAAACCCTGGATCACAAGTGACATAAAGGCAATCCTCAACCAAAAAAAGGAAGCTTTTAGAAACGGTGACAAAGAGCAGCTCAAACAGGTACAACATGAGCTGAAGAAGAGACTGAAAATGGCTAAGTTGGACTACAAAAGAAAGATTGAGAGGAATTTACAACACAACAACATCCGTGAGGTGTGGAAAGGAATCAATACCATCTCTGGCTACAACAAAAAGACAAGACAGCCAGTAGTGGGTGATGTTGGAAGAGCTGATGAACTTAATCAGTTCTTCAACAGGTTTAACACTGTGGCAGTTTCCCCTGCCACTAGTAATATTAGTAGACCGAATGGTGTCGCGCTTTGTAAATATGTTTTTGTTTGCTTATGTTTTTTTCTAGACTGTTAATAAATCACATCATTATTTTTCATCAGATGGACCTTGTTTTGGAGTTTTATTTTTCACACCTCAAACTCAGCAACCGTCTTTCTAGTTGACCATCCGGCACACTACTCTCACTCGTGGTCAGAGTGTGACAAACATCAAGGTCACATTCCACTCCACTCCTTATCCAACTCCACTTCCCCTTCCTTCAACATGTCGGCATTTCCACCATGGCTCCCTCTTCTCCTCATGCTCGACCTCCTCCTTCTCCTCTTTCTCCACTTGGGTACATCTCCACTGCTGCAGCTACTCCCCTTCTAACACCTGTTCCTCCACCCTTGTCTGTCACAGAGACAGGGGTGAGGTTGGAGCTCGGGAGACTTTGCTATGGGAAGGCAGCTGGTCCAGATGGTGTGTGTCCTGTGTTGTATGGATTAACGCAGAGCATATGGAACTATAGTGGTTGTTCAAGACCGGACCTTTTGAAGGGTAACACACTAGCGAGTCCAGCCCGCGAAAGACAGTGTTCATTCATCCGAGTGTTATGTTCGTACATAGCGTAAGTTAATTAAAGGAACGAAAGATGATCACCGAGTGACAGCGAATCATTTACATAACACTACATGTCCAAGGCTGATTAAAGACTGTGCTGCCCAACTGTGTCAACCGCTACACAAGGCGGCTGTCCCATTTGTCAACGCTTGGCTGAGTGCGCTTGGTTACGCACACACTTTGGTGACGTCCTGCCACACTGAACGTACATTTGCAGATAGCGTTTAAGTACGGATCAAGTGGCCAAGCACGTGGGGATGTTTAAAAGCAATTGGGACATACTTGACAACGCCACTCATTTCTCCAACTCCCGATGACGTCAAACATCACAAGCTAGTGATGCATTGTGGGATTTATACTTGGGCTAATACCGCTCAGGTGCGGTCTTACCGTAAGTGTGCATAAAGTGTTAATCAAGCATACTGCACTTTTGGTTGATGGAGGAATGGGACACACTTGCGCACTGACACTAAGCACGTGGATGCGCACGTCAAGTGCCCAAGTGTCGAAGTGTGATCAAGTGTGCATAATGGGACAGCCCCAAGATCTTCAACCTGAGTCTACAGCTGGGGCGGGTGCCGGCTCTGTGGAAAACATCCTGCATAGTGCCGGTACCAAAGAGAAAATGTCCAGCTGCTCTAAATGACTACAGACCGGTGGCCCTGACTTCACACATCATGAAAACCCTGGAGCAGCTGATTCTACGCCTACTGAGGCTTGAGGTCAGAGACAATCTAGATTCCCTGCAGTTTGCATACAAAGACCACATTGGAGTGAATGATGCAGTCCTCTACATGCTCCACAGTGCCCTCTCTCATTTGGAGGAATCTGGCACTTATGTAAGAATCATGTTTTTTGATTTTTCAAGTGCATTTGATACCATCCAACCCAACATACTCAAAAACAAGCTGATAGAGATGGGTGTGGGTCCTTCCTTTGTCTCCTGGATCACAGATTACCTGACAGAAAGGCCACAGTTAGTCAAGTTGGGGAACTGTTTTTCTGGGACATTAATGAGTAGCACGGGGGCTCCACAGGGGACTGTCCTGGCTCCATTCCTGTTCACATTGTATACAGCAGACTTTAAATACAACTCTGGGTCCTGCCACATCCAGAAATACTCAGATGACACTGCTGTTGTAGCATGTATTAGGAATGGACAGGAATCTGAATATAGGGATTTGACAAAAGTCTTCAGTGACAAGTCACAAAAACTGCCTCATACTGAACACCTCAAAGACAAAGGAAATGATCATAGATTTACGTAGGTCCAAGCCCTCTCTTCAGCCTGTGAACACTGGTGGATTGGACATCGAGGTGGTGACAACCTATAAATATCTAGGTGTACACCTGGATGACAAGTTGGACTGGGCTGTTAACACAGATGCACTCTACAAAAAGGGGCAGAGCCGCCTCTTTTTCCTAAGAAAGCTCAGATCTTTTAACATCTGTAATAAGATGCTGCAGATGTTTTATCAGTCTGTGGTGGCAGGTGTGTTATTTTATGCTGCAGTCTGCTGGGGAGGAAGTCTTGGAATAAAACAGGCAAAGAAGCTGGATAAGCTTGTTAAGAAGGCTGGCTCTGTCATCGGAGTAAAGATGGACTCTCTGGGGGAAGTGGTGGAGAGACACAATGAGGATGGTAGAGGCCATCCTGAACAACACGGATCATCCACTCCATAACACCTTGATGGATCAAAGAGGCAGCAGTGGTGGACGACTCCTCTCTATCCGTTGCAGGACAGAGAGATACAGAAGATCTTTCCTACCAACAGCCATCAGACTACACTTATTACGCAAAGGGTAGATGAGCTACAGACTACATAAATTACCTTTCGGGGATAAATAAAGTGATTATTCTATTCTATTAAAGTTTTATTAAAAGTAATGTTAAAATCTTGTCTCGATCTCGTGAACCCAATCAAACCCAGTCACCCAAATAATGTCTCATCTCGTGAGCTGGGTGTCTCTGCCCAACCCTATTATTTCACTGTATTTATTGCTACCACCATATGAGCACGGCAAGAGTAATGATTTTAGCCAATTCAGCTTTTTATTTCAATTGATATTAAAGCTACATGTAGTTGAATAGCTTCTACAAAATGCATTTCACTACAAAATAATGCTATGCATTTAACTGTTAAACTGCTCAAGCCTTTTGAACAAGGGACAAGTGGTTGGTATTGGAGCCAATTATTCCTAATGTTTATATCATCAGAATAGTTAATGATTTTAGTCCAAATTCAAACACGAAGTGCATTTTAAAAACTACTAACCTTTGGAGGAAGGCTTCTTAGCTCTGACTCTTGATGGTATCTCATCATCTGATGAAGGAGGTGTGCGTCCCTCTTGTGGTACTAGTGGCGTTTCATTCCTCTCAGGAGGGGGAAGTGTCTCTTCTGTTGGTGGTCATATGGAAAGTAACCTTTTCAGAGTCTCATAGCATCTTGACAGTAAACAATTGTAAAATGTGTATTTAACCTATATAACCCAACCCTATGTAATAGAGAAACATAAAAGTCTTCAGCTGTTTAGTAAATGTAATTGTTGCAATTTGGTCTTGATTTTTTTTCCCCTAAAACTGACAGAGGTATCATCATCACAATGCACTTAATATTTCATATCTTTGAATGACATTTCATCATGAATGTTATCGTTTAAATGTTTAAGCCAACAGAAGTACAGGATTGGCAAAATCATATCAGTGTGTGTATAAGTACCTCATGAACATTTTGAGCACACTGTGACAATGTATCAATTATACTGATCATGTGATCATTTTGGTCACAATAATGGTGACATGACATTTCAATATCATTAGATCTCTACTTGACAAGAAAAAAACAGGAATTACAGTATGTTTGATTTCAGAACACATTGCAGTGCAGTTATGTGGGTTTCTTTTACATCATGTCCACATGCCATTTTATTGATAGCCCATTTGAAGAAAACACACTGCACTAACAACAACCCCCCACCCATTACTGTATGTGGAAAAAAGCAAACAAAAACAGATATTTACCAGCTAAATTCACAGTGTTGAAACTCATTTATGTACTTTTACACACTGGGACTTCAACAAAAGCCACATAGCGAGTTTATTAAAATAGAAGAAAAGTATGTAACCTTCTGACAACACAGTACATACCATCATCAGTAGGTGGAGGGCTTCCCTCGTGCATGTTCTCGTCATCTTCGTCACTGTCGAGAAGTTTTTCTGTAGAAGTCATATAAAGTGCAGTTTACCCTTTTAATCAAACAAAAAGGAACCGATGGCAAATACAGAAAAAACAACATACCATCTGGGTCTATCTCTACTTCATCCAAAGTTTTCCCATGAAACTCAGCCACTCTTCCCTGCTCGAGAGCCATCAGGAGTTTGCTGACCTTAGCAAGCTGCAAGGTCTTCTCAGGCAGCCGGTAAAACTCTCTGTGGACTCTAATGTCATGGCCGAGAAAATTGGCCAACTGGTCCATCTCTGTGTTTGTCATGTTTAACACTGTTGACAAGGTTGCTGCATGCTTTCGCAGTTTGGTCGATGTCAGGGCCCTGGGACAATCAGCACCACATTGCTTTGCAAAGGCACGGAAGCAGTCTGACCCTCGGAAGTGCGTCATGGCCCCTGGTCGTGCAAACATGTGGTCGTTGTCTTTCAGAACCCCGCAAGCTTCTCTCTGTGACACAAGGAGTTCTATGGCATTCAGCATTTTAGGAGTGAGAAGAATTGGGACTGGGCGACCACGCTTTCCTCTGACAACAATCCTAGTGAAGTGTCTGCAGAGTTTTTTCTCCACTTCGGAGAGGGCCCAGTCCAGATCATCGTGTGGATCAGAAGTGTCTCTTGAAAGAAATGCAGAGAGGGGCATGCTTGCCACCTCTCCCTCCCTGCGGCGGTTAAAGAGGATGAGCTGGACGAGACACACCTTTGTCAGCTCCTTCCAGACTTTTGTAGAGGGACTTTCAGAGAGGAATTTGGACCATTTATCTTGCTCTTGTGTGAGATATGCGTGCATTTTTTGGACATCTTTGGTGAAGGGCATGACACTGGGCATATTCCACTTTGCTTCCCTAATGTTCCTCAATGCTGTAGCTGAGATCAACTCATGCCACTTTTCCTGATGGACCAGTTCAAAGTTGCTGGCATTCTTAACAAGCTTTTCATCATTTGAGATTAAACCCTTAGCTTTTAAGAGTTTGCTTATTTTAACTAAGGAGTTCCCAAGTTTGTTTGCTAGAGATGGAATCAAGAACCTGTTTGATTCACTCTCATACCCACATGTAAGCTTGACAGCTTTAATAGTCTCCATGTACTTTTTGGGATTAATGAGATCTTCCATATTTTTCAAGGAAGTCACTCTCCTGGCACTGTGAATCAACCTTCCCAATTCTCGCATCTTCTCTCGCACTTGCATTTTATTCTTTGCCGACATCCCTTTTTTATTTAACAAGTGTTGCCCGAAATCAATAATGACTTGGTCATTTTTTATTATGTGTGCGATCGGGTCAGGATTCATAGAAGTAATTACTCCCCACAACTGTTCACTTGTGTTTGTCGGCACAGGCCCTGTGTATGTACACATGGACTGAACACGGTTCTTTCCTGGCTTGGGGGCGACTGATCCAGGTTTGAGTCGACAATTACGCATGTGTCGCCACAGGACTTTGCGTGTGTAAAGTCCTTGACAGTGTGCACAGTGCATAAAGTCATTTCCCTGTGCCTCTTTAGGAGGACGTTTAAATGGCACTAGTTCTCCCTTTCCTGACTGCATGACAGAAGCATTGTGAGCATAGTTTCCTTTGTTCCGAATATAATCCAACTGTCTTTTTCTTTCCTTCGAGCCCTTTGTAAAGCTTAGAGCCCGAGCAACATCAGATTTACCATCATGTGCACTTTCTAAATGCCTTGCCATTTTAGCATAAGGCTTAGAACAATACAAGCAATAATGTCTCTTATCATACACTCTTTTCCCATCCTTTCTTTTGCATGGACCAACAACTACGGTGCCTATGCTTTGACTTGAAGAAGGTTCTTCATCTGCTCCATTGGAACAGGGTTCTTCATCTGCTTCACTGGAACAGGGTTCTTCATCTGCTTCACTGGAACAGGATTCCTCTTCTGCTCTGACTTTAGATGTATGACTCTGCTTGTCAAATTCCATGTTGTCTGGTGTTGTAGAGTCACAGATAGGGGACCACATGACAGGTTTATCATCAAAATATTGATGTTTTCTTGTTGAGGTTGGTTTGAGGTTGAGGCTAGCTTCACTGTCAGTATCACTTTTGGAGGTGGTATCGGGGATGAAATCTTCTCCACTCTCTGGGGTAGTATAATAAAGTTCATCTGAATCTTCAAAAACTGTGTCCTTCATCTGAAATATATTCAAATACTGTTACAATTGGGTAATTACAATGAAATTGAAAATAAAAATCTAAAATCCATTTTTTTTTCATGAAGAAAAAAAGTGCTGGATAGATCAAAGTGAAAAAACTTGTCAACAATTAAAGTGCTCATTAGCAAATGTCATTGCAAAAAATATATCTTAATGACTCAGCTTGTGCCAGGGAGGCAGAGCAAACACATTTCAACTGTGAGCCAGCCTTCCTCTTGTATAGTCTGTGGATTGCTAACAGGTGTGTCAATTAAGGTGTGAGTTGTCTAAAACATATATGGGTTAACATGTATTTATGTCATGTGATCATCTGAGCTATGACTACAAGATGAAACCTCACACCTTAAATGACACACCAATTGGCAATCCACACACTATCACAAAAAAGACTGACAGTCAAAGTGTTTTTGTTTAGATTTAGAGTGCATTAGTGGCTTCTTTTGTATGCTTTTTCATCATGGATTTCCTTTAATGGTAAGCTGACAATCAATGATTTTTTTTTTCCTTTTGAAAAAGTATGGGAATTAGGTCCTTTTGCTCGTAACAATTGCTTAAATTGAAATTTTGATAGTGTTTTTAGGAAAAAAAATATTTAGTGTATTCATTTGGTGACATAGTCCATTCAATAATATATGATTGAGGGTCCAAATACATTAGCAGTAAGTAAAAAAACAACTCCTTTTTAATCTTTTTTGTTTTTCCCCACATGATGGATAAACTTACAATGACACTTCTAGTCCGTCTCAGTCTTGGTACGAAAACGTCAAATGTGTCCTGGGGCACTGTCATAGCCTGCAAATAAAAAGTGAAAATATATATGTGAATATTTACCATTAAAGAATGTTTAAAATGTAATGTAAATGGAGTTAGAAATCCCCTCCCCAGCCCTCTGGCTGCTTTCACACGTCTTGAATCAAACAGGCTTTGTGGGGACATTTCTATACACAATATTTCAATTCCTTATGGGGGACCAACATTTTACACACACTTTTTACTCAGACACTTAGTGAAAGTGTGGTGTGGGGACATCGTGAGTGTCCAGAATAGAGTGATAACTAAACAAGAGAATAATCCCTGTGATAAATTAAATCTGCCTGAAATACTCTGCTAACACTAACATTTTGAATGCATTATGTGAAATTGCCTGCCATGTTTATACACAATACATTATCATGAAAATTAATGTCCATCATCATAAATGCTCAGATATAAAGAGAAAAATAACATAAAAAAGTGATGGATATGTAAATACCTGTTGAGTGTTGCTTGGACCAGCAGCATCATCCATCGGATTCACAGACAGGGATGGACTAGAGTCATGTGAAGCCACATCATCAGCTGCAGTGCTGGTCATCTTAGTAAAACAACATGTCAGGATATGATATAAGAAACCAATAGTCAAACTCAAGTAAACTTTATAGAATACAAAAAGAGTGAACAATTATGCAGACAGAATCTCCTAGAGGAGATGCATGTCAGCATGCACAAAACGTCAAGAGACAACAACCTCATAGTAAACATTCCTCTCTATCTTGCCAACCTCTGTTTTCACACATCGTAAAATCAAACAGGCTTTATGGGGACATTTCTTTACACAATGTTTCAGTTCCTTATGGGGACCAGACTACCAGTAGTCTGATTTTCCAAACACAGTTATTACCCAGACAAGAAAGGGTGAAGGTGTGATGTGGGGACATCGTGAGAGTCCAGATTAAGAGTAATGATTAAATAAGAGTATAATCTCATTGATACATGAAATTTGCCTGAAATACATAGCCAACATTAACATTCTTCATGGTTTATGTTAAAGTGTTTTTTCACACTACACTATCATCAAAACTGTGGTCCTTCCTCATTAAAGCTACTTAAAAAAGTGAGAGAACTTCAAAAACGTGATAAAGAGCCTCGTCAATGCTTTTAATTGTACTGTACGTTGCTTTGGATAAAAGCGTCTGCTAAATGAACTGTAGAATTGTAAAGAGAAGTGAGTAAAATGTACATATACCTCTTGGAGAGTGTAGTTTGTACGCCTAGCATCATCCATCTGACTCAGAGATGGGGAAGAGGGATGAGAGTCACCTAAAGCCACATGTTTGGCTGTAATGCTGGTCATCTATAAACACATTGAACAATGATACAGTTTCAGAATATGATCGATCAAGACACCAATGGTGAATCTGATGTAAGCTCTGTACAACACAATAGGGAAAAACAAGTGAACAATTGTCCGCACAGAATCTCTCTCGAATGAAATGCATGACACTGATTTCTGAGAGAAAACATCAAATATCATGGTACACATTCCTTCCTACCCAGCCAAGCTCTGGCTGCTTTCACACGTCTTGAATCAAACAGGCTTTGTGGGGACATTTCTATACACAATATTTCAGTTCCTTATGGGGACCATGTTAAAACATTTTACACACACTTTTTACTCAGACACTTAGTGAAAGTGTGGTGTGGGGACATCGTGAGTGTCCAGAATAGAGTGATAACTAAACAAGAGAATAATCCCTGTGATAAATTAAATCTGCCTGAAATACTCTGCTAACACTAACATTTTGAATGCATTATGTGAAATTGCCTGCCATGTTTATGCACAATACATTATCATGAAAATTAATGTCCATCATCATAAATGCTCAGATATAAAGAGAAAAATAACATTAAAAAGTGATGGATATGTAAATACCTGTTGAGTGTTGCTTGGACCAGCAGCATCATCCATCGGATTCACAGACAGGGATGGACTAGAGTCATGTGAAGCCACATCATCAGCTGCAGTGCTGGTCATCTTAGTAAAACAACATGTCAGGATATGATATAAGAAACCAATAGTCAAACTCAAGTAAACTTTATAGAATACAAAAAGAGTGAACAATTATGCAGACAGAATCTCCTAGAGGAGATGCATGTCAGCATGCACAAAACGTCAAGAGACAACAACCTCATAGTAAACATTCCTCTCTATCTTGCCAACCTCTGTTTTCACACATCGTAAAATCAAACAGGCTTTATGGGGACATTTCTTTACACAATGTTTCAGTTCCTTATGGGGACCAGACTACCAGTAGTCTGATTTTCCAAACACAGTTATTACCCAGACAAGAAAGGGTGAAGGTGTGATGTGGGGACATCGTGAGAGTCCAGATTAAGAGTAATGATTAAATAAGAGTATAATCTCATTGATACATGAAATTTGCCTGAAATACATAGCCAACATTAACATTCTTCATGGTTTATGTTAAAGTGTTTTTTCACACTACACTATCATCAAAACTGTGGTCCTTCCTCATTAAAGCTACTTAAAAAAGTGAGAGAACTTCAAAAACGTGATAAAGAGCCTCTTCAATGCTTTTAATTGTACTGTACGTTGCTTTGGATAAAAGCGTCTGCTAAATGAACTGTAGAATTGTAAAGAGAAGTGAGTAAAATGTACATATACCTCTTGGAGAGTGTAGTTTGTACGCCTAGCATCATCCATCTGACTCAGAGATGGGGAAGAGGGATGAGAGTCACCTAAAGCCACATGTTTGGCTGTAATGCTGGTCATCTATAAACACATTGAACAATGATACAGTTTCAGAATATGATCGATCAAGACACCAATGGTGAATCTGATGTAAGCTCTGTACAACACAATAGGGAAAAACAAGTGAACAATTGTCCGCACAGAATCTCTCTCGAATGAAATGCATGACACTGATTTCTGAGAGAAAACATCAAATATCATGGTACACATTCCTTCCTACCCAGCCAAGCTCTGGCTGCTTTCACACGTCTTGAATCAAACAGGCTTTGTGGGGACATTTCTATACACAATATTTCAGTTCCTTATGGGGACCATGTTAAAACATTTTACACACACTTTTTACTCAGACACTTAGTGAAAGTGTGGTGTGGGGACATCGTGAGTGTCCAGAATAGAGTGATAACTAAACAAGAGAATAATCCCTGTGATAAATTAAATCTGCCTGAAATACTCTGCTAACACTAACATTTTGAATGCATTATGTGAAATTGCCTGCCATGTTTATACACAATACATTATCATGAAAATTAATGTCCATCATCATAAATGCTCAGATATAAAGAGAAAAATAACATTAAAAAGTGATGGATATGTAAATACCTGTTGAGTGTTGCTTGGACCAGCAGCATCATCCATCGGATTCACAGACAGGGATGGACTAGAGTCATGTGAAGCCACATCATCAGCTGCAGTGCTGGTCATCTTAGTAAAACAACATGTCAGGATATGATATAAGAAACCAATAGTCAAACTCAAGTAAACTTTATAGAATACAAAAAGAGTGAACAATTATGCAGACAGAATCTCCTAGAGGAGATGCATGTCAGCATGCACAAAACGTCAAGAGACAACAACCTCATAGTAAACATTCCTCTCTATCTTGCCAACCTCTGTTTTCACACATCGTAAAATCAAACAGGCTTTATGGGGACATTTCTTTACACAATGTTTCAGTTCCTTATGGGGACCAGACTACCAGTAGTCTGATTTTCCAAACACAGTTATTACCCAGACAAGAAAGGGTGAAGGTGTGATGTGGGGACATCGTGAGAGTCCAGATTAAGAGTAATGATTAAATAAGAGTATAATCTCATTGATACATGAAATTTGCCTGAAATACATAGCCAACATTAACATTCTTCATGGTTTATGTTAAAGTGTTTTTTCACACTACACTATCATCAAAACTGTGGTCCTTCCTCATTAAAGCTACTTAAAAAAGTGAGAGAACTTCAAAAACGTGATAAAGAGCCTCGTCAATGCTTTTAATTGTACTGTACGTTGCTTTGGATAAAAGCGTCTGCTAAATGAACTGTAGAATTGTAAAGAGAAGTGAGTAAAATGTACATATACCTCTTGGAGAGTGTAGTTTGTACGCCTAGCATCATCCATCTGACTCAGAGATGGGGAAGAGGGATGAGAGTCACCTAAAGCCACATGTTTGGCTGTAATGCTGGTCATCTATAAACACATTGAACAATGATACAGTTTCAGAATATGATCGATCAAGACACCAATGGTGAATCTGATGTAAGCTCTGTACAACACAATAGGGAAAAACAAGTGAACAATTGTCCGCACAGAATCTCTCTCGAATGAAATGCATGACACTGATTTCTGAGAGAAAACATCAAATATCATGGTACACATTCCTTCCTACCCAGCCAAGCTCTGGCTGCTTTCACACGTCTTGAATCAAACAGGCTTTGTGGGGACATTTCTATACACAATATTTCAGTTCCTTATGGGGACCATGTTAAAACATTTTACACACACTTTTTACTCAGACACTTAGTGAAAGTGTGGTGTGGGGACATCGTGAGTGTCCAGAATAGAGTGATAACTAAACAAGAGAATAATCCCTGTGATAAATTAAATCTGCCTGAAATACTCTGCTAACACTAACATTTTGAATGCATTATGTGAAATTGCCTGCCATGTTTATGCACAATACATTATCATGAAAATTAATGTCCATCATCATAAATGCTCAGATATAAAGAGAAAAATAACATTAAAAAGTGATGGATATGTAAATACCTGTTGAGTGTTGCTTGGACCAGCAGCATCATCCATCGGATTCACAGACAGGGATGGACTAGAGTCATGTGAAGCCACATCATCAGCTGCAGTGCTGGTCATCTTAGTAAAACAACATGTCAGGATATGATATAAGAAACCAATAGTCAAACTCAAGTAAACTTTATAGAATACAAAAAGAGTGAACAATTATGCAGACAGAATCTCCTAGAGGAGATGCATGTCAGCATGCACAAAACGTCAAGAGACAACAACCTCATAGTAAACATTCCTCTCTATCTTGCCAACCTCTGTTTTCACACATCGTAAAATCAAACAGGCTTTATGGGGACATTTCTTTACACAATGTTTCAGTTCCTTATGGGGACCAGACTACCAGTAGTCTGATTTTCCAAACACAGTTATTACCCAGACAAGAAAGGGTGAAGGTGTGATGTGGGGACATCGTGAGAGTCCAGATTAAGAGTAATGATTAAATAAGAGTATAATCTCATTGATACATGAAATTTGCCTGAAATACATAGCCAACATTAACATTCTTCATGGTTTATGTTAAAGTGTTTTTTCACACTACACTATCATCAAAACTGTGGTCCTTCCTCATTAAAGCTACTTAAAAAAGTGAGAGAACTTCAAAAACGTGATAAAGAGCCTCGTCAATGCTTTTAATTGTACTGTACGTTGCTTTGGATAAAAGCGTCTGCTAAATGAACTGTAGAATTGTAAAGAGAAGTGAGTAAAATGTACATATACCTCTTGGAGAGTGTAGTTTGTACGCCTAGCATCATCCATCTGACTCAGAGATGGGGAAGAGGGATGAGAGTCACCTAAAGCCACATGTTTGGCTGTAATGCTGGTCATCTATAAACACATTGAACAATGATACAGTTTCAGAATATGATCGATCAAGACACCAATGGTGAATCTGATGTAAGCTCTGTACAACACAATAGGGAAAAACAAGTGAACAATTGTCCGCACAGAATCTCTCTCGAATGAAATGCATGACACTGATTTCTGAGAGAAAACATCAAATATCATGGTACACATTCCTTCCTACCCAGCCAAGCTCTGGCTGCTTTCACACGTCTTGAATCAAACAGGCTTTGTGGGGACATTTCTATACACAATATTTCAGTTCCTTATGGGGACCATGTTAAAACATTTTACACACACTTTTTACTCAGACACTTAGTGAAAGTGTGGTGTGGGGACATCGTGAGTGTCCAGAATAGAGTGATAACTAAACAAGAGAATAATCCCTGTGATAAATTAAATCTGCCTGAAATACTCTGCTAACACTAACATTTTGAATGCATTATGTGAAATTGCCTGCCATGTTTATGCACAATACATTATCATGAAAATTAATGTCCATCATCATAAATGCTCAGATATAAAGAGAAAAATAACATTAAAAAGTGATGGATATGTAAATACCTGTTGAGTGTTGCTTGGACCAGCAGCATCATCCATCGGATTCACAGACAGGGATGGACTAGAGTCATGTGAAGCCACATCATCAGCTGCAGTGCTGGTCATCTTAGTAAAACAACATGTCAGGATATGATATAAGAAACCAATAGTCAAACTCAAGTAAACTTTATAGAATACAAAAAGAGTGAACAATTATGCAGACAGAATCTCCTAGAGGAGATGCATGTCAGCATGCACAAAACGTCAAGAGACAACAACCTCATAGTAAACATTCCTCTCTATCTTGCCAACCTCTGTTTTCACACATCGTAAAATCAAACAGGCTTTATGGGGACGTTTCAGTTCCTCATGGGGACCAGACTACCAGTAGTCTGATTTTCCAAACACAGTTATTACCCAGACAAGAAAGGGTGAAGGTGTGATGTGGGGACATCGTGAGAGTCCAGATTAATCCACATCCAGAGTAATGATTAAATAAGAGTATAATCTCATTGATACATGAAAATTGCCTGAAATACATAGCCAACATTAACATTCTTCATGGGTTATGTTAAAGTGTTTTTTCACACTACAGTATCATCAAAACTGTGGCTCATTAAAGCTACTTAAAGAAGTGAGAGAAATTAATGCTGGTCATCTATAAACACATTGAACATGAATATTTTAGAATGAGAGATAACGATAAACCATTGGTTAATCTGCACTAACCTTCACAGCATTTTAGAAAATGAATTAACACTTGCTCAAGGTTCAAGTTTTAGACAAAAATCAATTGAATGAGATGCATACCAACATACTCAAAACATCAAACGTCATAGCATTTTTTTCAATAATATGCAATAATGAAAAAAATGTAGTGATAAATTAGATTCATAATATTATACCAATAGGATTCTTTCAAAAGTTACTTTGATTCTGTTACACACAGCCATTCTGTATAATGTGTACTGTATAACATACTTGTGTTCTCCATGGGCAGTCCCCGTCTCCATAATCATAGGTAATTTCTTCTCCTTCTTGAATATCATCCAAGGCAAACAAACAGAGGTGTGGCTTTCCATTCACATCAGTCCTTTTCATCTTACAATTTGGCCTCCTGTGTTCATCATTCACTAGCCGCCCCAATGACCCATCATCTCTTGAGGCATCAATGCTTAAAAATAGATGGGAACATGACAAAAAGAAAAACACCAGATCAGAGTTCCATTCACAATATTCTAATATGGTCTAGTGTGGTGTAGAATAGGTGGAGAAATTAAGTCTTACCACCATGTTTTCCCTCTCCACTTGAATGCAAACATAAACGCAGCACATGATGGGTGGTAAACTCCTCTTCTGCTCTGATATTCTGCATCATTTATCATGTCCCCCCTATACTCAGCAACAAATTGTCCTCTGCTGATTGTACCCTTTGCAAATACACCACGTCCTGTAGAAGAAAGCAACAATAGTTTCAACAAAACAGGTAAAGCCATCCATTCTGCCATTAGGTCCATGGTAATGTGTAAAACACAACTTGCAGAATAAAGATGACAATTATGAAAAATGACCTTGATATATTGTATCTGACTTAGAAGCTTCAATCTGGGGTTGAGCAGATCATTTTTTAATGATTACATTATTTCTGTCACACCCCTCATCTGTTTCCAATTATCATTATTATTACAATAATGTTTTGTATGTTGTGTTTTATATCATTCTAGTTCAAACCTTATCTAATGTATTTTCCCCATTTCAATCATTTCATCACCTTTGCATTGATGTTACACCTTAACTGTTATTTCATATGAGGCTCACCATCTAAAGTGTTCTATACAAACACAGCTGGTTAAAGTTGATTAATGCTGACGTTCCGTCTCTGCAGTCTTCCTTGCACTTTAATTATATTCAACTTTTTCAGCTGGGAAAGGCCAAGAGTCCATGGGTACCACATAGACAGTGAACATTAGTATTAGATCTACTGTAACTATCTTAGCTTAACCAATATAGTTAATACTCTACTCCACAAAAACACACCCGATGCCAACTAACTGAGCAGTAAACACATACACTCTACATTGCTGCAGTGCTGCTTTAGAGAGCCAAGTCTGCTTTACATGCTACACTTCACTGACTAATTTGGCTTGTTGTCTGAAAATTGCTCTCATACTCTCTCTCCCATAGAAAATTTCTCTCCTTTCTGCCCATGTTTGCGGTGCAGAATGCAGTCATGGTAGACAATGGAAGCGATACTGCACCCCTTACTTCCTGTAGTGTATTGCTACAACAAATGAACTCCTGCAGTTTTAATTGCATTGCTTGCTCTTTGATTTTAGGTCTTTAAATAACACGTCAAGCATGACATTATGTGTCAACAAATTGTTGTTGATGTCAATAATGTTGACTAATCATTGCAGCCCTACTAGTATCTAATGTAGCCTCAGGTTTTGCATTTCATGCTCATCTGGTAATAATTGTGCATGTTTTATGCACAGTATATTGTGTATCATGTAAGTATTACCCAGCAAATCACATCAGACAACACCTTACCTTTCACTGCATTGATGTACTTCGCTTCCAATTTGTCTGTTTTGTCGGTCCTTGAAATAACATGACAAATGGCATCCTGAAGGGGGCTGATCCTTCGTGGCATTTCAGACTTAAGAGAGAAAAAAAGAGTTTGCATTATATTCAGTCAGAATTCTTAGTCTTTAACACTATTAGAAATATCACTGTATCCATGCCCTGCATGGATTAGATGTTTCTCTGCTCCATCACACGTGATTCAAATGATCAGCTGGATATCAAACTCTGCAAATGGCCAGTCATGCTGGACAGGAAATAAAAAGCTGGTTGAATTTCAGAATTTGTCATATGTGCACTAAGGACACAGGTTTCCCTGCAGAATAAAATGTGTTATTTTCTGTCACCAAGTAATGCTAAACAATATAAATCTGAAGTATAAAATAGATCAAAATAGATATGGTGCGCACTGTTTTAATATCTCCTTGCTTAATATAATATTCATTTGCATGACGCGGTTGAATCTGTGAGCGTTGGGTCGCTAAGAAGACTGTTAAGCTCGATCTTACATTCCCTTCTTAGTGAAAGATCTTCTTAAGCTAAGTGCGAATATGGGAAACGTGCAGTTATCACTGCATACATGTGCACTGTGCTAATACTAATAAAGACACACAGTTATCACTGCATACATGTGCACTGTGCTAATACTAATAAAGATACACAGTTATCACTGCATACATGTGCACTGTGCTAATACTAATAAAGACACACAGTTATCACTGCCAGAGCAGCAGTGTTTTCTCTTTGCAGCCTGTTACCTGTTTAACAAACACCTGCATGTCTTATTAACTAGAGCTAATAAAAAAATATCTGTGGTTGAGCACTAGTTAAGCACTCCCTCAAACTGAACTACATGCAACTATATTGTGAAAAACATGAGGCTGCAATCAGCCCATGTGAGCAATTTGAGCTAACTAGCTATCCTGCTTAATAACCACAGCTAATTAACACAATTTTATGGTCCTTTACTTTGCATAAACCCCCTCATACAGAGTTACATGCAACTATATTGTGAAAACTCAGCAAAATACAAGGCTACACTAAGCACAATACTTAGCAATTAGAGCTAATTAGCTATCTTGTTAACTAGAGCTGATAAACAAATATCTGTGGTTGAGCATTGGTTTTATTCATTGTTTATTCATACAAATTAGCTTACCTTGTGTTTAACTTTTGCTCCATCTTCCTTTGTTGTCCTCTTTGCCATCTCTTGGTGGCATCTTCTGATTGTTCTTCCGTCAATGTGGATTACTACCTGTTACACTCTTTTGTTATGAAAATCCTTCTTTTTGGGGACCCGGATGTGGGTGGGGCATAACCATATATGAAAGGTATGTGTGTGAGGAGCAGTGAGTGCAATAGCAGCTAAAACCATTTGGGGAGCTACTGAGCACCATTTACACACACACACAATGATCAAAAACATGTGTAATGGGCCAATGCTAAAAACTTCATAGGCACATGTGGAGCAGCTCCTGTATTGCTTTTTAACTGTTTCCCTCATGGGGACCTGATTTTTTGTCCCCATACCGCAGCTGGTCCCCATGACGTGACTGTGTATACAGATTTTTGTCCCCACAAAGATATGAAAACCAGTGCACACACACACACACACACACACACATACACACTCAGTCTTTCTAACACTCTTGTTGCTCTCTGCATTTGTTTTTGCATTATTATTAGTAGGTGAGATAGAGGGGAACCGTAATGTTTGATTGCACTTGTATTCCTACAGTTAAATTAATTTCCTTCACGGTCAGGTTTGAGTGTGTGTGCGTGCGTGCGTGTGTGTGTGTGTGTGTGTGTGTGTGTGTGTGTGTGCGGGTGCTTTGAATATGAGCGTCTTTTGTTGTGCAACTAACTGTGCTTGATCCAAAATGCTTAGCTAATTGGTTTTTCACCCGGCCCTTCTGTTGCTGGAGAGCCATCCCAGAATGCATAGCTGTGATTAGTAGTTGATGAGATTAATTTTTTGCCATGGGGAGGGAGGCTGGATCGTTGGGAGAGGGAAGGGGGCTGAAGAGGAGATGCAACACCTGCTACTCTGGCAAGGTTGTGGAACTATGTTTATTAGTGTAAGTGCAAGGAGGTGTGTGTGCGGGGCTGGCGGCGGCGGCGTTGCGTATCACGTCCTCGTGTAGTACTTTTTCATAGCCTTGGCAGGCAGTGAAATCGATGCTAAAATTAACACAGCATGATTCACTCTGGATGGATTAAACATTTGACTGGATTTGTGTTACATTCACAAGATTTGCCAAAGTGCCGCCTCATTTTGCTTCACTGGACTACAGCGCACGTGTGGCCGTAGTTCATAATGTGTCATAGACGGGAGTGACATTTCCACATTGTACCGTGTTAATGAGGGCGATAACGATGAAAGAGACGGTGATGATCTTGAGGGAGGGGAAGATGGGAAGGATAATAATGATGATGAAGGTGATCATCGCGGCTATTTACCTGTTCCAGGCACCTTCGCTCTCCCTCGCGGTCGCAAGTGTTCCTTCCCTCAAGCACGCACGCGCTCACACCAACGCCGTTCATCTGTTGGCTCGCTGCCACCGCACGACATTCGTCAAGGCAATTAGCAGCAGACGCCGGAGAACTGCTGACAATCACACCCACGGCTCCACCTCCTGCCTCTCCACAGGTCTCCGTTCCCCCTGTCAAGACACCACCTCGCCGCCCGACCACTGTTCCCCCTCCGTGTCTGTTCTTAAAAACCTTTTGTCTTCCTGTCAGCACATTTTCGTACACCTCCACAAGGTGTCCCTTCGCCACCTCTGCGCACAAACACACATGGCAAAAAAAGAGGTGACTGGCCCATTGGTAAGGTAACAGATGCCACAGTCCTCCAGGTCTCTAATCAGGCGAAGCCCTGAGAACTAACTGATTGTAATAGAAGCCTATTTACTACTGGAACAGGTAGCAGTGTGGTTTCTGGCTGTCTGGGAAAAAATCACGTTCTCATATGGGTGAAGGGGAGATTTATCTGGACCCTCTCAAGCCTAATATGCATCAAAAGAGAACAGGAAAGACTGCCTGGAAGCTTTAGTAGCTGGAACATCATTCACACTGTTTGCTTGAAACGTACTTGATAAATGTGCTAAGTTAAAAGAGTGAGCAATTCCTGTCACATCGAGTTTCCTCATATATCCCGGCTCTCGCACTGCTCCGAAAGATGCATTAGTTCTCCCTTTATCACTTTAATCCAATAGGCCCATTCTACACGGGGGATTGGATTTAGAAGCTGCTGATTTGCCTGCAGCATGCTAAATCGTGCATTGCTTTAACTACAGTGTTTGCTGGCGCCAAAGTCGCGGGGAGACAGGCGCACAAAAAGATAACCGCGGATTCTGCTGCGTAGCGTTTTTTTTTTTTTAGGCAGGCATTTTAAGCCGTCTTCTGAACTACCACCAGCCTGCCGCCGACACGTACATAAAACACGTTTGGGCTGAATGTGTGATTGGCAGCGGATGGCTTCCTTTTCAACACCTGAGAAACAACATTCCAAGGTGCATTTTCTAGTCCGCTCGTTTCTGACAGGTGCATCAGAGAGAAGGAGAGGTCGCTCTCGCTCCCGCTCTCGCTCGCCATCAGTTTTACGCTTCTCTCTGTCTCTCTCCCGGTTTATCAAACCCAACCTGTCAGTCAGTCTCGCGAAAGCTCGCCGGATTTCATTCAGCGCCGCTCGACAGAGAGAGGGATCTATATGTTTTCTTTATCCATCAGTACACACAAGTCTCTATCTCTGCCTTTACCTCCCCAACACACGCTCACGTGCACACCTCCAAATAAAACAACACCCACGCTCCTTAAGCTCCACCTAAGCCATTCATAATATCTGTCCGTCTGTCTTCCTCCAGATGACTTCAAGTCTGAGCTCAGGGAGCAGCTTCCTCTGATTGCGGGGTCAGCGGCAGCGGGAGTGGTCTTCATTGTTTCCCTCGTTGCTATCTCCATCGTGTGCAGCAGGTAACCACGTCTTCCTTTTTCCTGTCCTGCATGACAAATACACGTAAAGCAACATTATGTGACTTTTTTTTTACCTTAAAATAACAGCGTCAAATTCATGTTGATGGTACAGTATGTAACTTCAGTGAGAGGGTAGGATCACAGCGTTACATACACTTGAACATACAAGTTTTGAACACATGACATTTTTATGGTGTAATGAGTTTTGTTTGTAGTCAGCACCTACATTACATCTGACAAACTATTGGGATATCGCACAAATGCCAATTTCCACATAATGTTACTTAAATGTGGCTTCTTTTTAGGCTCCCAACCGTTTCTAAACAAATTTAGCCAGCTTTTGTAATGTAATGGCAGTTTATATCGTTGCTTCCTAAGAACTGTAACCAATATAAAGAGTGGAGAAAATAGCACGAACACCAATTCTATCCAGCAGAGTAGCCCAGCATGCTCACCCATTTGCTAATAACCTTCGAGAGACGGATAGCAACACTGCAAGAAGATTGATTTTTGTCACAGTGTGATTGATCGCATAGTCCTTTAATCAGAATCTCACAACATATGGCTACTTTGCATGTAATACATTATGTCAAAGTACAACAACAGTGATATAACCGGAGAATGTACGTCAAAATTCCCAAGATTCTGAACCTCATCTGTTCCGGTATGGTTTTGAGACGAGCTGTCTGAGATGACAGAGCCACATCCCCAGGTTACACTTCCGCTACGTGCCCTCCTCGCATGTACTCTCATGGAGCATTTAGTAGCAATCAACGTGATGGAAAGGAAAGCCGAGATATTTGAAATACAATATTCAGTTCCGACTCCTACTTTGCCCTGTTAACTTACTTAAGTCAAGCCAATTTAATTTTTGCAGCAGTTTGTCACATTGTCACATTCCTATCTCGCTCGGCTTCAGATATATGAAAGTCGAATTTTCTGCAGTGCTGTGTGCAACTTTGAGCAAGTAAAGTGTTCATCAAACGGGCCGGGCTCTTTTGATGCCGAGGCAGAGGAGACAGATGAAAAGCAGAGAGATCCTATCAAGGTCTAATTAAAAATCAGCTCATTTTCATAAACTTCATTTGCCATTGCTAACCCTCTGCAACTGATTCAATTTCAGCCACGTCATTTTCAGGCTATACAGAGAAACATGAACAGTAATAAGGCCTCGTTTACACTTCCTTTCATCCTGCCATCCCTCTCTCTCTTCTCTCTCCTCTCTCTTCTCTCAATATTCATTGCTCCCTCAGGAAAAGGGCATACACCAAGGAGGCGGTGTACAGTGACAAGTTGCAACACTACAGCACAGGAAGAGGTGAGTCCAGCCTGACACTCACAGCTCCTATAAACTAGCAGTTAGTTTTTAGTTTCTTGTTTCTTTCTACTCTTTTTTTGTCTGTTAATTTCCCGGAAATGTCAAAAACTGCTTAGCAGATGGTCGACCAATCTGCTCATGGTTCAAGCTGAACGTATCAGAACAGTCCATAAATGTCTTGCTAAGCAGAACAACAACAACTCCTATCATTGTCTAAAACAGGGGTGCCATAAACCTTTTCCCTTGGAGGGCCAAGTCTGAAACTTAATGGAGGGTAACGGGTCATAAGCAAACACTGATTGTATTGTTTTGTTAAGATGCAAATTGGTACTAGGATCCCAATTTCCCTTAATTGACTGACTTTCTGTGGGACTCTGTCTGCCCTTTGCAGATTATGAAAAATAATTAAAAAATAGGGATCCTGCATATTTTAAAGATAATGTTGACCAAACAAAAAATAAAATAACATAAATAGCAATTTAGATATAAATTTTATTTTCAGCAGAAACATCTGGCAGGGCCAAATCTCAACTTACATCAGGCAAACTTTGGCCCACAGGCCCCACGCTTGACACCAAGGGCGTTCAACTATTGGCTCACAATCCTCGGTAGAAGCTGGAACCAAGCATCAGAATTCTTACACAGACATAAACAAAACAATCATTGTGGACCCGACGAACACTGTAAAATGATTGCTTCACGATCATGATAATGTTTGTAAGGAAAGGAGATGCTTTTATTCTGCACCTTTCTTCAAGCTCTGTAGATGTATTCTTTTTAAAAAATGATTTGTCCACATGAAAACTGTTATAAATACCTTTAAATAAGAAATTTAGAGAAATGCGCTGCACAGGTAGAGATATGTCTTTCAAGGAGTGTTCTCATATATTTTATTGATATTTGCTACACATCCATTTTCTCCTTTGTCCAGCCCTCTGTCGCTGTCATATCATGTACGATATAGGACATATACATAAAGCATGTACTCTTAAATAATGCATTATGGAAAGAGGTAAGGTAAAAGAGAAATAACCCGAGGTAGCAGGCGTTTGTGGATGTAAATGTCATATTCCTTTCTTTACACATTGACACTGACTGACAGTCATCTCTCAGGGTTTTTACGACATACGTGATTGAGTCCTGTTATGAGCGCCCCCTCGGCGCTGACTGATGAGGGGAATGAGCCTGGAGGGACACACATATCCCCTTCCCCACACACATGCGCACAAAAGGGTGTGTGTGCGGTTCGTACCTCAAATGAAAGCCCGACGTACTGCCGACCTAGCAGTCTGAAAAGGGGCTCACCCGAGGGGATAGAGTTTTGTTGAGCCTGACACAGCAAAGCGCTTCAACACGCTTATTTCGTGTCACAGCCACAGCAGTGGCAGCCGGAGGGCTCATTAAAACCGCTGTGGGCAGAGGAGTCAGTTTTGTCACACAGGCTATCTTTGGGAAAACCAAATGCAATTAACAAAAGTGGTGGAAACAAACAAAAGATCAGAGACGCTCGCAGCCCTAATCATCAAATAAGCAATTTGAAGTGGAGAGGAAATAAAACGCTGATAAGGGATCCTATTCATAGGTTCATTCCTTCAACCTTCAAGCCGCCAACACTCATGAAGCAATCCCCCCCACCCCGCAATTCATTGTTTTCTTGTATTCTCTCAAGATTTGACTGACAGTTTTGTAATTACAGTATTCAACGCGACAATTAAATAGCGCCAGTCAGCCAATTGTTTTGGGTGAGTCTCCGAAAATGTGTTGCGGGCATTCACCCAGCTGCCTACTGTTCCAGCTGTTGCCACACACGTCAGGTGATGTCGCCTCATTTCCAGCCCACCTAATGTGACAGGCGCTAAGAGGGATGCTGCTCACGCTGTAAATGCAGTATTGCAGCTCCGTGGTCCGTGGTTATGAAAATCAGACCTCTAACATTACACCAAACGCTGGAGGAGCACACACGTGAACACACATCGGGCCCACGGATTGGTTGTTGCTCTGTGATTTTTTTTGTTTGTTTTAATTGCCCACATCATCAGCATCAGCAGCTTTCATGCCAACATACTACAAACACTGACTGCACTGTGTCATTTTGCATTTATCATTTTTTCTCATTCCCTTTTGCTCTTTCCTACACATCAACAACCTGTCAGCATCAGTTAATTAACAGACATTTCTAAGCGCTGCGTGTTTACTTTATCCCCTAATGCTCCCCTGCATACGACACCCAAACACATCTTAGAATCACTAAAAAATCACGAGTGTTCAAAACCCCGATTGTCGCTTTGCGGCTTCAACTGTTGTTTGTGCTTCAGCATCTGGTGCTCACACTGAATGAGGATGAGATTCAAAAGCCCATTGAACAGATCTAGTTGTTGTGAGATGCCAAATATGTTTATACTTGTCTTGCAACTGTCAATTCAGTGAGTTAGCCACAGCATAAACAGAATTGGTAAGCAGCATCTGTAGATTGTAGAAGGCACCACATGCCTGACAAACCCAAACTCACATCTATACAAATGTGACTGTTGATCTCATACAATTTTTTTTTAAGATGCGCTTTGTGATTTCCATTCTAATAAGCTGCAGCGTGTGAGTCTGACAAATGATTTTCTGACATCAAAAAATGGATAATTAGTCTGTGTTTAGGAAGTAAACTCAACTCATTATATTCACAGAGACGGAATAGATTAGTGGTGCATCGTGGGCCGACATGAAATGGGAATGTATTCACCATAGGCGGACGGTGTCCTGCGATTTGTCGATGCTAATTTCTCAAAGAGGATAATCACATAAAACACGCAATCATACAGGAATTGCTAAATTGCAAATATTGTCAGGGCGAAAGGAATTAGAAGAAATTATGTTCCTAACGTATGAACGGATTCCTTTAACTTAAAAAGATGAGCGTTGGGGAAGCTACTGTTCCACTTTCTGACGTTGCCGTTTGTCTTTATGTGTATGCAAATTCTGTGTGGTAGTACCAGTAACTTGATTGCACCCGTGGCCAGTAATAGATTAATGTAAGCATTACTGCCTTGCGGTTGATTTGTGGATACATTAGGGCCATTCAGTAAATGAGCAGGGGCAGACTAATAGCAGGCTAAATGCTGGACATTGGTGAAAATAACATGGTTAAGTGCAGTGCGGTAAACTGTAATTTATAATGCTGGTCAACTAAATACTCCTAAACATTTTAGCTTATGGGTTTTGTTTAGATGTATAATCCACATGCAACAAATTAATGAGTTTATCCATTTTCCCCATTAATATCATATGCGGCAGTATAATTGAAAATGGTATGCAATGATTGTGCTGTGTTGAGTGCCCCGTGAGTCACTGCAGCAGCCATGCATTCCCTCCCGACAGGCTTGTTGTTTCATATGTCTGGTAAAAATAGACCTGACGTTTTGATACATTTGCTACATACACTTAGATGAAGGATCTATGAAATATTAAAGCTGGAATCTATTTTTTATCTGATGGCCATAAAAAGATGAGTCCAGTTAACCAGGGCTGTACCAGAGGGAGAGGGAGAGATAAACTGTTTGCATTTTAAATTATACATGAAAGTGGGCCCTGGACTGTGAATTAGAAAGTAATGGCCGTACATACTGTATGTGTACGTGTATGCGTACGTGCACATGTGTGCTTCAGATTTCGAGGCGATGTGCTCTCATATATTTGTTGTTGTATGTGCTCCCTGCTGAGATTTGGAGTCCCACACAGCTGCGCTGCCGAGTGAGCAGCTTGGCGACACTTGTAAATAGAACGACTTTATGGAATGCAAAGCTGTAAACCCTCTGATGGATTAACTTGAATACAATCTGTATGGAATCTCTAATGAGCAATTACATTCACACAGCCAGGGTTCAAGGCAATTAGTGCGGTAACTAGAATCAGCTTCTAGTCAAGAGCGAGGTGAGGCACCTTGATCCCTCCAAGACCAGACCTTATCCCGCTCCCGTCTCCTGAGACCCATCCCCATCTTTATGTGGCTTATGCAAATGAGCAGACACAAATTGACTTGATGGAGATGAGTTTATTCCAATCATGGTTGCCAAGGTTTTGACTAAACAGCTCTGAGGAAGAGGGCTGCCCTTGGGTGTCGCTGTAGAAGTGATGATTTGACGTTCGCTTGCTCGCTGCAGTGTCCGTCTTGTGGCGGCGCGTATTGAATTTGTTTACAAGTGTTTGTCGGCATTCCTCCCAGCATGGCCTGCCGACACGGAAAATCTGTCCTCGGTTTTGCAGACATCTACTGTCTTTGAGCTGAGCTCACCTATTGCAGAGCAGCATAAAGAGTTAGTTGATAGCACGGTGGTTTTATCTCTTTATGAGCTCCTATAGGGAAAGGCTGCAGGGAAATTGGTTCTACCACTATCAAAGAGCAGAGACTGCTAGGGTAAGGGATAAAAGTGTAAAAAAAAAATCTGTCTACATTTACTCTTTCTGTATACCATCATCTCTTCCTCTGTCCCTTCATCTTTCTCCCTCTCTGTTTTCCCCCTTCCAAGCACTGAATCATCAAACCACCATTTTGTTGTCTGCTTCACTTGTAACTGCAATCATCCGACTCTACTATTTCATGTGTGCACTATGGGCTAATGTTCATTTACATACAGTAGTGCTCTTTCCCGTCTCTGAGGAGGACCGCAGAGCAAATGGAGTTATCGTCATTTAGCACAGTTAAGGGCTTGTAGTGATTGTAAGTAATGCTGTGTCACACTGTGATTTAGGCCAAGACTTGAAAGGCAATTGCATTCATCAATCGTTACCACTAGACATTAGCCAAAGAAAAAAAAACAGTTTCTTCTTCTGGAAAGCTCATTTAGCACTTTGGTTGTTCTAGAGCTCTCTTTGCGAGCCGACATGTCTAACTGCCCCTCCCCACTGGGCTGCCCGACCCACTTCTCAGGCTCCCCGGGGATGAAGATCTACATAGATCCCTTCACCTACGAAGACCCCAACGAGGCTGTGCGAGAGTTCGCCAAGGAGATTGACGTCTCCACTGTCAAGATCGAGGAGGTCATCGGTGCAGGTATGGAGAACGTGTGACACGCGTATGTAAGGTTATATTTTCAAGTATTTCTTTATGTTATACAGTATGTCCATGTTTATGTCTGTGTGCTTGCGTGCAAACAAGTCTAACCTGAATCTGTTCAAGGTCGTAAAGCTCAGCCCCTTTGGCAGCCGCATTAGATGTGAATATGTCAAGGCACCCACGTCAAGTGCACTAGCAGCATATAGGCCAGCTACCCTGGGACCTAATGGCATTAGAAATAACTCGAGCCTTGCGGCCTATTCCCTGTGCTTCTCTGCTTTTGTATCCTATTAGTGTTGCTCTCTGACATGTTCTACCTTGCGTCATCCCTTTCCAGTTACATGTATTGTCTGCGCCTGTTTCAGATGCATCCTTTTTTGTGTTGTTAATACAGATGAACAGGTAAGTAGGGGCTAATTGCTTTGAAGAAAATTCTGAGCAACTGGAGGCTAAAAGACCTTCAGCTTCGTATGGCCACATGTGTCCAACATGTCTTTTCCTTGGGGCAGGACACACCTTTTTGTGCAGCAGGCAGGGCATGCTGTTACCATATGTGTTGGTTCATACAGAGGCTAAAATACTAGTAATGAGACTGGGCCTGGAATAGCTCCTTCGGCACGGCCCACTCAGCAAGCTAGGTGTGAGGAAGTGACAGAGATAGGATTGGGGGTAAGGATGCAAGGGGACTGTCTAATTAAAGATTTCCATTTTTTGTTGATTTCACTGTGTGGTGTCTCTGCAGGGCACCAAGGTGGTGATAATTAATCAAACAGGTTCCAGATATTTACCAGATAGTGCTTGGCTGTTATTCTTTGATTGGGGAATATGAAGACACTTGGCAGGCTTTTAGGATAGATGACTACTGTGAGTCAAAGAAGCCACACTGTTAGGCATATCGCTAAGGAGCAACACTGGAGCAGTATTGGACAACACTCAGCATGCTTGTTATAGACCAAATCAAGATCTATAATAGCACTTACAGAAATATTTCAGTCTAGGGACATGAGATGCCAATACGCTTGATAAATGAATAGATTTAGATGCCATCACCTCTACTAATCTTTTGTGTGACGGTTGTTTAATCACACAGAAGTAGATTAGTTGTTGTTTCTGACTCCTGAGCAACTCTCTCTGTTTCCGCTCAAGGTGAATTCGGCGAGGTGTACAAGGGCCGTTTGAAGCTGCCTGGCAAGAGGGAGATCTACGTAGCCATCAAGACCCTGAAGGCGGGCTACGTGGAGAAGCAAAGGCGGGACTTCCTGTCTGAGGCGTCAATCATGGGCCAGTTCGACCACCCAAACATCATCCGTCTGGAGGGCGTCGTCACAAAGAGCCGTCCGGTCATGATCGTTACCGAGTTCATGGAGAATGGTGCCCTTGACTCATTCCTCAGGGTGAGTACTTTCGCTGAACACATACATGTTCTATGTCTTACATTTGTTGCGCTGTTAAATGGTCTGATCAAAGGCACATTCAGGAGTTGAATAGAAACGTTGCACTATGGAGCTGAGAGGCTAATTGGAAATGAATCGTTAAACATTCCCAGAAAAGGAGTTGAGGCAAAGAATTCCTCCTAATACAAATTAGAATGAGCCTTCTAAACCTATCTAGTGCCAACAGAGAATATGTTTCATGACAATGAACACGATTCCAATCACTCTTAATTTGAAAATTTCCATTAGCTGGCCGTATCGGCCTTTAATTTCTCTATTAATGCCTGGAGCTTATAATGGACTCTTCACTCTTTCTTTTATAGTCAGGATTGAGTGGACATACAGCTTAATCAATATTCAACTCGCTTTTTTCCTCCTTCAATCTCATGGATTGGTGTTCTATTCCACTTTGATCTAGGGTGGGTTTAAAGGGGCTCTTTGAAGCTGGCTTTGCTAACCGCCACATCCGACTTGTGTTTCCATCGATCTCCCTTACCCTCTTATTTGTTACTGTGTTTCGGGGGTTCAAAGCTTGCTCTTCAGAGCATTCACACAGGGTTAGTGGCACCATGCTTGGATGTTTAAGAGATGGATGCCTGCATGCCCGAATGGAACAAAGCTTTAACACCTAAAATGAGCAAGATTGGCTTCAGGAATCTATTTTGCTGATTTAATACGATTATACTTTTCCTCTGGACATTAAGAGGATTAAAAAGGCAATAAAAGAGCACAGCTCTCTGTCAATATTGCAATGGCGACGTGTAAACAACAAATGATTAAAACAAAGGAAATACTGCTTTGAAAAAAAGGTAGGCCAAACCTAAAATAGATGGGAAAAGCAGGTAGATTAGACTGTTCATGTACATGCCATCCTATTGTCACTGTATGTGAATGTACCCTCTGGCTGTACTAATAACGATATACTACAAGGCTTTTCTAATTATGGAGGAGAGTCCCACTGGGCAGACTTGAATGCTAACTGAATTTCTTAAGACATCAAGGTTCAAGGTTCATTAATTATCTCCAAAACAGGATTGTACATTACAATGCAGGCTGTGGTTCATTTTTGCTGCACATAAAACAAAAATAACATTTTTATGGTGAGTGCTGAGGATGAATTGAGGAGTCTCACAGCTTGAGGAGAGAAGCTGCTCTGTAGTTTGATGGTACGGCTGCAGATACTTCTGTATCGCTTGCCAGATGGCAGAAGGGTGAACAGGCTGTTGCTGTGGCGGGTGTTGTCTTTGAGTATGCTTTGGGATAAAGTTGCAATTGGTTCCTCAAAGAAGACAATTTCAGTTTCTGCAGAAGTAAAAGTAGACATCAAAATAACTACCGAGGTAGGATTATGATAATATCTATTGAAAAGCCCTGCCAACCATACTTGACATTTGCTAGACAGAAGAGACCAGCAGACCTTGTTTGACTGTTGATCACAGAGGGTGAAAACTGTTGATCGGCTAAAACAGTTGATTCTCTTTGATATGCTGTATGTGAAACTATTGCTACCTATTAACATGAGCAAAGGGTTTAAAAATCAGGGGAATTTTTGCTGACTGAGACGACTACTTCAGTAGGAAACCACCGGCCTGATCTCAAAGACCGGTCTCTGGTGTTCTGCTCTCTGTAGGTCATATATTCTGATTCTTAATCTACCGTGTTAGAGTTAGAAGCCTGGACATATTGCAGGAGAATGTCATCTGTTGCGTGGGGACCTGAAAATGCTAAGCCCTTTTTAATGGTAAAATCTATGTAGTTCCATCACATTGCCACCAGAGAGTGAACTCTCCACCATGATGAGAATGACTGTATTCCTTGACCTGTTCATTTACAGTTCAACCTAGCCTCAGCGTATCATCTTGAGTAGATCTTTTAGTGGTTGGCTGATACATGTCTACAATTTCTTTTTGTTTGTTTTTTTACACCATCTGTGGATTTTTATTTAGCTCTCATCATTAAAATGATGCTGTAAATATGTGACAAACATTTAATTTGCTCACATTTTTATATTTACAATAAAGAAAAGGGGGGAAAAGGAAGGAAAAGATAAGCAAGGAAAAGTGATAATAGATAAATTGAGGTATTTCTTCTGCCAGCTGGATCAGGGACATCAAACATGCAACTTTATAATCCAGAAAAGGATACCCTATGTTTTTTTTGCAAATCTGGGAACGTCTTCTCATCGGTATCTTCCTTCTGAAGCACAGCCTTGGCAGGAGAGAGGCTTGGAAGCAGTGGAACCTCCTGAGGCAACAGATATTGGGAATGCTATGTTTAATTGTTGTCATCCAGAGAAGCAAACCTTTCTTTTTAAATCTTGGTACTTTTTCTCATTGGTGTCTCCCATGTGAGACAAAGCCTCAGCAGGTGGAGGGCTTGGAGACAATTGAACCTACTGATGCAGCCAGGTGGGAGGCTTTATAGATAGGATCAGGGTAGATGGTCAACCAGAGAAGGAAACCCTATGCATTTCAATCAGAGTATTTCCTCTCACAAGAGTTCCTTCAGCAGGTGGAGGCAGCTGAACCTTCTCAGCAAGAAAGAACACAGAGTAGAGGTGCTCCCGTGGTGGATGTGATATATTGGCATCCAGAAAGGAGTAACTTGCCATTCTCTTGCTCTTTCTTTCTAATCGAAATCAAGCATCAAATACAAGAGAGTGCATCAGCCTTAAAAATAACCAACAAGTTAAATCAAAACCACATTGTGTCAAAGATTGCAAAATGGTGAGGACCCAAATTGCAGACACAGAAGGCAGGTTGCACAACTAAAAGCAGGGAAAAGAAAGCCCAAGGAAAAAACTAAAGAGAAATACAAAACTGAAGACAAACCAGAAGCCATGGAGGACAGAGAACACTTGAGGAACACGGAACAGGCACAGGAATACACAAGTAACAGGCACAGGAACGCACAGGAACACACAAGGAACAGGCACAGGAACATTCAAGGAACAGGCACAGGAACATTCAAGGAATAGGCACAGGAAAACACAAGGAACAGGCACAGGAACGCACAAGGAACAGACACAGGAATACACAAGGAACAGACACAGGAACACTCAAGGAACAGGCGCAGGAACACACAAGGAACAGGCACAGAAATACACAAGGAACAGACACAGGAACACTCAAGGAACAGGCGCAGGAACACACAAGGAACAGGCACAGGAACACACGAGGAACAGGCACAGGAACACTCAAGGAACAGGCAGGAACACAAGAGACAGGATGAAAACAGACAAACCAACGAAGAGTAAAGAAAAAAACACAGACTTAAATAAACAAGGGCTAATGAATGAATGAAAAACAGGTGTACACAGAAAAAGGTGTAAAAAGAGACAAAGACAGGACGTGGAAAGAAAAACATGACACCTGAGGATAAACTTTCAACATAAAACAGAAAATAATTACAACGTAGAGTCATGCCACATTGACATCCTCTCTATAAATTAAGCTTTATCGGCATCTGTATTATAAACTTCAAGCATTCAGGTCACTAATGTCTGAGCTTTCTCGACCAGACTACGTGTTGTCTGTATAATACATCAGAAGATAGCACAACGTGTAATTTATTTAGACATCTACTGATAGAGAGATTCAAACAGGAGGTAATAAAAATTCCAACTGTCAACCCTAGAATTTTTAGTCAACAAATCTTTCAGCATTTTCTGAAATCTTTACCCTCCAGCAATTCTCATTTTTATCAATCAAGGCAAAGATGATAACTCTATAACCCTTTTGCTATGTTTTCTCTCTGTCCTCCAGCAAAATGATGGTCAGTTCACAGTGATCCAGTTGGTGGGGATGATGCGTGGGATCTCGGCTGGGATGAAATATCTCTCTGAAATGAACTACGTCCATCGGGACCTGGCTGCACGAAACATTCTGGTCAACAGCAACTTGGTGTGTAAAGTGTCTGACTTTGGCCTGTCACGCTACCTCCAGGATGACACCTCTGATCCCAGCTACACCAGCTCCCTAGTGAGTACTTGTGAAGTTAATTTTTTATGCTGTTGCAAAGAGTGACATTTTTATTTTTAACCCTATGTGAAGTATCTTGTTTGGTCAACTTTTTATCCACATATAAAACAATCCAAGCATCCTCACACCCCATCAGTCTAATCAGTTTGCTTCTATCTGACAACGCCTCATTCTCTTTGAAGGCCTTGCAAACCTTTCACCTTTCCAGTGCCTTTCATTTTGTATGGGCTGCCTCCCTCTTCTTCCTCATCCTCCTCCTCTGTCCTCTTCCCTATACTCTGCAAGTCACGGACCGGAGGTCTGTCACATCTTCATTAGTGTGGAGACAAGCCTCCTCTGGGAAGGCTCCTCTCTCGTTGACATGCCCAGAGTGCAGAGAAACCAAAGGGCATTGCGGCCTCTCAAACTGACAGCTTCCACCCCCTCTCTCTCCCCCTCCCTCGCCTCTCTCACTCCTCATTCATTATTACTGGGGCATCATGGGAGGCTTTGGCTCCTCATTAACTCCTCCACACTACAGATCTGTAATTATTAGCAGCCATCGTTAGTTCATCTTCTGCCTCTCCTCTTCCTAATTCAAAACACACTCTTACACCCTCGCAAACACACGCGCAGGTCATTAGGACTCCCGGCATGCCTGAGAGTGTCTGCGTGCATGAGCACATGAGCATTGATGTGCACGGGCATGCATGTGTGTGTGTTTGTGTGGGTTGGTGTGTGTTTGTGCGGGCTCATGTGCATGTGCCTAGTATCACCTCATTGACTCTGCTTTGAGACTTTGGTGTAAATTAGCTTGTTTACTGCCAATGTATCATGAGTGTTGCTGCTTGCAGTGTGAGGTCTTCTGCAAGCAGAACCCGTCAATATATGATAAAGAGAATTGCTCTGTACTATTTAACCTAAAGGCAGATTTTCATATTCTTCACTCACAACATAAATACACTAAGAATATCCACACGTCTTTTTGCCGTAGCCTTTTATTTTGAAAGCCAGTGAGCCATGTCCTGCATTTTACCTGTCCTCCTCTTGTTTTGGGTCACGAGCTTCCAGTGACCCTGCACCACCTATTCTGCCAGTCTTACCTGGGTGTAGAGTTATTCACTTGTTTCATAAAACCGCCTTGGGGGCTCTTCCTGCAAATGATTCATTGTATACACTGTGAATATACAGCATTGTGGTAGCACTGTATATATTTTGAATAAATATGAATATATTATGCTATAAAAGGGGCTATTTTAGGACTAGTTTCAGAGGTGTTTCAACACATGCAGAACTTGAGATCAAAAGCATGCAGTCAAATAGGCCTGTGAGTCAGTGCCGCGCAGGTATGAAAAGAAAGCTCTCAAAATAATTTGTTTTCATCTAAATATAGGCGAAGGAACAAAACAATAATACAAAACACACAATGTACTTTATTTCTATTTTATTCCATCCTGAAGAAGAAGTGCTCTTTGTCAGAATCATTCTTTTCTCTTATATGCAAGGATACACATGCACAACATGCATTGTAAGCCCAGGGGAGAGGCTAACAGGAAGCCCAGGTGTGGACAGGAAGTGTCAATCAGGCCAGAGGAGCTATGACCTCACATTGGTGTGGCCGAGAACTAATTGCTCCCCAGGAATAGCTCGCTTTGTATGCTTGACCCTCGTGGCTAAACCTTGCTGAATGGGTCTTATGTAGCAACAAAGAGGAGCAGCACCTCTGTTGTGTGCGCCGCTGAGCTTGCTAATAAAACAGGGTGTAAAAGGTGGGGATTGGATTATAGATTGCGGTCGGCATTTTGATGTTGTTTAATGCAAACAAAGTCTCCTTGAGGGCATTAACTGGAGAGTCAATAGAGCAGGTGAGGTTTGAAGTTTGAACCTGGGGAGCTGTTTTGATGGCAGCACACTTTTTTTTGATGGTGTGTTCGCTGCTGATAGAGATTTAATACCGAGCACATCAAAGCTCTGGCTGCGCTTCACTTTCATACTGACTGCTACCTTTTTATCATAAGCATCCAGATGAAATCTTTAGTTCCATAACTATTTTTGTTCCTTCCAAAGCGAGACAGCGGCTTTTATTCACGTCCCAGCAGGTACAGAGAGGCTGAGTCCATCAGTATTCCTGTTACATGGAACTAAATGTGACCGGCCAACACATGTTCATTAAGACTTCGCTGATGTTGCCAGACTTGCGCTTCACCTGTCCTCCTGATCCCTCGTCCCCTGTATTCAGGGGAGCATGCAAACAAGCGTGGGGAGAAGTGGAGGTCTGCAGGTCCCACAAAGGGTCCTATACTGTAATTAAGCTATGCTATGGTGTCCTTCACTCCATGACTTCCTCAGCTGTGACCTGACGCTAACCAATCAGCGAGCAAGGCTGGCGTGGCAGACAAGGCCGAGGGAATCAGGGAAATTAAATTGCGCTGACGTGCGGTGATTTACATCGGCATCGACCTCCTCCTCCAGCAAATTAATCACCTCTTTCCCTCTACTGCTTTTCTAATTTTTCCCCGCAATTCTAGGCACACCAATTACAGTGCCTGTGGTGTGATGCTGGATGTATGGTTGGGAGGACATGCTGGTAATTGCGTTAACCCTGGATGTGGGTTCACTCCAGAGCAATGTTGTGGAGGTTTCAGACAGAAGGGGGCTGTCCTCCCTCTCTGTTGGCCGCTCACCAAAGTCGTGATTAATTAGGCTCACAGGACAATGCTGGGACTCCGCTGGTTTTGCTCAGGTGATGTGTGCTAATTGCATTCAAAGACTGGAAAGGCTGTGTGTTTCACCGCATCGGTGGCGTTTCTTGCGTTTGTATCGATTTATTTGTATGATTACATACATGGTTGCGTGGTTTAAGAAGTAAGCAGGCACATGTGCGCAAGTCCAGGTGAGATGTCAGTGACTCCGCTTACCTAACAGAGAGGAGGGTTGATTTTTGTACACCCAGGGAACCCGGAAGATTTTCAGATTAGTCTTCATTCACCACTCCACCCATCTGAGCATCCATCCATCCACACAGCCATCCTTTTTTCTTCTGCTGTCCACTCCTTTTTTCATCTCAAGGCTTTTCCCAGAGCAACGCAAAGGTGCGTCAGAACAGCGGTGTAGGGGTGGCGAGGAATGATGATGTTTGCAGCGGTGATGTGTCATGTGATGTTTTACTGTCTGTTTTGTCTTCACGGGTGAGTAAAAGTCAGAGACCTCGCCCATGGTCACTGGGGTTTTAATGCACAGTTCGTAGCTAAGATTCGAGAACAAGTGGTCGATCGGGCGTGGATACGTTTCCAAAATCTGGCATGTCAAGTCTATAACAGTTTAGACAAGGGGTGTTACCCTTTCCATCGAGGGTTCGTGCCCACGGGGGCCATTGTTAAGAGGGCAGGTATGGTTCAGAAATTTCTGCTTGTGGCTCAGCTGATGATGTGGAAAGGCTGTCATTGCCTCGCATGTCATGCGATGTGTACTGTACACCGTGACTGAGCGAGCATGCACTTTTGTACGTGGTTAGATGCGTGTGTTTGTGCAGTGTTTCTGGGTATACACACATATATGTCCCACAGGTGCTTTCCTCTGTGTGTATGTTTGTCTATGTGTGTGTGTGTTTGTCTGTGTCATTGAGGCTGAGAGGGGTTGAAAGGCGAGGTCACACAGAGCCGGTAACAAAGCTCATCCGTCAAATCCCTGTGACCTGAGTGACATTCTCTCAGCTCCGCTCCAGTGCTCACACTATGTGGACCTCGCTGCTGTTTCTGTCATTTGTCTGTTTTCTATTTGCATCCTTTCCCCCCTCTCTCTGGCTTCAGGCCCATGCACTTTTTTTGGCTTGTCTATTCAACTTGTGGTGAAATATTTATGCTCTGCCGAAAGTTAAAGGGACAGAGTCTCTGAGTAAACAAGAAGTGAAATGGGAACGTGTCCATATGGAGCAGGCCGAAAGCAAGCGAGAGGGCTGACTTGTGATTTCCTTTTCTGAAGCATCACATTTGTATGCATGAAGTAAAACACAGTATTAACCAGACATTAAAGGTGCACTACGTAAGAATTGTCCACCTCGAATTCAAACTCCCGACACAGAGGGGCAGCATGTCACCTATCTTGTAGCCCAATTAGCCTTGCAGCTAGCCACACTACCAGCAGAGTGTTGGCCAGTGAGTTAGCATGTTAGCTTCAGTAGATAGCTCTTCGACATAATACATATACGTCTTTGACATCAGGTAATAATTGTTATTTCTTTACACTCTGTTGATAATAGAATTCGTACATGTTGCACCTTTGAACCTGTAACGTTACTGTGTATAAACCAGCAAACCCTTTGTGGCTGTCATGGCTGCCTTGTGGTTACTACGATGACAAATCTCATCTCAGACCACACCCAAAAATCTACATTTTAGGCAATCTGAATCTGCACAAAGTCACAAAAGGCACAGACTGAAAATAAACAGAATGGGTTATTTGTTGATATTTCCTAAGGAGATGATACATTTGACTAAATGTGGGTTAAAAAGCATTGAAACAATACAACAGTTGTTTCCACCAAGCTGCTAACAGTGCTTGCATTTTAAAAAGGACCAACTGTAAATACGGATCGCACATTCTCTGCCTAGTTCACACTACACCACATGGCAATTTCCCACTACAGTATTGTCAATAACGGACATGTGCTTCGCTCTTTGTAATACTGAAACATTTTAAAAGAAAGAGCTCTTTTTCTTTATTCCTTGGCACAGGTAACGGGAAGATGCGATGCACTTATTCTCTGTGATGATACACAGCAGTCAGTCACAAGCTGAGGTTTGATGGAGGCTAGTTTTGATGTTCAAAAGCAACCTGCGTATGCACATATATCACTGAAGGCACAAAACATTCCAAACATTCTGCTCTTGTGTTTTGTAGTTGGAAAAAACACAAATTCAGATTTGTGTTTTTTTTCTCCAACTCTCGCCGGTTATACAGTACAGCCGTTTGCAGCTGTAACTTGATGTTGTGGAAGGAGTCTAGGGCTGATATATTCTAATGCATGGGCTGACAATTGGATCTGGATCACATCATGTCGAGGTAGGAACCTCAGAGCCCGTTTCCCCTTTATTCCCCAGTGTAGTGTTGGCATTTCTCACAATACCCCACCCTTTTCCAACTCCCTTTTTTTTTTTTTTAGCTTAGGACAGCATGTACACCTGCAGGGTACTTACTTTCAGAGACTGTAGAGAGGTTCACACACTCCTGCACAGTTCCTTCCACTTCACCACCCCCCTCCTCAAGTATGAGTCACCACTGCACTGACCAAACATGATCCCCATCTGGCTTCCCACCTGGGTGTCCTGCCAAGGCGCTGCAAATTGAACCCCAGTCATGCTCACTCATAATTGCAGTGAAATCCTAAACATCCTACCCGTCCCCCGGTTGATTTTTTATCTCCCGGTTTTGTATTCGAAACTAATTAAGATGTTTCCAGGCTAATTTTATTCAGATTGTAGAGTTTAATTTGCTCAGTCTCGGGGTAAATGTAGCAGCAGAAAATATCCAGGAATGGAAAGGAACATGAATATGGAAGAGGTATAGGTTCTGAAAACAAGAAAGGAGGTAACTTAATCCATACCTGGTCCCTGCATCAAAGAGGGAGCAACCATCCAGAGCACTCCACCTTGATTTATACCTTCTGTCAAGTTTGCCAGAGTCGGTATAAGGTGGGCATTGATTCGCCATCTGTGGCTGTTGGACTGCATTTGCATCTGAGCAAGATCCACAATGAAGCGGTTTGTGTACAGCTAAATCAGTGGGAGAGGGTACCGTCTCTGTTGTGAGGCTGCGTCTCTATAAAACAAAATATAGCAGACTGCAGTGTCACAAAAAAGACATTTAATTTCTTGGTTAACCAGAGCAGGAACTTCCAGATAAGAAACTTCTGCCTTTTACAATCGTCAAAATAAAAGCGCTGACGTGAGCATTGTTTTTTTCTCATTAAAGGGGGGCCTTCATAACTGCACTCCCAGTAGCTTTAACAACATGAGGAACAATACCAGACTCAGCATTAAAGGAAATATCAGACCTATTTAGGTTTGGCTCCAGTTTGATACGACTTCCTGTCGATGTAATTGCCTCCTTTCCGCATCCCCCTGAAAGAATCATGAGCCAAGGCCGCTATCTAAAATTAACATGAAATAGTACAAGTACGATGAGATACTACTTGCTCTGTTTAATTTGTTGAGGTGTCTCGGTGATGTTTCCCAGAGGGAGTTGTTTAAGGGAACACAGTTAGGTATGCTGCTGGGGAAGGCGGATAATTACTGGGGTAAATGATAAAAAAGACATAGAGAGTGCTTTAGACTTAGGAAACACAGTGAAGAATCATAAGTAAAATCATCATAGGTGGGTCTGACTGTTTATCATCCAAATTAAAGAAAGAAGGATACAAAAATATCGCCTGTCACACAAAAACGAATCCACACGGCGAAGTGAGGCATTGTGGGCCACCGGCTGTGAAGACATAAAGAGCCTTTAAGCTGGAGAAAGTTTAACGACCTGAACAGTCTGAAGGAGCCGCACCAGATTGATTCAAATAATCCAATGAATGGCGTAACAAGGCCCGTGTGATTACTGTGATGCCTGTGTGTATTTTAAGCATCAAGATGGCAATAAAGTCATTCAGTCAGCAATGCCAACAAGCTGTTAAACGTTAATGTTTGCCCAAAGCTATAGATATAACAGTAAAATATGTGTGGTGTGCTGGTTGTCTAATTGATTCGGTGGAAACAGAATTCCCTCCGCACGATTGTTTCTCACTCGTCGCTGACAACAATGGAGCTGTTGTGTCCTGTGCTAAATCTTCTTCATCAAGCCAAACTGGTGTGAGCCATACAAATGTGGTACTTGATCACTACAAAATAAATGCTGTATTTTTTATGGTGAAATGTGGCAAATGGAGCGCCGTGTTCACCGTCATCGAGGTCAGTAAATCGCCATTCTCTCAAGGGTCTCGCTGAAAAACATGTTATTTACCCAGATGGGAATGGTTTTACAGGATGCAACGGTGCACATTTTGGCAAGCCCTTTCTTACCATCTCAGCCCGTGCTTTTGAGTACACGTTGCTTTTCAGTAATGTGCAAAGAAAGTGATAGTCTTCTTTGTGGTTGAATGAGAAATGTTCTGCCGGAAAGCCTTTAGGAAGTCAGGGGATACTGTATAAAGAAAGACTTTGCAGAGGAAATCTTCCTGGATAAATGGATCTTGCACACGGCTGTTATGTGGGCGTCTAGTGTTTGTGTCCTGCATGCGGTCAAAGGTTTTTACCTTTATCCTCTATGTAGTGTTGCACAAAAAACACGGGCGTCCATTTGCTGCACTTCACCATAGAAAATACAAAGTATTTATGTGTGAACGATGTATTTTTTTCAGGTATTCAAAAGAATATATTCAGTTTTCAGTTGCAGTTCAGCTACTTGGTGAGGTTTATGAAAAGATCATGGTTTGGATTAAAATAATAAGTCTACATTCACGTTTGGTTTGACATGGGAAATGAACAGTGATGATCACAAAAGAAAAAAAGTCATCTCCGCTTGAAGTTACAAGTGACAAGACGAGAACGGGCATCAGGCACACATGCCCCCAGGCAAAATACCACACTTTAAAGAGTCCCATTCTCTCAAGTGTAATTAGGGGGGGGGGAAAACATCCACCTTTTGAATTATAAATCAAAGATGTTTATTCATTTATTACCTTTTTATCAACCAAGAAGAAATTCATATATATATATGATGACTATGCCTAAGAGTAGCAGTAATATTCCATCTTTGGAAAATTCACCGTTCTGTGACAAATACCTGTTTGCTGAGCCCAGCCGCCTTTGTCACTGTTGCTTTGCCTGCCAGTCTTTCCGTTCTCGAGTGGCACATATTGTGTAGTAAACAGTGACAGATTTACGACTACAAATACTTACAGTAGCCTAGTCATTTTTTAAACAATTCACCCTCGGATTCAGACAGAGACGGACAAACGCAGACGGCTCATTTCTAGATGTCGACCATCGATTTTGCTCAAACTAAAACCGTCGCTAGCAGATTTTGTCAGTTGATGCTAGCGAGCTAATTAAACTTAAGTGACCTCTGACTGATGTAAAGATTAAGCAATAATTAAAGTTAACAATGAAGAGTATTGAAACAGTAAGTACTGTCTCCTCTAGCTTTTTTACCTTATGTATTATTAGATTACTGGGCTGCAGTTGGTTCTGAGTTCTGAGCACTCTGTAAAAACTAAGAGATGAATGAAACATGTCACTAAAATAATACAATATCAGTTTCTTTTTTGAAGTATTGTGCTGTAATTTATGCTGAAACCTGACTGATTTTCAGTTCCTGCCAGCAATTATTTTTGAAACATGATCAAAATGCAGCAGTCTGAACGTTCCCGGCAACATTAAGGATAGGTATTTTTTATCTTGATCACATGTCAAAGTAATTATGGCGGGCTATTCTGGGTGTACAGTGTATTTTTCATTCCTCGGTGTTATCTTCCCACGCAGTATAGAGAAATATTTAGAATTCATTTGTTAATCAAACCTAGAAAAAAATCTTAAATGGTTCCCAGCCTAATGTGAGACTGTTTGGGATTGTTGGAACACAAAATAAAACTTTGACGAATGCTTTCCTCGAGTTTTTCATGACTGCATTGTATATACGGCGAAAGACCTGCGTCTTTCTCTCCACCAGACATTCCCATGGGTGTCTGAGAAACCAACATCTCTGTCACCGACCCCTCCCTCCCTCCCTCCCTCTCTCCCTCCCTCACTCCCGTCCTTTTTCTTTTCCTTTTCCTTGTTCTGTTTTTTTTCCCATCCCTCCATGTCACTCTTCCTCTCTCTCTCCGTCACTCTCACTCTCTCTCTCATTCTATTTGGGCAGGCATCCAGGGCATATCGTTGCTCTCAAGATTTCATTAAAAGGATGTTGATGGAGCACTCTTCCCAGCCTAAGTAAATGTGCTCAAGTCCATTTGAGTGTGCATTGTTTGGAAATGGATTACCGAAGTTGGAGGAGTAAAGGAATGAAGACGATGGAAGGGGGGGGGATCTACATATTTGTCTTCCAGATGAAGGAGAAAGTTTATTTGGAATCTCTTAATAGCTTCTGTCGAGTAAAAACAAGACCAAACCCTGGACTCTTCTTTTTTTCAATTACAGTTAGTTTTTCTGGGACATTGCTGCATGTTATTGCGCTCTGACAGCTATATTTGCTCCACATATTACTTTATTCTGCAGCAGCATGTCAGTGACAGTCCACATGAAGATATCTGGCACATTGGTGGTGCATAACTCAAGCCACTGCAAAGACATGACAGGTGTTTCACATCTTCACTGCGTGTATCAGTGTCTACACACACACACACATATTACTGGGTCAAGGGACCATAACAGACACCAGTAAGAACACACATTACATGGCCACCACATGTTTATCCCACATCTTTCAGACCTGGCTGTCACAGGAACACACTTGTCTCACCGTGATACCCTGACAGTCCCGGCACATCTCTGTTGTAATTGTACTCCAGACCAATTGTTAGCTGTCACAACTGGTCACAGCCTGTCACAGCCTGTCATAACCAGGTGTAACCAGTCACGTCCTGTAATCTCGTCCTGGTGGGAAAAGGGTGGCAGCGTACTCCAGTGTCTGCAGAAGGTGTTCTGGTCGGGAATTATGCGCTCAAAGATGGCTGGGTGTCAGTGGTGGGGAGTAACACTTAATATTTGATATTATAATACATTTTTTACATTTGCCTTTCTATGGCTTAATTGGGTAGGACGTGCGAAGAGTGACAGAAAACAGGGAGAGACAGAGAAAGGGGATGATGTGCAGCAAAGGACCATGGGTTTGAACAGAATCCTGCAGCACACGTTCAACCCACCGAGCCACTGTGGTGCCCAAACTACTCACCATTGATTGGTTGATTATACTAATATATATGTGGATTCAGTAGGAAATTTTATAAAGCTGTTTTGCCCAACAAAACATTTTATTTTATTATGAATCATCATATTCCATTTCTGCCTCTAAATCTTACACACTACACCTTTAAAATAGTAACATCACTTATTACATTTTAATAAGGTAACTAGTCATTTGTAGCCTATTTCAAAAGTAACCTTTTCCAACACTGTCCTCACCTCAAACATAGAAAAAGAAATCACATGCTGGTACTGTCACGGAGTGTTGGAAGAGGAGAAAAGTTTCTGACAGCATATTGTAAGGTATCTCCTTGTTTATTTCAGGTTTTCACACCCTCACGACCGCTTGCTTTTTCTTCACAGTGCCGACATTTATCAACCAGAAAATAGGCCCTTCCAATATCTCTGCAAAATCAGGCACCGTAGCTTATGTCACCCGCTTCATTTATTATCGGGGGAAGTTTTTTGTGAAGTATCACTTGATATCATTACAGATTACTCCTCTCAAGGCCTGGAAGTACTGAAGCCGCAGCGGCTGTGCTCAGAGCCTGGCTCATCTACACAAATTTTGAGTTAAATGTCCGGGATAATAGCGGAGTGTGTGAATTCAGTGTCAAGGGCGATACTTCACTTCAAGGCAAACAGAAAAACAGCTTGTTCCTTTTTCACTAGCCAGCACAATGTAGCATATCCAGAGAGTCCTCCCCATGCTCCGAGGCTTCACAAAGCACTCGTGCTTTTGTGTTGACATTAGGTCCGTCTTAATTCCCATCATAACTTCCACTACCCCCCAACACATCCCCCCGTAGTATTAACACTCTTTTTACTGAAAAAAAAAAATCTGATGCTTTTTATTATGTTTTTGCCTTCTTCTGTGTATGCATGAGCTGTTCAGCACTTCATGTTATTAAAGCGGGATTTTGGCAGAGCTATCACTGGCCCACAGCAGTAATTACTAAGGGTTTGCATAGCTGCCTCTGACTCACCCGCCTTGGAAATGTTATTACTAAAGTCTGTCTCATTGGAGGCGCAGAGGGAGCTTCTTGTGAAGCCCGTGTCTTTGCTCAGGCCATTCCAGCGACACTCGGCTCATATCCCAACAGGGTCCCAGGGCATGAGACCAGATGTACAGAGCGAGGGAGGGAGTGAGTAAGCGGGTAATGATAAAGAGAGGCGGTAATAGATGGCGTTTTGCTTGGAGCAGCTATTTCCTTCCTGTTATTCTGAGTTTATTTCTCCGTTTTTCAACTTATGTATGTTCGTCCGAACAAAATAATTGACTTGAAGCTTCGCCCCTGACAGAGTGACGGATGAGGAAGAAGGGGATTGGCCTTTTTGCTTTTTTTTTTTTAGTTATTTGGCTTATATCTGCGTAGCTTCATTTGCCTTCAGACAAAGGAAAGGGCAGGAGGAAGTGTCCTGGGGTCTAGGTTTAGATGAAACGATTCAGATATGAACTAGTCTGAGATATGAGAGAAGCATTGAAGTCGCGGGGGCTTAGATAGCCTTTATTCGTCTATTGATCTCTTCCTCTCCCTACTTCTTTCTTGTTCTCTCATTTTCTCCGTCCGTCACACTCTCACACAACCACACACTGCACCACCGCCTGATTCCTTCGACGCTTCATGTCTGGCTGGTGTACTTCAGTGAGAGCTGAGCCTCTGCATCTTGCGGTATGTCCCTACAGCAGTCTCCATTCAGGGGTCAGATGTTAAAAATCTCCTTTCAGGGTCAGCAACCACTTAGAGGTCAAACCCTAAAGAGGTGCTCATTAATGAACTCAGTCTCTCCACCTCTGCAATGCCACACAGCGCTGACCTGTAACACCTACATTAGTGTGAACCGACGCACGCATTACAGGAGAATTCATAACCTGTTTATGATGATTCTTGTCCAGCATTTTCAAACTTCAGCCCTGCAGCATTAAAACTCCCCAGAAGAACCATTTTCTGTATCATTACTTATCACTCATCTCTCTCTCTCTCTCTCTCTCTGGCTCTGGCTCTTCCATCTTTCCCTCCTCCTCCTCCTCTCTCTGACTCCTCTCTCCCTCTTGCTCTCAGAAAGCGAGCAGGGAAGCAGGGTGGTCTGCGTAGGTTGCTCCAGGTTTGGGTTTGTTTCCAGCGGCAGCTTATCTGCAAACGCTCAGGTTCGGCTAATTGGCATTATTAAACCGGTGGCGAGCTCGACTCAGATATAAGGGGAGGTGTTGTGGAAGCGGGGCACAAACAGGGATTTACGTGCGTCTGTCTGTTTGTGTGCGTGGGCGTGCACGCCAAATCATCTATGCCTGTGCCTGTGCATGTGTTCCAAGCTGTGTCTGTCTGTATGTGTGTGTGTGTATGCGAGGGTGTGTGTGGAATCTTAAACAAGCAGCTGTCAATTTCAGTCAACAGGGCGCGTGGCATGCCTGAGGCCCAGGTAGCCCAATTACAGGCAGACACGCTCGGCGTACGAGCAGAAGCCTGGGCCTATCTTCCTTTATCCAAACAGGGCTGTGGGAGAGGAGACGCTAAATGTGATGTCGGTCGATGTGTGAAGGGCGAACACTGTTGGGAGCCACTGCTGAGACAGTGTCAGAATCATCTGTATGTTTTGGCTGCTGGAGGATTGATGTGGCGGGCGGATGAGGAGGGGATGAGGAGTCAGAGGGACGGTTGTGGCGAGCGCGGTGGCGTTGGTGTTGCAACTGAAATAAAAATCTAGCAAACCATGAACTGTTTTGGAGCTCAGATGTCTCACACTGTGCCCCTTCTCCTTCCCCTCAGGGTGGGAAGATCCCAGTGAGGTGGACAGCACCAGAGGCCATCGCTTACAGGAAGTTCACCTCGGCGAGTGATGTGTGGAGCTACGGCATCGTCATGTGGGAAGTGATGTCATTCGGAGAGAGGCCTTACTGGGACATGTCCAACCAGGATGTAAGTATTTCTATAAACATCAAAAGACCTGTGAAATGATATCATTACTATGTGATTGTTATGTATTTCCCTTTGAAACAGGATGTTGACATGAGACATTGAGCCATTAATGGATTTCCCTATATGGAGAGAAGAGAAGTTTTAGACTATTGACACTAAAAGAAGTATTGGTTCTATAGTTTTACATAGATGTGTTCGTTAACGGACAGATATCTTGTAGAGGGCCAATTATGGACATTGTATTTCACATACTAGTTAACAGTGGTCTGCTCAGACAGCACTGAGAGTATTGGCACAAAAAAAAAGCCCACTTCTCCCATCACGCATTGTCCTCAGTAGCTCGTTAGGTTTGCTGTTTTATGTTACTTTTTGTTAGTGGTCGTTATCTGTATGTTTAGAAATCCCTGGTTTATATTTGTAATTGCCATTTTTTGTGCCGGCTCAAAGTTTCTGCAGTTATTGAGGTGCAGGCAGAAAGGTTCAAATTGTCAAAAAATGTGTTTCTTTTTAATTACACCCGCGACTGAAGATGCACTCTCTCCCAGGAAGCAGTGGTTTTCGGCGGCAGGAGTTCAAGTGCCCCCTTCATGGGAACTTTAAGAAGGATCGTAAAAAGGCACATTTACGTTGAGTGTTAACACTTTTCTCAACTTCTCCGCGGTAAAAAACAAGTTTGAATCGGAGCAAACTGCCTCATTAACACGACGGCTATTTCCGTACAGATGTGCTTATACTGTCTTTTCACCCTGTAGATACACAATCAAGGATAACTCATAAGAGCGGGAAGCTGTAATAAATCACATTTTTTATCAGTTCCCATCTCATAGCATCATCACTGAAGATGTCCTTGACTCTGACTTTGAAAGCAGACTTATTATGGAAACAGTCTCACACTATCCCCTTTCCTTCCTGGCCTGCTTTTGATAGCAATGAATGATTGCTGAGAGCTCTGCTTTGTTCCCCATGTCCGTTTGGATAAGGTCCATGCACGCATAAACACACAGGCACCAACACAAACACACACAGCCATTGGATATAGTCCCACACTATGAGGTCTCTCTCCCTAAGCTCCTTTAGTGAGACAACTAGCCAACCATCAGGCCTCTATGGACCCCGCTCCACGAGGACCGTCCAACCCAGCAGATGTTGCCTCAGTGGGCCAGCAGCAAACACTGCCTGGTGGGACTAATGCAGAGAAGAGGACTGGCACCGCTCAGCATGTCCGGCTGCTCGGTCCACACACAGATACACACTTAAAACACACACACACACACACGCAACCACTTCTCCATATGCACCATTTGTCAAGATTTTGCTGAGTTGCACTCGACTCCGAGGTGGAGTTGGCAACCAACAGAGCAGCCTGTAATTTTTAATGATAGTATCTTTTACACTTGATTTCACACCAGACCTTTATCTCGCAACTATGCATTTTCAGGAAAAGATTACATCTACAGACAGTATTGATATATGGTTATGGGTGAGAGCTTTAGGTCCATCAAGGTGCAATGCAGCAATCTGGGTAATCTTAGGTCTTTGTACTTTCTACGAAGTTCATAGCTGCAGATTCAGAATTTTTAACTTTTATTTATAATACACTTATCTGACTTTGTTGTTGCATATTTATACATACAAAATAGTTTGAAGCTTCATTCGTAACGTTGAAATTTTTTTCCCCCACGTCTTTTCATTCTGTTAAACCTGGTATTTCTGCGCAGCTGCAGGTAGATTAGGCTACATTAATATAATAAGTATTATTATATTTGGCGGCTGTGTGGGATTGTTACCGACTTATGTAACACAAACATCTCCATTAACTCCAGAGACAGTCCAAAAGTCCAAATGTATTGACTAAATGGATGTTATCATTTTCTTCACAACATGTTATTATCTAATGAAATATTCTGCTTAAATTCACATTTGTCGGTGTTCAGCCTTTCAAATGTTTTGCCGTCTAGCTTGCAGCACACAAAGGGAGGCACAAACCTGTATTACTTGGCTGATCTGGCAGCAACCTAACAGCACCATAAATTAGATTTACGAAACCACAATACCAGTAGTTTCCAACTTTGACACTTTTATAGTAAATAATAAACCTGCATGTAATCTGATAAATTGCCTCCAGTGATGTCACTCAGTGGCTAAGTTGCATCATGGGTAATGTCGGCGCCAGGTTGTCGGCGGGTAGTACTCCCCAAGACCTCTAAACTCTAAAAATTGGTGGCGTTACCCTTTAAGTCGTGATCATATCTGCATTTGCTTGGCACTGAGCTCTCCATTTAATCAGCTGAATCACTTGATTTTGTTTGAGGATTTTTTTTTTAGGGTGATGACATCATAAAATATGACGACAGACATTTGAAGCTTCGTTCAAAAACTTGAAATGTTTTAAAAAAGAGCACTCAGTGCAGCCATATAGCCAGAGGAGTGTGAAGGATGATCGTATAATAATAGGTACTCCACTTCTGCCTAAGTCTCCAAATCTGCCTCAAGTTCTCAGTGAACTTCAGTCAACTGTTACAAAACACTCGACTCTAACTCTTTCTACCCTGAAACTCTTTGTCGTAACTTCTCTCTAACAAGGCCAGGATATAGCCTGTGCAGCCTTTAAGAGGCATGTGTCAAGTGGCTGCACTTCACAGTGTTAATTATATGCAATCTGCCCGTTCCCCAGCGACTTCTTTCAACAGTGACACTGCCTCTGCTCTCCCTTCCGTCTCTTTCCTCGCTCTGTCCTCCAGGAGTGACATGTGATTGGCTAGAACGGAGAGGAAGGGCACATCAGCCTGAATGCTCACTGTCTCTTGAGTGACCAGAGGGAGTGTGTCTGTGTGGGGTGTGGGTGGGTGGGGATGAGGGGGGGCTGGTGGTGGCTGTTGTCGAGGCAGGGATGAGCGTGTCAGGATTGCAGAGTGGATGTGCTCAATGTCATCAGTCGCTGAAAACTCAGTCAAATTAGAATTTTGGTTTTAATGAAGTGTGTTATTGACAGCCAGCCAGTCTGAAGAAAAAAAGTGCAACCGAGAGAAATTAAATGCAATTACTGTACGACTTCAATGTTGCATATGAGATTAGGAATATCAACCATCTGAATTTTGGAAAAATTAACAACCCGAGCTTCCCACTTTTTCTCCCCCAGGTGATAAATGCCATCGAGCAGGACTACCGTCTGCCCCCGCCTATGGACTGCCCCAGCGCCCTGCACCAGCTGATGCTGGACTGCTGGCAGAAGGACCGCAACGTACGACCCCGCTTCACCGACATCGTCAGCACCCTAGACAAGATGATCCGTAACCCCACCAGCCTCAAAGCTGTAGCCAACATTCCCGCAGTGTGAGTAAAAACACTGTTTCAGCAGCGCATGACACACACATTCACCCTGAAGTGGACATTAAAGAGAAATAAATATGTTTTTCATCTGCTCATATGCACAGTATATACACAAGCTGTCTGCACAAACGCAGCCCGGCGTGCACAAGCTCACTTATTATCCTCTCATAAAATAAACATGCATTTATTACTGTTGATTGCATCAAACCTGAACTTCTCCTACCCTGGATCTTTTTATCCCGCTGCTTATGATTCTCCCACACATCCTGACCCCCATATTGGCTTCAGAGTTCACACTTTCCACAGTTTGTGGTGTTATAAATTTTTTACCCCATAATGATAGAGCAAAAACATGCTGTTAGAAAGACGAAACCATGCAGAAACATCTAATTTTCATGCTTTTTTCGAAATGTTTATACGTGACTTCGCAGTTGGCCTTGGTTTGTTTTTAAATTTTGTTGGGTTGCCAGTTCTGCACATTTTGTTTTGGGCAATTTCATCCACCGTTCCTCGAAGATCCTCTCAAGCTCGGCCAGATTGGATGTGGACTGTCTGTGAACTGCGAGCTTCAGGTTTCTCTGCAGATTTTCCATTCCAATTTCCAGGCTTTGGCTGGGCCACCGAGGGTCAGTCAGAGTCTTGTCCCGAAGCCACTCGTTTTGGCTGAGTGCTTTGGGTTGCTGCCATGTTGAAAGGTGAACTTCTGGCTGTGTGCAAGTTTGATTTTGTGCAATGGAGCCACTTTTTCTTTTTCGGTCCATCCTGTATTGAGCTCAGTTCACGGTTTTCTTAATCGCGGCCAGTTTCCAAATGTGTGTGACTAAGAAGCATCACCATTGGATGCTTCGTCGTGGGGATAGTATCAGACAGGTGATAAGTGGTATTTGACCTTCAGGAAAAGGATTTTTTTCTCTCCTGAATCCAGTGGAGTGTTGTCACTATGATGGAATTTCTAACTTTGATACAGATACCTTGAAAAATATCCAATACCTTCTTTGACACCACATGGAGAAATTGACACAACCCAGTGACAAAATTCCGTCATTTTGTTTCGCCCTATTTTCAACCACCTAAAATGAGGTTACATCAAAGTGTACAAAACACAAAGTTGGGTCATCATTTTGTTCGTTTGTATGTTACAAGAGATACGATATAGATTAATGTGAAGGTACTTCCCCAAAGTCATAGTGCACTGATGAGGCGAAATGAGGTCTACAGGAAGACGTCGTTTCAACGCATTTATCGTTCCATATAAAATGTCATAAATATGGAACTGTATAGGCTGTGAGCTGCCAACAAGACGCTTCCAGGACATCGTGATGGGAGCAGTTTTACACATTAATGTATAATAAGACATCTTGCCCACTGCTGGAAAGCACAGGCGCAAGCATGAAGTACAGCTTTGACTACTGCAAACCATGACTTGTGGAGAAAACTAAAGAATTATATACAAGGCTTCACCCATCAGATACATAGTTGCCGGTTTGATCTCTGACCTCACAATTATATTCGTTATTGCTTTAGAAAAACAGCTTTTATAATCCAGTGTGCAAATAAGAGCTTATTGTAATTCTGGAGCCTGACTAAGAAACCACATCCTAACTTCTCATTGAAAAGCCAACCTAACCCTCACATAGAGTTAAAAAGACTGTGACAAGGCTTCGGTTTTTGAACCAGCATTGAATGTCTTTTCAGCAGTGACCTTCAGCGTTTAGTAAATGTATTTTCAATTGAAAAAAGCTCAATTTTTTCATTAAAGATAAATATAACAGGCTTGTGTACTGTGTGTTAAGCACTAGAGCTTCTCAGTTAATTTACTTGTGATTTACTTCTGACCAGAGTCAGAAGAGGGAGAGGAGACTGGCCTATATGGGCACTGCAGCAGTGAGTGTGTCAACTTGCTGCCAGAGAGAAGATAGAGCAAGAAATCGCAGCTGGTACCGGCGGAAAATGAGTATTGAAACCGTTTCAAATGTACAGAATCCATATGAATAATATCAATAATCTTGACCTGATACAAGAGAACCTTTTTACAGTTATTGTTCTTTAATTAGGTAGGAAAGTATGTAGAGTGAATAACCCCAAATTGTGGTAAAAATGGGGGCACAGAGTACTTTCCAAAGCTTATATTCATACAGCACACAGTCCTTCTCCATCTTGCATCCTCTCACAAACACCATCACCACAGTTTCTCTCCGTCTCTTCAAATCCTTCTTTCTTAATATTGCATCAAATCCCTGCTTTGCTCTTTACGTCCTCTCACCCCCCCTCTCCTCTCCTCTCCTCTCCTCTCCCTCCTCCAGGCCTTCTCAGCCACTGTTGGACAGATCCATACCTGACTTCAACACCTTCAGCTCTGTAGAGGACTGGCTTGCTGCCATCAAGATGAGCCAGTACAGGGACAACTTCCTCAACTCAGGCTTTACCTCCCTGCAGCTGGTGGCTCAAATGACCTCAGAGTGAGTTCACCTGCTGGTGTGCAAATGACAACTTCCAACCCCATATGGCACTTGATGGCCACACTTGTGCAAAATGACTCAACGTCAAGTGTGCGTATTTTAAGCATGAATGCGCCCAGTGACTCAAGTCTTTGACTGATTGCCTCAAAGTGAAGGCTGTGTGGGTGATGCATAAAAATATAACTCATTATTACGGAAAATAACAGAGTCGTTGTGGTAGAAACATTTCCATCTGTGCTCTTCAAGTATTATGACTGCTATCTAATAATTAAAGATCTTTTACAAACAATTTTTCCAAAATGGATAATGATGTAAATCCTTTAAATATACTTTGTTAAGAGGCACATTTACCCGCTGCTGTTTATGTGGAATATTTCAAAGCGTGGGTCATGACGGCATCTCTTACAGCACTTGTGCACAAATATTGCACTTCATTTATTTTAATTAACAATGTCGCTTGGTCTACAAATTTATGTGAAAATGTAAAATCCTTCTGACATTTTTTATTAAAAATGTATGCTCGGGGCTGGGTGGCATTTATGCAGTCTCTTTGCAATGCAAAGCAACATGCATTACTGAGCCTCTCTCAAGTGATTGAATTAATTTTGTAAATATTTTTTTTATTTTTTTTCTGTTCATTGCCACTAGCTCTGCAGTCTGAAACTGTGCTTTCATATATAGTGATGTTAGGACTGTAAATGCACCAGAAAATGATGATATGATGATGAAATGACACATTTTTTGCCAGTATAATCGCCTCATACTCAAATGATCCATTCCATCTCCGATGTGATGGAAATCCTTTCATCTATTGCCTCCAAATGTGTTCTTGCTTTTCAATCTTCTTTCTCCCTGCCTCGTTTCTCCCTAGGGACTTGCTGAGAATAGGAGTGACCCTGGCAGGCCACCAGAAGAAGATCCTCAGTAATATCCAGTCCATGAGGGTGCAGATGAGCCAGTCACCCACGCCGATGGCATGACTACAGGGGGCGCTGTGCCACGGAACGGGCAGCATTCGCAGGACCAACAACAATGGGAGCCCCCGAATGACCCCCGATCCATCGGAACGCGCCAGAGTCGAGACTATTGTCTTAATCTAATCCACTACCATGACAACAGGAGACCAGGGTCCACACTACAACATGGCTATCAGCTTCCACACTTCATGCAATCCACACCAGGAGTTCAGGGTTCAGACTTGATACTGTTTCTCCATCTATCCTCGCGAGGAAGACGGACATCAGTTGCCGTGATTATAGACTGCCATTCATGTCACTGTAAACCAAAACTACTCCAACGATCACACATCGACACGGGCGATCTCTCACAAGTTCAGACTGTGTGGTGAAACGAGTGATATTGTACTTCTATATTATCTGGACTAGAAGATGTTAAAGTTGTAAACAGAAGTGTGAGACATTTAGAAACAACGTGTGACCTGTGATTTTACCGTCGTCAATGTGTGCAATGAAGATGCCTTGACCTGGCCAGAAATAAGTCCGAGAAGAAAAAAAGCAATTAACCGGTAGAGATAATTAGAGGGAGGAAGCATACAGGGATGTACAGTGGAGCACCATTTTCAACTTTTCACGCCATCATTTGCTCGTTTGAAGAATTTTAAATATGTATCGGACTGGTGAAAAATTCAGAGCTAGTTTATATTTTTGTCTTTTACCATCTGTTTGTTTGTTTGTTTTTATCACTATAGCAAGATGCCGCCCACTCGTATTTTAACTTTAACACTACCTGTGGAGTCCTGGGTGGAAGGCCTTGCCAAAGGACTTCTCAACCAGCCCCACCCAGATTCAGAGAATATAAATATGTTTATCTCTTGCTAAATATGATTATATCTTTCATAATTAACCTTCATATTGAAGGTGATAATGTATGATTATGTATGTACAGAACTCTCTGCTTGCATTTTTGGCAAAGACATGTTTGTTGACTAGATTGTGACTGACACAATGTGTAGATTTCTACGGCGCCCCTGGTTCCCTTTCGGACAACTGAACAACAGACACTGGGTCGGGCGTACCCCTCATCCGGGGGCACAAGGACGACCCTGACTGACTCTAAACCTGAGGAAAACGTCAAAGGAATTTCGGGCGAAGAACTGGCATTGTAGATCTATATGACAAATTGCTGTAGGAGTTAAAATAATTGACAAAATATCCATTTATCGGAGAACATGTTTAATGTGGGTGTACACATGCTGTCTCTTGCTGGTGAGCACTTACTTGTACAGATATGTTTTATGTTTTTATTTCTTTTGTGTTCCGTTGTTGTTTGTGTCGGGAGTTCTCAGCGCCATCCGGGAGGAAGGGAAGGAAGACTCTGCGCCTCGGCCGGCCCACAGCCATGGTAAGTACCCGCCGATCCCACAGGAGAAACACTACTTAACATCAAATTGCTCTATATCTGGTAGGTTTTATTTCAGGCAAATCCATTTAGCCTTTCTCATGGGTGCCGCAAATATCTCAAAATTTGCTGCAAGTTAGAAATGCATAGGAGAGGAGCTAATTAAGGCGTCGTAAATCGGAGTGAATCAGCATCACTTCTCTACACGGCGAATTCGAACATCTGGGCTGAGGTTTGCCAGCAGACGCCTGATGCCATTGCGATGAACGTGCAAACTTAAACAGCCCACACTGGCACACTCCTCAGCCGTCTATAGACAGCTGTAGCTAAGCTGCCGGGTAAATCTATGCCTTCTCACTATATGCTGCTGCCGCCATATGGGTAGGCAGGTTGAGCACCAAGTGCCACAGAGAGTTTCACGCTTATATGAATCCCTGGGGATGCTACGGATGACTTATCTATGAAATCACACTGAAGTTTTCAGGAATATGTTTTGAGGGTAGTTCTGGGAAGTGCGCAAGGATGAGCTCTCTTTTGTAGTCTGGAGATGGCACTTTATGATCGTAGAGTGTTCCTCTGTTCATCTTGCTGGTCAGATTAAGTTCTGATGAAATAATGTTACACTGGCCTTTCACACTGAAGGCAAAAGGAGCTGGGTATTCCTGTGGCAGTACTCCTTTAACATACAGCCATGACGGCGATGTCTCTTAGCTCACAGACAATTATCTTGAGCTATTGTAGTATCAATCCTGTGCAGTCGCTGTGACCCTGCTGAAATCCCTTTTGGCCCCTTTTGAAAAGACATGAGTGACGACGGCTCTAACCACCTTGCGTCCAAAATTAGAAATTGATGGCAGGCCCATTAGCAGATTATTAAGTATACTCACCCCCCTCAAGTCATCCTCCTCCTCCTCCTCCTCCTCCCCCTCCTCTGTCTGTCCTGCCCTCTCTCCCCGGCTACTCCAGCTAGCTGGCACAACTCCAGCTCGTTTATCCTGGGTGTAACCAAGCTGTCCTGGGCCGGGGCCGGGGCCGCGCCGGCCTGAGAAATGGCTGGCTTCATGCTCCAGTGGGCCCAGGCAGGGGTTCAAACACCTGCTGGGACCCCCGTCTGACAGGCATCTGATCAGCCACGGGGAGGGAGACTGATGGGAGCGTCAAAATACAAACACACACACACACACACACTCTGAGGAACCCTCAATTATGTTATCCTTGCGTCTGGTTTCCAGCCTGATGCTTAATGAAGAGAAAGCGGGCAAAGGCCTGTCAGGGTCCGTGCATACGTGTCAGACAGAGGGGGATGAGTCAGTTTACAGGAGGGCGGAGATGCAGGACAGACGTGGCATAAAGAAGGAATATTCACACGGCGGCCAATTTCCTCAGGGTGGGGAAGCGTGAATGCTGGGATAATGTCATGCAGCTGTGTTTCAGGTTGCAGGTCACATAAATTTAGGAAATCTGACAAACTGTTACCATTTCACCACTTCCCAATTAATCGGCAACTGAAAAGGTGATGGATAGTGAAAATCTGGAGGGAGATCGGGCCATATTTCAAGGTTAAACAACATATTTGGTAACCCATTAGCTAACATAAGCATTCAACCACTTCCTAGTTAGCATTACCGTGTGTGTGTTTCACTTTCATGCTTTTCCTATTGTACTGTTCAACACCATCCAACAGCAATGTAAGCTAGGAAGCAGTTGAATGCTAACTTTAGCTGATGTCTAACAGGAGCAAATGTGTAATCAAATATATTGTTTTACCCTGACATATGACCTTTTCAGCTGCTGATAACATTTTGTCAGTTTCCCTAAGTTCATAGGACTCGCAACCTGGAACACAGCAGTACCACCCTGAGGGTGATGTCAGAGGAAAATGGCCGCCGTGTGAACTTGGTCTATGGTTAGATGAAAGCCATCAAAGTAAATCAGCCTCTATCAACTGGCAGCGTGGTTATCAGGCAACATCGCTATCATTAACTAAATCTTGTTTTCGTTGGTTCGGTTCGGTTCGGTAATGAAAAATATTGTAATCAAGCAATTGGTTTTCCTCACTGGCAAAATCAATTGTATTTTTCTTTCTTTTCAGTTATTCAAGTCATTGATTTACCAAGTATTCCTAAGTATAATCACATGCTCCTTGAGATTGGCATAAAACCCTTTCGCTGAAGCCATTGATTCAATTTGAATGCATTAGACCCCTATTCCACTCAGTCTCATGTATTTGCTTTTCAACCCAACAGCCTGTGAATGAGATGATAGAATATATTCATTATGCAACAGCATAATTCTTTTTTTCCCCCCTTCCATTATGCTCTGTTTGTCTTTCTAAATATCTGACTGTAATGACACTCGAGCGTGATGAATGGAGAGGCGGCTCGCCATCCCTCTCTGAAGAGCCGTTTCATATGGAAGCCATTCATCACACACTGATACAAAACACAAGAACAGAGCTTGTTAAATGTTTCATGGCGTTGTAACTGTCGGAGAAGTGACCAGCGGCCCTTTTAGTAGCCGATTTCATGCCCGTCATTTATAGGTTAGAACAGTGGAAGCCGTGTTCAACCTGAGAATGACCCGACACGACACCCTACTAAACTAAACTTGTTAAACTACTCGTTCTCTCTTTTTTTTCTCTCTCCTGTTTCAGACTGTGGACTCAAAAGATTTACACACGTATAAAAACGGCATACACGCATCCACGCATTCACATGCACACACACGGCGAACGCTGTGGGCAGCCGACGAGGAGGACGACCAGGTGAAATGAGACCTTTCCTCAACCTCCCTCTAATGGTACACGACGGATGGCGGAGCTGAATATGAATGTGCACACGTCATAGTTTGTTTATTTGTGTGTTTGTGAGCGAGGGTGAATTTATGTGTGTATGTATGTGCGTATGCATAGCGGGCACATTTGTGTGTACAGACATTTATATGTGCACAGGTACATTGTTTCAGAGCGTGGACGGTTTCCTTTTCTGTTCGTTTCTGTATAGCTACCACTTGTAAATTGTGACGAGTACGTGTCAAGAGTTTGTAAGCTGTAACTTTCTGAGAACTATTGTACTAAAAATGCACTCAATAAACGCCTTGGAAAACAAGTCAATCACTGTGCGGTCTCTGACTCAATGGGCGACAATTCTGTTTTCATTAATGATGAGTCAAGAAAGCGAGAGAGGAAGGGTTATTATCCAGTAACACTGCTGTCAGCACTGTGCGCCAGTGTGACGTCTAATGCTTGGTTTCATAATGGCTAAGGAAATAAACAGCTTTTTGTCACCGCCGGTCTGGCTGGCAGCACGTGTTAAAAGCCATCAGCCACTAATAAACGAGCCGTCACTCGGATTACACGCAAAGCCCCAAAAAATGGCTCTCCGGGAAAAGTGACAATATTTTGACAAACTAGTGGAAATTATCCTCCCATCTCGACTGCACACACACACACACACACACACACACACACACACATAAAAATACACAGGCAGGCTGCAGTAGTCTCGTAAATTCCAGTTGCCAGAGACTTTTAGAGTACTTCACACACTGGAAAGCGTGTCTCACAGTAATGATATGGTTAATGAGGTGAGTCCAAAGATATGGGGATGTATCCAAGTCTCAGCATTCCCCCATAACTGTCTATTGACTCTAATTGATTAATACAGTAATATCCGGCTACATATTAGCAGAGGGACTGCGGCGAAGGAGGCGGTGCCAAACCGAGAGGGAGCCAACAAGATTCATAAAACAGTTAATATTCTGTTTTTTTCAAGACGCCGTTATTAAATAAAGTGCTTCGCTCGTCACGTTGTACGTTTACGAGGGTGTATGTATGCAGTGATGTCACTGACGAAGCGGTAAAAGCGTCCGCTGCTTGTCTACAAACCTTTTGACATCGTGTTGATGAAAATGAGAAAAACTTTGAATCAAAAGCCAAGGTTAGCCAAAAAAAAAAGGACTAAAAGCTGATTGTCTGAATGCTTGCTTCTTGTAATTACTCCAGTGAGTACAATCTTATCACGACCTTTTAGAAACGATGGCCAAACTTACAAATGTAAGGCCCGACATGTGGCAAAGTGGAATCTCTCATATAGTCTTCAAATGCTTTAAGACCGCTTAATACCACACATTTCTCATGAGATATCATATTGCTCTGGAAAAAACTCAAGATCATGTGGATGCTTTCATCGCACTTGTAGAGCTCAACTAATAGTTAAACAAATCCGATGACCGTTGATACGCTGATGATCTTTATGGTGTCCCTCCAGCGCGCCTTTAGCTTAATTGGACCTGTTTGTCACTTTAATCAGAGCAATTAGAGAGATAGTGGAAGATATGCGCCCTCTTGACAAGCAGCGCTACATCACATTCGGCGTGAAAGCTGACTTGTGTGTGTGTTTGTGTGTTTGTGTGTAAGAGAAATAGGATGAGACAGACAGATTGAGGCTGACAGAAAGCCAAAGAGAGGAAGACAGAGATGAGTATGGAGAGCGTTCTCTTAAAAGCATGCTTCAACCGTAACAGGGTGTTTATCAATGACAAGAGTGTCGGCTCACTTTATTTCACATTAAAGTCACAGGAAGTTTGAAAAGTGACTTCTCAGCATCAAATCTTTGCCTTAATCAATATTCCCTGAGCAATCACCTGCGAGAAAGGGATCGGTGCACAGCGGGGAACTCCTGCAGAGAGAAGAGGAGAGGGTTGGAGAAAAAGCAATCCATCCAGCAGTGCAGATCAGAGTGTGGGAGTGGGAAACTTGGAGTGAATACTGAGTGAAGGACAGTGTGCAGAACATCGTGAACTTACAACCACGGGACAAAGATGATGGCACGGAGATGGAGGAAGAGAGAGTCCTGGCACTGACGGAGAGGGATAAATAAAACTGAGAGTAGGCATTCTCAAATCCTCGTCCTTGTGTGTGCATTTTTTAAAGACATGATTACTTAGCAAAAAAACACAGAGAGCATAACATGACTAGAGTTGCGCCGGTCCCCAGTGACTGGTTGTTGGCCTCGTGAGATTGTCCGAGGCCTTAAACTAATCTCACACTTGCTGGCTGCAGGGCCTCAGTAAGCTCTCTGCATATTTACAGTGATCTCGGGGCTCCGGGAAAAGCTCGCAGCACAAACTGCTCTAAGAGACCCGAGTCTGACATTGGTTCTTACGCTCTGTGGAGGACTGTGTTGTTTTATGCATAATTTCACAAATAATGAAATATAGCATGAAGTTGGGTGCCAAATGAAAGGAAAACCACCAGAGAAGCTTCAATGCATAAACGTCTGTGGAACTTCGCTGGATGGATGAAGCACAATTCTTTTAGAAGATATTCCTTCATTTGGTGTCTTTGATCGTGGCAGAGTGCTGCATTACACATCAGTCCAAAATCTCATATAGGTTCTTCAGTCAGGTTGAGCTCTGGTGACTCGGGTCATTTTTAAACGATTTAATGACCCCGCGTGAACTTTATGGAAACATCTGCGACTGCTGTTCCTCCAATTATTAAAGGAGACCTACTGTATTACACTTTTTTGTTTATTCTTTTATTTTCCTTCAGTGTGTGGTATATGCATCTACAAGATCTTGAAAGTTAAAAAAGTCAAAGTCTTTCTGTGGGAAGCTCCTCTTTCCTACAGAAAACACTGCTCCTGAAACACCTCATCAGTAGTGTCACTTTTAATTCTGTGACTTTGTGACATCACACTGATTTAGCAGAGCTGCCCTGTTGTTGTTAGCTGTGCTTGGTCAGGCATGTGTGAGCTGACCAACCAGAGCGGACTGGGTATAAAGGGGGGGCGGGGGCTTTAAAGAGACAGGAGCAAAAAAGAGAGTTTCAGACAGAGGGAAAAGCATGTAAAACTATTCTAGTAGTAACCCAAAATAAAATTATGAACCTGAAAATGAGCACAATATATCTCCTTTAAGGTTTTTCTTGAATTGAACTGGTCAGACATTTATAGTCAAATCAAGTCTATTTATATTTAAATGACACTTTCTATTGCTTAGGGAAAAACAACCCCCCAAAAAAGCTCAGGGAAATGAAGAAACCTCAGAGGGAGCAAAGAAGAGGGACCCTTCTTTCAGGACGGATTGATATTCAAAAGATTTAAGTACACATTACACAGGGATAAAGCTCGTAAAGTCGCACTATGTAGAAAGAGAATGCCAATTTCAGGTAAACAGATTGCAGACATGAAAGACGAATATGGATGCGGGAAGATGTCAAGCAAATACTAGTGCTGCCAAAACTGGAAGAGACTGGTTTACAAGAGATAAAAGGTAAGACGGAGTCTCCTGAAGGAGGAAGATGAGACATGTAGAAAGTGTTTACAGCACACAGCGCTGCCTGGACATGTGACTTTAAGTCGCTTTTTCATGAAGACCGCTTCACGACTACGAAAGAAAGCAACTCCGTGTCAGCCTCTATAAACAGTGTGAGAGCACATGTGGAGCCGTCTGACTCATGCAGCCACGTGTGGTCTGGCTGAACAGGTATTGACCTTCAGCTTATTTTTCTTGCTTCAGAAGCCAAATTTTGGCTGGAACAACATAGCTAATCCTGCTCAATTCATCCGGCTGTAATGATGGAGAATTTGCATTTCAGTCGTTCAGTAATTAAGTTATTGATGGACCTCAGTGAATTCGGTAGAAATGCTGCTTTTGCTTAATCAAGACGTCAGTTTGCAAGATCCAAAGTGTATCTCTCTTAATAGTAGAGGACATTTCTCCTTTTGTGTATAGGAGGTGTAAATCCAGCACCTGGGTCAAATGAGATTTTATGTCTCGGAGGAGTTCATCAAATTTAATTATGATACATATAATTACCAAAAGCAATCTTCTGTGTGGTAGGAATAATCATTTCAGAGAGACGCTGGCACCTGCAGGGGTAAAGGCGTAATTTAGAGACAGTCTAGAGTGACAGGAGGAAGAAAGTGAGGGAGAAAGAGACTGAAACGAGTGATTGCCGTATGCTCCGCTGGGAAAATGACAGTTGGCATGTTACGGTCTTTTCTTTCTTGCTGTAAGAGCTCAGAAAAAAGACCCAAAAATGTAAATGTTTGTGCCATTCGACTGTGGGATTACAAAAAGAACATTTGACAAGTACTTGATTTTGGCTGATTTTGAAAACGCGGCCATCCTTCATCACTCTTGCGCTTGGGAGAACACAAACAAAAGCCCTGCCAAATCCAGATGTTTGCAAATGAGCTGGATTTATCATAAGCATATGTGAGGAAAAAGACAGTCTGCGGTAGTACAGCAGGTACGGAGTGAACAATGGGAGCCGCGGGAAGAGGTGAGTTATGATGGCTCGAGGATCACAGCTGTAATTGGTTCTTTCAGAGGGTGAGAAGGGGTAGGGGTTATGAGGAGGGACATTACCTCACCATCCACACGCTCGCACACATACTCACACCTCGCGAGCTCCCCACCCATCCCTGAAAACCCCCCGCAGAGTCTAATCCCACACAGAGCCCCTCTCAGCTCCGCCCGCCTTCGATTGCTGCAAAAATCAATGAAATATTTTCCCACCAAAATGAAGAGGAACAATGGACGTCAAGGTCTTCCTAATTAGAGAGTTCACACAAGAGGCCTCCTTTTCGCTTCACGCCTTGCAGAACAGAGTGAGAGAGGCTGGAAGTGGGGGAATAATGGATGGTGAGTGATGAAGGTCACACACTTCCCACTCGTTGCTCCCTTCTCTCTAATATCAACTTCATAACTCATAACCCCGGCTGCCAAAGCACATATGATCGTCTGACATCCCCTCCATGTTCCAGGCCATAGCTGTGCGCACAGCACGCCACGCCAGAAGCTACAAGCTTTTCCTCTCTTTGTCTCCTTCCCTGATGTGTAAAGAGACATGTCACTGTGTTTTATCATATCCAACCCTCAAAATGGAAGTGGAAACCCTGCTATATTGCTGTGTTTTTGATGTCTTTGCTCTAGGTAAGTGCAGAAGGTAAACCGTGTGGTTTCTCATGTAGAAAGTCAATAACGCCCTTTATTTGACTGCCCTCACAGGGTGATGCAGACAATGCTGACCTCCTTCTAATGAGGGCGTTGAGATAAAGATATGTAAATCTCCCACTCAGTTTGCCTTTGGCCTTTTGTGTCAAGGAGGATATACACCTTTACTTCTTCTATACAGTACATACCTGCTATCATGACTCCGGCTGATAATTAAAACCTCCTTCGGCTGCATGATACATCAATCAGTTCCTCATGTCTTTCTCTCCACACGTACAGCAACTTCTCAAAGTGTGTTCCTCTGGCCGGGCACTGCACAGCAGTGATGCATTCGAAGTAGAATTATGTGGAGCAGGGAAACATTTGTTAATGGCAGTCATTACTGCTCTTAACCGGCACCTGCCATCTTAACAGATGCTCATAGCATTGAGAGCTACATTCAATGGAAGCACTTCAGGTATAATGGTATTCATACTAAGCGAAGAGAGATACACTGCACAGTCATACTTTATGTGACTCTGTTAACTGTTGCAGAGCTCCATAGGGAATATACAACACTTTCAGCCTTATGACTCACCAGTGTGGGCAAACCGACTATAAAGTGTATACTTCCAGGCCCCAGTTCTGATTGGATACCCAATAAAACAGACCTATGTCAGTGAAACAAAGAGTGCCTCATAGCAGTATAAAAGATGTTGTGGCTAGCTCAGGTTCTCAGGTAGGAATGCCAGAGAAAATACATCAAACTGTGTGGTTTTATTGTTTAATCAGGATTACTATCAACACAACACAATTGCCAGAATATATGATGGCAATGTGCAGTTCCTGCGAAATCAGGGTTATGTTGAAACTTTGGTCTGGTTAGGTTTAGGCACAAAAACTAGTTGGTTAGGGTTAGGACAACCCGTTCTCATTCCTAGCACGTCAAATACGGCAGCCTGGTTAGTGGATCTACACTTCTAAGTTTGATGCTGTAGTCATCAGAGGGTGAAAGTCCAAGTTGGGTGGTGGTTGTGGTGGTTGGATGGGTCATTCACTAGACTTTCCTCCAAGAGACTGGGGTTTGAGATAAAGAGTCAAGATTGATTTTAAAGCTGCTGTAAGTGTTCAAATTGCTGTAAATACAATTTATAGCAATGTTCAATCTGGTGGGCTGGATTTGGCCAAGACTTGGGCCAGTTCTGGTTGATTCGGTTTGCTCTTGGCTGACATGTGCCCATGATGTGCCATCCTTCCATGCGGTATGTGGGCCAAACTAAGAAGCCAAGCTGACATTTTTGAAGAGTTGGGAGGGAGAGAAATTGTGGCTAGGAAAAGATCACGTTTTGGCTTACATCGTTCTGTGGCCACTAACTCGGCTCGCAAAATGCCCCGACATTTCATTAAAAATACCCAGTGGTTTCACACTTACCGATGTTGAAACGCCATCTTGAACACTGGTCTTGGGCTTGGCAGTCATCTCGTCTAGCTGGCACCACAGCTCCATCCCCTCCTCTGCCTGACATGAAAGTCAATTCATTGTCTGTAATCTGAGTGTGATATGAGTATAAATGTTACTATGATACGTATGAAATGTAAAAACTTTGAACAGGTTTGCAGTTTGCAGACACACACGATGCCAACATTTTATTCTGGCGACTGGGCTGATCAGCACCACAGACCCTGGTGACTAAAGGGTTAAGATACAGACCAAAAAAATTGCAATATCCTGGTATACGTACACACCTCTATGTTCTCATTTTGTGTCCTCGCTCTACTTTCAACTACCAAATAGAGACATTCAAATGTAGAAAAGAATACAAAACAGGCAAACAACAAGAAAAAAAGAGGAAGTGCACAAAACAAAAACAAAACTCAAGGTCAACCCGAACTCATGTGGGAACAGTGCAAAAACAATGTGGAAGACAATAACACCAGCAACGATGTAGGAAGACAGATACAATGAGACTTATGTCCATGCGTCTGTTGCCCAACAGCATGCCAGGAAGTATTCCCCCGCTCACTGCCAACCCAAGGACACATATAAGTACAGTGCAATTACTATTACAGGGTTGATTTAAATGCTAAGCTGACATAAATCAAACAACAGGAGATAAGCATAATTCTCACTTACCACTATCCAGTCGCATGGATAGATTTGTTTCTTCTTTTTCAGGCTCAAAGATATCTCTTTTCTGAGATTGCTGCTGCCGGAACAAAGATAATGGATGTGAGCGGAACTTCTTTTGTGGTGATCAAAGCATTGAAAATAACACTCAAAAGCAACATGTCTTCCCACAAAAAAGTCCCAATGTTAATATATTTTTGCGAGAGAAATTATGCCATGACAATTTGATAATGACTCACGCAGGCAGATATCGCAATCTGAATTCTCATATTGTCCAACAAAAGCCCCTTGGAGAGAAAAGAGACAACAGGTGAAGTTGGAAAACATCCCCCATCATTTTTCACTTCACATTCGCACGGATGCCACTAGAGTCTGCCGATTGCTGTGATTATTGTGAAGAGTTATCATGAAAAGAAATTATTCACATCTCAGGGCTGCTGAACTCTGAGAAGTCGTCTCTGACCTCTCAACAGGGTGGTCACGGACGCTCACGCGTTCCCACGTGCTTGTGTGTTAGAGCTTGCGTGTGTGCGTGTTTTCTGTACGTATGCGCGCCCAGATGGCGGCTCCTCTGAGGGGAGCATGTGTGTCGGTGAGCTGTAACTCAAGAGGCTGGATGGAGGACAGACTAAGTGGCTCTCAGGGGAGAGTCGATCGGTTGTTAAAGACAGTGGAGAGGGACACAACTGCCTCAGCACACGCTTACAGCCAAAACAGACACACAGTCTTGGTTGGTGTAATTGCTATAGACAGGCAGCCATCTGAATGTCTTCTCCTGGTTGCTCTCTCTCTCTTTCTCTCTCTGGCAATCCTCACAGGCCTTTCACCTTACTCCAGCCTTGTCCGCCAAAGGAACAGTAAAGGAAATCATTGTTAAAATGTATTGCCATTGAGTCTGTGCTCCTGTCTCAGTCAGTAAGTCATCCACCGGTTGCGATACTGGACGTTTTTTTAGCTGGTAGACCTCCTGCCTTCTTAGCATGACACTCTGGCAGATGTACTATAATAGTTAACCAGACAGCCCCTGAAAATTTAATGTTGTTTCAAATGAATCCATTCCTCTCTTTGTCTTTTACCACAGGTTTTTTATTCTTCTCAACCCTGGCGTGCATTTGGTGCTTCTGTCATCCGTCAGCGGGAGCTTTAATTTTCACCAAATCAGATTCCTGCGGTGCGAGTGTCACAAGTCAAAGCTCAAAAAGCCTGGGGGAACAAACGTAGGGAGGGGGTTGGAGGCGTGTTGCTTTCAAAACTTCAATACAATTCAAAAATTGCGTGTACCTAGAACAAGAGCCCTCCTCTCTGCATCCCCCAAGATACCTCCCTATTCCCCTTGCACCCACATGCAAGGCATTATCCAACGTGATGAAAGGAGAAGAGGAATGCCAAATGATAACTAAGTCCCCCCGGACGTCTCCATCCCATTCCCAACCCTGCCTTCTTCTCCACTGTCCTCTCCACTTACCGTCTCCACCACCACCGCCGCCGCCATCCTCACTAGGCCAGGAAATGCAGCTGCTGTCAGCTGCCGAGGGCCTCCAGGCTGATCTCTCACTTTCTGGAATGTGCGGTGCCATAATGAGCACTGCCCCCCTTTTCTCCATCCACCAGCTTCTACCTCCATCTTGTTTCCAAGAGCCCCGCTCTCCTCCTGTAGGTGAACAGCACACACACTCATCGGGTCGAATGGCGAAAGAAAGAAGCTAATGGAAAGTATTATTTTTCCACATTCATGAAATGCAGCCTGGAAGTGAATCCATTTGATATATTAATTACCTATTTTTAAAATTAGAGGAGTCCCAAATTATTTTTCACTCCTCAAATGAACCAATTATAATGAGTAAAAGCGCAGCAAAATCATATAAAAGATATTAATTGCTTTTTAGGAGTGAAAATCTGTTATTATTAATTAACATCTTTTGTTCCCAGGCGCTACATCTGCAGTTTTACTAAATGATGGAAACTCTCACTGAAGGACTCATCAGGGAGCTAACGTCTGCGTGCAGCTGTGCAGGGCCTGTGTGCTTATGTTGACTCATGACCTCTGAACTTGAGTCATTACTTACACCTGTCAGTCAGTGGAAGCCTGGCCTCTGGAGGGGATTTGTGACAGCTGAAGGGTGAATGGGACATGCCTAGCACCCTAAATCCAACACTCCAAACTCCCCTGTGGTCGCAATAATCATAACTCAAGGGCTGATCTCTGACACGTACCTAATACACCGGGGAGATGCAGGCCGATAGAAAGGGCACATTCTTGGATACTATATCCAGCAAGAAACAGTGCTGAGGTCTTTTCGTGTGTGGAGCAGCCATTTTGTTATATTTTCTGGCCAGTGTACATATTGTAGATTATACAACAAGCAGTTCCAACCGAGCGATCTGACTGGTCAACACAATGCATGTGAAGTTTGTGGAGACACATCAGCGGCGGACCAGACTTTGACATCAACACCGGTGCTCTCCATTTAGTGAATGCCCGTCTGTTCAGTCTTGTTTTACCTCGGTTTCTATCACTCTCCCTCTTCACCTTCTTTGCCTCCTCCACTGTAGAGTTTCCACAGTTATTCCAGTTGTTACCGTCACCTGGGGACAGAGACCAGGGAAAACAATGCCTCTTCCTGTTTTTGGTTGCACAATGGCAGATATGCTTCCTTTGTGCATTAACTCATCTTTCATTTTTTACAAGAAAAATCAAGCCTGGTGACAGAGGGAACGGAACAGTGAAAGTGAAGCTTATAGGGAGCCGATCAATATACAGATGGTGTCTTTTTTTTAACAGCCATTACGCAGGACAATCGGTAATAACTTCAGAATAATAAAGCAAAGAAGTTGTCTATTGTCAGTTAAATCAGTTTGGGGAATCCCACGATCTCTAGCAAGCATTAGCGTTAGCTCAAACTGGCTCAACACGGACTAGAAATCATCTAGTTACCAAAGGTCGGTCTCCTGTTTTTTTTTTGGTTGGGAACAACAGTGATGTTTATGGAAAAGCACACCTTCTCCTCAATACACCACCCTCAAAGTGAACTCAAAGCATTCCTCGCTCACCCTTTCAGTGGGATTAACTTGCCTTACATATTGACCAGTGTTGAATTTCTTATTTTGACCTGTAGAACTGGTACCAGGATTAAGGTCAGATTTCAGTGGAGCCCACAGCCCAGGAACTGAGAGGCAAGCAGCAGGTCCCAGTCTCATAAATGATAATAGACTGCATTGTTCAGCCGGGTAGAGACGTGCTCTCAGATACAGTCAGAATGGGAAGCTATAATCTCACGCGTTCGTGGATCTCTATATTACCAGGATAATTTGCCAAACACGACACGGTGGGTGTCGACTAACTTGACAGTTTTCTCGGGCATGAACTCAACCTTATCTTTGTTTTGTTCTGCAACATTGGAGAACATTAGCGGTGCTGATTCTCTTCTTTCCATGTTTGTTTATCTGTGCATGGAACTGTATGTATTCTCTATGCATTACAGTCTGTCATCGCATTAGCATATTTGCTCATTCCGCTCTCAACCCATCGTGACGCCCAATCTGTTGTCTATGGGAAAAGATATTTGCAAAAACGAGCCCCTGCAGCAGCCACATCGTGTTGATAATAATGATAGAAATCTAGTTTTCCTTTTGATGCATGAACGCCTTTTAGATCTAATAGCCATATGCTGGAGCCGTTGTTGTGGCTGCTGCCATTATTGTTGGTGATTGTTTTTAATCTTGCAGAGTTGGACATCAAACGGACTATTCAAGGCTACCCCTGACTGGGTGAAGTGGAGGATAAGAGAACCTGCAGACTCTTAAGTCAGTGTGCTAAAATGCAAATGCTTAAAAAATGTATGTGTATAGCTACGTTTCCTTTTTTTTTCACTTGTGAGAGTGCCTGTGTGTGTGTGTGTGTGTGTGTGTGTGAGGCCAGTCCAATTATGTGTGTAAGCTGCAGAACCTTCTATCAGGCATTAGATAAGCTGCAGCCTTGCTGGGTCAGGTCCTCTGAGAGGGCAACCTTTGGCAATCTGCAACCCAGGACCGCTGCTCAGATAGGACATTTCCCCCTGAGTCAGGCCAATTTCTTCACGTAGCAGACGTGAGATTGGGTTGGAGGAGTGTGTATATAGTATGTTTGATGACTTTTTAAAGAGAAAAAAAATGACCCTTGTGTCCACCTTTCACCAGCCTTGTATGTGATGGTGAGGGTTAGCACATGGAGAGACTGTATGGATGTCTTCAGTAAGCTTGTTAGCTGAACATTCTGTTTAAGCCTTAGGCATGTTCAGAAACTTGCTGCTGTAGCCTTCCACTAGAAAAAACAATTTCTCTGTATTCGGTCCCTGCTGAGCTCAGGTCTGTCTTGTCTTGACTGCTCTGTCTTCGATGGTTGGGGCCTTTAAGCTGCACTCTGTGGTACTGAACATTCATCAGTTTCCCAGTTGCGATAACGGCCTTGTCTTCACCTCAGTTTACCACTGGGTAGATCCACTGCAGATGTTTATCAGTGAGTGCGGGTGCTGGTCTGTTGGGCATTCCTTATATCCCATGTATCAGCGCCTTCTTGGGTTGCTGTGTTTTTGTAAAAGTATTCCAGCTGATCCTGGCTCCCTTTGATATGGACCTGGCTAGTCCAGTCAGCACCTGGGCCAGTGTGGCTCTCCTTGTTTGTGTCTTTCTTATATTGGACTCTGGCAGTTGAGTTTGGAGATACAGAAGAGGAGCATCAATAATTGCAGTGTGTGTGTTTGTGTTCAGTAGGCTCATAAGCGACTCCACATAAAGACAAAAAGAATAAAAAAATCAAGGAACTCACACCTGCAATTTAAGTGTCTCTCGTTTTTCTGTGCCAGTGAGCCATCAATACTTACTTACAATGCAACTTTATGGGATGAGATGCCATTATAGTAGATAATACAGTGGTTTTTGACAGCTCTATTTAATGCATTTCCAAGTTTTTATATTCATTGCACGAACATTAGATCTACTCTCCCAGCCCTGCCCAAGAAAATATACAACAAATTGACTTTCACGATGCTTACATCAAAAAGTACGATGCAGGAAAGTCTGTGTTGTTTTGCAGTATGTTGGGTTTTTATATTTTAAAGAAACAGCCATTAAACATGCTGTATGTTATTAATCAGTATTGCTCACTGTCAATGAATAAGAGAAGTGTGCTTAAATTATTAAAGGTACTGTCCTCCAGAACGAGCTGTTCTGTATGCAATAATAGGATGTCTACTTGCTGACAATTAATAACACACACACATAGGGGTTGTCCACTGGTCACCAAAACATGTTTTTGTGAGATAAAACAGAAGTACATCCCTAAATTAATAGCTCTACAGGTACAGGGAGGAATTGATCCCTAAGTAGGTAATTTCCACAGCACTCTTAAAGGTCATGACAAATATGAGGGAGTGCAGCCGACCCATGTAGAAAATGTGATAGTGTAGGATCTTCCTCCTCTTCAGGGCAATGTCTCCTGTGACTGGTGGATTCGTGTGCCGAGAGGCTGGGACTAAGCCGTGCACCAACGGAGAGCTAAGTCTAAAAGCATGGCACCTCTCCAACAGTTTTGGACCAATCAGATAGATGCGCAATTTTCTATATGACTCTGTGTAACGCTAAGATTATTCTCTTTTGGGACATTGGCTGCAGCAACTATTGGCAGACAGCTGCCTTCAGACTGCGGTTTTCAGAACAGAAGAGATCCGTGTACACGCTTTTTGATTCTCTAATGCTTAAATACATTTTTGAACAAAGAAACTGACTTCTATGGATTCTCTTGAAGCAAATAAACGAATGCGCCTACAAGTACTTTAGAGTCGATATCTTTATCCAGACAACTTAAAATGGTCCCAAAATCTTTTAAACTTTTCAGAGAAGTCAGTTCTTTAATGGTCTCCACTTTACTCCAGACACAGTGAGGTCAGCCACTGTTTAAAAAGCAGTCAGACAAGTGGATACCAATTCAAGTCTTTTGGATTCGACCCAAACACACATTGAGATTCAGCAGAGCATCGTCAAGAACCCATTTGGTAATCCGCCAGTATCTTCATGTGAATAATCCCGTACATCTATCACAAAGTGGTTATATTGATTCATAAAATTTGCCCAGCTTCTTTTTGAAGTAATGATCACTTTGAACCTGATAAGTCAATCTCTCACATTTACCGAACATTAATATTTCCTTTTCAAACTCCCGTCTCTTTGCTCTCTGCCAGAAAAACTGAGATGTCTGAATGGTGTTTTACCAAATTAGTGAGGCACTTCTCTGACATTGTCAAAAAAAAAGTTACAATGAACAAAAAAACACTTGGAACAGGGCAGGGCTAATGAGCCTGACATGAGACAGGTGTGAGAGGGGAATCAGGCTGAAGTAGAGTACAGGAACACAAGAGGGAAACAGAACACTGGGAACACAGGTGAGCAGGAAAAAGTGTGGGAAATCAGACAAAGACAGGAAGTGGAAAGTAAACACGACTCAAAAGGTGAGAACCTACCAAATGAAACAGGTATTAAATAAACTGAAAAACCCAAACCATGACAATGTGTCTGGCAAGATCGCTTTTAGTCCTGAACAACACTGACATCACTTGACGCAATTTATCATACAAAAGGTTTTTGCAGTTCCCCTTTAACCTTGAAGACATTTCTAAACCTGTTGTCACCCTGACCACCTTCACCAGCATAAAACATTTCTCTGAGGAAAAAAAAGTAAATGAATTAGTTGGGGGGAAAAAACGTAAAACAGAAAATATAATAGCTCAATCAATTTTATAGGATAAATGCAGGAATCGCTGTTAACAGGTAGTGTGCCAGACTATATATTGTGATAATCCAGGTGTCAGGGAAAAGGAATCCAGTTAATGAAACTGTCACCTCACAGCAGATGCATCAGATTACCTTGTCAGATCTGCTCTGATTTAATGAAGAATTTGATCCCTGAAGCACCGCGCTTAAAATAAAAGGATAGAGTTGTCAATTACTGTAATCCATAATATGGGGGAAAACATTAATCTAATCACTTAAGGACCAACTTGGGTGTATGATCAGACTTGAAATGAGTGGATATAAAGTTTGCAACTTTGAAATTGAGGAGGAAGTGTGAGTTATTTTGTTGCTCTGTGGGCTATTTCAATCCAGGACATCATGTTCCACTGGAATGATTTCCCTGGAACCAATCAGTGGTGCTGTGTATAATCATGCAGATGGGCCAGGCTGACTGGATTTCCTAGAACAAAATAAGACTTTAACAGGAGAGGAGAGGAGAGGAGAATATAAAAATGTGAGGAGGGTCAGGACCAGGGGGAAGAGCAGGGCTGAAGGAGATGACAGGCCAAGATAGGAGTGAAGCAGAACAGAGCAGAAGAATGAGATCAGTGAGTCAAAGATTTTTTTTTTGTAGGAGAGGAGAGGAGGGAAGAGTTAATGTAATGACCTGTCTAAAATGGATGGAGAGAACAGTGGAGTTAGGCATATATAACAGCAGGGTAAGGTTGGCAAAACAGAGAGAAAACAAACAGAATGGGGAAGAAAATAAATCTAGCATGAATGCAAGAGGGGAAAGGGAAGGAGCAAGAGATAAAAGCAGAGCAAAGCTAAATAGATCTCTCGCATCTATACCCTGGATAGGGAGATATGTGTGTCTGCACAGCACTGCCAGATAGATAGGACAGCACAAGATGAATGAGATGGGTAAATATGCTCGTGCTCATCCTATAACCATCGTGGACATTCTGATGATAACAGCAGGCATGTTATCATCTCTCTGTGTGTGTGTTTGCGTGTATGTGTGTGTTCTTCTTTATCTGTGTGCATCTGCCTGTGCATAAGGTTTAGGTGTTTGTAGTTTGTTTACACTACTGTTCAAAAGAATGACCTCTGTCATATTTGATGCTTATTTTGATTCTTTTATTTTGGTTCCACTGGAAAGTCTCTGTGGTTATCTCAGCTAAGGAGGTTATGATTTCACTCATGTCTGTCGGTATGATTGTTGGTTTCTAAATTGTCCGTAGGTGTGACTGTGAGCGTGAATGGTTGTTTGTCCCTATATGTAAGCCCTGTGATGAACTGGCAACTTATCCAGGTTGTACCCCGCTGTCACCCAGTGTCAGCTGGGATCGGCTCCAGCCCCACCGAGACCCTGAAAAGGATAAGCGGTTTCAGCTAATAGATGGATGAAACTCAGAAGTAGTAAGTACATTATGTTTTTTAGAATGAATTGTATTGGATCGTGTTGAGAGTGTCTGCTGTCCAAGGCACTGAGATATGTTAGTGACACTAGTACAATCTAATATCATCCCAGTGGGAAAAAAAAACAACAACGACAAAAACAAAAACTAGACGTGCTGATTTCAAATTCATACATGTACATAAATGAATCAGGGTGCGGTCAGTCCTACAAAAGGAATTATTAAACCAGGTAACGTCGGCCTTTTCAATAAAACATGAACTTTTTAGCTGTGAACTTGTTAAACTATAAACTGCGGCGAGGTCGGTCAAGTTTGAGGACGTTTAAGTTTTCATTGGGCCTCGCTGGATTTCTGGAGAGCAGAAGTGCAAAGTGAGAGGTGCTTCCACAGGGCGCTTTGAGATTCATATCATCAAATGTGCTGCCACGCAACACATACGCACCCGTTATCCGGTATCTGCTGCGGTGCATAAATCTGAATATGTATCCACGGTTATTTTCTACTCTCATGTATATTTTGCACACGCAGCCTTTAAGCGTCATACTCGTAACACACAGAGGCAAAATGCACAGCCCCCCCTGGGTCTGTAAATGCTGATTTTCCAGGCTCAGTGACATTTATCTTCAATGTAACTTTACTTTTTCAACAAGTTGCTGTTTCTTTATTTTATGCAGGTATGTGCTGGCTTGCTTGGGAAAAAAAAAAAAAATGCTCCATCAAAGTTAGCCTTTGCTGTTTGTCTCACGTCTATGTATAGATCACAGGCAGCTTCTGAGACTGTTTGTAGCCTACATCTGAGCTACGCAGGTACGCAGCGGGGGGGCAGAGACTCATGTCTGCGCGTCTCAACAGCGGCGTGTTTGTGAATAAAAATGTGTTGTTTATTTCTATATCAGTCGCACCCTGGAGTAAATCAGCTGTGCACCTATACTCTGAATGAAAAAAGTCATATTTCATTGCTTGAGGGTTTGAAATCCGGACTTCCTGAAGAGCTCTGAAGCTTACTTAAATCTAGACAAAAGCATTCTGTTCTTTTCAATCCATACATCCATTCAACAAGCTGATACAGCCGTTAAATCCTGCCCATTACATGCTACCTATCTGTCTGAATGGTCAGGAGTGGAGAGATTATTATCGTTCTTATCCCACCGCGTGTTGTGGAGCTCTGTAGATGTGGAGTAAAGAAAAAAACTGCTTATCGACAACTCTATCTCTTTCAAGAATGTATCCCCAGGCGACTTAAAAGAGACCGACATCAAAAGCTGCAGGAGTCAGCCTGGAGTGTGGAACACCGCGTTGTCCAGCCAGATGCCGGTCTCCTTGAATCTCTCTCCAGCACCTCCGCTATCTACACGCATCCGCCCTTTTGATGTTTAGACTACAAGGGACGAAAAACTGTTCACACTCACTTTATTTGTTACTGGCTCACCTCTTTTAGTAAGCAACAAGGCTTGATGAAAAGAAGTGGACAGATGTTATTTTGTTCCTTTTGTGGTTTGCAGATGTCTGTCCTGAAAACTTGAAAGATGTAGACTCTTTTTTTTTTGGTAAAGAATAAAGAAAGAAAAAGAAACTATGCTGGTACTACAGCTGTTGTGTACACATTTCATTTTTCAGAAGAGGACAAAAAACATTGTTGGACATGGAAACAACATCTAAGATCACAATCCTCTGGGTGGCTATTTCCCATGGCAGCTGTTGACTGACATGTGATGCTAAGAGATGTGCTGTCAACCTCTGTGGTGAGCTACTGACTGCAAGATGTCAAAGTAACAGATACTGATATTTTATAAGCTTTTTTTCCAAAAGCCCTTATAGTGTTGGTTATGTACCATTGAAAAATGTTATATGTCTGTCCTTTGACTAAATTAAACATTTGAGATGACCCAATGATCAATTAGGTTTGTATTCCACTCCGAAAGTGAAAGCTAGCATGCATTGCTAACAAGCTTTTGCTTGTAAAGAGAGCTTAGACAATCTAGGAGACCTCTAGAGAGGTCAAAAAGCTCCAGCAATACTCCAGCAAGAACAACTTTATTAGACAAAAGAGAGACATTAGACAAACTGTTCTTTACTACAAGTGTACTCTTAAGACTTTCCCCTTCTCTATTCACCTTGGAAGCTGAGCCAGAAACCTCTGCTCTGCTTCTAGCTGGCAAACATCACCACTGATTCCCCCTCATGGATTTCACTTGTGGTACTGCAATGAAAAAATCCCCTGCATCCCCACAATGCATTTTCCCCATTGACCACCATTATAAAAGAGAAACCGGTAAATTTGTTAAAATGTCTCTCCTCCCCCTGCTCATGCCTTACAAGAGAAAAGAAATTGTCTGGTATCCCCGCCCACTTTATCCAATCAGGACAGAGAACTCCCTGAAGAGGTTGTCCTTTCTGCTCCGGGGAACACACAGAGCGCAGGATCCTCCTCGAAACCCCTTGAAGAAAAGAAAGAGGCAAAGAGAGCTGCCTCGAAAACAGAAAGGAGTCGTGCAAGTGTGATGATGTGGAGAGGAGGGAGAGGATCGATACATGTAACTGCAAGAAGGACGGTAAGTTAGCTAAAACGATGACAATGCTCCCCCTGCAGAACACTTATGTTCACCGTTACTTCTTTTAGGTTATTACAACTGTGACGGGTCAAAACAAACACCAGTCATATTCATTTTCCCTCCCTCACAAAGTGCACATACAACAACAGTCAGCCAGTGCTCTCGGCTATGGATTTGAACATTTGCATTTTTCGAACAGTTTTGTTTGGACAAACATTTTTAATGTTTTCTTAACATCACCCCCCCGGCTACACAATTTTGACTCGGCTGATTTCGGCTTCATCCTATTGTCCAACACGTAGCCGTCACGATGGGAGTATCTCTAGCCGGTGTTTGTAAACAAGAGCGCAGGGTGAAAGTGAATAATAAATTAACTGTGAATCATACTCTGAATGTGAAAAAGAAAAGCGAAAATAACAAGAGAACAAGGCAATAATGGATGTTTCGAAAACCTCTTCAGAGTCCTAACTTAAATTGGATTCTAACTCCACTGAGTGCAGGTTGTAGATGTTTATTTTCATTCAATTGTCAAGCCCTGCTGATGACAAGTTAACAGCCCTGCCACAGAATGCAAATCATGTTCGCTTTCTCATTTTGCTGCCAGGTGGAGTTCTCAATATGTCGTTCAAGCGAAGCTTGCATCCACCACAGAGCCTAAAAAATGTATAATTGAAAAACTCTGAAATGGTCCCATTGTCAGGCACTGTTGTTAAGTCCCAGCTTCAATGCCCGTCATCCTGACAAGCTACCAAATACCCATTTTTAATACTTCTGGCACTTCTACAAATGAGACGTGCCATTCGTTTTTAAATTGCCCGGATGAAAAGAAAAAGTGGTGTCATAATCAACCATTTGCATGGTTATTTGGCCTATTGTATGCCATCATTAAGAGGCACAAACAACATCAACGTTTTAATTTGTTATGCACAAGAAAATTACACCATAAACCCTAGTGCAATCTGAGGCATCACAACAAGGAATTACAGGAAAATGCATCTATTTCCATCGAGAAAATCCCATTACATGTCAAGGAAATGAACAGAAAAGGCTCAGGAACAGGGCTTTGACTAGGCTCTCTTTATGAGTGCAAGCACAGAACATAAAAAAAATATAGTTTCTGGGATTCTGTGCTACTTTACAGAAACTCTGACCGCTCATATATACTCTGCCTGCAGTCACGGCTATAAACTGACTGCCGTGATGACAGTTCTGTGCATTTTAATCCCACTTACTGTCATGTAAATCTCGCCTTACAAGGGAAGACACAGAGATTCAGCATGGAGTGCTGAGGACTAGGTGTAATTCTCTCTGAGAAGCGAGAAGAGGATGGCATTGCGATTTTTGACAGCTCTGAGTGTTCTCTTAACATACACACTTGTGCTTTGACCACCTGCTACCTCCTTCTACTGTAGAGACAAACTGATAATGGTCTCACTGTTGAGGATATTTGTCAAAGAAGGAAATTCTCTGAGGCAGCAACTTGGTTAAAGGCACTTATTTTCACACAGACACCAGTCCAAGAGCATTTGAACAGACAGAAATTCATCAAAGTCTGGTGATTGTGCCTTGTGATGCAGAACAGGCATCAATTTTCTTCAGGCTATAGATCTGTGTGTTGGTGTTAGCTGCTTTTTTAGATCAGTTACAATCACGTTTTTGTCTTTAAATTAAAAGCAGAGAGAAACACAGCCAGCAGCATTTATGTAAATGTGAACTCTTATGCAATGGTGCTATGCTTACAGTTGAATAAACGAATGAACATACATGTAGGATTTATGGGCATGCATTTACATGATTATCAATCCTAGTATGCATAATCTGTTTTTCTTTCTATTTAATCATTGATAACTTCCTGTGTTTTAAGCACACTTTAAGTCAGAAAATTTATTGCAACAGTCCATGTTCTACATTGTGAAAGCTACAGCTGAAAGCACAGCCTTGAGCTTTATTGTATGTTTTGTAAAGAGAGCACTCCAAATGGATAATACGCTTTTTTCCGGTGCTCTCCCTGCACAGAGGATCAACATATGTAATGAAAACACATGTTGATCAAAACACTGCATGTGCAATAAGCCAGAGGCGACTAGCATCCCTCCTCTCTCGGACCGCACAGCGTACTGCGAGGCTGATCATATTTACACGTACAGCATGTGTGGAGGGGCTGTCTTCAGTCATTAATCAGACCATAGCTCCGCAGCGTTGAAAGAGGAATATTAATCTGACTGTCCTATAAAGAAATCCATGTAAACGTCTTACAAAACACCTTGCAGGGTTTGGTTTGACAAAGATGGAAAACAGCCGAATGATCAAATATCTCGGACTAGACATGGACGGCTAATAATGCACAATTCACAGGAGAGTCGCTTGATACTGCAGGCAGAGAAAGTGTGCACTAAACATGGATGCCCACTGCATGTCTGTAACTATAGGGGAGAGAAAGATTGTCTTTTCTATATTTGAATGAAGAAAACTCATTCTTCAGCCTGGCATCCTGTCATGGCCTTGAGTTTTGGTTAGTTATTTCCTCTTTTATTTTGTAGTTCTTTGTAGTCCTCCTATGTCTTGTTGTCACTTTTTACTCCCTGCTCACCTGTGTTGCTCGTCTTCTGTTTCCCTCCTGTGTTCCTGGGCTCCTCCCCAGCCTGATTTCCCCCCACAACTGTCGCACATCATCTCATTAGCACTGTCCTGTTCCCAGTGTTTCTCTACCTGCAACTCGTCCCCTTGTTAGTTTAGTTTGTATTGAAGCCCGTGTTGTTCCCTCACTTTTGGTCTGTCTGTTTTTCAACTGCATGTCTCCTTTGCTCCTGTGTCTGTTCCCTGGATCTTGTGCGTTCCCCGTGTTCCTGATTTGTTCCTGATAGTTTTCTGGTTTATCCTCAGTTTTGTATTCATCTTTAGTTTTTTTTTCCAAGGACTTTCCTTTGCCTGTCTTCTGTTACTTGCTTCTTGGAGTTTGGTTTTTTGACTTCATTGGATTTCACTGGACATCATTATTTTCAACCTGACTGCTGACTCTTCTGCATCTGGGTCATCTTTTGTTGCACGTGACACATCCAACATAGAATGCAAAGGAGGGAAAGAAAGAAAGAAATGGAGGAAAAGGGAAAGCGCAAGTTAGCAACAAGCAACACAATAGAAAGAACAGCATGTTCAAGTGATAAAAAAAAAACAAAAAAACAGGAGTATTGCCTCAAGGCAACAAGATGTCCCCATCTCTCCAAGGGAGCCACCCAGCTGAGATGTTGTGACACCTGCAGCTCCCTGCATGCAACCTCAGCATGTGAGGTCACCCTCCCCTAGTCCTTGACTCAAAAACCAGTTTTGCCAAAGATAACTTGGCTAATCGCAGCTTTTATCTGGGCCACCATAATGAGGCATCCCGTTGAGGTAACTGGTGATGTTTGGAAGCTGAAGTTGCTCAGTCAACGAAATGCCCTCTGAGATTTTATCATTCACGAGCGATGGTGTGTCCATCAAACGCACACATGCACGTGTGAGCACGTGCGTCAGTCTGCTCCTTCACTATCCCATGCGTATTGATCCTTCGAGAGAAACATCAATGTCCGTGTCGCTGTGGGGGAGTGAGCTCAACCATTACAGCTTCATGTGGCCTTGTCTAATTGTCTTACAGCATTTTTCTTACCATTCATCGACCCTGGATGAAAGGACACAGAGAAGAGAAGAAGTTGATTCTGCATTATATCTGAGACTCGGGAGTCAAGGTGGGAGCAGCGAGGAAGAACAAAAGCCAAACGTAAAGGGAGGGAGGGACAGGCGATTGTAAATTAGCTATATAACAGGGTGCGCTTCAGACAAAGATGCTTAAAACCACCACACATGTGAGGGTCAGCATATTCACACTCGCACTCCAGATTTTAATGAGAGAAAGATGTGGGTGTCACTACTGTAGAGAGTGCCTCCGGTGTGATCATCCCTCAGATATCACACAAAAGAGGCGGAAGAGGGAAAAAAGAGCAGGAGGGGAGTTATGTTTCTCTTTTGCTCAGGCAGACAGACACAAGTTAAAGGCAACTATGCATAGGAGAACTCTAATCACTCCTCCCCTCCCCTCTTCATTTCCCTTCTCCGTTTGAACTCCTCATTTCTCGAATTTCCTTTTCTTCTATGATTAGCAGTGTCCTGTCAACACCTGCCATATTTTCTGCGACACGTCGTCATTAAGTGCGGTGGGAAATTTGTTTTAAATTGAACGCTGAGAGCACCCTGAGAGTGTTTGCGCGGCTCTGTCGAGCTTTTTAATTAAGGTGGCTTAACAAACATGTTTTCCATGCAGAACAAAACAATGCAGGTCCTTTCAGAGTGTCTCGCTGTGAACCGTTGATAATGGCTGTACTGTATTGCCGGCAGTTCACATTGGACAGCCTAGACATGAATGGTTCACATCAAAGACAAACAGGCATAATAGGATCTATTCCTGTAGGGCTCATTTCATATAAGCAGGTGAGTGTACGTACAATCTTGGTCGTGTAGTGCGGCTACAAAAACAAGAAATGTCAGTGATAAAGGTGTGTTTTTGCGCATAAAAAAGACAACATTACCAACACCGAGGACTCCTATTCCTACATCAACAGAAATCAGCTTTGTAATTCTTAAATGGAACAAAACCCCTACCCACCCAATTCAATTAACTTTTTCAGAAATGCAACACTAATTGTAACTTCTGAGTCTGAACATTTCACTTTGAGAGTGTTAAACAGTCACACTAAATACTTTAGCTGGTAGTGGGAGTCGATGAAACACAAATAGATGATACACATATTAAATAGTCTTTATTACAGTTTTTCATTAGCATGCAGCGCGCTCTGCAAGCTTTCATGAATTCTTCATTCACTCGGAGATGTAATGAAGTCTTTCTTGTAATTTGGCCCATCAATAATTAGGAGACCTAGCTGAATGGTCTCTGGAAATGGTGGCTGCGAGAAATCCTATACCATTAATATTGCATTGAACTCTTTCAGGCTTATTAGCAAGGCTGGGTCCTTAATGAGCCAATACTCCTTAGTATTGTCAATATTTTATCCTTATGTACGTTTGTCGATGGAGATGGGACTTCAAGCGTTGAGGTTAATGACCCTCAACATGAGGGTCAGGGAGGTAATGGAAAGCTGTTTGCAGCCATAAGAATAACTGAGTCGAGGATGAAAATGTTTAAAAGATGATGTCTGTAAAAGTTTGTAATTGGGCGACTCTCGCTGCGAAACACTTTTCAAACTTTGATATCACCTTTGCTGCAGTGTGCAGCATCTTTTTTTTGCTGAGGAGATATAAGTAGAAACGTTATCCCCTGATGTGGCACCACGCAGTTTTTAAAAATAAACACTTTTAAGTCGAAGTCAGCTCAATCTCTCTTTTACTTTCATGTGAATATGGTCAACATCCATATGGGTTCCTGCTCTCTCTCCAACGTGGAAAAGAAGTCTTTCATTTCCCTGCAGCATGCTAATCAAAACTCTCCCAGTAATTACTGACTGAGAAGAGTCCAGGTACTGGCAACGGAGTCAGGGCCATTCATACGCTCTTTAATGGCACCACTTGTTTATAAGCCTGAGTCCACCTACACACACACACACCACTAATGGGCTGCACATAGCCCAGTCATGAATATGCATTCTCACCTTGGCTGATAGTTTCAGGAACTAGACCACAGAATGAAAAGGACCAGAAATAGTGTCTCTCTGTAATTGGCCAGCAGCAAAGGTAATATGCAAATTTCTCGCCTTTTTACTCGTGCTATTGTATTGAATGGCGAGCTGCTTTTTGATTTGTGTGAATAGGCCTTGATCAGACAGCAGTCACTTGGATTATTGCACTGGCAGACCAACAACACTGCTTTACAGTTTCAATGTGTTATTTCTTTTCTTTTCTTTCTTTCTTTTTTTTTGTCAGTTGTCAAAAACAAAAGTTTTGTTCTCACACCAGTGGTCTGCATGATAATGCCCTTTGTCGAAAAGTCACAAGTGAAGTTTAATTCTCCTGCCAAAAAAAAAAAGAAGAAAATTAAAAGCTGCTGAGCTTCAAAGAAATCACATTAAAAATATGCGTGGTATCAGAAACTATTAAGTTGCTGGGTGACACAAAAAGCAACCACGAATTTGAATAACCACGACCATTAATCGCACATCAAACACACCCAGAAAGAAACTTTTTTCATTGTAAGTCAAGGCTCTGTCAGCATACGATGATTGAAAACAATAAAGATGTTATCCTCTTCACGGTACCCTGACAGCTATTGAGCTGTCATTATACGATCATGAAGTCATTTCCATGCCTAACTTGAAAGCACATTATTATGATTAAAAACAACAGCGAAATGTCAATCAATGCCATGCCATTATTGCCTCATATGCTGTCTCTGGAGATACCCACATGCTCCGGTTTCATTTTTCTGTCCATTTTCTATTATGATCCTATTACCATCACAGTGGGGGGCATGTTATTGCGTGGAATCCTGAAAACCTGGGCAAAGTGTTTTCTTAAACTTATACTCCTGGAATTGCTCGAGATGAGAATGATGTGTGAAATGAAGCAGACGTTTATCAACCGCACTAGAAAAGGCATGATGCTTGTGAGGGCACGAGAAAGAAATTCAATACAAGGGGACATAAATCTTCAGATAGCACAGTACGTGACTGGTCAATGGAAATTATAGATCATTACATTGTGTTATTTTTACATAGGAACATCATCTTCTTTGTCTGTATAGAGGTTAAAATGAAGAGTTTTCATTAACTACATAAGCAGCAATTTAAGCTATTGTTAGGAAAAAACATCCTTATAATTTTTTAAGAGTTTGTCACTATTAAACGAATCAGCTTCATCAGATTATGGGGGTGTGACTTGAAAACATTTGATTAACAGATGTATTGTACTGCTTAATTCTGATCGTTGCCATCACCTTCTCTAACAAAACCGCACCCACTCCAAACCAGTGAGCAGCGATAAGAGCATTACAAAAAACACAAATCATACATTCCTCATGGAAAGTTACCAAAAAATGTTTTTGACAGATTTTTTTTTTCTCGTCTATGAGAAGAAAATCGACCATAAAGTTCACAAAAAAGATATCTTTTCAGGTCCACCAGGCAGATCTTTGCAGTCTTTGGTTTAACCATCCTGTTGTCCACAAGACAAAATGAAACAGAGCATCCGAAAAAAGCCCTGTTTTAGTCGTCTGTGCAAGCAGCTTATTACAACCCGTATTTAAGTTTATTGTTAAGCAGTGACCTCTAGTGGCTGTAGTGTTCATGACAGGAGCAAAGGAGGAAGTCACGTGACGTAGTCTACAGAGCGATAAAGATGGATTATTTTGTTTATGTGTTGAAAAGATGAGGCTTTTATTTTGTTAACTGCTGTAGTCTGATTATTGGAAGGACATTCTGAATAAAAGGGGAATTTAAATGATGAAAAAGTAGCCAGGTGCAGTAATATAGATCATGAAGGATGCCATACACTGCAATGCATCGAGAATCGTTTTGCATTCGAATCGTTGTCAGCTGAATCGTAATCGAATCAAATCTTTCACCCAGGAGACTGTTGTTCTTGTGTAGTGTCACAAGAATAGCGGTTCACTTTCGGGGTGCGTAGGAATGAACATACGGGAATGAACTAACGTTACTTAAGTACTTTTTTTTAACTCAAGCCGTGATCTTTTCCTAAACCTAACCAGGTAGTTTTGTTGTCTAAACCTAACCAAACTTTATTTATTGTTACAATGACAGACAACAGTCATATCACTATATGCTGTTTTGGCATAACAGTCATCAGCAACCTGTTCTGTTGTTTGATATGAGAACGTATTAAAATGACATCCAGGGGGAGTGGTTTTCAAAAATACATATTACTACTTAAACCTAAAACTTAACTTCTTTTCTCCTACAGTGATTTAAGAGAGCATTCAAGTCACAGTGTGTGCTCTGAAACATTGCTGACAGTGTGGAAGACCTTGACGGGGACTCCAGGGTGGTGAAAGCTGCCCAGGGTGCACTCCTTATCTGCATATTCGTGGGTCTGCATTTCTCCCGCTTTTCTACATAAAAGCATGGGAGCTGGCTAATCAGACTCCCCGGGTCAAAGGTTACGAAGCGCGAGGAGAGAAGGATCCTCCTGGGAAGGGCATGTCCAGATGTGGCTTTCTGTTCCCTCACATCTAACTCCATTTTCCATCGTACCTGCCAGTCGTGCAGAACAGGCTGTGGTCAGCTGCACATTAGACCAACGAGAATGGTTAGGCAATCTGTTCACGGATACATGAATTCTGTATTTTCTCTCCAATATGTTGTGGCGTCTCAGCTATTTGTGGGGTGTATGTTACATTCACACCCCACCACTTCAACAATTGCTCCTGACAAATGATTTGCCTAGGCTGTTATTATTATTGTCAGTCAAAAGTTTTGGAAGGCTGCTCCGTTCTATATCTCTCTCGCTGCAGTTAATTTATGCTATTGTGTAGAATAAAATGGGAAAAACCCCAGTTTAAATACGGTCCACTTCTACAAAACACATCATCAATTACAAAACTCTGTCTCTTTGATTTATAAGTGGTCCATGAGCAATATCCCCTCACATGGGCAGCCTCTTCATCATCTTCAATTACACAGGGAGGGCATCTGTATCTGCTAACACACGCTGAGTGTGCCTGCTTCAAAGCCCTAGCAGCAAAAAGTGGGGAATTTGAGATATATATGCAAACAAATATTGATGCATATGGTTTGTGTGTGCAGTATGAAAGATGTAGCATTGCTGACATAAGTACCACCAGGCAGAATGGGACCCAAAAATCCTGATTTGAGCTGTTTTGTGTCTGATTGCAGAAGCATGGCAGGCACAGGGTGAGAGCTGAGGAAAGCTTACGGCCAACGCTCACCCACAACATACCGCTCAGAATGAAATATATTCCCAATACCGACTAACTGCATTATCCAATTTCCGTCTACAGCAGTAAGAGATAATAAAGCGAGCAAATGTGAATGTAAATGCTCCGGTACATGATGCATAATTGCCCTATTAATTGCTTGTTTGCTACAGAAGTGTTGCTGGGCTTTGGTACAATATCTCAGAGCTTGTCCCGGCGGGGTGATACACACCTCTTCTTCCAGCCTTCCTCGCTCTTCTGTCCTCTGTCTTCCTTCCTGTAGCCTGTGTTTATGTACTGAGGCAGAGAGCAGCAGTCTCATCACCATCATTTGGATGAGAGATGGAGTCATCATCAGCCAAGTCCCATCGCTGCGGCCCCCACCACCATTGGAAGGAGGTAGTGTGGAGGGAGGGGAGGGGGTGGGGTGCTTTGTTACCATGACGACCTCATCAAATTGGTCAAAGGGAGACCAGTCAATCCAAAAACTTTGAGTTTTGTTTTTTTTTGTTTTTTTGTGTGTGTGTGTGTGTGTGTATGTATTTTTTCCCTCCATGACCGTTCTGATAAGGGAGCTGGCGGGTGAGGAGGGGGAGTAAAACTGTAATGAGGCAGCTGTGAGGGACACCAATCTGCAGGGAAAGCTACTTTATGCAGAAATCCAATTTAAGAGATTGGCTTAGCGACTGAGTCATTGAAGGTAAATCCAATGGTAATTATAGGTAAATCAAAGGTGAAAGCATGCAAAACACTCCCGTACACAACTTTCTCTCTCTCTCTCTCTCTCTCTGTCTCTCCACCCCACCCCACCCCCCCCCCCCACTATACTCATTACCACATATCACTATGTTGCTTACCAAAGAGAGGCAGGGGCAGGGTGCATACCATGAAATACAATGGTGGATTTTAGCCTCCATGGCTTAAAGGGACTTGACACTCATGCACACCCTTCATTTTGAATTATGCTAAAGATAGCTCAGTAATTAAGCAATATCCTCTCATTTCAATGCCACTGGGCAACATCTTAATACCTTTGCCCCTGCCAATCAAACACATCCAGTCTCTGTAAGAGTGAGGATACTAGTAGAGACATTTTGTCTTTTTCGATAGTGTTGGCATCTGCCCTGAGCAAACGGCCCGGCCTTTACTAATCACCCCCCACACTTTATCATTAACTACAGCTAAAGCAGGGTTAATGATGACAGCGTGCCAACTCTCCCACCTCCTGCTGGGTAAGCGCCAACTTCCCACTGGGAGAGGATGATTGTGAATGGGAGGCAACAAACACGGCCAAATTTTAATCGCCAAAGAACTCGATTTATCAGACGATAGCAAAGCAACACTAAGAACACGAGGTATTTTTAAAACTCTGACATATAATCCATGGTTTGACATTATGGAATGACATTTCAGAAGTGGCTTCCCTGCTTTCCTATTTGTTCTGCCCTCTGAGACGCACAGCCGCAGTAATTTGTTAGATTGTAGATAGAGGGCTAATAAATAGCCGAGCTAGCGACTCACAAGTCATTTATCCTGACCTTTTATTTCAGGCAAAATCAATTTTCTGTTAATATGCCACTAATAAGGAGACACCTTTTATTTGTTTGGCTCTCGAACCGCGTTGATGCTTTTAAGAGAGGCTGCGACCAGACGTCCCGCCATTGCTTTTTTTGATTTGTTGACTGAAATCAGCCACTTTGAAGTGGTTCACTGAAAGCAATAAAGGTGAATGTTAATGTGACAGCCGCAATGAAACTGTTGCGCGGCACAGGAGTACAAACACGAGGGAACAAGAGCAGAGAAATTCACAGCAGAAGGGCTCAGTCTGTTTTACATGGAAAGCAGCACTGCATGGGGTTTGCAGGGCCACATAATCTGTTATATTTGTACAATAGGTCGCCTCATTATGTCTACTGAAGAGCTACATTTAGCACACCTGTAGAACATCTGCACCCTGTTTCTGTCTTCTCCTTTGTCAGTTTCAAAAGCTGTTGACATGTTCGCTTCTTCTAACAGATGGATGTGATTCTGGGTTATGTAATAAAACAGGCGATTGATTCCTTTTTGTTTTGCCAGTGTTTTCCTTTCAGTATTTTTTTCCCTGGTGTGTTACCTTCCGTGTCACAAACAAGCAAGAAAACAGGGAGCAGTAGAGAGCAGCAGGTCATATATCTAATCAGACTTCATCCAGAAAACGTTAAAATTGGGTCGTCAGGAAGTCTAAATAACATTCTGAACCAGAGAACATTTCATGATGGGATCACGCGAGCCACGATGCCGGTCAACACGCTGACACTCCGACCCATAAGTACTTAGCGCTCAGTACTCATGGCATGGATCATACTTAAAACTCAGCCTTCATCTTGATCTCTGCTACACACCTGTAATTTTTCGTGACAGCATCAAAATGAATGTGGGCAAGGGGCGTAAAGTGAAGCCCCCACACTCCCAGCCCATATTCAAACTCTGTCCACAAGCAAACAGACAGGCAGACAAGGTGAAATCAATACTAGCTGCATTAGGGAGGATGGGAATGATTGGAACTGGGTTACAGCGATCTGCAGCTTGAAATAAATGCGGGCTGTGGCATAAAGTGGGCGGCCAATGGCCCCTTTCCTACTTCCTACATCACTAGTTCCAGCACTCTTGCTCATATGACACCCATCTTCAAATTTAGCCTTCATTTTGATCTCAGCTATATACATCTATAAAGTTTCTGTATCTTGCACAGTTGTGGAGTTTTGCCCTGAAAAAAGTCCTTCCATACACAGACTAGACACATTGCCTTTTCCAGAGCTGATGATAGGAGTAGCTAAGGAGTGTGCCATTGTTTCTTTCTCATCTGAGAGTTGCACATACACAGTAAAGACTGGGCAGCTAGCAACGGTTGGGCACTGACATGGAGGTCATTTTTTTGTATCTTTTACTTTAGTCTCTCTCGAGCACTGCTTGAGTATTTACGCACCAACTACCTTCAACTAGCACTGCACCACAAAAGGAATGAAAAATAGCGTGTCCACCCAAGGCAAAACCCAGATGTTAGTAGATAGAAATGCCTTTTTGTCCAGTGTGAGATGTGAGCCGCCGCTGTTTACTGTCTAGAGGAACAACAAGTCAGTTACAGCATGACCCAGTGGGTATTTCAGTGCCTTCGGATCTGTTCAGTGTGTATTATCTGTTCATATTTAAATAATGTCTCTGATTATGGTTTCATTCGCCGGCTCAAAACTGTATTTGACTACACCTCAGAATCAACCCTGTAATAAAAAAGAGGCGACTCAGTCACAGAATAATTCATTTGCGTTTGTCAACATGGCATTTATCCCCATTTCAGTCTATTTCCACACCTCCAAATGTGTAAACAGTGGGCGAGTCACATTCAAAAGTCAATCAGATAGCAAATCAGATCACAGCTAACATTTGGTCAAACTTCCCCTGGACTGCGGTTGCTCAGGAAACCTGTGCTGGTACGCTGATTGGAATCAACAGGACTTGGGAAATACCGGGGGAGACGGTTGAATATGCACAGATACGACGATGCTGTGATCAACAGTTTGGGTCGATGGGGCTGCTAAAAGGCAGCTTGAGACTAAATTTCTCTGACAGAACAATCAAGTTGATCCATAATGCACAATTTGCCGGTCATGCATACATCAAAGCCAGTTTGATAGGACAATGATTTGGTTTCAAGGCATCCTGGTTAATCTCCAAGGGTTTGTGGTGAAGACGTATCGGCAGGCCTGTTGATAACTATTGTCTCCATGTGATTTATTCTCTTTCTCTCCCTGGAGAAGCATAAAGAGTGGGATCCAGGAGGCCCAGCAGCTGTATTATGGAGATTTGAGCCACCAAAACATTTCAACAAACATGCGTTGAGCCCACAGATGCCAGCCTCGCTCATAGCACGGCAACCTCGTGTTGTCAGTGCATCCCTCCACGTCCACATTTTTACCCCTTCTCACTTACCTCCGCTTCCCAATTTATATGTAAATTCCCCATTCCTTAAACAATGCAATATGCACATCTATCCTTTAGTGGCAGAGGCCCAAAAGCCTCGAATAAATGGCCTGAGCCCTCACATGGAAAGCAGCCATGTGAGTCATTGCAATTTGGTACTTTAACTGTGGCCTTGTGACAACACGTAATGGCACCTGAGAGTGTGCATTTTCAACCATCTGTGGCAGTTTGTGACTAAAAATATCACATTGTACATGTTGTAACAAGCAAAGCTGGCAATAAAAAAGAAATACGAACACGCTCTCTGTTAAACAAGCGCGTGTGTGCGCCCCAGCACCCATCTATCCCATCCACAATGTACCAAATGCAATTTTCACTGACTTGGCATTGCAGGGACAATCAGGCAGCTGTAACAGTGGAAAATGATGTTTCATCTTCCGCAGCACTCTAGTAAAAAACAGACTAGACTTATCTATCTATCTATCTATCTATCTATCTATCTATCTATCTATCCATCCATCTATCTATCTATCTATCTATCTATCTATCTATCTATCTATCTATCTATCTATCTATCTATCTATCTATCTATCTATCTATCTATCCATCCATCCATCCATCCATCTACCTACCTACACTTGAGAAACACACTAAACTTGCAAAAACACAACACACAAGCATCTGCACTCAAGGCAAGTATAGTATGTATATTCGCACTGATACACACCCACACAAATACATTCACACCGGATCGGCATTTCCGAGTTCCCATTATTTTTTTTCCTCCAAGGAGTGCTCTACCCTAATGATCATTTATTGATACATTCATTAAACATTTAGTAACATTAACTAATTGCCATTTGCCCGCTTTTAATGATTAATGACCCCAAATGAATGTGGAATTCTTTGTTTGATCACACAATATCGGAGTCGCTGTAACAGCACCTGTTTAAAAAATCTCCATAATCAGCAACCGGTGTGCCTCGCATTTCATCTCTTTCACCTCGGTGTGAAAACAGAGCGGAGCTTCTAATGGGTACGTCCAAAAAAGACATTTTTTCAACGTCACGCTGAGCTCGGAGGGCTTTGAGAAAAATAACTTGATGAGAAATTTGAAGAGCTCGCAAGTGTTATTTGATGCCCCACCGCTGTGAGGAGTGAATAGCCGAACAGTATTTTGATGGATACTTTGGACAAAACCCTGTGGCTCAAACTGTCAACAAAAAGGTGGTCAGAGCGCGTCCGGTTCATCAAACATTTATTCTTCATCATTTACAGAGAACATGCTCGCTTTTACAGCGAAGGGTGTTAAAACAGAGGGAGTTACTGGAATGTTGTTTTTTGATTGATGCTGTGCTTGTGGGGTTTATTGTGACTTCGACTCAAACTCAAATATATACATGTATATGTATATGTATATATACAGTATATATATATATTCACCTGATGTTGCGCAATTTAAGATCAAATGTACACTTGTAAAATGTAAGCAATTGGCTGAAGAGCAGGGACCGGTGTGGTCTGGATGCTCTACAGAGCGTTAAACGATGTTGAGAGGGTCTGCTGTGGTGTTGAGCTAATACAATTTGTTTCCTGTGCCTCTGCTGCTTTGCTATGCTGGATTAATTTTCTGCTTTCACTACACTCCCTCTATCCATCTGAAAGGAGGTAAGCCACCAACCACCAACAGAATCACAGAGACCAGTGTCGAGCTGGGCTCAGCACTGTGTCTTCTTACACTCTTACGCACACACATACACACACACACACACATCTCGATCGGTGACCGATTTGCCAAACGCTCCATTGCTCAAGCACAGAAAAGGGATTAATGTGTTGGCAGCTGGCCCCTCTAGATCTCCGTTCACACCGCCCACCTCCCGTACCCTTCCCTCAATACGAAAACACATCCTCAGCATCATCTCATCTACATTTGCCTCTTTGTCAGCATCCGTTCTTAAAAGGCGGACAATGAAATTGTGCGGCACAGATGAAGAGAGGAGCCAACGGAGAATGCAGGCCGAGGCGTCAGATACAGAATCAAGAGCGGCTCGGCTGGCGGAGAGAGGATTTAGCACGGGAGAAATTCATGAGTGTGTGAAAAGGGGGGAGGGAGTGGGGAGGGAGTAAGGACTAAAGATGGAAAAAAAAAATATAAGATGAGAAATCAGAGGGAGGAGGGTGGAGACGAATTCAGATGGAGGGCTCACGGATGAGGTGGGCCTCTGAGAAGTCCAGGTTACACGGGAACGAGGTGAGTGTGTGGGACAGAACCATGGTGAGCGGGTCAAATCCATTTACCCCTCTGCGCCATCAGAAGAGGCAAGGATGGCGGAGGGGGGGCTGCTCTCCAATTCCAAATCTTAAACTTACTTTGGAAATCAACAACTGAGACAAACAGCCCATGAATAACCGTGCGTGTAGAGGGGAAATATTACTGACGGCGGCGACGACTCCCTCCCATGATGCACTGATGTAACGTGTCTCTGGGGATCAGTATTTGCTCCTCCACGACTAAATATTCCCAGGGTGATTTACCGCCGCATACATGCCATAATATCCACACACAATATCTCACAAAAGCGTCTGTTTAAGGATTATAGCAGCAGAGATCAGGGGCTTTTATTGTAAAATGACTTTCCACTGGCTATACACTTAAATTATGCAGTAGCACCCCCTGTGGTTATAGTAGCTCATACAGCTGGATTACTGTGTAAGTGCAGCAAAGTAATACAAAATGCTAGATGGCGAGTTAACTGCTGCTCAACACAATATAATTTACATCTCCTCTGCATCAAGCTGATATACTATTATTTTTTTTTATACATATGAAGGGCTGAAAATCTTTTTGTAGTATGTAGGTGTACGGTGCCCATTTCTTGCCCTAACTCCTCATTGAGCAAAACACAAGTATCTGTCCTTGATTGCTACTCATTATCATACACTTAAGGGCGGAATAAAAGATGAGACGAAAAGAGAATAATTTGATGCTGGAGGAGACCTCTACCTTTAAAAACGCTACTCATGTGAAATCATCCTTTTGGAGTGTTTTGATATGTCATTCAAGTGGCTGGCCCTTTTTTTCCCTTCCTGCCTCTGCTATACTCTCTGAAATACACTTCCGCACTGTTATCCCACAGTGTGGAGATGACAAAGCGGGACCCCGACGCAGACGGACTCAAATGCACAAAAAAGGCTTGCACTTGAAATTCAGTTCAGAGATACCCAAGACTCTTAACTTGTAGATTTCAGCAATTTGCATGGACCGCAAATGCCTTTATCAGTGCTTCACTTTGCATTTGGGCTATTTTACGGTGCCAGTAACAACTAAAATTGCATATACAGCCATTTCTGCATGCCGAATTCCCTCAAATTTACTCATGCTCCTGTCATTTTAAAACATCCACTGATGGCTGTAACACACTAACAATACCTAAGTAGCCATACTTTTGTTGAACATATAGCCCAAATCCTGAATTTTCCCATATCTGTGAGTCCTCGTGTGCCTTTTCACACATGTATCCATCACGCTCCAAAAAGAGATTGAATTGGTGCTTTATGGTTAAATTTTGCACTTTGCTCCTACATTTCACAGGCACTCAACCTCTTAGTTAAGACCCAAGTTATTAATGTGCTGCGCTCAGCTAGTCACACGCACACACACGTACACTTTTGTGTGAAGGGCGTTTCATAAAGCAGTGCATTATTGTTATTAGAGCACGGGCGCCGTGCCCAGTTGCCTGTGCCGGGTTGAGCGGAAGCAGTCATTAAATTTAAATTGAGCAATATTTTCTTTTGATGCTTCGGGAGCTCATGTAGGGTGTATTCATATTGGCTTGGCACGACTCGTTTATTTGTTGCATAAACTCGACTTTATTTGCTCCGCACATATGAATGTGTGCGTTCATCACCGGGACACTTTAATAAACCTGATGCATGATGCTAAATTGCTAACTTATTAGCATCCCACTGATAATGGAGTTCATTAGCGGAATCCACTTTCTAATATAAAAAGGGTTAAACAAAGGTGCAGCTGCATCAAGACTGCTTGGAGAAAGAAAAAGAAACACATTGTTCATCTGAAAACATGCTTCCACATTAATATAAACTGATACAGGGACAGCTATGTTTGGAAACTGCTGCATCTTTTCTATAATCAAACAGCTCCTACAATATCCAAGTGTTTAACATGCTGCTGCGATTTGTATTATCAGTCCTGCCCTCCTGCTACTCCTCCTCAGTTGGTCAGGTTCACCCTCCAACACTTGCCAATCATCCTGCTGTCTACTTTGAAATAGTCTCTAGCCTGAGGGTGAAGTAACTGCTGTATCTACAGCCACCACAGGCTCTGACAAAGCACACCGACAGTACGAGCAATTGCGAGTATAAAAAAAAAATACCAGTGCTCGCCAACGCTTTCGAAAAAAGCATTGTCTGAGACACTTTCTTTTTCTTATTGCTTTCTAACATTTGTGACCTTGGAATTATGATGTTGGGTCTGGCTGGAGTGCAATCCTGAGATGCGCAGCATCACAAAGTGGACTTCCAGAATGTACTATTTTTGAAAACTTTAAATGTTATACTCGTACTGTATTTATCCATTTTTTAACAACAAAAAAACCCTCAAGGTCTTAAAGGTGAGGAGAACTCAATTTCAAAAAGCCACATCAAACCAAGATCAGAGATTAATGTTGTAATATCTGACCTGTCAATGATACCAACATCATCATCATATTCATAGCCACTCAAAGGAAATAAAACATATTCCAATATTTCACCATCTGTGAAAAATCATGGGTGTATAACAATAAAAGAACTGCTAACGTCGGCCTGTTCATTAAAAAAAAAAGTTGTTCAACAGGTTCTTTACCTAAAAAAAAGTCCTTCAGGCTTTTACATTCTTGGCCATGTGCATGAAAAACCTCCTCTGGCTCTCGTTGTGATATTTTCTTTAGCATTTATTCACCGAGCGCGTCATATGACCTTCAACTGTTGCCACTGTGTTTAAAATGCTGCACATCCTGATGGTTCCAGGTGGTTCAGTAGAAAGCGAACACATGGGGATGCAAGTCCTATTTATCTATTTTTATTTTGATGTGTGATGCCGTGGATTGCAGGTTCGAGTGCGCTTTAATTCCACATGCTGTTTTTTTTATTCTTATCTTAGATGCCAACAGAATGAGAGAGCAACTCTCTATTATCCATTCAGTCAAAGACTGGCAAAGCGGTTAACTGCATGGCTCCTCTGCCCCTCGTGCTTTGATCTTCCCTTGGCATTCTCTCAGCCTCAACCCCGTTTTCATCGGTGTGCATTAGCTAACAAAAGAGAGCGAAGAGAGGATAGATATCTCCCTGAGAACGGAGAGATCTCCACCTAGGGACTTCAAAGCAGGCTTTGAAGTTGGGCAGGAGACAGCAGCATCCACAGAAGAGAGGAGCTGCTCCACTGTCCTACTATGCTGCGTCATTAACTCTTGACTGCTGTTCAGTCTTCTTAGTTATTGAACGAGGTGCGACTCCTGTTTTCTGCAGGCTGATGGTTTCTTTTAGGAGAACTTGAATTTCTACCCAGAGCTGGCTGTCTTTGAATTTCAGCACGCATCTCGAAATATGCCAAGGTCAAAGAATATACTATCATTCAAACAAAGAGTGAAGAAAGGCTTAAAGGATCTTACAAAGGAGTCAGACTTATGCACACTATTTTTCCTAGACTTTCCCATCCTTCAATTCCTTTACATTTTTTTTGCCAAAGAACTGATGTAATTTGGGAGCCAATCTCATCTGCATACTTTGCTGTCAGTGGAAGGTATGCACTCACGTCACTCGTTAGCCACATGCAACACACGTCTGTTGTTTGGTTGGTCTGCCACATTGGTCCAGACTGAAATGTTGGATTGCTGTGAAATTTCATGTAGATGTTCATGGTCAAGATCAAGATCCCCTGACTTTTCCTTTAGTGCCACCATGAGGTTCTTGTTTGGTGTTTTGAGCGAACTATCTCAACAAATGTTACCATAAAACATGAGCTGTCATAACTTTGGTGATCCCTTACTTGCCCAGTCATCTGGTTAAAAATATGATCTCGTCCTAACAGTTTGGTTCATGACCAAATACCTGTTGACCTTATGAGTTTCCTCAGAACATGGTTTACACTGTACCTGCTAGACATCAGCAAGTTAAAAAAAAAAAAAATAGCCTACTCTTTTGTCCATGGTGACAGGTGTGGTCTCCCTCTTTGCCTCATAATGTCTCCCTTCCAACATTAATTCAAACATCGTAGCTTTGTTTTTTATGAGGCACTAAGGTATTGCTCTCATAATGACCCTGAAGATGACGTTAATGTGCATTTTACTGTTATTGTCTACTGTCCAAATATAAAGCACTTCAAATTTAATTCAAACTGAATTGAATTGACAGTGATGGTGACTATTCAGCTGCTGCTGAGGCTCTGCTAGATCTCTATAAGGGTGCTTTCACATCAGGGACCCGGGAACCTGACCCCAAGTCCAGTTGGTTTGACTGGTGTGAACACAAGTGTGGGTCTGGTTAAAAAAGTGGTCTCGGGTGCAGTTTGCACCAGGTGTGAAAGTAACTCTACCAAAACAAGGGACCAGAAACAGATGTCACATAGCTGATGACGCAAGTTTGCATCTTTTTCTTTGTGCATATTGGCAGATCGCAAACCAACTAGCTGTATACCACTATCTACTGTAAGTGTACGCGGGTACAGAACAACATTACTAATGTCAAAGCTGACTGGCAGGGGAGAGGGGAGGAGGGGTAATCATACTCTGGCATGGTAAGAAACAATCGTACCTAATGTGAGAACAGCCTAATTCACCTGTGCGTTCTGGCTGTGTTTCTAATGAGAGAGATTGTGAGGGTTCTTATTTGGGGGTCTAAGATCTGAGGTGTCATTTTCATGTGTTGTTTTTACCTGCTGTTTTGTAATGTGGGTTTTGTCAGTCTGTTTTAGAGATGTATTGTGTTGGTGGTGCCTTTATTTTCCTGACACCAAACAGAAAAAATCTGTCTAGTCTAACCTTTGGGCCAAACACTAAAAACAGATCCGGCACCCAGGTACCGCTGGGTTTTGAATAACCTTTGCTGTTGCTCTGTCAGAGTGTTTAGGGGTTCTGTTTGAAGCTGGAAAATAGCTGAGGTGCCTCCATACACCAAATCCCAGCGGGCTTCTTTCTTTGTCTTTGGCACCGGTTCCAACTCCACCTTTCTCCTCCTTCCTCTCTACCTTCCTTACACTCTCTGTCAAAGCGATAGGGCAGATATTGATTACCTCTGACTGTGTGCTATACCTAGGAGTCATCTGCATCTTACCATCCTCTCTCTGACTTTCCACATATCCCCGTTTTATTTATCAGTATCCCACAAGGCAATACATGCAGAGGGGTTTTCTTCTTGTTAAGGGAGTTCTTGTGGCGTTATATCACTAATACACATAACTGCTAGTCTAATGTTAGGTGAGACACCGTCAAATCAACCTCAAAGATTTTCTTATGCCCTTAAGTCCTGGTAATTTATTTGGGAAATGATTGTTGCATTTGTAGTGAAACTTTTTCGAGGGGCAGCGTCTACAAATGTAACAAAACACAGAACAGCAATACAACAAGTGATTTTATGATACTACCCAGTATCAATATGACAGTGAATACATGTTTGATGTTAAATGAAATTGACATCAAACATCCAACAAGTCCAAATCAACCACTAAGTATGTGCGCTTAGTCCCAATGTTTAACCTAGAATCTGATACAAATTAAAGGGCAAAGTTGTTTGTGGAATTTGAGGACTTTGGATGAAGCTGACAGTAAGTGAGTCATGCTGATTCAGAGATTCACATATTCATCTTACAATGAGAAGGTCCCAGCCAACTTGAGCATTACATTTTATGTTGTGACAATGCCGTGCTTACTGTATGGTCTGGTTAGGTTTAGGCATAAAAAAACATGATCATGTTGAGCTATTTCTATTATCTCAAACACAATTAGACATTTTTCCCATTGCCTTGTAAAAAATATCCAGTTTTCAGCTCTAAATTGTCACGTCTCGTCAAAAATATTCAACTTTGTGTTCCATTAACAATGCAATGTAACACTTCAAACTGAGTCAACTTTACTTCCTTAGATGTCGTCGCTTAAAAATACACAAAAATACAGTTCATAAGCTTCTTCCACAGACAAACTCTGAGGCCATTTTTCGCTGATGACGGTCTAAAATTACCCATAGCTGTTGTTTGTCTGTATATATTGGTTAGTCTGTGACAGAGTGGTGTCCAGGGTGGAGGTCATCTGACATCTGCCTTTCACCCAACACATGCTGGGATAGGCTCTAGCCCCCTGTGACCCTGGACAGGATGAGTGGCAGAGAAAATATACACCCATATCCCAAAAACACCAAATTATTGTATACCAGACATCAGTGTATTTCTTTGACTTTCTATAGTGTTAGAGCGACATATTTGTGTTTACAAACATCCACCATTAAGGGATTTTGTTTGTTTGAAGGGAACTATCAAAGACAGAAGAACCAATAAAGCTCGGTTGTCCCGCTTAACAAGCAATAAGCCCAGAGAATTAGTAAAGATTTTCTCTCTCATTTGTTCAGAGTCTCATTCCCACTCCGACCAAAGAGGCATGGTCGGTTCAGCCTAGGTGTTGATGAGCCATGTCATCCCAATTAGGCCAGCACCAAAAAGCAATCTGTTTTCAATTGTTATCTGAAGAAAATAACGGTAGAAAGCGAGACGGAGCGAACCAGAAGGAGGTGTTGATAAGCAGTGGACTATTGACCAGAGGATCATTCCTCTTACATGTGCTGCCACACAGTGATCATGTTTAGTTTATTTTGCTTGTGCACTAATTATTGTTAAGTATCAGTATTTTGACACTGGACATTTCTGATCTTTTAGGGGAATGGCTGGCTGATCCTTTTTGCTAAAACATATCTACTATAGTATCTTAGGCAGGTAATGGACATGATTATACTATATATGAACACATAAACTGAACTGAACTATTATTAATGCAGTATTTTCTAAACATGTTGTATGAAATTACTATGTTGTAGAGCTTCCTGGTCTGAAAAGTGAAGGCAATGCGGAAACACCTAAAACCTGCATTGTTTCTAATAGCTATCAGGTGGCAACTCCACTGGTTTCAAAAAGAAGTCCAATTGTATGTAAGCTAATGAGAAAATGGGCCTTTTTCTCACTCAATTTATTACCTCAGTAAACAGTTTACAAATGGTCTCAATTGCTTGTTTCAAGTCTTCATTAATACAGGATGATGTTCATTTTTTTAAGTTATGGTCCCATTTTACATTCAAGTAGATGATAAAACAGGGTGTTTTTTACGGCGTAGCTACCTTGTGATTGAAAAGTGGCTACCATGGCGTGTCCTTGGGTTCTCAGTCAGATCCAATCATAATAGAGACGTTGCAATGTATATCCTCCCAGCTTGTCCAATTATGGTCACTTCTGGCTTCAAAAAATTAAGATAGCGACGGCTGTGATGCCAAACTCGAACCTTCAAAATGTCTGCAAACCAGTGCGTGATGTTGCAGTGGCTCTGTTATCTATTTATTATTCAGTCTATACCAGTATGTAGATGTGACAACTGAATTATCATCTGATTGTGTAACTTTAAACACACTGAGTTTTACGATGCCGACATTTACTCGATGGTTCAGTGTCACCACTCTTAATAGTCCAAATTCAGCAAACAAGCTCTGTACATTTCCTGCTAACCCAAACAGCTAACAGCCAATTAAAGTAAAAGGACATTCAATGACAAGAGAACATGTCAATATATGGTTGCTGAGGTGAGTTTGATTTTGGTTTCTTAAATGGTATTGTGCAACAAGACTTTATAAAATGATCAAGAATGAATAGGTATTAATATGCGTCACACTTTGAGAGCTAGATAAAAAAAATGGTTATATCCCAGTTTAAATTCCTTTACAGTTTAAGTTGTTATTTAAACCACACAGGAGACTGTCTATGTGGCTTAAAGCGTTCCATTAAGTGCAAAAACTTGAACAGCTCCATCAATCACGACGCCCATCTGATGGAAGTCATCAATCAGAGGCATAACACATTATTTCATTATTTCCGCTACGCGTTTTATAGAGAATAGGCTCCTGTTTTCTTTTAGACAATAACTTTGGTAATTGGCAGAAGGTGAATATCCCCTTCTTGAAAGTTACACAAAGATATAGTGTGTAATCATGATAAATGAAACCTTTTCATCCAATATTATACTTTGCTAAAAGAGATGTTATGTTCTTTAGTTTTACTGCCTCGTCTTAATGTTATTGTCGCTTTGGGGCTTGATGTAAATTTCTTTTCTAAGAAAAGCACAACTGACTACCAACGGTTTTTCTTCCGTGATATCGGCTGTACTGTATTTGGCTGTATATATTTTTCTATCTCTCCAGTTATGTCCTTGTATTTTATTTTCAACCTTGGTCTCAGTTGCAAACACAGACGCGGGCCAGATGGGGACTGACAGGATTAGGTTTCATTTATGTATGTGAGTAAAATGAGCAATTTCCACTTTGGCCTTGACTAAGGTCTCTGAAGATTATAAACCTTCAGAAATAGACAAAAAAGATGCACTCACGGTATGCAGTGAAATTAATTAGATAGTTATTCTGGATGGTTGCCACTGCACTTCTGTGACTGGTTTTTAATTTTTTCTGACCTCCTGGCAGAATGGAATAACAAACAGACAATTTTGCATTTACAGCTTTGCTCCCTGTCATATAATAGCCACAAATGCACATTTTAATAAGGCAAAGGACAGGTTAATGCATGAACCACATACAGCATGTAAAGCGTGCTGGCCATTGTTTGGAAGGATCCAGTGTCTTAAGCTACAAATTTTGCCTGTAATTCACAAGTAATACAGACTCATCTGTCATAAAGTCAGTTGTCATTGCATTGTTGATACACTAAATGTTTTGTCTCTTCGCGTACTTCCCTGACACATCTACCAAAAGAATCAACAGGCTGTGGTGCATAAATAAGGACTGTAATTGAAGCAAATTAATCTTTGCTGCAGTGTTGCAGTATGACACTCTTGCTTCAGGTTAACACTTTACCTGATGTGCACTTAGTGGCACTTCAGACAGCCACCACCTTGAATATGCAATTTAAGTGTAAACACAGAGGCACTTTGTACCAACGCTGAAGCCTAAACAACACTTGTCACCCTCCTTTCAGACTAAGCAATCAGTCTGTTCTTGAATGATACAGCAGCCTTTAGAAAATGCCTCAGGTGTCACCTCTTTTCCGGACGGTTTTAGCTCATATTTTGGGTCTGCCATGAATAAATAATGCAAGGCTTTTATGACAGTGACAGCAAGGAGTCAAGCCATGGTTGAGGGGAGAATGGAAAGGGTGTATGTATGTGTGCTTGAGAGAGATATAGAGCATGCATGTTTGTGTACGTGATGTGTGTGTGTGTGTGGTTGTGTGTGTGTGTGTGTGTGTATGTGTGTGGAGTGTTTAGTGGATGCAGCTGGACTGGATGTATTATTGATGTGCTGTTAGCACTCCCAGGGAGTTGCAGTCTCATCAGAGTTTGCCAGGGGATTAACAGACTCAAAACAGCAAACCGGGGAAACAGAGAAAAGGCACGGAGCATATCCCTCATCCGAATCCCGCCGCCCTCCTCCTCCCCTTCGCAGAAATGAGCCATCATTTAAAGGCAAAAGGCATTATCTTCATATGAGACATCTGGCCGGGTCCGACACAGTAGAATTATTGATTAGTTTTGATTTTATGTAACAGCCTGCTACTGTGGCGCAATGTTCAAATGACGCCACATTTGTAATGACTTTCCACATGATTACACAGTTGGCACGGTTACGAGATGTTTAACCATTTCTAGTTGTATGCGTCTGCCCTTCCTGGTTACTAAATCTCTTCCGCAAACAGCACGCACAAGCACACACACATATACAGGCAGTGATCTACAGTAAAGGTCCAGTCAGTGTATCAATGAAGGCTGCATCCCCACCCTGCTTCCTGTCATCTTCTATTAAGGTTTCGTTAGGTCGGGGGAGAAGCACAGCCTGTGGAGGGATGGACGGAGGCGCACCATTCCTTTTCTAACTCACCAATCAGGGCCAGACAGAGCACCACAGAGACTCATACATCCACCTGCTTCACTCGCTCTTTCTTCTCTCCCACTTTGCTCATTTGCCTCCCACGCATCGTCTCGATTTATGTTTGCGTTTTATTTTACATAAAGTCAGTGAATGCAAGCCAACATAACATTTTGTTGTGTTAATTTGGTGGAAAAACAAAAGGATTCCCTTTGTTCATGGAATAGTGCAACCTTCACATCATGCCTTCATGCCTGCATCTCTGTGAGGCAGTGGTGCTTTGAAGTAAACAGCCTCAGTCTCGGTAAACATTCTCACACGCTCACAATGACAAAGAGGATATTCTGAAAAATTCATGTTTACCATGTTATGTTGCCTTTTTATTTCTGTGTGTTAGCATGTTAAAGGGAAATTCTGTTATTTTTAAACCTGCACTCTATATTTACATGTTTTGGCGCAAGTGATTCAAGTAGGTTGCCTGAGCTGGCTGCTTGTAGCAACTCCGTCTATCAAAGTTATGTCCACTTAAATTGCTTGTTTTTGTTACTCTGCGTGTCTGACGACAGTTAAGCAGTTCCAAAAGACACAGACCTTTTTGTTAAATAATGAGATCCTTTTTTGTCTCACTCAAGGTCTCGCTCTGAAATCTCTCTGAGCTGCTGCAAAAAGACAAATGTGGAAAGAGTCGGAGAGAGACGCCTGGAGTTTACTTAGGGGAACTGTCAGCGAGAATTTATCTACTAAGTCATGGTTGACTATTTGACTGATTTTGACAACCGAGATGAAGCAACAACTGTAACAACAAACACAGGGCCCAGGTTTTAAAATTACCGGAATTCCCCTTTAACATTTAATGATGAAGAAGTACAGCCAGTACAGCTAAAAGGCAAGGCGAGGCAAGTTTATATAGCACCATTCAGACATCAGGCAATCAAAGTGCTTCAATCCAATAGTTGTAAAGATATTTTAATCTGGACTGAAGTGGATGACCGTCTGACAGACAGTCCTGTGAACCATGCCGCTAGCTTAGCAAAAATGCTCATTGGTAATTTGTCAGTTCTTTCCTCTGTGAGTCATCGTGAGGGGGCGGATCTGTGAACGAACCCCGGTAATGACCTCGAAACAGAATTTGTGCATCTGATGAGAGATGATCAGTGCGAGCAATGGGTCCACATTGTATTCTTTAACGGGTATTTAGCATTACTGACAGTTTTTCTTTTTAAGAACCTGTTTGAAATGTGACAGTGTGTGTGAGAGCTTACATATGTGTACACACACGATGCGCATTTTGTCAATGGGTGTGTTTGCACAGTGTATGTGTGTATGTGTATGTGTGTGTGCGTGTCTGGGTCTATAAAGCTCCAAGGTTTCTCAGCACAGCAGGAGAAATACGTTCAGTGCGGGGGCACCTTCAGAGAGGTTGACGCAAAAGGCAGATCTCAGCCTCCTGCCAGGCCCAACTCCAGTAAGCTGGGAAGACGGAAAGACTTTAGAGTGTGGGGTTCAGTCCTGGGAATCCACCCTGAACCCACATTAAAGACTGAAGATGCCAGACCGCACCGGCCTTGAAGATCAAATAGAACGAAGATGCAAGCTGTGAACCGAGGAGCTTTTGCCGTGCCAGTGTTTAATTATTGACATTTCCAACGCTGCAAGTCAGTTTTGTAAACTCAGCAAGAGAAAATGCACTTACATTTTGCTTTAACGCAATTAGTTTCATCAGACCCGGGCTTGTCTGAACTGCAGTATGATGAGCTAGCTGTAAATAAAGTACAACTCCAGTGCTGCCGGATGAAAGATACCAACATTGTATTTACATTTACTTTGAAACTATGAATAAACAAAACGGAATAAATGCATATATTTTTGTACCTCATGATAGTGACAGGCTGACATTTACAGGAGCCAAATTTATAGTGCCTGAATTATTCAGAAAAATATGAGTGCTTAGCAAACATCAAGCCCCGAACTTTCAAATGTGCGCAATCCTTTTACTTCTTGATAAGATGTATTCTGTCAGTCAGAGCACTTAAGACAGTGCAGCTTTTGTGAGAGGATCCCCTCTTATGAATGATTGAAACAGCACCGTCAGAGTCTTGGACACCATAGATACAATGTCTCAGTTACTATGACTGACAGCTGACAAGGGCTTTCCTCACAGTCGAGGGTCTAAGAAGACCACATCCCTGGGCACCATAATCCTAATATAATAATCTGAGCTCTGCAGAAGCCTGTTGCACTCTAAAGCAAATCACATTAAGGTGCAAGGGGTTTTAGACATGTGCCTTTATCCCGCCAAGCAGCACAGTATGTGGCCAGCTCATGTGTCATTTCCTATAGACGGGAATCTGACTGACACACAGGGAGCTGGTAGTTCCCTCACGCTGCTGTTTTTCCAGCTGAGCGCAATAAGAAACGGAGCTGTAGTTCCCAGTAAGAAACAGAGCTGCGGTGACATTGTTCTGTTCTGCAACCATGGATGTGCTTGTAGCAGCAGCTGTGGCGTAGGGAGGACAGGAAATGTATTAGTTAGAAAATGTTTAAAGACCACAGCTAATAAGGGACTAAATGAGAAGGTCAAGCAGCAGGATAAATATAATGCACTTCAGTGGAGTTTAAAATTAATTTTGTGCTCAGACCTTGTTTCCTACACAACCATTAGCGAGTAAAAGTTCAATCACGATGTAAAATGAAAGGTTTTGTTATTTTTAAAGTTAACCCCACTGATGAATCCACGTATGGTAGTATTTCCAAAGCGCCATGGACCAGTATGACATCACTGATAAATATGAATGTCGGTAGAGTAGTTTAAACTGGCTATAGTCAAGTTTTTTGCTTTACCGTCTCATTATGAAGAAAACGTTGATTCCACAGTGTAATGGCACCATCTGTGTTTAGACTGGTTCCCTAAAAACCTCAAATTGGCCATGAACTGTGATCAAAATCTCTTGGGGAAATGAAGGCTGTCTGGCACCATTTTCTATCTGCCTTAATGTCTTCATTATAGACAAAATGAATTATTAAACTCACATTTTGTCCTGTGTTGTGTTGGAAAATGGAGAAGCAATCCAGTTGTCTTTGCAACAGCAGCACCAACAATACCACTTGGAAACACTAGGGGGAGAACGTTTTCTGTTTGAACGCTAGTTTAAAAAAAGCATGCATAAGGAAGAATATCAATTTCCAAATGAGACACGGAGTTTGATCTGAATGATCATTGTCCTCCTCCTATATTAAACCTATACTGAAATCTTTATTACTGTATACTATCCAGAGAGAGAAGCAGGTTATTGCCTTTCTCTGATTAGCCCTGAAAGGCTGCTGGCCACAGTGAACTCTGAGTGGAGTGGAGTGGTTCCTAAAGTGTGTGCCAACCAGCTGAGAAGGGATCATAAAACTTATAGGCATAGCTATTAATTCATTGATTTGACCTCATCCACTCCAGACAATAACAGACCTCAGTTTAAATAGGAGCCATCCATATTATTAAATCATAAGTAAACTTTTTCTTCAGAGCAGTTTCTTCCCTCACGCTGTGAGACTCCGCCATAAAAAAATAGTTTTAATGATACAACTTTTTACAAACTATTAGAAATAGCCAATCTTCTGGCTGATGGTCTTGTTTGCTTATGTCAGTCATGGACAGGCATCAATATTAATCTCATAATCAGTTAAAAACTCCTTGTAGTAGAACATTCAATCATCCACAAAGAGAAGTGTATAACATTAAACAAAGTTTGGCTGATTAGAGGGTTTTTTCCCCCCCAAGGTACTGACTCAGTACCTGGGATGAATTAATGTTTCTCTGGAAAGAAGACAGCAATCTCAGCGGGTTGGTTAAACAGATTGGATTGTATATCTGTTGACACCAAACTGCTTTTTTTTTCTGCTTGTATTCATTACAGGTTGGGTATTTCAATTAACACTGTGCAAAGGCAAGCCAATTAATATTTCAGTCCTAAATCCCAGTTGGTTTGGTGTCGGTATGGCTGTACTACAAAGTGTCTATGTTAGTCTGGCAGCCAGTATTCAAATATTGATTCTCAATATTTGTCCAAGGTTTAGCAACCTTAGCACACAAGTGACGGGAACCAGTTATAGCCAGAATCCTCAGGACTGCTGGGGAAATATTAAACAAACAGACAAGGCGGCTGTCGGAATTATACAATGTAACCGTATACAATAAGAGTCAGGTAGTGAGTGACAGCTGTCATTTCATCCAAAAGTATACCCTGTAAGAGAGTCTTTATCCCTACAGCAGTCAGCCATCTGAGCAGAGGAAGGGTTACCTTATTCTTGATTGTGGGAAGTGTCTAGAGTCACTGTATTGTAGCCTATACACTGTGTTTAAATGCAAATACTGTGATGACCTCTCCAGTCTCTGAAGTTAAACAGTGTTTTCTGAACATGCACATGCAATATTTTTAAGTACAATACAAAGACCCTTACATTGACCTTTGCAGCTGCTTTGCTGTGGCAAGAGCAAAATAAAAAACGGAAAAGAGGCCACAAACAATTGATGGAAACAGCTATTTCCTACGTCGTGACACCATCCCTCTAAAAGAAGAAAAGGCTAACAAATAGCTTTCCCGCTGATGTATGGCTTCTGTTGAGAGGAGTCCTTTCAGTTTTCCTTGAAAGTTTAATGTGTGTGGTCAGAAAAGAAGCACAGTGTGCTGTTATGTTAGCTGGTAAACAAAGCTGCAGCACATGACAGACTCACCGTCTGCTTAACACAGTGACTGTAGATTTTAATGTGTAACATTTGAAACCTACGATTGCAGAGCGCTGACAAAATTCAGTCATTGTCCTCGGATGATATCTTAAATTGCACGTTTGTGGTTCAGTCTGCTATTTGTCAAATCGGTAGAGATACAACACAAAAGTAAGCACGTACTGTAAGTTCTCTCTGTGTGACTTTATTTCCCTCCACAACAACGCAGCTAGCAGAAGAAATGAGAACCTTCAACTTTCAATGTTGTTTTGTCTTACTTTGCCACTCTCTACTTCATGGCCAAGAGTAGTCTATGAATCCAGAGACATTTATTTGCTGTAGCGGGGGAATTCACTACTAGCCTGATTTCAACTAGTCGATGTGGTTTCATTGTCAGGCAGCACCGGCGAAGGAACATAAAGCCAGTTATAAAAGCTGAGAGCTTTACTGTGGTTTATCGTCCCTGAACTTTAAATAGCTAAGGCAGAGAACATATGTGAAATATTTTTTACAAGTCTCGGGAATCTTGAGTCTTTTGTGGTAACTTTTAAGGCACTCTGGCAAGATAACTCGTCCTTGCTAACCACAAGTTTATTGTCAATAGGACTGAGTGAAAAGTAACACTGTCCTTTCTACTGCTCCTCAGCTTTCATAGTTGGCGTCTGCTGTCAGTTTTCCCCCTCAAAACCGGCCTGTACAGATAACTAGACAGAATTCAAGATGATAGCAACACATACAGAGCTAATGGAGCTAACAGCTAATACAGCTTACAGCTAATGGAGCTAATGAGGTAACAGCTAAACCAAGCCTCGAGGACAAGCATTGTGCTTTGAAGCCAATTTCACATAATGGCTGATTGCATCACATGACACACACTGGCCAAACACGACTTTCTCCCATAAGCTTACATGAAATAAATGTCTGGAAAACCCTGAAAACATTTGTTGAGCGTCACAACCTCTCAATAATGACTCTTTTCACTATCAGAATGGGAGCCATTTTGTCTTTATAGCCTTTATAGGGTCAAAAAGAGCCACATTATTCAAGTTAGCAGAGGGCTAAACCGCGAGTTAGCTGCTTAGCTGACCACAAGTTTACAGAAATGTGTGGAAAAATAATAAAAGTAGCCTACTCTGAATACTCAAACTTTGGATTTTAGGATGATTAGTTCACGGTCAGGTAAAATAGTTTTTCAGGACGCCAGTAGGAGAGCTAGTTATCTGCAGTCGGTGGGCTGCGGAGTCCTGCGGTGTGTTTGCCGAAGGGAGTTACCAGCTAATAAAAATAATAATTTACAGGTCAACAGGGCTCATAGAGCTAATGGCTAACATAGCTAAACACACAGCAGGACTGAAAGTTTCCTTCACAGGAATATGAATTGAAATAACTAGTAACTGTACAGTTTAATGGGACAACACAATACGTTTGCAGTAAATAAATGTGATACGGTTTGAAGGTAAATGTAGCTTACTTTAAATTATAATGCAACAGATGATAGAAGAAAGTAAAGAAACAACTATTTGATTTTGGAGCGGCTCCAGGGCGATGGCGAAAAAAGTTAGTGTGGAGCCCTGTCTACAAATAGATAGACAGTATCTTCTCATACATTTGCTGTTACTGTTCTTAATACTGGACACTTCACTGTGATTATAGAATATGCTTCAGCTCAGTCATAACGGTATAACACATTTGGCTTGATTTTTCTGCCTTTGCCCCTTTTATTATCCTCCTGAAAAGATTAAAAAAATATTCAACAACCTTTCAAGCTGTCAGACCTTACTGACCTCTGTCCATGCCAAACTGTTTATCCTGCATCTGCATCAACTTAACCTTGTCAGTCTCCAGCCTTATTACCAACTCGGCTTATTCCATACATTACTAGTGCACGCAGATGGAGAGTGTTCAGCAAACTCAGTCAAGCATAACTAATCACTCTTGCAGATTGGTTCCTGGTTTTGACAGGTAGCTCTGGTGGCCTGAGTGTATGATTATGTGCATAAATATCAGTGTGTGCACAGGTTGCCATTGTCCTCACTGATTCTCGAAAAACAGACTCAAAGCCAAGGTCGTGACATCAACCCTCATTTTTTCCTACCTGCTGGACATGTGTTTTAAATTTCTGAAAAACAATGCGAGAAGGTATTCTGAAGTAACTTTTTCTTCCTCTCAGGCAAAAATTAACCCACCTCCATCCTCCAAGACTCCCGGTGTTTTATTTATGAGAAGAAAATAATCATTCTATTTCAGCTACAGTCCAATCATTCACCAATAGCTCGTAATTCCCAGATACCCAGAGTGCAATAATAGTGGAATTCAAACTAAAAGCATTTAATCATTTTCCTTCAGAGAATTGATTTGATTAGTTCACAGAACGATTGTTGAGGGACTCCTTCTCCAGAGTTTTTTTCTGTCAAACACCCGAAAAAGAGACCCAGATAGAGTAGAGTTGTTGTCATCAAAGCCTTTAGATACAAGACGCAGACTGTTGCTGTCTCATCTGAGGCACAGAAGCTATTCCAAGGGGAGACATTAGTCTGCAACTCCGTTTTTCACTGCAGAGTGGCTATTCTTACAGAAGTATGGCTCCAGCCTGACAATTCAATCCGCTGTTCGTTTCCATGCACCGAGCCTGGCAGCAGAAAACACATCTGAATGCATGGAGTGGTCTCAGCAGCCCTGACTGTAAATGAGGCCCAGACATTGTTGTACATCACTTAAAGACCAATGGGAGCAAACTCACAGTTTTCAATTATTAAAAGGCATGGGGAATTTCTGAGGTCTCGTACTTTTTGTGCGTGGGTGTATCTACTTATACGGGAGTTTGGTCTGCCAAGATTGTGTAACAGAAAAGAAAAAGGCACAGTGTCTTTACCTCTTTTAACGTGCAAGCCAATATTAGCCGCATCCAAATTGTTACACTGAGAATTCCTTCCGGCATTGTTCTTTGCTTGCCTCGGTGTAATGAACTTTAAAATAAAGAAATACATCTTTTCTTGAACAGACACAAGCTCCCCCTGTGTCTTCATATCACAGAGATAATCTGCGAGTGAATTTGACGCAGTAGTAGGTCCGTCCGCTGAAAAACATTTTCATATAATATGAGAAGAGATTTTCATTTCCTTACTTCTATTTTCTGACTTTTCTCTCTTTTACTAAACTTCAATCTGATATCCAACTGTGGTCAATTTTTGGTGAGACTTGATTTTTCACTTAGCAGGGATGGAAGGATGGATCAATTAAAGATAAAGAGAGGAGCTATGCACTACTAGAGGTAGTGTAGAGGTTGAGGTTGAGTTCTCAGAATGCCCTAAAGGTAAACTACACAGTGCAAGATGTTGTTCGTCAGCTGACAATGTAGAGCCGCCTTAAAGCTGCTTAGTCACATGGAAATGTGGTTAAACAGGGATTTTTCTTGAAGTTGTCCACCCATGATTACAGCTGATCCGCTGTATCGAGCAAACTGATCGTTTTCCGCAGTTTGAACCACGGCTGTCTTGACTAACAATCTGTAAATTATCCAACCAGGGTGTATCAACATCTGTGCTTGTCATCATGCTGACATTTCCATGACACCTATTTAAATACACACTTTTTTCCCCCACCAACTCATACTCCTCACTATCAGAATAATGCCAATTTACAGCAAGCAGCATTTTCTTACCCATCACTCCTGAGGTGTTAATGACATATCATGACACACTAAGCAGTGTTGAACTAACGCAAAGACAGTTAACAGCTGGCTGACATGCAAATGACAACATGTGCAGTCTGTCCCTGCTTTAGAGGAAATAACACCAATGACAAATGGTTAAAAAAGTAAAGAGCAGCCTCTATTTGTACAAAGAACCCACAGGAAACTTGCCAACCATCTCGTAATGTGGTAAATGTAATGTAGCAGTGAAATAAAACATTTAAAAGTACAATTTTGCCTTGATTTGCTTTAAAATGACATTGCCAGCCCAAACTGTTCTACCTGTGAGTGAGGGAATAAAAAGGCAAAGGCGACAAATGAGAAGAAACTGCATTAAATGAAATCCCTGATTTAGTATACTGAACAGCTTTCTCTCACCAACTGCCTTTAAAAATGATTTAACATCGTCAACAGTTCAGGACACCCTGCAAAAACTAAAAAAGTGGTGTAGCTTGGTGTACTAAAGCTGTGGATGTATAAAGAAGACCCATGAAAACCCTTTTCCACCAACATGGAAACGGTTCCGTTACGGTCTGTGCACGTGAACTTTTCAGGGCAATACGACCGAATTAATTCCGTTAGTACTCCAAAAAATGTGCATGTTTTCTCTGACCTGATGTGTGACCGATGCAGCCATTGCCCTCCATTATTGCCGCATTCTTGATTACAACTGCCGGAAAATCATGGAATAGTTTGCCAGATAGCGCCAACTAATCTTGAACTGAACCAGCTCAGGAACCAGAGCTAACTTGGGGGGAATGTTCCCTGAAGGTATCTTACCGTAGGCATGTGCTCAAAAAGTTTTCAGGCCCATATTATGAAAAATGCCTTTTCTCTGGTCTCTACATATAAACTGGTCCTCCCTGGGACTACCAACTCTCGGAATGAGGGAAAGCAAACGAGTCCTGTATGGTCTCTGCAGCCCACCCACTGGTAAAGCGGGGCTCCTACAGGCTGTTCAGATTCAGCTTCTTTCCTTACGTAACGAAAGGAGTGATTTTCACAGGCCGAAAACACTCCCCCCTCTCCCCGGAGATATCCGAGAGGGGGGCGTTCATCCCCGAGGTGAAGTTCGGTGTGTCCAGTGGTAAGATAGCAGTGTTTCACAATGTCGTCGCTCAGAGCTAGACACGCAAATTGCTCTGTTGTTGGTTCTAAAAATCAACACAAGTGCCTTTATTCTGTCCCAGCTACAGAAGAGCAGAAGAGACAGTGGTTGCGTTTCATTTTTAACGACAACGTGCCGGCTACGGTTCGTGTAAGTCTGTTTGTGTGTGCTAACCACTTCACATCGGACTGCTTCAGTAACGAGGGTCAGTACAAAGCTGGCTTTGCCTCGACACTGACCCTCATAAAAGGATCAGTCCCAACCATACGGGACCCAGCAGCTGCACCCGAGCCACAGGTAAGTGTCGCCACGTTTTTGTAGTATTTACAGTTGCCTACGAGTATGGTGACGTCAACTTGAAACTGGCTAACTAGTTAGCTCCGCTTCTATATATGTATGTATTCATTTCGAATACAGTGTTGTTGGACCTCTGACAGCTGTGTGAAATTGATGAAAAACAGTATAATATGGGACCTTTAAGTAAAATTAATGATATGGCTTTTTGAGTCTTTTCTTTTGTGATGCTCAGAAAATCTACTCATCTTTTTACAGCCTTGTTTTATGTGACTAAGTGAAAAGGTCGCTTTTGGGATGTGTCTCATGATACTGCAATCACAAAGGTGGCCACTTTGCCAAGTTCACGCCACAGCCCAGCGCTGTTCCTGGATTTAGATTTCAGGGCGTACTCTGGAGGGGATTAGGATTACAGTTTGGGAGTAAAAACATCACACATATTGTATCTCCGGCTTGTGTGTGTGTGGGTGTGTGTGTGGTAAAAATGTTTGTGTGTATTTATGGGAAATCTATAAAAGCAAAGCATGGCACTCTGGAGAAACCTGATTAGGTTCGAGTTGAGCTCAGAAATCAAAATTAATTTGGGAGATGCTCCGGCTCTCTACCATTACCTGAGGCAGAGCCATTAAGTTAAGAAATAGCTGCTCAGCCCCACCACGTGCACGGTAAATCTAAACTAAGCTGATACAGGCAGCTATTGGTCACTACTGCGCCACTGATGTCAGGTTCTGGTATGTGAGGTAATTAGCTGTATGGTGAGGAACATTCCTCATCGTCATGGTCTCTGAATGCAGGTTACATGCTTGTGTGGCTAAATAGAGCATCACTCTGGCTTTAGTGGCAAGGCCCAAAGAGGAGAATTTATGCTATCGTCATTTTCTCTCTTAAGAAATCAATAATTTGCTTGATTGTAGTCTGAGGTTATCTGTTTAAAAGTTAGTCATTAGGGCTAAATGGGTATTCATGTCTTTCTGCCAGTCATTCATTAGCCAAAGGTAAAGCCATCTAAAGGCTGTGTGTGTCCGCATGCGTTCACATACTGGTACGCACTACGCTTTGGCATGCAGTGACATATTTACATTATCCGGTTTCTCCACAGAAAATGGGTTTCAGGGAGACATGCTCCTTCGTACTACACAAGGCCCGATGGGACTTGTTCCTTTCTCAATTCTCTCTTATCTTCTTTTACCCTTTGTGATGGCACGCTGGGTGACATTTTCATTTGCTAAACTTGCCCAAGTAGTACAAGGATGCAGCTGAAGTGTTTTACAACAGGACAGATCCATAAAAAGGGTTAGAGATAACCGTGGAAAAGGTGACATTGTATTATTTATTTGATCAAGTTACACTCGTGAGTGCCTCCATTTAATGATAGCTACGCCTCAGTCATAGTTCACTAATGGAGAACTAAAATCTAATGGCTCAACAACCTTAGGCCAAGGACAGTTTGCCTTTGGAGTGGAATGTCTTGGATAAGCTTGTGTTGATGTTATAGAAGAAATCATATATTTTCTTTGTGTAAAAATGCTCAGAAACTTACCTTCTGCCGAGGTTTATTCATGATATACCCTTTGATTATTTGTGGGCTTAGGCAGACATTAGTTTTCAGCTGTGTCCACATATCCCCTAGCCTTAAAATTAAGCTCAATAAGCCAGCCTTTACTCTGAAGATTCATGATTTTCAAAATCAATCTGTTCAACTTATCCCAGGAGTATAAAATCTAGTTATGGATGGATGAGAGACAGCCATGGATGTGATTCAAGGGGATACTCTGCCAATCCCAGGACTGCCTCTTTCTTTTTTACAAACATGAGCAAAACACCCATCTCCCCCTGACAGCTTACACCACTATGTCCCATAGGCCATATCATCATAGTCCTTGCACTGTCTCAAATCAGCCCCAGTATTATGCCCTGAAGGATTCCATCTCAGAGTAATGTCCATTCAGCGATATGTTATAAATCTCCACTGGAAGATAGTCCAGATGTGGCCGCCTGACGTTCAGAAATGACAGATCATTACCATTAAGTACAGAACTAATCCTTTCATATGGAAATGTATTAAATATCTAGGTAGCGGAGGGGTTCCCTAGTTCCATTTTAGCAGAATACATTGCCCTGCCAGAAGCAATAATTTATCAAGCAATTAATATTTCAGACAGGGTACTGACACATCTTTACAAGGTGAAGTCAGCAAGAAAAGTCAGAGACCTTTTTCAATCTTGATTATAAAGTACTTCTGACTTCAGTTCCAAAACTACATATCTATACTGCAAAAAAGTTTGTTTCCTGGTAGAGTTACACACATGGGGGTAACAACTGTGATCCAGTTTGTTCTGGTTAATGGGAACTACATGTACCAGCTCTCTGTGGACGATTTTGAATTTCCTATTTCCTAGAGTGTAAAGTCTAATACTTTGATTCCGGTGGGCACATACTTGCAACACTGCCTTGTTCCGTCCTCCAAGCGGCTTCATATCCGACCAGGAGCATTTCAGGGTATGAGCGTCATGCCTGCCTTAATTGCTTGACTCAGATTGTGTTTATTTTGCAATTTTTCCTTGATTTTTGTGCTTCTATCATGGGTGAGTAGGCGATGTAGTTCAATGGTTTTGTTGTTTGTCTCAGTGTGTTTATTGTTAAAGGTCCTATTTGTAAGAAAAGTTGATTTTTGAGTCTCATTCCCACCCTGTCAAATACTGACGCAGTGGGACTGTAGGTCAGGTTGGCCCCAAACTGTCAGTATTTGACAAGTTGGGAATGAGACTCAAAAATCAACTTTCTTACAAAGTGGACCTTTATTATTTATTCCGTAAACAATGGATCCAGCACACAATCTCTACCAGTCTGGTAGAAGCACGAGCATAGTGTAGAATGGCCACAATCCCCTCCGGCGGCCTTGTCCTGGCCGTAATGCGATGCAGAACTGCCCAGTGGACTCTGGGGGTCACCCAACCCTGGATTTGATTGGCTATGGTGATACTTCTGGATTGTTTCTTCCAAACACAATTGGCCTTTTTCTGGGTGGGAAAGTCATTGGCAGTCGTTTTTTCCTGCACAGGTGCTCTCTTGGTGGTCTGAGGAAGTTATTCTTCTATGTAAGGATAATGCCGATCTAATCGCCTGACCCTGATGACATAGTGTTACTCCCTCCCTTGCTGTTGATGTGTAGGAACTACGACAATTGCAAAATGTAAAACTGTTTTGAACACGCTGGTGTCCTCAGTAACTTAAAACAATATAACTGCAGTGAATGTTGGCTGCTTCATTAATTGCAAGAACGGTTTTACAATTCACAGCACCTCCACTGCATACAAGAACGTATCAAATATCACTGACTCCGGTGGCTTTCATGCCAGGAATGATAACAAGATCTCTTATTTCCCACTGAATAGAGCTGTTTGTTTTAAACTGGTCTCAAAATTCTTCAAAGCGATTGCAGAGAGCCTCTTTAACATCCTCATTACGTTGATCTCTCCTGGCAGATGGAAACAGAATGTGACAGAGGAGAAATGGAGGAGTAAAGAAGAGCAAAAGTGTGTGTGTGTGTGTGTGTGTGTGTGTGTGTGTGTGTGCGTGCGTGCGTGCATGCATGTGTGCGTGCATGCGTGTGGTAGGTGGGTTGGGAGTGTGGCGTGAGAGCTGAGTGAGATGAAGTGAGATGGTGAGAGCAAGAAAAGTTGTGGAACGGCAAATTTGCAGTAAGCTAATGAGCGTACCAAGGGGCACATTAGTTATTTATTTCCTGAGCTTGTTTCGTTAAGAGAAGGGCACAGCAATTAGCTTTGAGGAGATGACATCCCTAAGCGCCCTTGTGCTCGGCCACGAGGCAGCACAAGAGCCCTGTCTGAAATGCTAAACAACCTGTAGGGCCGAGCGAGGGGGGGGGAGGGGAGAGGGGGGAATAGCGTCACGCGCGTGACCCGGCCTGACATCCCCGACGCAGCGCGGCCAGCTGGAGCTACATTATGTGGGAGTGAGAGAAAGAGATAGTGGCTGGCTTGAAATCCATCGTACCTCAAAAAGAGAAAGGTTATGCGGACTGATGGCTCAGAGGATGAAGCTCTGCATATAAAAAAGGGTCTGATTTTTTTTTTCCTTTTTTCACATTCCCTCCCGTCTTTCCCTCTCTCCCTGAGAATCTTTAAATGAATCAGTTCAGTTCGGGAGAAAACGCTATCATGTTTTCTATTATACAATATCAACTGTTTGAATTAAAATTTTATTAGCGACGAAGAAAATCTATTAGTGCTGCCTTTTAGGTTATAATTTCTGGCTCGGGAAAAAATGAATATTGCGATCAATATATGTGATTGAAGGAAAAGATGAGGTTTCAGAAATGAAAGTAATAGAGGCCGAGCCGTGTCCCATTTTCACGCAAGTCCTTAGATACCGAGGCTGAACCGGCTTCACACACACATGCAATTTTCCCTAAACATATTGTCATTAACTTTGTCCTATGAATCTCATTAATGAATAACTTGACTCTTGTGCAAAAATAAAACCGCACATTTAAACAAAAAAGAAATCCGGTGATGGTATTTTTTCCAAAGGAAATACACAGAATACACACACACACACACAAAGAGTGTGCCAACACGGAAAAAGATCAAAAGAAAACACCTCTTGTCTCCCACATCAGATATTCCTATTTGTGCACCTTCATTAGAGGAGGCGATGTGCTCCAAACAGGAGAGGACGGAGCCTCGTATGAAATGTCAGCCTTCTAAGATATTAATTGGAGCTGAGGCCCTCCAATCAAGGGAACAAAACAGTATGTCCACAGAGGTGAGTGGTAATGAGCTGCGCGTTGTATATGGGGGAAGTTTGGTTGATTGAAATTACACAGCAGAGTCTGACCAGACTCTAAACATAGCCATTTAGTCCATAACACCTGCAGCATCCTCCTAGTTTTCTCTACTCTGTATTTTCAACATAGTTACAGTGTTTTAATATTACCATCTCCCTGCACAGTGCAGTATAAATGTGTATGGAATCATACTGGTTTGAATTGTTGTCTTCGAGCTAATTTATTAGCGTAAGAAACATGTGCTGTCAGGAACAATAAAGTCCTGTTCCAGGCTTGGAGCAGCTCTTAAGTGGCCAAATTAGGAGAAATACTTGCTGTGACAGTTCCAACTGAATAACTCTTAGCGAATGTTCCTACAGTAATTTATGACTAATTTCACCATTAAAGCCAACTCTTAACAGAGGTCAAGAGGTTTAAATCAAGACCAAGGCCCAATCCCAATGTACCCCTACCACTTAGCCATGCTACTTTTGTTTGTGCATTCTCGATGGGATACAGGGCGAAGTATTAGGACTGCATGAGGTTTTCAGAAGCACACTTCAAACCGAGGGTTACGAGGACTCTGTCGTTTCACTGTTTATAACAAGCATTTAACAACCACTACTAGTTGATGTCTCGGTACCCAACCGGCCAGCTAGCTATCTAAAGTTACAATGTTATTGATAATTTGTGCATGACAGCCCCACATTTGGATGAATTTCCTCCCTTTGATGGCGTATGACGCCCGAAATTTAACTAAACTTCAGCGGTGAAGTTGCTCCACTTACTGCTCCTGTAATATCATTGCAGACTGGCAGGGTATTAGCACAGGTTGCTAATGTAAGCCTCTAAAGCAACACTACGGCGGTGATGCGAGCATCCATGCGTTTCTATCTCCATCAGGAAAATGGCAAAGGGCATTGTGATAATACCAGAATTGCCACAGTAACGCAATCAATGCAAGTTTTGAGGAGCAAGTGGGCACTTGAAAATGTGGGGTAGTAAAAAATTGGATTTAAGATTGAGCCGACCTGAAAGGGACCACTGCTGCAATTTGTAAGTAATCTGCTATCAGTTAATAATGCTAATGTGATGAAAGTAAAGCACCTTCATACTGAGTAATCCACTACCACATCACAAGATAGGAAGAGGACATTGAGGTTGAACACACAGGTATTTGTGGAGGCAATGTTGGACCGTATTCGTGCAGGAATTTTTAATTTTTCATTGAAAAGGGAGACCTTTTTTATGTCCGTGCTTTGATTTGTCAATCCGTAATTTCCTGAATGAATATTAATATTGGACCGGCTGCTGTTGTTTCCTCGAAGCAATGCTCACAATTATTGCTTTTTTGTTTTTCTAATTTTTGTGCTGCACAAATTGTGGGAGGCAAAAAGAAAATGAAAAAAAAAAAACAGTTAACAGACAAAACAAAATATTACAGCCGCTGTGCAATATGACAGGGAGCTCCGGCAGCCCACTCAACCTAACAACTTCAGAACAGAGTGCAAAAAAACAGAGGTGAGAAGAGAGAGAAATGTACTCACACAACTTTTTGAATCTCAATTGGTCACTAATGAAGTGAGTCAAATGAGTGCTTTACTCGCTGTGATCGGGGCTACCGCTACATGTATGTGAAAATATACCTCTGAAACAGGTTTTGCTCAACAGTTACATACTGTAGATGTGACCATGAAATACATTTTCAATGCTGTCATTTATTTTGGATAAACTGCAGGCTGCTAACATGTTTTTTGTAATATCTGGTTTATTGTTTTGGTAAATAGCTCACTGTAGATTTAGCAAATGGCAAAAAAAACCTTTCCGTTCGGCCAAGGTAATGTGAATCATTAAGTCTGACACTCTTCACAAAGGTAACGCAAACAAAATCCTCGTGTTTGTTATCTCACTGATTAATGGCTGATTCTTTTCTTTGCGTGCAGGGTCAACAGCCACTACGCACATCTCTTTAGATAAAAACGTACCTTTCAATTGTGATTAGGGTTTGAATGAGAGAATACATCATTTCTCTGTGCGGACTAGACTTGATGTGGCTTAGGTTGTCGCTGCTGGGTAAGTGTGTCCATAGTTACCAGCACTTAACATTAGAGGTCAGCCTGCCCATACTGTCTGTAAACTTCTTGTTTGTGGCCTCAATTCCCACCATTCTGTCTCTTTATTCTGACTTCCTCCTGGGTGAGTACCATCACTGCCGGTCATTAGGAAGCTTTCTCCGCAGTCTCTCCTGTCTCCCGTAACTGAACAGCCGTGTGTTTAGTTATTTTTTTCTGCCGCCGCAGACCACGGCAGACATGTCACCGCCATCTGTTGCTGCCTGGTCCAAAGTGTCACAGTTATCAAGCCTGAAAGTCTGAAACTGGAACAGACCAGCAGTATGTTATCTGTTTTTAATTTATAAGTATTTCAAAAAGTAATACACACATTTTTCATTTAATTTAATCCTGAATTGTGATGCACTTCATAAGCAGCACCAAACAAGGTACTGTATCCCTGCATTCAAATGTGTTCAAAACAAGCTTGAAGGCTATAATTTGTTAGTTATTTGATCATTTTGCAATTTGAGAGGAGCAGAGGTTGATATAGAAAGAGGTAGACACCACCGGCTTATTTGTCTTTGTAATTATACCAGCAGACCTTTACCCCGGTACAAGATGACGGGAAAAGACAAACTAGGGAAGGGAGACAGACTTTAATTTGGGTATTTGTTGGTTTGGTTTCACTACCACTGAGATCTCCGTGGTGTCAGTGGCTTGGACTTTAAGGACGACCAGCTGCCGACAGTGCTACAACATGTTCATTCTCCACAGCATCGCTCCTCACCCAAAAGCGAGCGCAGGTTCTAGACCAGGTTCTTCACATCTCGCTAGGAGGCTCAGTAGTCATTGTTACCAGTGTTACACGATTAAAATACTTCCCAACTGCAACGAATACTTATTTGACGGATGCTATGAATGCAAACTAAGAGTTTCTGCTCTGTACAGCAGCAGCACAGTTTGAAGGAATCACATTTCGCTTATCAAGATGATGATGAAAATGACGCATTTTTATTTAGTGCTAAACTTGCAGATAAACACTTTGCATTTCCTGAGAAATAAAGATCAATTGTTAGAATACAATGTCCGGTGTAATCAAAACCATAATCATTGTTGCGAGTTCATCACCCATTTCCTCACTTTGGCATCCCTAGTGCCTGGACTACACGCCATCCGGCTGCTCTTCGACCTATCCAGGTTCTCCCACACTGCACTGCACCCCCCCATCCCGGCTGCTCAAATTTAAGACAATGGTACCTGCCTACCCTGCTGTGAATGGCTCAGGCCCCATCCTACAACAAGAACATGGTCAAACCACACACCCCAGCTCGACCACTATGTTCTGCAACTGCCAATCGGCTTGCTTCTCTACTCCTTTATTATGAAAGGGTTGCAGCTACCGATCAATGAAATGATGACTCTGCTATCAACAATGAAGGAATGCTTGGGGCGACTGACAACAGGACAGCAGGAACTCTGTACATCTTCCGTCACAGACTGAAACCCCCCCTGTTCAGACAACACCTTGGCCCCATAAATAAACACTTGCTCTATTTCTTATTGTTTCTAAATGTATCACTTGAAGCAGTTCAACATATTTGGTGAAGTTGATGAACTTTTGAATTTTTGGGTTGTATTCACAGGGTTGAATGCACCAATTGCAAGTCCGTCAGCTACATAAATGTAATGTAATGGTGTATAATGCGCTGTATTCTACATTGATGGGTTTGTGCTGGGATGTGTAGCCTCTGATCTTTCTCAGTTTTCCTATTATCATGTTATGTATATATTGTGCTTCAATTGCCCTCCTTACTTCTTTTGCTGAGTTATTTCTGGGACTGCCCCCATTAAACATCACAAGATGATTCAGCCTTCGTGTCGTCTATACACCACACGCTGAGAGGGGAATGGTAGAGAGGAAATAAACAGAGGGAGAGGATGTGGAGGCAAAGATAAATAATGGACAGAATCACTATCAAACATAAGCAAGATGAACAGATGAATGGAGTAGTGAAATCAGGGGCAGGTCAGAAGGGGTGGCCGGATGAAAAAGGTATTTTATGGCTGTGTTTCAATAGGTGCAGCGTGTGCTTGTGTACACGAGGGTGCGTATTACGCTGAGCACAAGCGCTTCAGTAAAGGAGATCCTGTGATGTTTTTCATTCGCCTCAGTGTCTGCCTGGTTAGGTTTTTGTCTTTCTCTTTGTTGTATGCTTCAATAAAGTTTCCATCAGAGAACAGAGCCGGGAAGAATTTTCTCCAGCAGCGGGGTGGAATGAGGAGAGAGGAGGAGTGGAAGATATTTCCTTTTTAACATATTTGCTCCTCAGATAAGGAGTTGCTGCTGAAAATTCAAACTGTCACCGACTGCGACTGTTCATTATTGTATAGGAAGTCGCGTGGAGCTTCTCATCGGACTTGCCGGGAATTGCACCATATGCCTGCAGGGGTTGATTGCGAGAGCACTTAGTCATCAAGTATACAGTACACATGCAGCTCTTCATATCATTAACCTCTAGATGTAAAAAAACGCAGCTAATTCATATTCTACAGGGGATTTCAGCGGCACTTTATTACCGTGCGGCGGGAAAATGAATAGAATAATTGGATTCCGCATTACTGGTGAAAATGGAGTCTGATTATTTTGATGTTCAACCCCATTCTTTGTGGTAATTCATTTTACTTTTGTCCCTCGCGTGAAATACTTGGATTGGAATTCCAATTTTTCCTCAAACAACATTGTCCTCGAACCATCCTCTTATCGCAAAACACAGCTTATCATCCTCTACGCGAATCAATTACGCACAAAGACTTTGGCAAATTTACACAGCAGGGCATTAGCTTTGATGAGGGAGCCACATATCCAAACTATTTACCTCTGTAATGTTTACCCTTTCTGTTTATCCTCCAAAATACATTAACTTGTTTTTTTTTCCACCCTGGCCATCTCCAATTCTTTATCACCAGAGCATTACAAAGACATTTGCCACACTGTATACATTTTCATTAAAATGCTCTTTCCCTTTTCAAAATGCATGAATGTCTTTAATTTAAGTGAAGAGGCAGTGAACCGCTGCAAAGCTTTAATTTCAGTTTCTCGTGAGCCCCCTCGCCCTCCTCCCTCTTCTATCTTCACTCTTTTTTCCCCCGAGGGATAGACAGAGAGAGAAAGAGATTTAGGTGTTTCGAGGCAGGACCTCGCCCACCCAGAAAAAGCTAACAAACTCCAGCGATAGAGCATGAAGGGGAAAGAAATGCTTACATTTGTATAAATTAGCATGCAGCATAAAAGGCAAGGTCAAAAAATGTTGGCATTCGCATTGGGTTAAAGGAAATTCAAGGTGGTGAGATGGTGTTGGTATGTAAGAAATTTAAATCGGATGCTGTTTTTTCACGACACATTATACGAGCTCTGTGGCTTCACTATCAAAATGTGTCCCATCCTATCCCCTGCTCCTGTCCTTTAAAACCCCTCCACCTGCCAAATACTTGTCAAATTATTTCTACTCCCTCTGTTCTGATGTCATGAATACGCAATAAAACACAGGGGCCTCAAGCTGAAACCTACAAAGTGCTTTCAGACATATTTTAAGCATAATTTACACAGTGTCTGCTGGTTTGCAGGAGACGTGGAGCAATACCAACCCATTAATCATAGTCAGGTCTGGCATTCTTATCTCCCCTTCTCCTATCAGCTCAGCCAAGAGGAACTAAGACCATCTCCACAGACCTTTCAATCAGCCACCTTTTAGATGGCTCTTTGAATTAAATCTTTAGAGTAAACTCACTGACATAAATTCAGAGTCTGACCATCTCATTTCAGGGCTACAGTAAACAGCAGAGACTTCTTCAACATGAAAATACCCCCGAGGTGATAAACAATGCAACAGTGCTTCTGGATCGCTTCAAAGCAGATGGTTTTCATGGTGTTTGGCAAAAAAAGGAATTGTCAGAAGAAGATCCAGCGGGGCTCAAATAAATAATGCCAATAAAACTGGCCTGTGGATTAATTTGGCAACAGATTAAAGACTGCATACGTTTGTGTTGAAGGGACATGTTTATGGCACTAGCAGTTATGAGCACTGCCTTGAGGGAATTGGATGACTCTTTATTATATTTGGTACAATATTGTGTAATGAGAAAAACAGGTCGACATCACACATAGTTTTGCTTTCTTGCCACAAGTTACAGGCAAAAAGAACAATACTGCTCGTATGGTAAATGTGAAGCGACCAACAGCAGCCTTTAAGGTAAGCTCAGAATAACCAATGGAAACTGGAGGGGAAAAGACGACCTGGTTCTGGCCTTGCATAGCCAGGCCAGTCGTCGTAGCGCTGTGCCAGTGCTGGAGGACGGTCTGGCTGCACACATTCGTATTCTGATATGGGGAAAAAACCCTATGGCTTGTTTTTATTACTTAAAGGAGCAATTTGTAACACATGGCCATATCTTTTTTTTTATAACATTCAAAAAATGTACCATTATCATCAGAATGTGAAGAAACAACAGTGATGACATTCTTTAAAAGACATCTTTGCAATATAGTACATCTGTTGCAGAGATGGCTACTTAAGTCAGCATGCTAACCAGCTAGCCCTGACCCGTCCTGTCTAATAGCATGACTTTGTACTGCAAAGGTCCTGTACTTTCAGCTCGGAGATGTAAAAGCTGTGAGTTTGCTGGCCAATGTATATGTGACAGTGCCCCTGAAAAACAGTGTTACGGGGAGGCTGTTTTGGTGGAACATTTGCATTTGGAAAAGTGAGTCTTGGCATTAAAATGCCAACAAAAAATCCTTGCAGAAGGAAATACCAGCTTGTTTATGTTGCACTGTTAGCAACTAGGTCAGGGTTGGGGTAACGTTCCATTTTCCGCGTGCAGGTTGCAGGCTAGGAGGCTGTTTTTGTTATTCTTGTTCACTGTAGAGACGGGGAGTTTGGGAACACTAGCACGCAGACAGCGAAAGGGAAGAGAATGCTGATACCCACAGTCAACATCCGGTGAGTCAGACTAGATTGGCTCCATCACTACAGCTCACAAATGAACACATTTTATCACATTGGTTTAATCCATCCAAAAAACAAACAACACATTGTGCTGCTTGTACCTGACTATTTGGCCAGGTGCAGTCCGTTTCTGCTGGGAACCTCACGGTGACAACAAGACTCCGGGAAGTGAGAGCGGCGGGCCGAGTTAAAGTCTGTTTCTTTGTTCTCTGTTTCTGCGTTACTTAGCTTAAGAAGTGCTGATAGGCCGGTGTTGTTACCTTTGGACGGAGCCAAGCTACCTGTTTAATCAGTTTAAGCAAAGCTGGCTGGCCGAAGCTTCATATTAACTGCACAAACACAAAAGTGGTATAAATCCTCCCATCCATCGCTCAGCAAGAAAATTAATACGTATATTTTCCAAAATGTCAAAGATACATACCACTGTGACCGGCCCCAAAGCGCTTTGTTTTAGTCTCTCTGCAGACCTGCAACAGATTAGAATAGCAGAGTCGGTTTACACTCTGTCACTTCGGCCTGCCAAGCACAGTTAACATCAGATCATGTTTGATTTCTGTCAGCATCCGTAACCGCAAATTCTGCTTGCTGGCGTCTCGTTCCCTTCAGCGCTCCTACCAAGGCTGTCCCTCGCTTGACCCGCGACGCTGTTTTGGAATGTGCAGTCATAACATGTTACGTCCCAATCATAACATCTGTGGACAGAAGCATATGGGAAAGCTCTTATTATGAACACTAATGACAGCTGAAGCTCTTGAACTGGAGAGGACGAGAGCCTCAGAAGAGCAATAATATGCACATTGTGATTTTTATTTCTCTTCGCCGCTCAGGTCAGCTGTTGGAGTTTTAGAGGTTTGATTTGGCCCACATAAATCTGTCGCCCCAGTGGGCAGCTGTTCGCAGCGGCCGCTTTTTGTGTCTCCGCAAGGTCGTGTGGGAACTAAATGGCAGGGGTGGGAGCCCGGCTCTCGCTTTAAAGCTAACTTGGCTCTAAAAAGCTGGTTTGTAGACACACACAATGGAGATGGGAGGAGTGTTTGTCCTCACAGAGTCAATGGATGAGGAAGCTTTTATAGCCACCCCATTCAGCGCCTCTCCATTTCACTACAACTCTGGGATTATGAAGCTGAAGTTCACCTGACTTCACTGTTCTCTGCGAGTCTTGCACATCTTCATAGCTTTACTAATTTGGAAACTCTGGAAAGTGCCTGTGTACAGGCTATAAATAATGACTTTCAATATAATAGGGCTAATAATGAAGTCGGTGTTTGATTTGCTCCTTTCGGTGGTGTTCAATATAATCAACATGTTTTGCTCTTGGACGGCCACGGTCTGCTGAAAATGGGCTGGGCCTAACTGTCTGGAGATGGTAATGTTACATTTAAATACAGATTAATCATAAGAGCCTAATTCATCACCATGACAGCTGTGAAAACATCCTGCCAAGCCCCCATCCACTCCTTCCTCCTCTTCGTCCCCTCCGGTCTTTTCAGATTCCCCCTTAAAAAGGACCACTTTTAGAGATCCCCATGCATGGCTGTAGAATATGTATGGCTATGAGGATATTCATATGCTAATAGCTGTGGAGCTGAGAGTGCAAAATTAACCAAGCTTGACGGAGGCCCATGTGACCCCCGAGAAGATTTCAGGAGGCCGGGGGAAAACATCGATCATGTTGAGGAAGATGACCAGGGCCACGGCTCGGTCAAGATGGATGCTCCTTCAGGCAGCACCTATAAATCTCCAGGAAGGTTTGAAAATATTGAAATTAGAGCTGAATTATAACAAATAACGTTGGCCGCCTCTCCTCAGGAAATGTCTCATCTATCCTCTTCCCTCTCACTATATGCATGTGTCAGAATGTGTGTGTGAGAGAGAGAAAACAGGGAAAATGTTTTGTGAGACAGGGAGAAAGAAAGAGGGAGAAAAAAAGCTTCCATATGTGTGTTTTCAGTTTGTGATTTCAGTAACACGACTCTAAAGGCGTCTGGGTTTCTAGTGTGAGATAGGACGAGCGCTGAAATGACCAAAACATGACAGAGGACCCCTACGACAGAAAACACAACCTTAGCTGATGTGAAGGCACTGGCCTCGCAGCAGCCTGGCTTCAGATGACCCCACTGAAGCCAGGCTGCGTATGACCTCATATCCCCCTCTCTCTAAATGTTTTCAGGTAAAGGCAGCAGCGTGGCGTGAGAGGTAAAACCACAGCAGCAGCACGCAGCCGTAGCATCGCCGTGGAGTGAAGCGCTCCATTTCTATAAGCGCTACATTCACACACGGCAAATTGATTCATGAATCATTCAAATCTTTCAGCACCTACCTGACAGCGAGGTCTGAAAATAGCCTTCTTTAAGATCAACTCTGCCGTTAAAAGGGTACGATGCTTTTGATGTAGAATAAAGTGTATTTCATCATCGCGCTCGAGCGGGAGCGGTACGGCGAACTTTTTTGGATTCATACCAAAAGTCGACAATTTGCAAAACATGGAGACAGAATAATGGCTGTCTTCAAAGGACTGCGGGGTGAAAATGATATCCTGTAGTGGTGGAGTGTAATCTCACAACAGCGTATTAGTCTGTTAAGTGCTCACACACCTTAAATAACATTGTGTTCTTCTCTCATTGATGAAACCAGGGAGGAAGTCTTCTATTTATTCTGGTGTTCAGCCCCTCAACAATACAGATTGCACCTCATGTGAGCAATAGCCTTTTGCACAGTGAGTATGAGCATCCCTTGCTTTTTTTGCCAGTGTGTGTGCCTCATGTGCTGTGTCTGTGCACATGAATATACCTGTGCGTGTGTGTTTGTGTTTGTAAGAGAGGGATGTGCGCTTCCCTGGCTGTGCGCAGCATCAGCAGAATATAGATCCCCTAGCTCCCCTGTAAAGGCGGCTTTATCAGTGGCACAGATGCATGAGCCGCACTCTTTTACAATCTCACCGCACACACTCGGTGCCACAACATTTGTAGGCAAGCAAGGGAGCGTGTGGGCAAACGCGTGAATGTGTTCGACTTCGCATGTATGCATTTGCGAGACGCTGCAGCTGACATCCAAGATTGCAGTTTTTTTCCACATCTCTCAAGACGAATGCAGCTGTTTCATTTCCTTGTTCGCAGCAGTTGGGAAATAATCCGGATATGGCTGCTCGGGTCCAAAACTTCCCCCACTCTAATCACAGCCCAGGATGGCAGCAACAATTTATTTCCTGAATGTAAGGCTTTACTCTGCTGCCACCTCTGCTCTCCTGATATTTCACCTCGGGGAAAAGGCGATTGAATAAGACAAAGTTGAATATGAACGAGTATCTAAAGCTGAACTGTGCCAAGAGTGCAGTCCACTCAGTTGGACCACTTGTGGGTGATGTTTTGGTGAGATCTCGATCCATGTTAGCTGCAGGTGTGTCCCCAGGCGCACACAGCTTCCTGACTTACTTAGCGAAAACTTCCTCCAATTGCTACATAGAATTTAATGACTGTGCAACAAACTAGGTGTCTCTATTAAATGCGTGCATGTGTGTGTATTAGTGGGGAGGCTGCAAGAGGGTAATGTGCTAGGGGCTGTGAGTTCGAGAGATAAGAAGGGGGGTATTTCTGTATCTCAGCATGTTTTCGAGAAACCACTAGATGCAGCCTTTTTAAAAATCAATACCCTCACCTTAGGCAGGTTTTTGGCCTTTTTTCTTTTTTACAAGACTGGCACTCTCCCAGTGGCTACAACCATCTAAGACCGTCTAAGTTTAAATCAAATAAACCCTCACACAAAGGTTTACATAAGGGAGTTGCGATGTTGGTTTTTCAACATCTACAAACAGTTCGGCTCTCGCTCAAACCGCTGCAGACGAGCACAAAATGTGAAGCGGAAAATTTATGTACTCCACAGCGGTGACGAGGAGCGCTAATTTGAACAAACAACAGGTCAAAATAACCTTGATGCCGAAATGGGGCCAATTTCAGTTTGCTGTTCCGGCTCCTGTCTGCGTGGCAGCCTCATTACATCAGTCTGTGTGACAGAGCTGTCCAGAAAGGTAAAGATTTTTGTCACAGACTTGATGAATCTCTATAAACACATCATCAGCGCAGTCAGATTGTATTAGGAGATCGAGACGTTTCCTCTCGTTTTGGCTCTGTGCTCAAGTTTGATGTGAAACTGAAACTGCGACGTTAAAGTGCTGACCTTTAGCTGTAATTTCAGGGTGTTTACATTGAAATTCGATAAACTGTCTAGAAATTGTATCCCTTTTTTTTTTCTTTTCTGCACAGCCCGCCCTGCTGTTTGTATAATATGGATGTGAACAACCACAGCCACAGCTGAAAGTCAGCAGTTTCACCTCCTTGTCATTGTTTCATTTGAAATTCAATGCGCCGGAAGAAACCAGAACAACCGAAAACATATTACTGCTATAATACTTTGACTGCATGTTTGGGTTGGGAAGAGCAACAAATCTCTTCAAACACAACGCACGCCTCGATGTATGTATTCTACGGTTTGGTTTGTCCCATGGGTGAAACAAAGACCTGGTTTCCGATGGCAGGTGATGAACAGGGGTCACAGAGTGTCACCAGTGTGCACCCAGTAATAACTGATGTAAAAAGGGGCGTTAAGCCCTGCTTCAGAGCAAACCCCTCGCTGCCTTTCCATTGCACTGCATGCCACGCAGCCTGCTCAGTATTTATTGAGACACCTCCAAAGCAATCTGGGATGGCAGGCACAGATGGCTCCTCTAATCCAGGTAAATTATCTTTGAACCTTTCAGAGTAAACAGACGTGCCATTCTCCTGAAGGCTGGGCTCTTATCGGCAAGAAAAGGGTGGCGAACGCGGGTATGTGTATGTGCGCGTACATGCGTGCACGTGAATCACGTAAGAAACTGTGGCGATACAAACATTGACCGTGGCATTGTCGGAATATGACTGTGTGTTATTAATGTGGAAAAGTTTGGCCAGCACTTCTGAGGAAAAAATCTGAGCATCCTCCATCCGCTGCTGGCAAACGCTCAACTCCACAAAGGATAAGAGGGAAATTTTAAAGGTCTGGTCGTGGCTTACAGCTAAAACTCCTTCAGTTTCAGATGAATAATCTAGCAAATCGTGTTTGCAAAGTCTGGGGTTTAGTATATGTGTAAAACAAAGCACCCGCCTGTATCCATTCACTGAACTGTTATAATAAATAAATGGCGCCTCTATTAGCTGACTGATCTTCTACTCTTTTCATAATCACAGGCTCATTCATCAGCTGTTTAGTTACTGGCTGACCAGTGATCCAGTCATATTGATGTGGGGGTGCAGTGAAGCAATCATAACCTGATAATCACTATAACCATTTGCAGACGTGTTTGCTGCCAGAGTTTCCCCACATCACCTGACCTCCTCCATATAACCTATAGTTTTTGCTACTGCCGTTGTAAAGCAGCTACAAGGAACTTTCAGCTTTTGAAGACTCTGGCAGACATTGTGGATGAAAAAGGGTATGAGCCCCAACTGGCTCCGGCCGTGAAGATATCGATCTGGCTAGAACGTAATGTTTTGACTTGTTTGTTTGTTGGTGGTTCATTGTTTTTCATCAGGATTTCACAAAAACTAACCAACGGATTTCCATGAAACTTGGATGGAGGTTAGGTCTGGGTCCATTAGGGACTAAAAAAGGTACTTTTTTCAGGATTCTTTCTCACTTTCTTGAACATTGTGAGATGTTTTTGGACATTTTTGCTAATTTCTCAGGGAACAATGCAGGGATGTTCAGCAGCATTTAGGCAGCTGGTATCTGCGTATGAGTGAGAACAAATCAATGCGGGTCCAAATAAAAATCTGGATGTAGCTGATTTAAATATGCTTTATTTGATATTGGATTAACCTTGGCAGAGCTATGCACTCTACTGAGTGCCATTCTAGCTTGTTTTGGAAGTGAGCGAAAGATGGACGCAACTTATTTTTTATGGTGTATGTCTACTTTAATCACAGCTGTTTACAGGGGGCGTAGCAATGATTTCATGTATCTAAATGAGGCTCTGCAAGAGTAATAACTGCAATATGACAATAGTGAACTAATTTATGTTACTGTTCATACACCTGGGTTACATGTACTCCTACAGCTCACGGTTTAAGTTGTTCAGAAAGATCATTTCTGCTGAGCCAAATAAATGTTAAACGTTAAAAATAAGCCAATTGTCCTGCCGCTGTCTGGCAATGCAGAAGCATTCGCTGCCTTACCACCAGACTACAGAGCAGCTTCTTTCCTCAGGCATGTGAGATCCCTTAATTCATCCTGAGCAACCCCCAATAAAAAAAAAAGTTTTAATTTTCTGAATCCGACACAGTCATAGGCATTAAATAGGCGTCTACTTTTTAGGTCATACATTGTATAGACTCATATAGTTAAAAGTTCTTTTTAATGTGTTCAACTAATATTTTATTTTCATTTCTATACAATCTTTATTTGGATCTGTGTTAAGATGCAAAATATAAACGGAAGTGCATTAAAAAAATAGAATGAAATGGTAAAAAGATGTTTAGTGGTTGAGTTTTTTGAATAGTTTGCTAATATGACTCACCATATATGGATATGGCACATATAATTTTGATAATTTAGAACATCTATAAAGAAGTTGTTCAGTAGCAATGCATAACAGTAGTTAAAGAACTATAAGGCAAGTATATGAGCTAAGCTGAACTTGTACATATCATCCAAGCTTGCATAGATTTCACTTTAAGCCTACAGACGGCACAGCAGACGCTTGTTTCATGAAGAGAAGAACGAGAAAGTGAGACGGAGTTAAAAGAGGTAGCATGCTGTGATTTTTGCTCACATGTGCTGAAATATATCCAGAGAAAACAGTAAAGCAAATATCTATATTTATGCAGTACCGCAGAGAACCCAGAGAGCAGGACATGTCGGATTATTAGGCCAGCGCAGTGCAGTGTGCTTCCTGCTTTGGCTCTCTCCTAGGTGGCTGAGGCAAGATCCATTTGAACAGGAAGAAGTCTGATGTTGGCTATGGCACAAAACAAATCTGTGTTTCTATGTTGCACCTTGGAGGGACGAGGCAGGAGATGCTCTGAAGCTGTGTCAGCGCATGATAGAGGGGGCAGGACGAAAGGGGTTCTCTAAGATGGAGTTCAGTTTAGTCCTCCTCCTCTCCTACACAGAGGCCTCCAGGGTGTTCAGACTCAGCCCTGCAACAAAGACAGCCTTTATCACCAGCTTGTTTGTCCTGCCTGCATCCCCAGCATTGATGTTCTCTCCCCAGCACACCACTGCACACAACAGTGTGCGAGCCAACACAGATGAGTAGTCTGAAAAAGCTGAGCCTCTTCGAGAAGACACAGCGTGCACAGTTCACAGTGCCTCCATGTTATCTGCGCGGTCCAGAACTGTGCTGAAATAACTGGAAAAAATGTTCCAAGACTTCCAGCACTTTGTATTGCGGCTGTGCAGAATATGGATCACTGGGATTTAGCAGGAGTTATAGTTAAGTCTGATCTGACTAATACTGAAAATGAAACATTGGGTTTAAGGATTATCTGCTAAGGTCAAGTGTGATTAGCAGACAGGAGAGAAAACACTAATCAAGACAAAGAAATGTATGTTTCAACACGCATTATGATCACTGCACAGTGTCTATACATATGAAACTACTATACGACTACTACACCTGTCAAGGACTTACTGACTCATCTGTAAAATAGACTATGAATTGGCAATGATGGATGCTGCCCATCTCTGACACGTTTCATAAGAAAGCAGAATATATTTGAGTGAGTAAAGCTCACAAGTTAAGCACATTTTATCACATACCCCAAGGTCAAGAATGAATCTCCATGCCCATTTCATTTTATATGTATGGTATATAGCCGGGGTGATAGCTCTCAGTGTGTGCCTGAGATTCTTGGAAATGACTGAATGCACATTCATCTTTCGAGTGTGTACTGTATTGTATTTCTGTGACAACTGAATGATACACCTGAGTAACCAGAGCTGAACCTGTCTCTTCATGAGCAGCTTTTGTTCTCCTCATGTCACAGGAATTATATCCTTGACCATGTTCTCAATAGGTGGGTCTGACCTTTTGGAGGGAAGGCTGCAAAGATCGTCATTGATGCTATTTCAGTACTCTTTCAGGGCCACGTCAAGCTTGTGTCACTGTGTTATTTCATTCTCAGTAAATGGTCTGTAATTGTTATAATTGGCTGCATTCAACTGCGATGGATGTTAATGAATTCCGTTCATAAATTATTCTTTTTTTTATTGTTTGTGCAGCGGATATTACGTGCAGTGATTTTTGGACAATTCATACCCCCCACCTATTTCACTTTGCCGTGCTAAAAAAAAAAAGAGCAGCTTAGTCATTTATCTTATGTTATATAGTGGCCCTACTCTATTTACAATGTGTAAAAGATGAGGGCAGAGTTCATGGTAAAAGATGGCTGTCCTGGTGTGTGTTGTGTAACTAACGGCTGTAGAGATGAGTGGTCCTGTGATGAATGGTGCCGTCATGCGCAGCTATAATCACGCCTACGCATGGCTTCCTGCATAATTGATTTTTAATCCCCTAATAGAAAGTAAATCACACGAGCAAAGCCTGCTTTAGCGCTGCCCTGGAAAAAAGTGAATAATAGCAAAGAAAGGGAGAGAGGGGAGAGAGATTTGGGGGGAGAGGATGAGATGAAAATGAAGAGTAAACATATAAGGGTGTGAAATAGAATTAAACGTCTTTTTAAAGTCGTCGCGTTAGAGGCGAAAAAAGCAGATTTGCTATTTTTGCCGCTGCATTCCAGTCGAGGGGTGCTTTACTAAAGTAGCCACACATGATATCACTGGGACCGAATCTATTACGATGCCTTGTGAATCTCAGCCAGGATGATATTGTTTGGAAAGAGTAATGAGATATAGATTGAACCGTCAGCTGATACTGGGGCAGATTGCATCTGTCATCCAAAATAAACATGGCTGACACGCCTCTCATAGGCTGGACAGTACACTGCCAAGGACCTGTCATTCGGACGGAGAAAACAGGCCCAGAAATACATTTTGCTCAGTGCACAGAGGTGATGCCGAAAGCGGATTCTACTGGAGTGGTTGTTTTATACTTGAAGAGTGAGATTTTGTGGGGAATTATTTGCAATTTGCAGGTGTCACATGAATATTTCGGTCAACACGTGTTTTTCTAATGTTTTTACAGCTCCTTTGTTAAGATGTTTCATCGTTTACTCCACTGGAGAATTGAGAAAGGACAAACACTTTCACCACAGCAGCCAGAGCTTTTGATATGGAGATGAGCCGGTATTGATTTTTATGGTCTGATCACTGGGGATGCGGATTTACATCCAACTCACTTGTTTGCTGCTTGTCCTGTTGCGGTCACTGAGCAGATGACTTAAATTGACCAAGTGCTCTTAGTGTAAGTGTAAAGGAAAAGGAGGGAGGACAGGAGGAAGGGCAGAATAATGTCAAAAAGGAGAAGTCGGTGCAGACACGGCTCTGATAATTGTCGGCACGTGCTCTGCGCTATGAAAGGGAGAGCCAGCGCGAGATGGAGCCAAGGACTTGCTGTCACCGGACGTGCCAGCCACCCAGCCTGAGGAAGATGGAGGAGAGGGGAGGAGAGAAAGACGGAGAGGAAAAGGGAGCGAGCACAAGAGATAAGAATGAAACACTCCAACGGCTGTCTCTCTGACTGTCTCCCTGACTGATGAGATTAGGGCACCCGTGTAATTGCCTCCAAAAGGTGGGAATTATTAAATGGTGTTATTCTATGGGCAGTGTGAGGACGAGTCAAAAAGGCAGCAAAAACTGGTATCTATATTTAATTATCCGGAATAATGGTTTAGTTTTTTAATTTCATATTTGTGTATACAACAAAAATTCCAATTTTCTCGAATTATAAAACCTAATTTGTGTTCTACTTATAGAGTATCAGCAATTCGAGGATCTTATTTATAGCTTAGGCAACTTCACATATTTCGATATATTTATGGGGCGGCTGTGGCTCAGGATTTAGAGTCCCTGGGCAAGTTATCGTCAAGTCCAACAAAGAGTAATCCAAACGACTAGAGTCTAGGGAACCAACGCAGATGATCTGACAACAAGTGAGGGAACACACATGGACTTAATACACAAAGACTTAATAACATGTGAAACACAGGAGAACTCAGGCAGGAGAAAGGTGGCAAAAAGACAAAAACAGGAGGTGTAAAATGGAACAAGACACACGAGAGAGAAACCTTCAAAAGAAACGGAAAACCATCAAACTAAAACCCAAAACTGTGACAGATACTGATCCCCAAATTGCATCCAATGGCTGTTGTCAGGGGGCGCTATGGATAGAAAGTACTGTATCACTCCTGTTGAGCAGTGTGTAAGAGCAGTCAGTAGGCACTATTATAAGTAAAGCCTATTCACAGGTTTTGCCATTTTAAGCACATAATATTATAAACTATTCACTTGCTTTTATAAGCTTAGTGTTGCCACCTGTTGGTTTGAAAGCTGCTCTGCATGTCATTTAAGTGAAGTGGGACCTAGGTTTCTATTTTTGTGAACCCAGCAGCACAGACCTGCCCACAGCGTCACTGGACGAGCCGAACACGCTTGTTGTAACCACGCCTTGCTTGGACACGGTTGCGACCAGAGAGAACAGAAATTACTCAGTGGCTGTGACAATCATGGTCAATCACATTTTTTACTTTCGTCCCCTATAAAGACAGTTTGGGAATCCAGTGGAGGGTTTTCCTCAGCAGAAACTTGGTCATAGAGACATGTAGGGTTTACGATTTGGATTAAGCATCAGATATGCTGCCGAAAGAAGATAATGTGTCTCTTTATATAGAATTCACTTTTCTTGATATGTTGAAGATCTAATGTATGGAGGACTGAACCTGCCAAAATCCAAAACAAATAAGGAACAAAATAAATGACTTAATAAATAAATGAATATGCCATTTAATGCACCAAACATGATATTAGAAACATAAACTGATAACCTTTGTATTAATCCCCACATTTATTTACTTTGCCATTTGATTTTTCATTGTATTTAGTCATTTTTAAGTTTATTTATTTACATTTTTACTTCTGTATTCATTCCTGTTTTCTTTTCCCTTTGCTTTTTGCAAGGTTATACATACATATAAACAATACATAAAAAATGTATTCATTAAAAAAAAATACTTCAGTAAATAAGATGGTAAAACCAATGAAATAGGGAAATAACACAAAGGCAATTAAATACAGAAACTCCATATATCCATATGTATCCTTTTAAATCTTTTAATTGCCGTTTGTTTTTTGTATTTTTGTTCAGTTAGATGTGATTGTTTTACATGCAACACTATACTATTGCTGGGATCTGTGAAGGACACAGTCGCCACTTTAATCTTGATATTGCAACACAAATGATCTTCGCGACATTGTGCTGCTCATCACAGCCTCACCTCTACCTGTATTGTGATTAAAAATGCAAAGCTCCAGGCAGCACTTTGGCCAGAGTTGATAAAAAGGAGATGACAATGGTGTTTTTGGACGGAGACACGGAAGGACTGGCAGGCACAGATGGTCCTGAGGGAATTATTAGCGGAGAGAAAAGTTTTTGATTGATCTTTACGGACTGTGTGAACGGTTTTCAAAAGGCCTTCAAAAATACTGTCCATGATGTATTATCCTGTACAAAGATTCTTGAAGGTTTTTCTTCATTCGTTGTTTTGTTTTATTCTGTAAAGTATGTTCATATTCCCCTCCACACACGCGCGCACACACACACACACACATACTGTACGCAGTCACTTTGTTCTCGCTGCACTTTGTGAACACTAAGTGTTTTTGACCTTGGTGATGGAAAGACAACTCTTAGCTGCTTTGACATCCTCCATAATGGTACGTGACTGCCGCCCTCACCACGTTCACCATGCCATTGTGTGCAAAGATACTGTATCTATTCACTTGGAATACCTCACGTAACAGGAATCATTCAAGGGGCAGAAAAAAACTCCCACCTGCTATTCATGCACATAAAGCAAGATAATCTTTTGAAAAGATCAAAAAAGTTGGGCGCGTCATTTATTGATGAAAAGTGTATTGTATGTTTTTCACAGGCTATTAGAAGGGAAACCGTCATTCTGACAGCATTGACGACATTTGTGGAAGGTTAATGAACAGCCACGTAACACAGGCTAGATCAAAGAGATTGTATAATATAGATGTCATACAGTGGCTGTGCATACTCTGAGCCTTCTTTGTTTGGGGATGCTAAAGAGATTTCCATCTGTCTTGTTTGGGTTTAATTCTAATGTTGACACAATACGTTCAGCGCCCAGATTAGAATAAATAGCCCTCCGAACCAATTTGCTTCAAATATAGCAGCGGTGAACTGGGTCGGGTGGATCAATTTTAATGGTATGTTAATGTTTCCCAGTGTGTGCAGTGTTCTCTGCAGCTACACCAATGGAGGCATTTACACTCCAAACTTAATATAAGTTTTGTTTTATTTGGAGTTCATTTTAGCCAGAGTTACTGCCCCATGTTATATTCTGTACCATATTTCATATTTTTTTTAATTGACTTCAGTTTGACGTGCTAAGTATTTTCACATTTTCCACACGGACTGCTGCTCCATAAAATAACTATGGGTACTGTTGGGAGGCATTTTCATCCTTCTGCAGTAACCTGATTTCTTAAACATGTAAACAAGAAACCTAGTTTCTTTAATCAGGGTAAGGGATTGAAGCCAAGTTAATGAGCTCTATTTTAATGGGTGGAAACACTTGTTGGCCATGTATATATGCTTAACCAGGCTTTGAATGCTTTGCTTTCTTTTTTTTTCACAAGAGTGCATGTGTATGATAAAGACTTCAAACAAAGCCGTTTTCACTGCAGTGTTATAAAATGAAAAGAGAGGTTTTTCATGGTGCTTCTTCCTTATATTCAAATTACATGCAAAGCCAGACGAGCACTGAAACTGAAACCAAAGAAAGTCTGAAAAAGTTGATTTCCAAAGGTGAACAGCAGGTTATTTTATATCTGAACATAATAGCAAAAAAAAACACTTGTGAAAAACTCTTAGTACTAAACGACCTACGCAGGTGGAAAAATTGGGGTAGTTAAAATAAGCAGCTCTAGGTGAGGTTACAAAGGCTATCCATGCTCAAACATAGAAGCTCTTGTCATTCGAACAGCAGTGTTGTACTGGATGTTGTTGCTGGCTCTGTTGGCAGCTATAATTAGAGAAAGGAATTTGTTAAATATTTCTGTTTACATAATAACTCCCTTTCCCCTACCCCTGATATTATCACAGCGAGTGCATTTTGTTTTCTCTCTCACTCATTCGCAAACACATTCGCACTCATAAACACACATACTCCTTATTCAGATGCTTCCTTAAGGACTGGAAAATGCTGTAAAATGATAGTACAGAATTACAGTATATTATACAACTGGATACATGTATAGCATTGTCACTCCTGCAGGCACGTAGAGCTTGCACGGGTAAGCGTCTTGTTGAAGTGCAAAGATGCTATCTTTTCGTAACAAAATAATAAATGAGGTTAAACTTTATCTGTACTAGAGCTGGACGATGTCTACTTAATTGGCATATGATGATGTCCACAATGAAACATTGCGGTTGTATGTCCCCTCAGAGTCTGCAAGGCAGGCGTTGCTCATTCAGATCAGATCGACTCACAAATCCCTGCCTGGCGAGCATCCGACACATATCTCAGTGCCAAACCACGTCCATAGCTGTTTTCAGCCTCAGAAGCTTAAAATGAAGGTAGATGGCTAGCTTTACAAAAGAAGTTAAGATAAGAAAATACAAATGACAACGGCACACATGGGTTCACCTAACTGGGCAGGTTTATAAGAAAATAATAAACAGGAAATGGAGACGTAATGTAAGTGCACTGAGCAGCAACAAACCTCTTATCATGTTCTCTCCCACATTTCACAAACGCCAACAACTCCTGATGTCCAGCAACTCGGAAGGGACACACTACTTTTTGTGCTTTCTCTCTTTTTGTGCTTTTTGAATCACAATGTTACAATATTAGAGGTCTTCAAGAGTCGATGATTGTCAGCCATCAGCAATGAAAGATGGCTTCGTCCATCAGCACAACCCTAAAAGTTGCATCTAGACATACCTTCATTGTGTTGTTGCTAGCATGTTTTACCAGCTGTAGCTAGCTAGCTAATTAATGATAGCGTACATGAGTTGGCCAAAATTGCTGTCTACAAAAGTCATACATGATATCATGCGGAAAGACTGAAACTAAAGTCAGCATTCTCACCATGGTTGATGGTCAATAAAAGAGAAGAAACAACACAGTGACAGTCCAAGTCACTACCTAATCTCTAACCAAATGTGTAACCCCCCAAATCATGTTAGTTCTTTGGCCTGGGAAATAAAATCACATCAGTGTTGCCACTATTGGTGGTAAGCGAGGTAGCCAGTCATGCTACCATTTGGAGCTTTCTTTAGAGCGGATAAACAAACTGTTTAAAGGCCCAGTGTGTGGGAATTAGGGGCATAAATGTAATATAATATTCGTATTTATGTTCTCATCCATGTATAACCCACTGAAACTAAGAACCGTCGCATTTTCAATTCCGTAGAATGAGCCTTTTATAACTACAGAGTAAGCGGGTCTTCTTCCACAGAATCCATGTTTCTATAGTAGTTCAGAGCAGATAAACCAAACACTGGCTCTAGAGAGGGTCTTTCACGTTCTTCATGCTTTTATCAGCCACTGTAGGGGAGGGTGAGACGAGGGGTGGTTAGTTGGTTGCAGTCTGCAACCTCATCAGTAGATGCTCTTAAATCCTACACAGTGTACCTTAAAGGGATAGCTCAGATTTTTTGATGTGGGGTTGTATGAGGTACTAGTCAGTGTAGTGTGTACGAATACGGACGTTGTACGGTTGAGGAAATGTAATGTTAAAGGAAAATGAAGTTTTAGAGCAAAGTAAAGCACCAAAAATGTTCAAAACATAGTGTACAGCTAAACGGATATATACATTTTTAGGTGGGACTTTTTTAAGGTGGCTAACAATGCTCTGCTTCCTGCCGGCACTACTCACTGCTTCTCCACACAGGGGAGAGCTGCAGGTATTACACTGACTAGGGATAAGTACCACACACAACCCTGCATCAAAAGACACGGACTATCTCATCAAATGCATTCCTTTCATTTTTGCTGTTGGGTTTTTAGTTTTACAATAATTTTTGATAAAAAGTATTTCCCTGTCCACTCTACAGTATACCCTATATATTTTCTTTTTCATGAGAGCTGCGTGGACACTGCTACAACATGTGGATAAATGAAGCACTTCACGGTCCTGCCTAATTATGGTTGCTAAGGGCAATCGCTATACGAGGGAGGAATTTACCAAATGGTCAATTATGAGTGTGTTTCATCACTACAAAGCTTGTCCTCTCGCAGGAAAAAAACAAACATCTTCATGCACATAAGCTACGCTGGGAAAAGATAAAAAGCTGCCTTGGTTACAGAAAAAGCGAAGAAATTACGAGGGGAACTTCTCATTACTGACCCTCCACATTGAGTACAGATTTTTGAAAATGCTTTCAAGTAACATGGTTCCTCTCTGTGCATATAAACACAGTGAATCCCTTTGTCAACAGGCTCACAGGACAGTGGTGAAAGGTAAAGCCATCCTTACATGTGGGCTTTGTATTAAAACTGACATAAACCCAATGGAACGGAGCTCAAGTGGGTCCCCCCCCCCCCCCCACACTTGCTGCTGAGCCTGGTTAGTCATGCATGCTATGGGAATGGAACTGAACGCAATCACCTTCTCTTTTTTAATGGAGCTGTCAAGCCAATCACCAACCTGTGCTGGCCACAGCGGCTGAGGGTGTATGAAGAGGCACTAAGCCAGTTGATGAGCCCTGGGGGCCTGATCACTTTGCTTATAAATTCGGCACGCATGATATCAGGCATGTGGAGAGAGACGATGCTGAGAGCAAGAACATACATGTGTGCATGAATGTGAGCGCGTGGGTTTAAGAAATTGTGTGTGTAGGTTGTCAAGGGATTGCACTAATGTTTGTTTAATGACTGTGTCTACCATCTCTGTCCCTGTGTATGCATATGCACACCCATAAGTCGACAAACGTTAAAAAGAGAACTGTCAGTCTAATCCTTCTCTTTGCTGGTGTGCAGAAGACACACACACGTCACCGATGGTGGTGTAGTGATGGAGTGGCAAGAGGGGATTCTAATGAGATCCCAGGAAGAAGAAGGGAGCTACATCTCCATGATAAGCCTTTCAAGTGGAGGGCGGTTGGGTCAGACAATGGAAATTAGACTGGGAACATGAGAGGCAGAGCATGATATGACTGATATGAGTTGACATTACTGGACAGCATGCAGAAGCATAAGCATCACCAAACAAGGATAGGTCTCAGCTCAATATATGCAGCTGCGTTAGACTGTATGAGATCATGTCCAGAGTGTGTATTTGATGATTAGATTAAGTGCTCTTGATAAGAACACGGGTCAGCTGGTTTACTCTTGTTATAGGCAGCAAGAAAACAATAACAACTGCATTTAAAACTACAGGACAAATGAAGAGGGCTGCCTACTTCATATAAATATTAAAAGGAGATGTGATGGTGAGAAGACAGAAAAAGAATTATAGGTGCATAAATGACATTTCATAAGGTTAATTATCAATAATTAAAACCACTGATGTTTTATCTGGTGATTAGATAACAGGACAGAAGCCATATAACCTTCGGGTTACGCTATTCTTGCTCGAGTGAAAATTAATTTGTGCAATGATTAGATCTCGATACGGGATGGGAAGTAATATAATTAAAGGTTGAGTCCAGAATGTTTTATCTAGTTTATTCTATTGATTGCTAAGTAAGGTTTTCTTTTCAGGGTCGATGAAAAGAAATCAGTGTGGTTTTTTTTATGCATGAGCTCTGATTGATGTGGAACACAGAAGTGACACCGGCTCATTATTTCCTTAATCATGGAAATGATGCCAAAAAGATACCGCACCAACAACGGTTGACTGGTTTCAGCACTGGATATGGCAACAAATTGACAAATTTGTTTTAAATACATGAATAAATTGTGCATCTCTTTGCTTCCATATCACCAACTTAATTTCAATTTGGAATGAATGATACAGCTACACATAGTTATTAAGTGAAATTGGAGCTGTTGGTATGCAACATCCTTGTATGCTTTTAGTCAGTGCAAAAAGTCAACATGCATTTTCATAGACCTACTCCCTTGGATGATAATACTAACACTCTTCCCAACAGAGAGCTGGCTGATCTGAATATCAAAGCATAGTCTTTTTCAAATGTATTCAGCACGTGTTGTCTCCCAGTGTAGCTCTGACCCTGCAGTAGGAGCCTTCTGTTAGGATTCACACAACCCCATAGCAGCATTCAAGCTGATGCCACCCATGGGGACCGATATCAAAGGCTTCAGTTTCTATTACCAGATTGCATGTTTGTGCTTTGCTTCCTACCCTCTGAGCTCAAGATCAGCATTTGACTGAGGAAAACACTATTCTGTCACAACCTGCTCCAGTTGAGGAACCTTAAAACAATAACAAATATTGTCTAAATGCAAAGGTTATAATCGCGTAGTTGCTCTTTTACATATACTGTTTGATGTCGAAATCCCCCTCGATGGAAACTGAGAAACCATTCGAGGATTGGAGGCAATTACACCAAAGATTTCCAGCTGTAATTGTTTGCAGCGGAACATTTTCATGATAATGTGTGGTGTGTTCTATGAACATTATTGTAATGTTCACTATTTAATGAAAGTAATGTGCTGTATCTGGGTACAAGACTTTAAAGCACCTTGATCTGACAAGGACAGTGCGCCCTGTACTGAGTACTGAGTATGATATTACTGACAAACTTATAATGGAAGTCCATGGAATTGTAAAGATCTGTAACGAATCTGAGGCACGCTGATAATAGTAATTAAAAATCCTTTATTAAATCATGGATAAACCCAATGTATTTCAACTCAAAGAGTCTTCACCAGGGCAACGAATGAAAGATCTGTTGGTTTATCCATGAGCTAATAAAGGATTTCTAATAATTATTTTCAGAGTGCCTCAAATTCCTGTCAGACTACCAACCAATATCATGGACTTCCAATTATAAGTAAGCTGGACAATCATAAGTACAACCAGCCCTATCCTTGAGTGCACCTGATGTCTTGATCCAATATCATCTCCTCTTCTTGACTCATTTTTAAATAGAATTCCTCCATTTTTTTTCTTTTATTTTGTATGTGTTTATATAGTTCACTTCAGTGAGTATTACTAAGCCTGTGAAAACAATTGTACAGTATGATGGTGTCTGCCATTCTAGTTGAGTTTTGTAGTCTGAAAAAAATTCAACCTGATAATGTCGTCAGGCAATATTAACTCGTTAACAGGAAACATACGCAATAAACTGAGGTGTGGGGTTTGAAAGAAGTGGGCATATAGAGGGCAATAATCATGACAATGGGGCATGTGGCAGCAGAGGCAATACAGGTGGCAGAGTCTCGGCTGAGGCAGAGAGAACTGGTGGGGAATGTGGCCACAGGCTGATACAGACTTGCTTACTTCCCTGGGACCCAAATCTGTAAAGCCCTGGACAAAGAGAGACACCAACTTGTCCAGGACAAAGTTCAAGACGGAGTGGAGGAAGAAAGAGCAAGCATGGACAAAGTTGTAATCTGTCAAGCAGCGAAGGGTCACCTGGGATAATATCCTGCAAAAAGACTACTACAGAGTCCGTTTCCTGATCCAGGCTGTGTACGATGGCCTACCAAGATTGGCAAACTTCCATGTCTAGGGCAAGACTGAAGCACCACCCTGTGCCCTTTGCTCTGGAAGAGGAACAATCAAACACATCCTGAGCAGCTACCCGAAGGCCCTTGCAGAAGGCCACCATCGCTGGCACGATCAGGTCCTGAAAGTAGTTGCAGAGACAGTAGCCTCCTCGCTTCAGCTGCTCACTGGCAATTAAAAGCTGATCTCGGTTTCAGCTAAGGTTTCCAGAGCACATCACCCCAACAACACTCCATCCAGACGTGATTGTCTTCTCTAAGGAGACCAAGCAGGTAATGGCATGTTAGATCTCACTGTACCCTGGGAGTGCATGGATGAAGTGCATGAGTGTAAGCGCGCCAAGTACCACAGCAGAGCTTGTAGGAGGCAGGGCTGGAAAAACCTCTAGTGAAACTATCAAGGTGTTTTGTCTGGGCTTTGCAGGCCGGTCACTTTGCAAAGCCTTTACCAAACTTGGGCTACTGGCATTGACAAAGAAGAGGGCCAGCAAGTCGATCACAGATGGCTCAGAGAAAGCTTTGGCTGAAGAGGTAAGCTCCGTGATGCTGGGATGCAAGCCGGGTACTGATCACCCAAGCTGGGTCGCCTGGGAGAGAGTGTCTGATGTTGAAAGACCCGAAACATTCAATGACCCCATGTTACATTACTGATAATGCATCCCAGTGCATCCACAGGATGTACTGTTAAAGTAAAGAAAGTAGGATCCAGTGTTTCAGGAACTTGACCGAAAATAGAGAAGGTCAGGACGTCCTTCTGTTGCATCGATTCTTTTTCTAATCTGTCTCTTGTGAGTCCTCCACTTTTATGGATGTGAATTACCAAATCGCTGGGGCTATACCTCTTTAACAGAATGAATTTTCTCTTTCATTGGCCTCATATTTTGGTGAGCCATCTAAATATATGAATTTTTTCTAAATAACACACCTTCATGCAAAGGAAGTATCACATTTTGCCAGTTCTGCCAGAGTGTCTAGACTCATACACACTTCTCGTATCATACATTATAATACACTGCACACCTCAGATGGAGCTGGACCACAGGTTGAATGAACTATTAGTCTTTCTCCCCGTAGAATTGTACAACATTATGATGCATGTCTGCTCGTCTCTTCCTCATCCAGAACTTTTTTGGCCTTACTCAGCATAAAGTGTTCACTACCTGCCAAAATGACTTTTGCAGGACTCGCTCCCATGGCTGCCTTCCCTCTGCGGCTTTGCCCATTGTTCACCTGATAACCGTTTGCAGAACTCTGAACTTAAAACTCTGCTGGCACAGACATGCACCGCAGTCTCAGCAGCTTTTGCTTGAGGTAAGATACACAGTAAGCTGCATTTTTTAATCACTGCTTGGATTGTGGGTAAAATACAGTAACTGGATTAAATAACATTCAACAAACAAAGTTAACTGCAGTATAGTAGTACAAGAGATAATCTACTAAGACCAAAAGGGATAATGGATGACTGGAAGGAACAGAGGCCGGCACAAGCATATTTTTTTATATAGGTTTTTCTTTAACTACCTTTTCATTAAACTCTATTCTCTCTAATTGACTGCACCTGCTTTCAATCTCACCCCTCACCGTTTCCTCATTATATTCACATTTGTAATATCTGATGATTTAGCAGCTTTCCCTCAGCATCTGCCTCCTGTAGCCCCCCCTCCTCTGTGACATAGGTACACAGAGACATTTGGCACATTATTTGACAGTCACAAACCAGTGAATCCTCCTGCTTTATTCCATTGAGTGTATTCAATTTGCCTCACCCTGGGAGATGCAGGAGAACACATGTTATCCATCATCTCAGTGAATCAGAGTGAAATGCAGGCTGGAACCTTTGCAGTGGTGTATTTGAAAACAGTTGCTCCAACTGCAGTATATACTGTTTGGCTTCCCGTGTACTTTTGCACCTACATACATTTGCAGTACACCCACTCAGATAGAGGTACAAGCTGAAGCTTAAGGGTATGTTTTGTACAAGAGGTAAGGTGGTGATTTCAATTCTAGTGCTTAGCTTTTGGATGCACGTAACAGTGGCTTTGTTTCTTTGAACCCACACTAAGATCTCAGATGCGAGGAAGTAGATGTCACTGAGAGATAACTAATACCTTTTCTGATCTGAGAAACGACAGTCAAGTGTCACAGGAGAGCTTGCACCCACGAACATCTACTGTATCCGCAGCTCAGACAAACTTTTAAGCGTCGGTACATTTGATTGAAATGTTAATGTAAAAGCCTTTTTGGTTATAGTGTTTGCTCAGATAACAATGCCTTTGAAATTTCACTATATTTCACAGTGGACTGCAAAATATTAATTCATACTTTTGAAAATTTGACAGTGTCTCATTTTCTTCATTAAGCACTCCTCAAGCGAGGCTAGATGTGTCAGCATAGTGATTATATACCAGGCTTCCCACGTGCTGTAATTTATCCTTCATATTTTACTCTGAATTACCTTGCTGGTGGGACCAATGAAATGTGGCCTACGGCGAAGTGAGAGAAAGATTCCTCGGAATAACAACGGACATCATTTAAAGTTTTTATGCCATTTACAATGACCTCCGCCCATTTGAGGTGACCGGTGAAGAGAGGACAAAAAGACTGCTGTAGGTTCTGGTTTGTCTCCGGTCTTTTACCTTACGTTTGAACTCTTCACACATTTAAATCCTATATTTTTCTTGAGATTCCTCCTGAAAGTGTACGTGTGTTGCTGATGAAATCCACTCTGGTAGCACATTAAAGTGCAGGGAGCTCAATGTAATGAATTAATCCAGTGAAAACTAGCAGACTGGGTTAATGGCAAGAAAAAGTCAAACTGAGGTCAACATTTTTTATCGTCAAAAATAATGTCAGTGTATTATTAATATTTTTCGGGATTATTATAAGGAGAAAAAGAGTCTTTGAGGTTTGATTGACAGCAGCTGGCAGGCTGCGAGAGTGCCCCTTTTACACCACAGGGAATGAAAGACAAAGTAAACTCACTAGCACTGCACCCTGCATGTCATGGGCAGACAGCATGTGGTTAGTGGTGTTGAAGAGTGTTGAAGTACCACACCAGCATCTAACCAGACTGAAGTGAAAATTGCAGGTAAGTTTTCAGGCTGTTTAATGTGCTGCAGCTGAGCAGAAAATTAGCTATCTAGCCTGTAATCTGACGTTAGTAGAGCACTTTTCCCCAGTGACTGCTTGTTTTGGTATCTGGTTCAACAGGTGCAGGAGAGCCATGTGATCATGTAAGAAGGAGACTTTAGCATAGAGCTAAAGGGGGTTGTGTTTCTTGAGTTCTCTTGTGCTGTGTAGTTGCCCCTCCTGAATTCCCAGTCTGCTCTGATTGGTCAGCTCTTACATGCCTGACCCAACACTTCTTACAACAACAGAGCAGCTGTGCTAGATCAATTATTACTTGCCAATCTAGCCGCTAGGCATAATTATACAGAAGTTTAACTAGCGTGATCTCACATAGTCACAGAATTCAAGGCGAGACTACTGACGAGGTGTTCTAGGAGCAGTGTTTTCTGTGGGAGAGAGGAGTTTCTGTTGGTGCAGACTTTGACCTTTTTTAACTTTTGAGATTGTTTACATGCACAAGAACATATATAAAAAACTGAAGGAAAGAGGAAAAACGTTAATCCTTGATTGAAGTTAGTGGAGGGTTCAACCAGAAGTTAGCCTCTTGGCCAGTTGAAGTCTCTAGTGCGCTCGGTTTGTGGGCCCCAAAATGCTGATGCTATGCAGAAGATCCGGGTAATCTTGTACCTAAACATCAAAACGTTTTTGGCTTCACGCGCCACTGAGCAGCTTTCATTGGAATGAGCAGGGTCCCACCTCCGACACTGTGTCCAGATTCTTAATAATATATACTGTAGAGCGTTTCGTAGAAATGTATGTGAATCTAGGCGGTGCCACCATGAAACCAAAAAATAAAGAATATTAATTTCTCCCTTTGGGTTTCAGGTTTTTCTCAAAGGAGAACTCAGGACAAGTGATTCACACAGCAGAAATGAATGCTGTAGAGAGAAAAAAAAAAAGCAATTTAATTTCAGTTGGACTGAATGTCTTTTGTGTTTGTTATGGTGGCAACCCTTCTCATCCCTCACCAAAGTACTCCTTGCTTATATCCCTTTCTATCACCTCACAGAAACTCATAACAGCTTAACTCTCCTTCTCTTTTTTTTTTCTTTTCCTCTACTTCCTTCCTCTCACACAAACATAAACATTTCCAATAAATCTACCACCCCATTGTTGTTTAATTTTGTTTAAAACTATCCATCCACCCGTCTCCAATCTGAGCCGAGCTGCACTTCACTCTCCCGGCAGCTGTGAGCTTGATTCGTACCGGCAGCCATGTCATTGATTCCTTGGCAGAGGCAGAACTATGGCATCAATCTAGGCTGCAATATCATCACCTGTAACGAGACACCTCTGCTTTTAGTATTTTCATATTCACGGCCACACACACACACACACACATACTTGAGTGTGCCTGTCATTCAAAGAAGTCTGAATAGAAAGGCATGTGATGAGGATGGGTGCGTGCATGCTTGAATTATTGATTGGAAGTTCAGTTGAACATTTTAGCTGCAGGTTATGTTAGCCTATTCATGACATAAGCCACAACGTTCTATGGGTGAATTTATAGAGTAGGAGCTGGAGAAGGAATATATTTCACCTCCTTGTTCAGTTAGATGTTTTTTTTTTTTTATAGGCAACATCTCTTTCCTTCTTGCCAATTTTCTCACAGTGTTCCACTAATTTTGTATTCTGCACGCACAATCGATGTTAACTCACGAACCTGCGTCCTGTAATTGAGCAGATCAAAACTGCATCCAATGTGATCATGGCTGTAACCTATCAGAGGTATTCTAGTGATGTGAGAGATTTATTTTCAACATACACCTTTGGCTAGTTTATACTCCTTCATGGTGATCCGATTTCCTCCTTCAGTCCAAACACAGGGTGGGTTAGGTGAGCAATCGACACTAATAGCTATGTGTTTGTCTTTCTAAATAGTATTGTTAGCAGGGTGACAGATTGGTCACTTGTCCATGTTTACAAATCCTTCTATGGCTAAGGCACCGGCCTTACTCTGCCTCTGATTGGCCTGATATTCTTACCCTAACCCAAGACAATCCCAATCATCTCATGCCAAAATATGTCATCTTCGTTACTCCAATCGACAACTTTTTTTAAAGCAATGGCGGATTGTGGGGCCTCTTAATAGTTACCGGAAGTTAGCTGCAAATACTTGCAGCCCAGTATTGTAAATCAATCGATCAATAAATCACGTCCTGTCTGCAATCAAGAGCTCAGGCAACGAGTACCAGCCAACCAGAGGCAGAGCAGGGTAAGTCATGCCTTTGCCACAGTCGGATTCATAATTTAGGACTTCTGCCTCACACCCAGGGCATGCTGGGATAGATTCCAGTAAACCATGACCATTAAACCATTTTTAAAGTTTCCTCCCAAAAAATACCACCCTCATCCCTTCAGGCCTTCCTCCACTCCTCCAAAATAATGAGCGTAAACAACGAACATTGGCTATTGCTAAATACTCACCGCTGCACTTTCTCTGCATTTTTTGTGCGACTAGCTTGCCAATAGTTTAGTAATATATCCATCTCGCCTTGTGGAAGACTCCGGTCATATGCAATGAGTGCATGGGCAGATGGGTAGATCGACAGGTAGCCTGTTCAATCTTTCAATATGGGTCAAATCAGACAATTTGATTGGCTTATTAGAGGCCTGAAACAGCCACAGTGGCTGGATTTTTTCCCATTTTTTGTCAGCATGTGATTTATTGATTGTTATCAGAATTTTAAGATATTTTCGACAAATATAACTTTTTATGTCTTATTATTTTTTTCTACAAAAAAACTTACCAGTCGTTTTTTAACCCCTTTTTAACACCACTAATGCTGTAATTGGCTGACTGGAGGAAGTGAGAATGGAGCCAGGGTGCCTCCTCTAGCGCTCTCTCTCACTCTCTCTTTTTTTGTTTTTTTTTTACATAATGTTATTCAAGAATATGCATCATGCAAATTGTGACACAGAATCTCTCGACAAGAGAGGCAAACAAGGGAGGTAGTAATGAAAGATCTGCTTTAAGGCTCTGCAATTATTCAAGTTACAGCAAACCACCTGACAAACAATTAATATAGGGCCTCAGGGGGCCCTGAGGGTCTGGGGCTTCAGGGCAGTTGCTCTTTTTTTCCCCCAGTTGGTAGCCAAGCCTTCACAAATGAGGACAGAAAACGGTTGGACAGATGATTTGGACCCTGCACAGTACATGACGTTTCAGGAGCTTGTTAAACACGTACGACTAACGCCTTCAGAGGAGGAAATCATAGTCTTACAAAATGGTGCTGTACCAAAGTAGAATTCTTGTATTCTCCTAGAAATATGACCCACAGTATGTTTTGTACCCTACAAGAGATCGTATACGGATCCATACTTACTCTAGTTGCTACTCGGCTTGTGGGAAGTATATTGATTCTCAGAGACCTTACACATTAAGGTCACTAAGTTTAATAAATGGTGAAAAGCGATTGCAGAAGCTGTACATGTGAAATGAAATGTCATCACTAGAATGAGAAAATCGGGCGGATTTGTCCAAGTGGCGTTCACTCATCGAAACATGCTAATCCAAGCCGGGAGCAGTGTCTGTGTCCATGGAAATAGAGGCGATCAAGTGTTTTTGGAGTACTTTTGAAAGGGATGCAACACCGGGCAAAGAGGGAAAAAAAACACATAAGATGAAATGAAAAGCTGAGTTGTGTGTCCACATCATCGCCCATTGAAATGATTCATTCCATCTCTGTGTTAATTAGCAGCTACACTTGTAAAATGACCTCTGAATGCTGCCTCTGTCTGTACCTCCTACTGCCTAGCGACACAGGTCTATATACAGAGAGTGGATCAGGGAGAGGACGAGGAAGGGAGGGATTAGACGGATGGGTAAGGGCAATGAACGAGGACAGGGTAGATTGGTTTAAAAAGAGGAAGGGGAGAACAGGTGATAACAAACGGAGAGAGACAGAGAGAGGGAGAGCACGGCAAACTGAATCAGATGTCTGAGCTCAATTTCAGGCGGTGAGTCTAACAATCCAATCATGTGCGGCACTTGGTGACAGCATGCATGACTGTACTGTTGCTTTGTCCATTTGGCAAGAACAGAGATAAGGTCAAGAGACAAGCTGATGATGCAGAACAATGAGACTTTTCTGAAGGAAGACAGTGAAGGAAAAAGTTCACCAAGTGCGTGTTTTCTGTGGGTTAGAAACGTGAGGCAGCACAGAAATGACAGCACATAATGAATCCAGGAATCTAGTATGAGGATTTGAGGGGAAATTTCACCGCTGCCTGTGTTAGCATGCAGGTGGTGCCCTATAAATTCACGGAGTGATACAAAGGGAGATCAGTGAGTGATGGATGGGGGATTGGTAGTGCAGATCCAGTTGCAGATTATTTATTGATTAGATATCAGAGACCCAGGTTGAGGCAGTAGGTGTCTTAAAACTGACCTCAAAATGGACATGGAATGAATTGCTCGCAGCCATTCAGACACAAATTTGCTCCTCCTCAACAAAATAAACAGTTTTTTCTAAAAACCAAATATGTGCTCCATTTTCTGGCCATCCAACCAAACTCTCTACATCTGTAATACCTTTCAAACCAATGGAGCTCAGCAATGATTCATTTTTGAAGTAAGATGGATTATTATTAGTCATTGAAGAATCAATATCAGAACCCATTGGCCAACGCCTGATGATGATTTAGCATTTAGGGCAAATCAATCGGGACCCAGTCAAAGCCAATACCTTGTGTTATGAATACACTTTCCATCGATAAATACAATGTTAGTGAGGTTGAATTCACAGTGTAGCTGGAAATCATTGTGTGACTTATTTCCCCGTCACTGACGTCGTTGTCACTGCGACCCTTGCAGAGAGTGTTGTTGTACATAATGTACTCAGATACATAATGTGTCTGAGTACAATTTGTACAACTGGTGTAAATAAAGTCAGAATGGATATACATACGGATATGTGATATGATATGTGATATGTTTCTCCGTATCGATCCTTTGCTCCTTTTGCTGTCCGTGTCAGAGACTGACTGACCTCGTGCTGCATTCAAGTACACCTCACTCAGAAATCTATATCTGAATGGCCATGAAGGATGTCTAAAACGGGGAAGTTTTAAGCTTTTTTTTTTCATATTTCTTTTGTTGATACACATGCGCCTAAATGCATCACTACTTTCTTGTTCTTTCGCAACAGCGCTTGAATAATTAGCTGCTTAAATAATAACAATATCCCCTGGGCAGATTTTAAAAATTCAATTTGAAAATTGTATCAAATTATTGTACAACAGGTCCACTATTATCTCTGCAGTTATTTTACTACAGCATTTTTTTTCTAATGATATACTGCAGACTGTTAAGTAACTGATTAAATGTTATTTTCACAAATCATTCCAGACCCCTAACCTTTGTTTTGGGACTTCCAGTGTACCCAGTCGATATCCATATAACTGATACAGAGGCTGAGATTTCCTCACGCCGGTCATTGTTTACAGTCCGATTAGCAAATTGAGACGTTCAAACGAAATGTAAGCTGCATAGGAATGCAAAAAATATGTTAAAAAGCTAGATTGTTAGTTAGATAGTTTCTGAATTAGAATTCAGCCAATGTGCTCCATCTCTTTTGCTCTCCACATGGACTGTGCACCTTCATGCGACCTAAGCCCGCTCAAACGTGACTGGTCAATACTACTAAGACTCCAAACGAAAGCCAGACCGCTTGCCAATACCAAAATCACAATCTGTATTCATATGAAGGTATCTGTTTGTAGAGATCATTACAGACTATTAGACAGTTGTATCACATTTGAGCAAACCGAGTAATGAAGTTCCATCTTGTCCTGCATTAATGAAGCGCCAAAGAAAGTTTTGATTGTGACCGTGCTGCGCCACAAATCAAAAAATATTCAACAATTGACACCTGAGTATTAAAATCATTTCAGGAGTCGCCGCATGACTAACGATGTAAGGCGCAGTGGCAGCTAGATGAAAATTACTATGTGATACTGGTCAAGTGCTGAAGCCCCAACAATTACTCCTGCTAATAAATTGATTTATGTGTTTACAGTCTTGATAGTTATTCGCACTCCATCCTTTCATCTCCTCCACAGCAGATAATGACCTTTCCAGCTAAGAGGTCTTCCCTCTTCGCATCCATAATAATTGACCTCTTTCGATCATACCAGACACATATATAAATCGTGTCTCGTATGGTCCACAGTGCACAGAATCTCACACAGCGAGGAGAGTGTGTTAAACATATTCTGTTATTATCAAATTACTGTCCTCAGCATTAATGACTGATGAATATTAGCATCACCCCCTGATGTGAACATAGAGTTTCAACACCATCTGCTATTTGTTCTATTCCCTGTTACCATGCCTGTGCTGCTTTGAAGAGGTCCTTTTAAAGGCATTCAAATATAATGCTAAATAGCTGTCACTGCCGGCATTCAGACACAGCCGGAATACAAATGCACAGAGAAGGGGAAGAGGGAAAAAAATCACAAAGAACGAGCCCCAGCAGGGCCAGGTCCTTATTGGGCGAATCCCCGGGGACCAACAGGTTGGGAGGACACCCTGCTGACCTGTGGCTCCATAACACCTGAACCACACTCCCCTGCTTTTAAACAGTGCATGCATTATGAAATGGCGACGGATGTATCCTGTTTGAGTCTGCATTGGATCTGTATTTGTACTCGTTATATCAACAGAAAAAAAATGTTAGATGAAGAATGTTCTCATAATGGCGATGTTCTGCTGAAGTTAATTGACAAGAATTTCCAGACATGTTTTGTTGTGTGTTGAATTCATTTCGAATAAAGATCGATGATATGAAGTCTGTCCCCTGTTCTGCATGTAAAAGACCTGCTGATTCTGCTGTGTCGACTGTATTGAGTCCCTTGAAAAGAAAGAAAGACGGAACAAAACCAGAATTACCGCCTCACGGTTGTATGCCTCCGCGCAACAGTCAAGTAGCTGTTCCTGAGCTATGGTGTTGAATAATACGCAGACCATTTCTTGCAGGGTATTATGACATCACAGTGAATTTAACCTCTGACCTTTTGGATATTGAATGTGTTAACTTCATCATTTGTGCAAGATTTTTTCAGAATTAGCATATGAATTCTTGAGTCATGGCCAAGCCTTGGCCATTGACCTATCTCCACCAAATACTAATCAGTTCATCATTAAGTCATAGTGGACCTTTGTACCAAATTTGAATAAATTCCCTCAATACATTCCTGAGATATCTCGTTCGCGAGAATGGGACGCCATTCATCCTTGAATAAATACCCTCCAGTCATAAACTTAATGATCTCACTGTTAACCTTGTCCAAGAAAAACACTTTTCATGAAGATAAATATTTGATCATCATTATTTTGGAAGAGTCCAGAGAGCCAGAAAGTAATCTTGCGATCCAGGGTAGCTACAGCAGCCTCTTCATTATGTCATATTAATTGTTATAGAAATAAATAGCTCAAACAACCATGCTTATAAAATATAGCTGTCAGATTTTTGTTGGTTCAATCCAGCTTCCCCATTCTCACATTTTAATTTCTCTCTTGATTTCCCATTACGAAGTCAGTCATCTTGCATTTAAGACGTATATAAAGTATGTACTTTTTGTTAGGATCTGACGTATACTCTTACGTGACCTTTGCCTCCAGCAGCAAGTAAACAAGGTGATTTGTGCACAGTATGGTTTCCCAGGGACAATGAAGCTTGATAGAGGGCCAGGCCAAGCGTGACATTTGTAATTGGGACTAGCTGTCATTGTCACAGTGATTTACGATATAATTAATGAACAATTAGGTGACATATTAGGGTGGTCTGGGTTGTTTTACTCAAAATTTGTGTTCAAGTTTTTCTCGCTGATTGTGTTACCCTCATGCCTCTCCGGTCTCAGCCGAGGGAAATTGGAGCCATCATCGCTGCAGAGCCCTGTTTAAAAAGTATTTTAGAAGCACATTGAATATTTATTTGTATTTGTTTTAATTGTCTTCCGACCATATTGCATTTCATGTGTAGTTCGTCCTTCTCCGTATGAATAACGCATGCCCGTGACAATGTGTATGTTATTTCCAGTTAATTAAAACACAATTTAACCTATGCCCTTTGAATTTATCCATTTTGGCACCTTCAAAGCACAAGAAAACCCCTCCATTTCTTTGAACCTGTGGTAAGAAGGGCTGGAGCTGCATACTTTCCTCGACCGGGCTTTCTCAGACTTGACAGAAACAGCGGGAGACAATCGATAAGCTCTCCCACCACCGCCATGAAGATGAACTCGGAGTGTACCTCAGAACCAGCAGCCTTAATTTCTCTCACGAGGTCCCTGCAAGGGCACTCATTAGACTAATGCACCTTTGTTAATTACTCCTACCGCTATATAACACCAACAAGTTGTTGTGTTCTTTACTAATGGCCGGATCAGCCTGGGTTTGTTAACCGATCTATCACCAAAGTACCAAATTAAATAGACTGCACACAGCCGGTCACATGCCTCAGGTTTTCGAGCAAAGTTAGAGGTCTACTTAACCGCACTTTCATTTTTAATTTATGTTGAATGTTGTGCTATTTCAGATTTTAGGATAGAGAGGAAGCTAATTAGTTGTAATTAGCGTCTAAACCACAACTGATGAATTTTGCAGCATGGAGAAAATGTGGATAAGAGATAATTGGAAGATCAGCTTTGCTTTTCTTACCCCTCCTATTTGTTTCTGGCCACGATAATGAGAGGTTTCTGTCTGAACACTGACAGTCCTGCCGCTGTGAACACAACTGAACAATGAACATATGAAGCATAAATGGATGAAGACGTTTTTTTTTTCCACGTGTGACACAGTAGCACTTCTCTCGCGGTGCTGAAGAACCCCGGGTCAATGCAATATTAGTGTGCTTTGCCTTTTTCTCCTCACCAATTCACACTCCGGCTCTGCGATATCCGGCCCCTCTGACGCACTGTCGGTTGAATGTCAGTGGCGGCGGAGAGATTAATCGGCGGTCACCTGCTGCGAGTTGTCAATTGAACGCCTCGGGAAGAGCCGTATCAGCATAACAGGAAGCCATTTTCAGACATATGTCTTTTTCTATGAACACAACCCGCCCTTGTTTTTCCCTTTTGAAAGAGGATCTCTTGCGTCTTTGCTTGCTGTGTCTAAAGATTAGAGCCGGTGTCGGGGCAAACTACGCGGCACAGTGGCAACCTGGCGCTGCAGGCCCGCGGGGGGTGGATGAGCCGTATTTGAAAGGGAAACTATCAATACAGAATAAGACACAGCGGGAGACAACAGCTGCCCGTTGGCTATCGGCTCATTACGGGCAGAATAAAAGAACTCTTCAGAGTGTGTTTGAGCTCCTCTCATCCCAGGGGACCGCAAAAATAGACGCACCTGGAACAGCACATTACAGCCACCTCCACACCCTTTGTTTTAACACTGAGGTACAAAAAAGTAGTTAAGTCCTCTTGAAGATGTTTAAAGGGGGAATGCTTCTTCTATATAAACGGTACGGTAGACACTATATTTCTAAGAACTATCCTCGGCATCAAAATAGATCCTACTGAGCTTGCATTTGCTCCAGGAAATGCCTGAGGATGTGCCAGCAGCACTTCATCCAAGCTTAGTGGGTAAGTTTAATAAGGGTAAGAAAAAACCCAGGTTAGCAGATTTCCCTAATGAGGTCTGATATGTGTACAGTCATTTTGCATGTCGTACCGGCCGTCCATTATTCAAAACTGAAGTGCAGCTGTATTCCATATATACTTGCCGGTGCAGTAAGTGAGGCTCCCTGTGGATATGACGAAGATGTGTCATCTATAAGAGGAGTAATCTTATAGAACAGACAGGATGTGGGAGAGCGTTCAGGCTCTATTAAAGCATTTTTCCCTCATTTTTTTATTATCAAGGGAGTTGCCTGATGTTGATGTACCCTTTTTTTCTATTACATATTTATAGCTATTTCGTATCCGGTCAACTTCTCTGTATCATCGCACTAAGTGATGATTATATGGTAATTGAGGGAGAGGTCACGTTGAACTGAGGTAGTTCACCGCTCACATGATGCAAAGTAACTTTGATGACTCAACCCGGGACATGAGTTTCATGTTCATTTGTTTCAGCCAGTGCTTTTTGATGTCAACTAATTCAAAGAGATGCGGGTTGGATGCATGTTATTGTTCGGTAGCCCGCACACAGCAGGGGAAGTACAAAATAGACTCAACAATTGGATGAATACCATAGAAGAAGAAAAAAAATTGACCATGCTGATGCAATGTTCAATGTTTAACTTTTTTTTCCTCCTTTTTTTGTTCAAAGAAAATGGAATGAGAGACTTGAAAGCCACTCAGCTCACACACATCAGGCCTCGGGCTTTTATACTCTTATTCATCTTTAGAAATTCAGAAATTCATTCTCCTTTGCTATTGTGTGAAAATTTCTCAAATTACAGTTGTCCTTTCATTCTAGAGCCCATAAAAGCACAATAGTCCGGTCAATATAATCTCTTGTAATTCAGATTCGTGATGGGCTGCGTATTGGTCAAACTTACAGAGAAACAACTTTAACCACTTTGATTGCTTCTAATATATGGTGCAGTAAATGTACAAATCTCCTCCCTTACAAATTAGTGTATCATAGTCTTGCAAATCAAGCAAAACATTAATTTCTTAAAATTAATTTAGGTTTTCAAGATGTGAGAATGTTACAATGTGTTCAGTCTCCATTACTTGGAGCCAGTAGACCTTTGCCAGCTGAGACTCCAGAAAGGGATTTTTCTTGGCCAAGAAATAGTCTCACACAGTACCCTCTGTAAAACAGCAAATTGTCATTTTTACACTTCGGTTTTTATACATACTAAACAAACAAGATATAACACATTCATTTGTGGAGATTTGGAGGTGCTGGTAGGAGGATTTTAACAGAGCCAGACTGGATGTTCTCTCCTGTTTTCTGTCTTTATGTTAAGCTAAGCTAATTGGCTGCTGGTTTCAGCTAATTACCCTCTTGTACACATGCACTTCTACCCTGAAATTTCCCAGACATTAACCAGAGAAGCTATCTGTCTGAACGCAAATGACTGAGTGACCGAGAGCAGCAACATTTAGCAGCAGTTAGCGGTTACTTTAGCAACAAAAGGCACTAGTAAATGTCCAAGCACAAGCACAGGACTGTCACCAGGGAGAGCGCTGTTCATGTCCAGTGTGAAAGCAAAAGTCAAAAGGTATTTGAATGTTACCAACATAGTTAACTTAAGTCACGCACATAACGTAATTGTTACGTAGGTACGTTTATAACTAGTTACTTATTAAGCCAAAGCACAATGTTTTCCTAAACCTAGCCAAACTGATACGCTGCAACCGTCATGTTGTTTTGGGAACGGGGATATATATCGTTTTTCGGAGTCACTGGCAATCAACCCATTCAGTCCTTTAGGTATGAGGATGTGGCATCAATCTTTTCATCGCACTCTCAGCAATTAAGCAAATAAGCAACTAACAAACTATTTGCTTTAAATATCTCATTTTGGCATATCCTCATCTGAAATGAATGCCATCAAAACAGGCAGAATTAGCTGAACACCAGAGCACATTAGCTTTGCTTGAAAGTGAAGTTTGAGTGGGAACTGGGGACTGGCAATGGTTTTTTTTTAATCAAGTAACTAATTTGTTAAGATCAAGTGAAGACAGTGTGAACGGAGTTAAATGAAACTGAAAGGATCCCTGTAGTGGTGACATTTAATCATTATCCAAATCATTTCATAACAGAACAAGAGGTAAACTGTTGCTTGTTTAATTTAAGCCGATCAAAGTGTTCTGCGGGAGCTTAATTCGCTTCCGGTGTCCTACAGAACATACAGTTATTTAGAGATTAGACGAGAAAAACAATGACATCTAAAAATATTGCTGCTGTTATTAAAAGCCGACTGGTTTTAAAAATATATCACAACCCCATAGAACAGCATGAAATTCTTTGACTCAAGTTAAAGCAAGAGAAAGACTGAAACAGGGTTTTCACAGTTTCCTGTTCCAGTTGCTCACAGGCTGCACAAAGTGCCTCGTGGAATAAAGAGTTCCTCGCTTTCACCACTGCCACCAGTTCCCTGTGTCGCACACACCGTGGATTATACATGTGGCTGTCTTGCATATGAGACACAGTACAGGATGTTGCGGCGCAGAAGTGAGCGACCGCACCGGGAGAGAGATAAAAGTGAGATATCACATCAAGGAGATACATATTTAATTCAAAGCAATAATGTATTATTAGCCTTCTTATGTATTATTTCCTTTTAGTTCCCCCTGTAGCTTATTTCAAACTCACTGTGTCACACAGGGAAGGTTTGATATCAGATTTTCAAGCTGCAGAGAAAAGTTCAAGAGCATGATTACCTCCTGGAAGTGGATCGAGAAAATGCTGATTTGATATCTTTTCTCGGAGTTTGTCATCCATTTCATAGTTTTTTTGTTTTTTTTTCAATTTACATCTGTGGGAAATTAGATGGATGCCGCATCTCGCATCCCCATCTCGCTCTCTAATATGGCATGTTAGCGGGACTGTTGAGTTGTTCCTGGATGATGTGATGAATGCCGACATTCAGCCGAACGGGGAGCTGGTGGAGAGAGTCCCTTATTGCCTGGCGGTGGAAGACGAAGGCAGAGGAGGCAGAAGGAGAGGCTGCATGCAGAAAACGAGGAAAAACACAGTTGAGAACTGGTGAGAGAGGGACATAGCGCAAAATGATTTAATTTAGTTACCGTGTCATTACCATCAGAAGACGACAGTGAGGAATATGCGTCATTAATAATAACTGAGAGACGGGGGCTGGCTAAGCTTTTGTGCTCTGCTGCGACTGCGGTAATTGCATAAAACCTTATGATAAACCAACCGTCAAGAACAATATGTGTACGCTGCAGCAGATTAAAATTATATTTGTTGGCATGTGGGCTATGAGCCGATTGTACGTGCACATTTGAGGAAATGCTGAATAAACGGCCAGACGGCCATGTTCTGAGGTTTATTCCTGTGCAACCTTGGTGAATTGCCTGAAAAAACGATTTCACCAAGATTGACTCTGCAGAGAGAGATTGGGAGTGGGAAGAAAAGTACTGTTTTATTATTGTGAGAGTGTATATGAGGGGGGCACAGGGGAGGATGGTAAGAAATGGAAAAGTCAGAAACGGCAGGGTAAAATTTCAAAAACATCTCGCTGCTTCTTTCACCGACTTAAAGGCATTTTGCCACACAAAAACTTACCGAGGCCTTTCATTTTCGGCCTTTTTTATCCGGGAATCCGTCTTCCTCCCCCGTGACTCAGACTAAAGGCTACGTCTTTATCGGCCCTCTCGGTGCACCGCGTCGCTATGCTGAACACCGTATTTGATCAGTGTCTCCACAGGAGGCTCTTTTGCCCTCTCCCACAGCTCCGTCTCTGGCCCTGCTGGCTCAGCAGAGAGCCCACATCAAGAAGACCTCATCATAACTGTCATTGTTTTCACTCAGTCACTACGGCGCTGTCTTCCAAGGACTTGACCCCACCTCAATCACCACCTTTTCCCACACACAATAAACCCCTAACTGCCATAATCAGAGGGTCTCTATCTGCTTCTGCCTCTTCTCCCTTTTCGCTCTTCACAGTTTTTCATTTTTTTTTTTTTTAATCCCGTGTCCGGCCACAGTTCCTGGAGAGGTAAAGCAGGAGAGTAATAAGTAAGACTGGTGCCTCCACGCTGAGCTAATGACAAGGACACGCTGTCCTGACAGCCTCTGTACTCGCTGAAGAACAACTGTCCAAGAAACAGGAGGCAGCGGTGTCTTATCAGCAGGAAATGGAACAACTGTGATGCTATTTCATGCTTTTGAGGGGAAACACACCAACAAACAGGTTTCAATCCAGGCTCCCCACATGATTGTATCAAAAGCATACATCACGTACAGTGCGAGGCTTTTGTCTCAGCGAACTGATGACTGTGTTTGGAGAGAACATAAAGTGATACAGCACACACAGTGGGAACATTTATACTGTTTGCGGCCGCTTTAAAGGTGATAGACAGTCAAATGTGTTGGCGCTTTTTTTTTTTTACTAAAGAACCACACTGGGGTCGTTAGGGCCGGTGAAATAAAAGAGGCACTGCTGAAGATTGTGTGTTTGGTCTCATGCAATATGTATTTCAAGGTGTTCCTGTTCAGAGATGCAAAATATGGGAAAGGGAATAAAACACAGAAATAGAACACAGAAATATCTACTAAGATACTTTACTTTATTCTCTTTTTTCACAAAAAGGGCGAGTGAGTTGGAGAGAGAAGGAAGTTAGCATTTTAGGCTGCAGTGCCACAACAACACGAGACGAAAGCAATTTTTTTTCTTTTTCCCACAATATTGCCTTGAGCTTATTTTTGATCACTTGTAAGAGCTCAAATCCAGCGCAATATGATTGAGGCAGCTAGTAATTATCATAAAGTAGGCCGTTATATTATTTTCTTTATCTGTTTACAGAAATAATCTGATCAAAAGAGTGTTTTCTTCTAAAAATAATTGATTTCTCATCCTTTTCAGTCACTGATCTTTTTGTCGAGCTGACAACATAAGGCGAGTCAACATTTCCTCTCACACAGCCTTCCTCTTGCGAGATGAATGACCGCCTGTAGCTCCGAGAATGTCTTCTCTTCGCCCAATATTACAAGTTCAGCGGCAGAAAACACTTTTTTTCTTCTGTCTTTTGCACTTCTGTGCAACAACGCCTCAAAACAGCCCGGCGCTACATGCAAAACAGATAAACTGTGTCTGGGCTCTTTTACACCTTGAGTCTTCAAAATAAACAGAGGTGTTTGTATAAAAAGGCTGAGACCTAAGCAGCATCCCCAGTTTGACTCCAACCTGTGGCCCTTGGCCAATTTCACCCCTTCTCCCGCTCTCCCCTTTCCTGCCTAATCTCCAGCTGTCACTATCTTAACAAAGGCACTAAAAGCCCAAAATAGTGATTTCAAAAAACCTCAGCGGTGATGCGAAATTATGCGCCCCGATGGTAATTTAGTAAATAAGCAAATATCGTACACTGTGTGTTAGGACCATGTTACACAGTGTCACCAAGCTGCTCCTGTCACACAGAGTCCTGCTTGCATCTGGATAAACCTCCAGCCTGTATTACACTGTCAAGGGAATCAATTAAAATGAGATCGGTGTTTCATGCTGCAATTTTTCTATTGGATCTTTGCACCATTAAGTCATTAAAGCCACCAGACAGCGACTCTTCGTCCCTTTGCCCCTTTCAATACTCTGCTGACACTAAACGTTTTATAGTCTACAACTGTATCTGCTATCTGTCAAAGCTGTGCGCCTCTATCAAGGAAAAACATCAGAGAGAAAAAAACACTAATCGTGTGTGCTCACCTCCAGGGATTGTTACTGCTCTTATCATGTTTACATACATAAATAAACACACTCCATATATATATCCTTTTTTATCTTCTGTGTCCAAATCCCTTTGGCGAGGTCATATTGTATTAAAAACAGCATGAGGTTGTGTTAGGGGAACCTCGGTCAGGGCTGCCTCCTCCAGTGCCCATGTCATGTCTGGTACTGCCTGGGACCACAATCCAATCAGCCAGATGGAGGGCTGTTTGAGGAGCAGAGAGAGGCTGCCCCCCCTTTGCCAGTAAATACTGGCAGCTCTTGGATTTAATTACATTCACAGTATGGTAAACGGAGCAGTGCCACGGGCCCCCAGAATACACCTCTGCTCTGCACAGCGAAAAAGCCAAGAACTCTTAAGGATCGACTTCTCTTTGGATGCTGTGCAAAAGACTAATGAAGAGTTATGTTTGACGGGAAAACGATGCTACTCAGGACGGAGAACTCCATAAAGAGGCGGTCCTGTCTGCTCACGAGCGTGCAGGGAGCAGGATCCTCCCGTTCGCCGCTACGTCTGGCGATTCCTGCTACGTGTTCATGTGGTGACATAGAAAGGAGGGAGGGGATTGCTAACTACAAAACGGACAGGAAGAGCTTTGAGTGACAGGCAACAAGGGACTCTGTAGAAGAAGAAACCAAGTTGAGTGTTTTCCTGTTAATGAGCCAAAAGTGGAGTTCATGATGGGTTATTTTCACCATGCCCTGTGACTCCACGCTCCAGCAGCGGCACACACTCATCATGTGCTGTTAGTATACACTCTGCCCTTACCCCCCGCGCGACCCCGACTCTGCTCGGCAGGCTCAGACCCAGACAAATTACTGTGTCTCCAAGCTGCTCTCTCCTCAGCGCCAAACATTTCCTCTTATTTCTGCCCCATTCCCCAAAGAGGAGTCTGTCTGTCTGCTAATGCCGGTGCCGCAGCAGCTTTCCACCTGCAGGGTCACGGGACGGGTTCCCGTGAAGGTCGCAGCTGTCGGATCATTACATGAGAGGATTGGGCCCTGGTTTACACTGCTGCCAAAACAAGCGCCTCATCTCCACCGGGGAAGACATGAAGGTGGCACTTGAGCATCTCTAACATCGGGATGTTTCTGTAAGCATGTTGGGAGAGCTGGAATTGTTTGGAGAGAAGAAAAGCGGTTACCACTGGCTCCACGGTGGGCTGACATGGCTGCACCTCACTCTTCATTAGTGTGGCCTCCTTGCGTGTGTTTTTGGCAGGGGAGAATTAGAGCTGTATCTGATTAGGAGGGTGAAAGCAGAGCAGAGCCCTTGAAAGCCTAATTGATTAGACTGTCTTTTTTTTTTTTTTTAATGTTATCCCCCCCACCCCGCACCCCTCCACACACCTCCTCTTAAATAAAGTGAGATGAATACAAATACGGGCAATGCAGGACCACACACCTGTCACCCCTGAGCTGCCAATTTAAAACCTCCCACCGCCGCTAACAAGCTCGATTGTTGGCAAAGCTTTAACGCTGGATTTCTAAACTTTATATTCCTTTCTCTCTGAAAGCACTCGCACTGCGGACAGACATTGCTGAAATAACCCAGGAAAGAGAGGAATGGTAATGTTTTGTTGGTATTAAGATTCAAAATGAAAGACATTTTAATGGAATAGCCGCAAGACACAGGCCTTCCAAGGACGGCTCCGTTTAAGTTGTTGTTGTTTTGGCTGAGGAGGACATTGATTCTGGGCAGACGGGAATGTTGAGAGCAGCATGTACAGTACAGCTAGCTAAATCAGCTATGCTCACACGGCTGCACGGAACTGAATGAGCCAGCGGCTTATCAGGACAAACAGACAGCACATTTTTAATGAATAATTAAAGCTAGTGAAAACATTGGCGTGCATCTTCAGCAATTCTGCTGATGTCACTGCACTGTTAGGGAAACTTGCAAAAACAAGTACACTGATTGTAAGTTTACAAAAAGGTGGCTGTCACTGGCAGGGCTATAGCACCGACACTAAGACAATATGACCCGGGAGAATACATGTTGATTTTAACGAGTGTTTAGAGACGCTCAGTACAGTCGGTTAGTGCCCGACTAGAATGTTAAGTTTAAATCCGGTGGCAGCTCAGTCTCTCTGCATTTAATGAGCTGGACTGTACTCATTAGTGTAGTTTTTAAAATGTGTTATCATGCTGAAGAAGCGTATTTGTAATGTGTCAGTAGAGTTTACAGTAGTTATAGGCAAGTATTATTAAGTGGTAGATGGTGAGTATTATTAAATGGTAAGTATCACAATTGTAAAATCCAGGGAACAGTAAATCTGTGGCATATGGTGTTTTCTTTTCATCTTTTTCTTTTTCTTGATGCTTTTTTTTTGGTGTTTTCAAAGACTGCAAGGTCAGTGAGCCGGAGACTTTTGTGAATGTGGTATAGTGGCATCTGATGCCATTCAGCTATGTAACAGCCAACTGAGTCCTTTCAGAAGTGTGCCACAAAACTGGAAAAGTCGGCTTGTGTCCCACAGACAAAATGCAGTACGTGCACACACTGTTATAACACTTCACATTTGGGTAAATATTTCCTCCTTTACAGCCTTTTAGACTTGAATTAATAAACGCATATGATTGTTGACAGCAGCATTTTACTGACATTATAGTTTCAGCGTAATGTGTAAGTCAGCGTGTTGCTCAGCACTCAAGGGCCACATGTAAAAAGAAATATACATAAATATTTATAAATTGATGTGGGAATCAGTGCACATAGCACCAAGTGTATGGTTTACAGATATAATTCGTTCACACAAATTATTAAACCGTAAGGGGGATGGCTGGGTCCATCCTGTTAGCCCGGTGGTTAAGATGGTCTCACAGTTCGATTTCAGACAAAAATGTTTATTTCATGAATCATCCAGTTCCCTCTTCCATCCCATGTTTCCTGTCTGTCTGCAGACCGCAGACTCATTCTCCTCAGTATCGCTCCTCACCCAGAAAGGGAGCACGGGTTCTGGTCTACTGGTCTGGTCTGAACTATTGCAGCTCCTGGCTCGTGCGCCAACCTCTGCAGGTCATTCAGAATTCCAGCAAGTCCGGCTGCTCAACAATCTACTCAAGTTCTTCCGCACTACACAGCTCCTCCGCACCCTGCACTGGCTGCCAGAGGCTGCTAAAATCTGATTCAACAGTGCCTGCCTGCTATCCTGTGAGTAGCTCAGACCGATCCTACACCCAGGATGTGGTCAGACCGTACACCCCAGCCCCTCCGCTGCTGCCAATCAGCTTGCTACTCCTTCACTACGAGGGCGGCCAAGCTACCGCTCGACACAATCACGACTGCTTGCCGTCCTGACTCCACAATGGTGGAACGAGCTCCCCATTGTTTTTTTAGGATGGCAGAAAATCTACACAGCCTCCGTGGCAGACTAAAAACATCTGTTCAAAGTGGTCTGTTATTGCTTCTAAATGTAGCACTTCAGGACGTTTGATTTAGTTGATGTACTTGCATGAATCTTGCAGTGTTGGCATTCAATCCACACGGTTGAATGCACTTATTGGAAGTTGCTTTGTATAAAAAGGAAGAGTTAAATAAATGTAATGTAAATGAACACACAATAATTGGCATGAGAGAGAGTGAAAGTGATTATAGTAAAAACCAGAAAGTCAGAGCAATCCTTGTAAAATTTATTGAAATGTTTAATCAAAAGATTTTTCTGTTCGTGCTCGCTGTTTAAAACATCCCTGGGTGTTAAAAAAAAGGCGCTATATAAACAAAAAATATCATCTAAATTATGCACTGCACAATCCAGCTTTGATTGTTGCTTCAATTCTTATATGTGAGGATAATGCAGAGTCCTTCAGGAGCATTGCATTATGATAAACACTTAATTGTTAAAAATGAAAAATTATCTCCAAAATGAGAAAAGCTGTCGAGCCTTCCCCCTCGAGTAAAGTACATTTTTCAAGAACTGCTTTTGCATTACGCTCATACAAGGAGACTAATAACACACTGTGTTTGCTCTCTGCTAACACTGCCAGCCATAATATATCAATCACATGTTCCACTTAGGGATTATCGTATTTTCTCATGTAATAAGTGTCAACATTGTTTTTTTTTCTCTTTAAATTAATGTTCAAAAAGCCTTATTAAAACTGGAAAAAAATATCATCAATTATTAACACATACAATTTATTATTCCTGCTGTTTGTACTCCAAGAAATCATTTCATTTCTGCTTCCCCGGCCGGGCCTGTGTGTCCTCTCGCCGGCCTTTGGCTTCTCTGTGCTCTCTGAATGCCAATATTTCAGCATTGTTGTTTTAGTGCAGAAAGCGTCCCACTGAGCGGGAAGGTGACCATCCCTTGTGTCTTTGAAGTCAGTGTGTGTGTGTGTGAGCAACAGCGACAGTGTGAGTGTTAAGTGTGAAGAACTGTGTGGTTGTTGCTGTGCTGTGTTATCCGCATTTCAGTTTGTGAAAACGAGTGGAGACCCACAGAGATGGCCAAGAGTGATAAAAAAAAAACAGATCTGCATTGCACTGTAGATTAGTATTGTGCAGGTTATCTTCAGTGCTGTCCTACATATATCACTCTCATGTGAAATATCCCCAGTGACCAGTTGCAAGTCAAGAGGGGCTGCATCCATAAATGTGATGTATCGTGCTGTGTAGCTTGTACATCCAAGGACTCCGGTTCTGACCGCAGAAGGAGGCTTTACCTCCACTTTACCGTTCTTTCGGAGGAGTTATGACAGACTTCAGCAGTATTGTAAAAACACTGATCCTCTTCCCCCCCTTGTTTTTAATTATATTACAGAATTCTCCAAAGAGGCCATGTCAAACCCGGCTGAAGGATAATCAATAACAGGTAAGGACCATGTATTACGATGCGCCTGCTTTTGAGTTTCAAAGATGGACTGTGACAAGAACAAGGAGGAGAAGGGAGGACGGTAATGAAAACTGAATGAATAAAAATTCTAAGTTAAATCCAGATTGACCATAAGTGGCTGTGACTTGTTTTATAATTTAAAAAGATTAAAACTCACCACCATGTAATCATGCATTTCACTACTTGGACATGCAAATCCTCGACTCAATAGCTTGTCACAAATACTTACTTTGTATATGCATATTAAAATGAATTTCAGATTTAGCACAACAACCTCTTTCATGCAATATATTCAAAAACTAAAGTATTCTGCATTTTAAGTTTTAGTGAGCACATGTGGTATCCACTGCAAAGCATTTTCCACAAAGCATCGCCAATAATATTTTTGACACCGGTGGCATACTAATGATGTTTAGTTCAAGTGTCACAGAATAATCATAATCCACTGGAAGGTCGAATTTTTTTTTAACGTTGTCTCCCGTTTAATTTGTAATATATATACAAAGCCCCCCGCAGCACATTTATCTGCGCTGGAGCAGCTGATAGCGGGACTCTTTCATTACTCTTTACAGATGCTTGCCTTCCTTCTCTTTAGCCAGTCAGCAAACACAGGGCTACAAGCTAATCTTATCATCATTACATTATGTATTTGTGCTGCTGAGATTACCAACATATCCCCGATAGCTTCTGGAGGATATCTCTGACTGAAGTAAACACTGCTTAGACACATAAACACGTGTATTCCAAGCAGCAGAAAGGACACCCATGCACACAGCCCCCGCAGATAGCCGTGCTTCTTGTGTGCTCCCCTGTTCCACACAAAATACAATGTCAACCAAAGCAATTTAATGCAGTATAAATGAGATAGCCATTTACTCAGCAAGGATTGCGATATTGTGTTGGGTAATGTTGAGTTCAGACAGTTGATACACTCTAATGTGAGTGTAATGCTCAGGCTGTCAGCATGCAGGGGCAAACACAGTGAATTCATGGCACTCGAGCGCAGCACAGCGCAGACCCAGTGCAGTTTTTCTCTCAGATAAGCGTGACACGACTGCCACCCGAGCAAGTGGAAAACTAAACAACAAAGAAACTAAATATAACAATACAGTCAGATGAAAAAAATAAGCAAATCAAACCACTGCCTTCGACTTAATCTAGCGTATTGCATTCAAACATTTTCTTAAAATTGGCTCATACTCACTCCAATCGCCAAATACGTGCGCAAATACAAATACAAATACTGTATGTCTGCTTAGTGACGAGTCCTCTTAACCAAAAACTATGTGGTTTAAAACATTAAAGCCAGCTGGGTCTTACATGGCTGTTTTAGGGTGCTTTCAGAACAACTCAAAACGGTATGCACATGATTGGGTCGATTTGCTTTAATTTTACTTGGTAAATAAAATGTTGCGGGTGCCCTTCACCTGCTTTACATTTGTCATAAGTAGCTTAAACTAATGTGAAAATCCCATTAGGTCTGGTCTTTGAAAAAGTAATGCCATGACGACCTTAAACTGTAATAGCTGAGGTCTTGCATTAATGGAACACTTTGATCAAGGCACATGGTTTTTGACTCATCCACCTTCCACTACCTCTCTCTCTGTGAGGTTTCTTGGTTGCATAACAACATCACGTTGCCTCCACCTTTGTCTCCGACAGACAACTGCAACGACTCACATGGCTCATGGTCAAGTAAACATAAACATAGCTTGTATCAGAAATTTCAACAGACAAACAATAAATGCCGTTTTCAAGTGAGGTCAGTCTCCTACTCGGTCTAGCAATTACAGCAAGATGTTGGAGATGGAGCCGGCACGAATGGAGAAACATTGTGACTGAACTTAAGATAAGGCTCGACTGCATGTAAGCCAGGGTTAAGTAGAATCTGATATCAATGTTCTGCCTGGCCTTGTTTTTTGTCTGCATGTTTGGTCATGGTTTCTCAGAGAAAACACATTCAAACAAATCAATTCTAATACAGAGGTTTCTCTAACCATGAGAACACATTTTTTTGCGTAACGTGTAATATTCTCTCGGCACAATACATTTGCGAACACGGCTCACAGTAACCTACTTTTTATGGTGAAGGGCAGATTTTCTCTGACTGCAGGTGATAATGTGATAATGCCCGAGTGTCTGTCTGTCATTCCCCTCGGACTGCGGGGCATTCTTTTTACAAGGCTGTATTATCCCTGCTGTAATGCTTTCTCACAAAGGACTCACGCTGCCATGCTATAGCATTGTGGTGGGAAAATTGCAGGCTGCACTCCACTCCTATGTAACAACTTTATTCAGCTTTTCACGGAGCACCCTACCTGGTTTCTCAAACAATGGTTACCGCAGATGGATTCAATTGAGCCAATTGAACAGCCCCGAAGAACACAACGTGCTGCAGCGAGGGTGGCGCGCAACTGTGCCAGGAGTGATCCGTCTGGCACCGACAGTGTCGCAGCTTTTATATAATGATGATGACAATGAACTCTGACTGTAAATGTACATAAAAAAAGTCGATAAAAACATTTAGGCAATGAAAATGACTTTAACCTAACTACTAAAGATGCACCGACTGCAATTTTCTTGGCCAGTTCTGATTTTCTGAAAGTCTGACCTGCTAATTCCTGCTAATTTTGCCCGATAACAATTTCTATCTTTCTAAGAGCTATAATTAACAGCATACACAAACATTTTTTCTAACCTTTTGAAGAGCAAATTCAAGCTTTTAAAAGCTATTAATGGCCTATTACTGACATTTCTAAGAGAATTTTAGCTCCCTCTTATGAGCATTTATGCAGTGTACACTGGTATATCTAGGACTCTTATTGTGAAAGGTAAAAACAGAAGTCTGTCACTCCTGCAGTGAAACACAGAGAAAGCCTTTGGGAAGCAAGACTGTAAATGACAGCAAAGGACTCTCACACTGACCTGGAGTGCACATATTTTAGGTAAATAAAACTGAATTATTTAGTTTCTTTCTGTCTTTTGGGTTGGCGGTTCTGTTGGGTGGGTGGGCGTCAGATATAAATATGACCAGCACAGAATTGGATATATCTCGCACCGATGGTCGCCTGCCGGTCATGTTGGAAACCATTTGATTCCACTCACTGGCCAGTATCTCTACTGAGTGCACCATCCTTGTTTGTGTGAGTGATTTTCAACATATCTGAAAGGTGAAAAATTAAAAATGGAAGAAAATAGAGTTGCAGCACAAGACAGGTCTGACACTACCCGAGGTTTTGCAAAAGGGCAAATAAGATGTCTGTGAAAGTCAGAGAGGTCTTACTGCAGCGAGTATTGACTTCTATCAATAGAAAATCAATACCGTTGTCAAAATGACTTAAACATCAACAACAGACAAACGGCAATAGACCACTTTTTGTTCCATCACTGCTCAAAGCCAGTGACGGTCTTTGATAGCCTTTTAATTTGCATCTTCACTGACTCACCTTTTTGTTGTTTACCATATTTCCCCTAGTTGTTTACAGTCTCTGTTTACTGGAGTTTAAACACAAGTCAAAGTGTAAAGCAGTAAATTACAAGCCCTTTTGTGCCTTTCAAAGAAATTATGGCTGGTTTGAAGATGTGAGGGTTTTGAGCGAAGCCATTCTGGATGAAACAAATTCGCAGTGCATTCAGAGCCCGGACTCCACTTCGTTATTGGCCTTGGGACACAAAGCAGGGTGCAGTGCAGCTAGTATGACCACAAATTAGTCTCATGCACATGCACATGCACAGACAGTACGTGGCTCCAGCAGATGACTAAGCGCCTAGAATTAGCTCCGTCAGATATGCAGAGCAGGTGATTGCGGCAGTGTTGATGGACTCTCATCTCTGTCCCAGTCCTCCTCCTGTCATCCTCTTATCAGTTAGCCTATAAAGCCCAATGACGAGGAGGGTTGCTTAACACACCTTTTGGTGGCGCCAAGATGCCCTGCAAAGTATGACCAACACGCTGAGGTTGTACATCAGCTTCTTCAAGCTGCTCCTACCTAATAGGGTTTATATATCCAGTAGAATCCTCTCAATACGTGGATTACACAAAGTGCTGTTTTTCTGAGGTTCTTCAATATATGTTAGACTTGGGTACTATTTCAGTAAATGTAATAAAGTGACTGTGAAAAGTTTATATTAAGAATAGCTGATAGAATGCCTTCAATTTCAAAGTCATTATGGTATAGTGACACAATAATGTGACAGCAGATAATGAAACGCTCCCAGTCAGGTGCTTCACAGACTGTGAATCCAGCTGCTCTTAAAAAAGAAGAAAAAAAGCTGGAAGTTTATGACAACCTGAATAAACGCAGGACAGACGTAAGAGAATAATGTCTGCTGTTTTTTTTTTCTTCTTTTGTGTGTATGCATCATTATGCTGAATCATCTTCCTATCTCTACAATCTGTGTTTCTGCTTTGGAACAAGGACAAAGGACACATCTATATAGTGTTTATCGATATCTGTAAGTGAGTCTAGTATTTCCATTAGGGGCTTTGAATTGTCCATGTCTGAAATGCTAACGGTGATAAACTTTATGGGCATCCTGATGGCCTGAAAGTAACTCCTAATGCTATGGCTATTACTCTGTGCAATCGGTTTGAAAAGTAGCTTTTTAGCTCACATTTCTTGAAGCAGCATGTTGCAAACTCATATTATATGCATTGCAATTGCTGCGCTGTTTATATTACATACTTTTGATGTAAGTGATATTAAATTGCACTTTTTTTCTTTTCTTCCTCTTTGGTTTCATGACAGCAACCTTCGATCTATTAATATACCAGTTTTACGTGAATTTTCATGACTCAGTAGCCTTCACTGTTATATAATTGGCTGGCAGTAACGCTGACAAACTGTCTGACAGTAGACAGCAACATGACAAGGACACTTGGAAGTGCAACCCACGTTAGGTTCCTAGCTAATGTTCCCCTCTTATCTACAAGCGCACATGTCATATGTTGCGCCTTGAATTGCTGAATGAGCTCCCAAGCAAACATCCACCCACGTCTGTGGGCTACATTAGATAGCTATTTTGCTACTTAGCTGTAGAACATTAAACTGCTTAAAATCTGGTTTGAAAATGTTGACGCTGAATGGTGTGGCCCTTATTTTCAATGACACTGCTAACCAAATACCGACTGTGTTTCACTTCTGAGCCACAGTTCTCCTGCTGGCTCAGCCCTCCAATGGAGAAACTTGGAGGCATAAAGTGTATTCCCAATTATCAATGTTTTTTTTTTGCTTTTAAAAATGAGAAAATTATCAATAACTAAAATTGCTCTCAGTAGAGTGCATACCTCCCCCAAGGCTCAACAGTCCCATTTAATGCAATCAAGCCTAGTCCAATATATCACAGCTGGATCCGGAGTTTTATTTAGATTGACAAAAATGGGAAATAATAAATCTGGTTTTATTTGTTTTTTTTAAAAAAGCCATATCTTGCAATGCCAAAGCAACTGGTTATGAAACAGTCTCAGTTTAATAGTGATGCCCCTATATGAACTACATAAGCAAAAAAAGACTATCACAATGAGATTGACTATTTCTATTTAATAGTAATAGTTAACGCCTGCCACCATGTTAGCGTGCAGACGTTCAGTAGCTTTTGTGTAATCCTGCTATCAAACCAACCAACAAACAGGCACGGGTGAAAACACGATCTCCTATATGAAGAAAATACATTTGAAAATGACTTTGACTTAATTTGAGTGGATGACATTTTTACAAGGTGGTTTGATCACTAAAAGACATACAGTTTTATCATAGGAAATCAATTCCAGTGCAGCTAGCCATAACAGTAATTAGCTTTTATTGGTGATTTGGTTTGCATTCATTTTAAAACAGTGCGATGCTAGTTAACTGGTTGGACCACCCCCACCGAAGGTTACGTTGCATGTCCTTGTAATAAGAGACGCGTGTGAGCGGTTAAGTTGCGCGCACTGTGAATAAAAATCACAATGTTAACGCTCAACGATGACCCCATGCCGTGTGTCATGAAACGTATCTGCCCCTGTGTATGTAAGTGAATTGAAAAACGACCACCTCTTGCTCCGTCATTCACCTGGGGCTCTTCTATTTCTGTGTGCCACCGCAATAAAAACCTCTCCCCTGACTTTCTGAAAGTGACTTTCAGTGCCTAACCATGTAGGCCATGATAATGTTGGCCATTTTCATAGGGGGGGAGTGAGGGGTACTTGGCTTTTTCAATAAACCTCTGATGTGTTTTGTAATGCATTGGTTATACTTCACAGTAAAAACCCATTCTGTTCCTTCGCCAGCCAGTGCACTTCTCCCTAAATTGCCTTTTCTCCAACTGCCATTCGTTATGCTTTCCACTCCGCTGCGCAGATATCATTTATTTATTTTATGAAACAACAACCCCGTCAAAACAAAACAACCTCACCCCCTACCCACCTACAGACTGACAGCTGGATGGATGGATGGACTGACGGAGAGACAGACAGATGCACCGATGGATGGATGTTTGACGGATGAGCAAACTCATTATTGGACTGGATAATAGGTATGAATGAATGGAAGAATTGGGGAAGATCAATGGAAACAGGTAAGAAATTAAAAATCCAGTCTGTTGTATTCGCCAAATTCTTCAGAGGAAGCTGGTGGATGAGGGAAAAACGGAGTGGGAAAAGAAGTGGTCCCGAGTTAGTGATTCCCCATTATGTGAAACTCAATTTTCCTAGCTCCTGCTTCTCTTTTATCTGGTGCCATTATGGAGACTGTGTTTGTCTGGTGGCAGGGAAATAGGCCTGCTTTGTTTAGACTAGTGTCAGCTATAATGAAAAAGCACCATCAACTCAGAATGGGGGCTCTGTGCAGTGTCTATCGCGACACTCAGCAGATAATAACTATTGATTGCTATCCAGGGACAAGAAAAAAGACAGAGTGGAAGAAAGAGCAAATGGAAGATAGACAGGGAGAGCGAGGACGGGGATCAGACATTTATTTTTTTTTCCGTCTTTCACCAATTATATCTGAGCAGTGAAATAAAATTGCCATGAGAAAGAAACCATGCGATAAAATAACTCAGATTTTGGAGGAAGCTTCATTCGCGCCCCTCCAACAGTAATCAGTAAAAAACACATGATCGTGCCAGATTTCTATACAATTTTTCACTATAATGTTCAGCAGGGAGCTCTCTTCCAGCAAAAGTATACCCTCTCTGCTTTAATCTAACTTCTCTATATTCTTCCAGCCCTCCCATTTGTCTGCGTTCCAACCTCTGCCCTGTATTTTAAGAGCGGTCCGATTCCTGCTGAGGTGCACACTGCTATCGTTAAAAACTCCACTTAATATTTCATACCTGGGAGTAAAAAAGATAGGTAGCGTTCGCATCTCCTGCCGCCTTTGACTTAGCCAATCCTTTCAGCAGCACTGAAACCCACATAAAAGCCTCATTGCAGTAGATAAATGTGACACTCCAATAACTCATTGTGGTACGTCAGAGGGGTGGACTCTTTTGACTCAGCAAGTCATCGACCGGCCCCTCGGCAGTAAAAGCACAACCCCTTGGCACTGTTTTTCTCTATAATGAATGTTTGTGACCATTGATTTTCCATTTTAACAAGCCTGTGTGCCTCCATATCGATCCCAGTGGTTTTCATATGCAGATACAAGGCGAAGGTGTGAGGTGTCACATGTATGACAGTCGGGGGTTTTTGTCGGTCCGGAGATTTGCAAGCGGTTCACGTCAGTTCGGCATCGCACCTCTTCAAATCAACAGCAGCCGTAATCAAGTCGTTTTGTGCAATGGTTCTGCTAACTGCATGCAGTTGGCTCTCCGTGATTGATTAACTGGCTTTATAGAAGTGACTTTCTCATCAGAATTTTCATTTTTCATTACAGTGTCTTTTATTACAAAGACTGTAGGTGCTTAACAACGCATTACACCTCAAACAGTTTCAGAGAAAACATTTATTCATTTCAATAAAGCTGTTTTGCTTGAGCTTGTTTTGTATTCATACATATGTGAGCTCAGCGGCACCAAAGCTTAAGGTGCTTTGGGGCATGTATCTGCATGTGTTTAGTGCTATTTTGCTGGGCTGTAAATCCAGACACCAAATCCTGCAGATTACATTTAAACAGCATGCGTGCTACCTGACATGTCCAACACATAATGCGCTGCGTGCCCTCGTTTTAGATTAAAATGGAAAAAGAGGATTGAGAGATGTAATGAAAAGGAGACAGTTTTCATGATTATAGCATATGTGGTGCCTATGCTACATTAAACCATCTGGATCTTCACTTGAATGAATATGACATGTTTATGTTGTTTATAGTAACTGTGCTTCCATTGAGAGGGTTATCTCACAACTATGTCAGCGTCCTGGTTGTGTGTTATAATTCTTGGACATATAATTGATAATTATCTCATAAATTATACTTTGAAAACAAGTTGTACGACACACAGGCGTTCACCTCTGACGGTCTTGAGATAAGATATCTCCGTATCTCAGAATAAATCTCATATGTGTGGTCAGTTCTATTTCCTGTCTTCCTGCATCACTACGGCCGGAGGCTATGTCCAAGCTTTGATCGCTATCTGCAACAGACAGGTTTGGCTAAATATCACCACCCTGGAGAGGAGAGATATGAACTCTCTCTTTTCAACCATCTGTGTGATCTGCTCTGAGGATGATGCCTTGATTTTTACCAACATAAGGAGGAGGACTGAGTCCAGTTTCAGTCCCACATCGCACTGGCAAACCAAAGCGAGGCTGAACCTTCACCGTGGCAGCCAATGACCAAGTTTCAGCATTGGAAGGCAGATATGCAGAGATTTCATTATTGAGCAGTCTTCTGCTGGTGCTACCAAAACTGCAGAAATGTCAGCCAAAGTAAAGCCAGGCCTGGCCAGGGTGACTGTCCACCAGTTATGTAGATGCCCACTTACTGCCAACCCACGTCCTTTCACCAAATCCAGCTTGGAATAAAAAAAGCCTGACTGATGGTAGGAGTCAAGACCTCCTGGCTTGGTTCAGCAGACTGGTACGGCCCATTAAGTGAGGCTCTGCTAAGGCAATCCTATTCTATTGCTACTAATTGACCTTGCATCAGTCCATTAAATGCTGCGCTATTCCTCTCCAATATCCCTGACCCCACATGACAGGGTACAGGGTAGAGCAAAGCTGCTGATTGGTGGGTTGTCTTATTGTTATCTAAAAGTGGAGTTGAGAGAATCTACAGTTTTTACATGACTTAAATCAGTTTTCTGCTTTATCGCAAATTTAGATCATCATTTCACCAAAGCAACGTTGTCAGGCTGGTCAAGCAACAGGAAGAGATTGTGCCCACATCTTTACAGAGACCCGTCTCCGCCACAGCATCCCGGGTCAAGTTGTTGCACTTTACGGGCAGACCGTGTCCTGAGCTGACAGAGCGCAGGACTACAGCGGGACAAGGAGGGCTGGACTCGGTGTTCTCTTTGATCATTGATGCGTGGTACTCACATTCAGTAAAAGTGAATGCACGATGTTTCTCAGATGTTGAACTTTTAATATCAGCCATGTTATCAACACCATCTTGTTGTTGCCGTTTACATTCACCCTGACGTAAACTCAGAAATGTATATATGTATATCAATAACTGTATATGTTATTTGTTTGTGTAGCATGACTTTACTTTCATTTCATTATGTATCCCTGAGTTGTAACATGACAAATCACTCAAACCTTGAATTTGTAATTGGACTCTTTTACAATTTTCAGGTACCTCTGAGGTGGACAAATATTTCCCAGAATGGACATGTAAGTTCCATTTTGACAGAGATCATCAATAACCTGGATCATTATTGGATCATTTCCGGCATTTATCCCAACGTGGCATCACCAGCAGCAGCTGGTCCCAGTGGCTTCCTCAGTGCCTTCCTGCCCAGGTGTCTGGCTCCGGGCCAAGGTCACACCAACAGGCCACCTGTCCTTCTGCTGCTGCTGCGAGTTGTTGCAGGTCACACGGTTCAGCGGGGCAGAGCACTTGTTAAGGAGCCTTCTGTCAGAACCAGAAACCTTCAGAGTGCATAAACCAGCCTGTGTTCTCCGTCTATTGCTTCAGTCAATAGGATTTTATTTATTTTACCTTCTCTTCCTGTGACCAGTGCTCTAACACGAGGGGACAGCTGCTCAGGTGGTCATTTGTGACCACATCCTTGACAATTTTTTTATTTTTTTTCCCTTGGATGAACCCAGACTGTCCTGCGAGCTTATCGAGCCAAAGCCTGATTTAAAGACAGGGGGCACTCACTTTATTTCAAGTTGGCCTTTTCTTCAGTCTAGAGCGCAGCACATGGAAATTAGACTGTCGATCCAGACACAGGATGGGGACCCTGCTGGAGCAGAGCGACTTGGCAAGAATGAAAAGCGTGAGCTGAGGAGCTGCCACAGGGTCAGAGCTTCCTGCAGCTGACATTGCTCTTGTTCCTTGTACAGTAAGTATTCCGACGCTCAAAGTACATCGGAGACCTACGGTTGCTTATGGGGCTCCATTTTCGTGAATTAATTGCATACAGTGAAAATCCCAGCCAGTACTGCGGGGCACCGGCACACAGGGCATGTCAACTGAATTAGTTAATCTTGTTGCCAGAGGCATGTTGTGCCATTGTCGCACAATCACAAATGAGGTGTGATTAAGTACAGTACATTATCATTAAGTGCGGTCGGGACTGGTAACAATCAGTGTGAATCAAATCATCTATTCGACTTGCCTTTTAAAGCAGCACATTTTGAATTTTGTTTTTTAGATGGATCGAAAGACAGCGCAGGTGCAAAATCAACACGACTGAATATACGGCGCTGTAATGTATATTGGCTGCGGAAGTGGCCACACTTTTGCTCATCATGTCGTTCTTGTCTTTGGAGATCTGTGACTCAGTGTCTCCTAAAAATAAAAAAAAAATCAGCGATGTTATGGAAAGAGCCAAACAGAACCAGTGGCAGTCCACAGAGAGAGGAGGGCATCCATTAGATGAGGCCGCCTTCACAATTCACACTCTGCGCGTCTTGGTGCATACTGACAGCTCTATGTTGGATGACAGCACACCACATGTTTTCACCAAATCTGATATCATGCTGATTCAATCAGGGATGCTTGGAGACATTTCTAAATATGGAGACAGACACACTCACAAACACTCGTGCTTACGAGCTGTGTCTAGACATTAACCTGTTTCTGTGTCCTCTTTCTTCTTCTCTTTCTGATAATATACGTATTTCATTTCTCATTTCTAGTCTGTTTGACAGGGTGATAAATACAAAGATTAAGAGTAAAATAGCTTTTGTTTAATTTTAAGATTCTGTTTTACAAAATGGTAAGTAATCCTCTCGTGTTTTTTTTCTTGCTCAACTATCAAAAGTTAATGTTAAGCAGGTACTTTAAATGTAACCTCTTCTGTGGATCAAATATGAGCCTTGCTAATTCTGCAGTGTTCTACATGCTGAGGTCATTGGGAGAAAAACACATCTTAAGCTACTGCGTATTATGCTTCGAAAGCAAGGTTATTAGTGATAAAGACTAAAGATATCCACTCCTTTCAGGACTGTCTTAAAGATAAAGACAGCAAGAACATCACATTTATTTATGAGCAAAGCCGACAGCAACTGAACAACCACACTGGGTGTTTGTATGGTGAAAATTCAGAGCTACTGATATTACAAGGTAATTTCCATGTTTTTAACTCCAACTGCATCGACCACATATTAAATTATTTGAATTGGCAGCCAGTGTGACTATGACTGCTTAACTTATACAAACTGGGCTTTAAATAATGTCCTGATTATAGCTCATATTAGGGCTGCATGATATGGTCAAAGCGTAATTTGCCATTATTTTTGACGGATATGGCAATTGCGATACGATTCGAGATTGGTGGGAATGATCATTTATGCATCTCAGTTTTCATTTTCAAAGCTATTAAACTCCAGATGATGTGACATGTGTTGCAGTCTGTACCAAACAAACATGTTTTCTCACATCTAGGGAACAAGATTTGTGGGCCAGGGCATCTCAGCAGCGCTACAGTGCTTCATTATAATGCTGTTGTGTCACACATTTTACTTTTATCAGAAAATTGCAGCTTCTTGGATATTGTAGTTGGCCATATTGTGGTTTTGGCAATATTTTGATTAATTTTGCAGCCCACGCTGATATCAAGGAGAAATGACATGACGCTGTGTATTTCATTTTAAAAAATGGGACCTACTCCCAGGCTTGGTGTGAGCAGGATAAAACAAAACAAAAAGCTTGGAAATGATTTCAAACGTAGCAGGGCCTGGTTTGTAGGATTTGGTGGCATCTAGCGGCGTAGTTGCAGATCGCAACCAACTGTCTAACCTCCCTTTTGCTGGGCAAAAAGCACGAAAGGCCCTCTCAAGAGTCAATGTTTGGTTTGTCCAGTCTGGGCTGGAAACATGGCGTTGCAACATGGTGGACTCTGGAAGAGGACCCGCACCCTCTGTAGATATTAAAGGCTCATTGTAAGGTAAGGAAAACAAAATGACTAGTTTCAGGTGATTATACACAAAGAGGTATAATCTTTGTGTATAAAAATGAAGAACTAAAACCAATATTATATTCAATTACTGCACCTAAATCCTACACAATTTTAAGTTCTGACCGAAGTTGGAATTGAGTTTTAATAGATTAAAAGAAATTGGTTTCCGTCATTGTTGTTGTTGACTTTTCTCTTTGAATATTTATCATTATTTTTTCGTAAGACGTTAAATATTACAACATTTCATGATCCATTTGTTAGTTTCATTAGCATTATTGTTTGATATAGATTACTTTCTGTTTTCATTCATATATTCCAGTCTTTTACTTTTCTGTGTTCTGAAAGCATATCTTTTTTTGCCACACTGCTCCTACAACAGAGAATTTTTCTGATGCACCAGAACCGACACATTATCATCATATTCAGCCAGCCCACCTTTCCTTCTCTTCTTCATAAGCCCACGTTGCCTTACAGGTGGATATAAAGCAGAAAAGAGATTGGGTGATGCATGCAATTTTGATGAAAATCAGTGGGGTGCAGGCAACAGTGTTTAGCTGTCACACAGCATACCAGCAGGAGAGAGGCGACAAAAGATAGAAAGGGACATGGAGGGAGGGAACATAAAGCTCTATTCAGAGACGCGAGGAGGCAAAGGGGACGTGGACAGCAGCAAAGACACTTTTTAAAGATCATCCATGCATACCGTTGACACGTGGCGCTGCCATTGAGCCTCATTCTGACTCCTAATAAAATAGCCAAGAATAATAATAATAAACATACGTTCAATAGACTATTGATGCGTCGTCCATCTTTATATCCAGTATGTCAAGGATTTGCAAATCCAGCTAACTCTGTGCAATATGAGCAAGGCATGTCTTGCATCAAAAGTAAAAAGAAATAAATGTTAGTAATCAGAAATAGAATCTTTTGACTAGCAATGCAAGCTAACATGTGTCATAAGCCTAGACAATAGCCTGCTGTCTGTCTTTGGAGAGACTGGACTGTATACTCTAAAGATGTGTTCTCAGGCACCAAAACTTGGCACTGATTGATTTGACGTGAGTCGGTAGTACAAATGTAACACAGTCTATACCCTAAAAGTACAGATTTGTCACCCAAACCTAGTTTTGGTTGCCTTAAGTTGGATTTTCTTGGAGTTCTTATTCTTTTACCACATCCTCCTCCTCATTATGCATCCTCCTGTTTAGCCAAAGGGCTTCGAAGTCCGTGAACCCGAAGGCTACACGCATGATACAAAAACTGTGAAGGCCATGCTTCAACCAACACAGCTCTCTGTGTGTTGATTTATTTGAATATATCACACCTGTGGCAGGCAGGCTCACAATGTGATGTCTCAAAAGAGCGAGGGAGGATTTTCAAAACGGCTTTGCTTCTGCAGAAGCGTTCATTATTAGGCAGCGCAAATGAATCCTGAAGTTGATAAAGATGAACTGAAAGACGAGGACTTAAAGACATTTGTGGACATGACACAGTTGGGTGTGAGAGCTCAAAGGAAAACAAGAAGACAATTCAGCATGCAGGAGTTTATGCCTCAGTCTCCTCTGACTTTAAATGCAATGGATGAAGGCATGAATCCATTTAGTGGAACTTAAGAGAGGACAAAGGGTCAGACCATTCAAATGGAAAAATGGGTGCGGGAGAAAGAGTGAAAGCAGGGGGAAAAAAAGATAAAATGAGAATCAGAAAAAAACAGTGGCGGCTGTGACAGCCTCGGCCACAGACCGAGACAAATTTGAGGCAGTGCCGCTGCACCTCCACAGCAGTTGATCACCCCAGACCTTGCCGAGCGTCTTCAACACTCTCTTATCATCAAGCAGTGCCACGCCACGATGTGACAGGTCAGAGACCCATGTTGCTGCTCCCTGACAGGCCGAATCAGTAGCAGTGGAGTAAAGTAGCGTTGAAGCAGATGGAGCATGACGTCACACGCACAGAGTCACATACGCAGACACGCACGTTATATGCACACACACAGAATGCGAACATAAAGGATAGTTGGTGATGGTGAGAGTAAAAAATTGAGTTTCTTTTTTCAGAGCTGTCTTAGATAAAACAGACTGTCCTTCACCCACACATTCAGCGCGTGAGATGCCAAGAACAACACAAAATAGCTTTTTGCATTCAGCTTTATCAATCTGAAACAATTCATTATCGGAAAGAAAAAGTCATTTGTGATGGACGGAAAGCTTTCCATTTAGACTGCACTCTGTTGCCTAATGACTTCTTAAGGCTTTTAATCAAGGAGGTTTTTCAAGTGTCAGTGCTTCATTGTAAGGTTGGGTAAGTTTCCAGTTTCCCCGGTCCGGTGTACAAGACTTAACCAGTTAGATTTTGTTAGGTGGAGAGAACTAGCAGCGTGCAGCTAGTTAGCAGGAGCCCCAGAATAGCCCATTAGCTCAGCTCCACAGGTGGTGCGGTGCTGATGTCTTGTTATCCTTTCCAAATTAAAAGCCCCATTTCAGTGAGAGTAACCCTTCATTTCTTAACGAGGCTTTTAATGTGAAACATTTGCAGGCATGCAGGATTCATGCAGCCGGGCTACAACTGTCGCTTCTGCAATCTCTTCTCCAGTTTAACTCGGCTGAAGTTATTTTATTTATTATGTTGATGTCAAACGTTAAGTTGAATTGTTGTTGTGAGAAATAAAAACATGACGTGGAGTAAATAGGGTAAATGATTTGACTATTGTTTCCACACTTGCTTTTGAGGACGTCCGTTCAGCAGAAAAAGTTACAGAGTGCCATTTCATTACTAAAGTTCAAACCCTCAGCCGGTTGAGTCTGGCTGAGGCTTCAAAGTGTTAATTCCTAATCATCCTTGTTAAAGTGGATTGTCAGCATCTTGTTAATTATGCAGGAAAATGTTGTCTAATGAGTTCATCCACCTAATCAACCATCTGAGCAAACAATAAGAAAATCTGTCCTTGCACCACTGTTGTAATTAGAATTTCCTGTTTGTAAATCCTGAGCAGTACATCCATAAGCCTAAAATCACAGATAATTGAGTCAGGGCAGAAAAAAAAAAGAGGAAAAACTCCCCGATCTGTGCGGGGAATCGACGCACACTGGTAATTTAAGCATTTTGTCTTGCATTTCCTCCTCATTTCCTGGCAGATTTATGCACCTCTGAAAACACTTTGATACGTCTTTGATAAAGTCGGTCTGTGTTGTTCCTCGAGTGAAGCTGCTTCTTGTAATTCTATATTTCTCATTTGTTTTAATTTAAGGTTGGAACAGCGCAGAGGACCTGACTGACGTCGTTATGAAGATACTGCGAGGAGACGTTTGACATTGACGGGGTTTATTATTAGTCTGTTAACGCAACAGAAACACAAGAGGCTTTTACTCTGAATAAAGCATGACCTCAGCGTTCCATCTTTATTATTTCATAGACAGCTAAGCAAGTATGGCGGTGCACACTGTCAGCATGCATTTGGTTTTCCCATTTTCCTCCCCTTTTCTCATCATCTCAATTTCAGCCTCAGGAGAGTTATTTTGAGAAATGGCTAAGCCAAAAACAAATTCTCTCTCATTGTTGCTGTTGACTTATTCAGTTATTCAACCATGTGGCAAATGGACACCATCTCCACAAATGGAACCTTCAGCTTTGAATGATTAATTGTCAAAAAGCCTGGTGGAGCTCTCTAGCTGCGAGGGTTCTTGGCTGTGTCCGTATCACCCACAGAACCGTATGGCTACTGCTGAGACAAACCAGCAGGAAACTAAAAAAAAAAAAAATAAAAGAGAGAGAAGATGCTGCTTTTACTGAACATAATTTCACTTTTATTTATATTTTAAAAAAGCAAAACCGACTGAAAATAAACCCAAAAAACTGTTAGAACAAACTGTGACTTAGTGCAGGATGGAATTGGGCCTGATTGCACAAAGAATTGACGCACATCATAAGCCCGTTATCTAATTTTCTGAGTGAATGTTGACTGGCCTGGATATTTATGGAGGAATAAAAATAAGGATGAATAATCCATACCGCTTTCCACTCACGTACGGTGGATACTGTCAAATGTATCTTTAATAATTCAGTGTATTTTAAATGCCTGAGTTAATAAGATTATGTTAGCTGTGTTTCGCCGCAGCTCCGGGACGACCGTGTCATCAACAGCACTGCGCCACACACGCAGCAGAGAATACTGACAGTAATGATGGTAAACATATAGGTTCACTGTCAGCCAGAGGCATGACAAATGTGCTTCAAGACTAAACTTTGTGTCCGTACAAACACTATTTTACACTGTTTTAGTCATACTTATGAAGCTGTACATAAGCATATTTCAGTTAAGTATTACAGAAAAGGCAGATAAAACTCAAAAACAAGGTGCATACCAGCAGACTGTTTATTAAATCATGTGTTGAAAGCTCAAGATTCAGTTGATTTAAAAAATATATCAGTAATGTGCCAGAGATAGACAGAAACATTTCTACAACACATGTTCCTCCGTCAGGTGTCCCGACCAACACCCTGTCTCTTCCTGCGTAGAGGATCTCGACCGTCGTCCTGTGTTGTCTGTGTCGGGGGGTCCGAGCCAACACCCTGTCTGTTCCTAGCCAATGTCCTGTCTGTTCCTGGATCGGTCAATGCCTCGTCTGGTCCTGAGTCTGTTCCTGGGTGGGCAAACGCCTCCACTATGCCTGAGCCAGCCGACGCCTCTCCTCTTCCTGGGTCGACCAACGCCTCCACCATCCCTGGGCTGGCCAACGCCACTCCCGTTCCAACCAGCCGATTATCCCCATTTGAATTATTTTTTTGTTGGACTTACCAGCCGCATTGAGTTATTTTGTGTTGCTCTGCCAGCTTTTGTGTCCGGCTCCGGTGAGTCCATCAAAGGTTGTTACAAAGTTATGTAAAATAGCAATCATATCAAAGGAGGATTTACAAAATGCTTAACAAAAATACAAAGAAAAAAGCATCAAAAGCATCAAATTTGAAATAGTAAAAATACAACTGAGAACACAACAGTCTTACAAATTAAGTTTAAAATGCGCATAATTTAAATTATCTGTGTAGACTGCAAAATATCTACACACTCATTGACACTAACAGCCTGAGAGAGTAACACTGCATATTAGATTTGGTTTCACACTCACTCACTCACTACAGAAAAGCCATGCATGCACGGTTTTATGTATTCTTTTTTTAATATAAATATCAAAAAAATGGTGCATGCACGGTTTTGGTGCGTGTTTTATGCATCTGGCCCCTGGTGATGGCACAGGTTAGCGTGCAAAACACTTCCAAATATACACTGATCGCGTGTTGACTGTATGTCGGAGCGTTTCATATGTGCTGTGACAAATCTGACAGGATCCTGTGCGCTCATGCCCCGAGGTTGTGTGGTGAAAACTGGCACTGGTACACAGGGCGTTGCGGGGGCATCGACCTGCTCCATTGCCACCTACAGTGCAGGGCTGCAGTATTTCCAATGCATCAGCCAGAGCAGTGAGTGGAACCAATGCTGGCGTGATTAGTCTGGCTGGGGGGTAAATGAAAACCATTATCAAGGTTTTTCTCTCTGCCGCATCCTAATGCAAAGCAGGAGGAAGGTGATTTGAATTGCTAAAGCAGCACTGGTGTTGCTCGTTTGGCACTGGACAATCTCGATCGGTGGCTGCGGCTCTACGTGCTGACTTTGTTTTGTTTTGCCATGTGTGTTGAAATGAGCGTCATTATCAACTGTGACACTCTCAGTGGGCTGATGTTCCACTGGTTGGGTCCCGCCGTGCAGCAGCCTTGTAATTTTGGTAAAAAAAAAAAAATTGACAGAGATAAAGCATTTCATTCCTTTTTATCGATGACTGCGAAGTAAATGAACTGAAAAAATGAACACGTCTGCCGCATTATCAGTTGAAATACCTTAGCATGCCAAGATTATGCTGTATAATTATGCTGCTTGTATTTTTGCACACTTTAAACTGAATAAAAATCCTGAAGCACCTTGTTCAGGGACCAGCGTCCATACATATTTAATGATCTGCTATCTGAGGCACAGGTTGTTAATACTGAACTGCCCACAGACTGATTGTGCTATACTGCAAGTTATCTCTGGAAAAAAAGGGACAAAGGTAGAACTTTCATGCTGCATATTTTCCTTTTTTAAAAGCATCGACCAGCACCAACTTATAATGAGCTCCACATTTGAAAATGTATTCTATTTCCTTAATATACCAGCCTCAATTACGATTGTAGTCTCGAAAAATATGTCAACTCAAAGTGAATTGGGGTGTTTGACTGGTTTGAGTTAGGAACTATCTTTGGTTCTTAACAAGCCTGAAATGTACAGGGATGCAGCACACACACAACAAAACACAGTCAGAACAATGAAGCCACAAGTCCACAAAACAAATTAACATCACAGCTTCGCTGTCATAACAAATTTAAAGTCCATCGAATAAAATCAATCTGAAGACGTGACACGTGATTGTCCGTGCCAGTGAACTCAAGCGTAACAATTAAGAAAGTACATTGTTGTTGTTGCAGATGAAGGTCGTAGGTGGAATAAAAATAGTTCCCGCTCTCACTGTGGCACAAAAACAAGCCTTGAAGAAGAAAAAGATTAGCTCAGGAAGATTTGTCTTCAGGATTCAACCATTCACTTCAAAGCTTTAGCAAATTACACAAAAAAAATGGTACAAAAGCCATTAGCCGTTGTTTTACCAAGCTAGAATATGGTTAGAACTTCTACGACAGTGATATTCGCTGATCTGAAGATTTAAAGCAATGGATTATGTTTGTTTCACATGTAGTGCGAAAAAAATATTATAGGCAACAGTAAATAATGTAAAAGGAGACATATTATGCTCATTTTCATAATTTTAATTTGGGATACTACTAGTGTAGAATAGGCGTACATGCTTTAATGGTCAGTAAACACATCAGTTCTCTCATACTGTCCAGTTCTGCAGCCCTTTATTCTCCCTCTGTCTGAAACGCTCTGCTTTAGCTCCTGTCTCTTTAAGGCCTCCCCCTCCTGAAGAGCCAGTCTGCTCTGATTGGTCAGCTCACAGACGCCTGAGCCAGCAATGCCAACAACAACAGACCAGCTGTGTAAAATCAACTCTCGCCGCCAAGCGCTCACAGATTCACCAACTTTGTCATTTTCAACACATTTTTTTTTGGAATGATCCCTCAAGTGTGATTTAGTTGTCATTGCTTATATTTAGGATGAAATATTTAGGATGGGCCCACCTAGGGACTGGGGCCATGGGAAACTTTCCCATTTCTGTCCTTATGGGTGGTCCTCAGCATGTGGAGATGGATGGAGAAAACAGCTGAAAACAGCTATGGAAAAGTTAGGAAAAGTGAACATTCAGAATCTTGCCTGCCAAATTACATTTTGGCTTAGGTGTATATGAGTATGTTATTCTCTTTTAATGAGCAGTGAAGCATAGTGTGCTGAGGAAAGCTTAATAGTGCGAAAGGGACCTATTCGCAATGATGAAAGAGACTAATCCTAAAGACGACACACTTCCAAGAGAGAACAAAAGCTTGCGCATGAAGAAGCCTTTCTTTGGCAAAAATGATAAGCGACGGTTTGGACTCTATGCAAAACAAGCTCATTGTTAGCAGGAGGGTATGTATACAAAACAGCAACAATGCGTTGCGAACAATGCAAAATGGCAGAGGCACCCAAGCTGCCTGCTTTCTGCAAATTCCGGCTGGCTTCCTGGTGGTTGGCTACACCTGTTTTCCGTTTAATTGTTACGGAGCGAGGTCTCCTCCTCTTTTTCTTTCAGTCTTCTCTTCTATTTTTACCTCCTCTTGTTTTCCCCCACTCTCCCAATTTCATTACTGGGCATCCTCCCATGTATAATTCATGAGTGACACGCTTGTTTTACACACCACGTACGAACAGCCATGTTGTGCCGCCCGGAGGGGGTCTCAACCAAGCCAGCCTGTAATCTGCTTACACACAGAGCAACCAGCTCATACCTCTCTTCACCAATTACACTCAATTCCTGGAATGGCCCTCTCCCTGACACGAGGTTGGTTGTGATCATCATGTCCTTCAAAGAGGCATAGACAGGGAGAGTAGCAACACGGCGTACATGTTTATGGCTGACGGGGAGGTAATTGGTTGAGTGCTCATCGTCGGGGTGCCGCACCAGGCAGATAAAAGCACCTCTCTGGATTTGACAGTTGGTCTACTCAATGCAAGGTTATAGGGCCGAGGTAACATCAACACACTATCTGACCATAGAGCTCATTCACCAAGTTAGACACTGAAAGCCACGCAGCTAACAGCAAATTCACCTTAGAGTGCTCACAATTCATTGTGCACAAACAAAATCATCATAAGCTGCGCGCACGGAGACGCACACATCGACGCACGAGCACACACCCCGAGATATTGCAGGTAAATGGGGTAGAATGTAGTGCTGTGTAGTGGGTAATGAGTGCTGATTGTTTGTGACGGGGCTGTAGTAAGGCTGATTTCCCAGCTGAGGAATGGGGGGCTTTGTACACATCACAGGGCTGTCAGGGAGAGACAGAAAATGGGCGCATGCTTCACCGCTCTTCAGAAATAGACAGCCAGAACCACTTCACTATTTAGCTTTAGACAGCAGACACAGGCAGAGAGTGATGATGTGAGTATTTTAAATATTTTGTGATGTATTTCTAGTCTATTTGCATAGAAATGTGCACTAGGGTGTTATACATTTGAGATGTGGGGAGAGAAAAAACACGGCTGTTATTAAAGGGCACAGTCAATTACTGACTCACAGGGAGTATTTATGCTGTAATTTGCATGACACTGGGGTAGATGTATACTGTATAGTGGAATATCTTGGAGTTTTTTTCTTTTTGGTATTTTAATGGTATTATTATCACCCCTGTGATTAAGTATTGATTTATTTTTTTTAACATCCAAAGGCTTTTAAGGCAGCACACATGTAGGGTTGCTCTCAGAATGTGAAAAGGCAGCTGTGAAATGTGTTGAAGACTTAGTGCACTGTAAAGATGATTTCTTTGTTCTCACTTTTATTGTGCACACGTTACATTTATATTTTGTCGAGGCGATAACTCTTTTGATTAGTGACCGTATAAAGCTAATGGATTTTGTTTGCATACGACGCATTACGGCCTGGATTGATATCACTTTTTCATCAGGGGTTTCCTTACTTGATGACACATGGTCAATAATTCATTGATCTTGGTGTGTTTTATTCATAAGTCTTACAGCGTGGAGGGGATCATTAAAGAGACTTTTTGCAAGCTTTGACTACCACTCAATGCAGGCAACTGATTCCTTTTGAATATGTGATGAGAGCTGCAGCTAGTATCGTAGTGACGCTATACATATACACTCTGATATGATCTGTGAGAAGGTGTGAGTTCAAACAGAGTTACTGCTCATCTAATCAACAACAGTAAAACAATCCCAGTTTATGTTTTTAGGTTATCTTATCACTCCTAAGAAGAATGGAAATGGTTCATGCGGAGACTTCTGACCTAGACCAATACTGTAACAAGGTGGAGAATAGTGGGCCACTAGTGAGACATTTGTGACTTTGTAGTGGGCCAAATGGCCAGACTTTTTTTCTTTTTCTTCAGAGACAAGTTATCAGACAGGAAAGATCTAAAATGAAACTTAGATTTAACTGCACCCCACAGTATGACTTTTTATCAACTGGCTAATCAGAGTACTAATCATTCAGGTTGACCTAAAATGGGCCCAAGGAGAATAAAATTAGAATAATACTGGAAACAGATGAAAAGAATGCAACTTAAACTTAAACTTAAGAATACCTCTGACAGCTGTAAGTGATTCTTTTACGTTTTTTATCAGAATAAATGTTAAATAGAGAAAAAAAGAAAAGAACATTTCTGGTATCCTTTGCCACTTTATCCAATCAGGACGGAGAACTTCATAAAGAGGCGGTCCTGTATGCTCCTGTATGCAGGACCCTTCTGTTTGCTGCCATATCTAGCGATTACTGCAGCACGATCATGTGGTGATGTAGAGAGGAGGGAGGGGATTGCTAACTGCAAAACGGACAGGAAGTTAGCTAAAGCGACATCACTAACAGCAGCTTTAAATGAGATGAGCTCACTACTGTAAGTGACTAAAATCCACTCAGTATAAGCAGCAAGAGACAAAAAAAACATATACACCACAGTATTACACATGCTTAATTTTAGTAGCAGCTTTCTCTATTTATTTCAAGTTATCCTTTGGTTTCAACTTATGTTGCATCGAATGCGCAAACTGTTAAAAACTGTAAAAAAAAAAAAAAAAAAAGCTTATTATTTCAATAACAAACTAACTTGCTGCAAATTATTGCGTCAACTTTGTGAGTAAACATACTGCTTGAAAATCTCTCTCTTTTTTTTCTGCGGTGGCATCTGTCTCAGGCTGATACGCCAGAATAAGAAGCACTTTCTCGTGCTGTGTTTTGTGCCTGCTGTGAAGAAACTCCCATGTGCCCCCTTGCCTGGCTCCCTGCTCGGATGCCTGGATGGTGCTGGATGAGGTGAAATCGACTGGTAATTGCGAGTGTGTGTGTGTGTGCGTTCGTGTATATGTGTGTGTTTACATGCAAGCCTTTGAAAGTGCAGATGAATAGTACAAAATGAGAGAAACCATCTAAAATCAACAACCTGTTAACAACCAAAACAGAATGAGTTCTCAAGAAGATCACCACGACATAACCAGTTTGAAATGTCTCGGGTATTTTACTGAATGAATATTCAAATAGAATTTTTTTTTAAAAGGTGTCCCCGTCCAGATGCATTAAATTTGCAAAGTGCTCCACCACGGGATATGGACACCAGGCATTCACGGACCAAATTCCAAGTAATATCCACTGCAGATGATGTTTCCCATCTGTTGATTACATCAGCAAAGTTGAGCACAAGGCCATTTAGCTTTCTGCAACACTGAATCTACAAGCAGGGACTACATGCATTCACTTCAGAGAAGTTTGGAGTAAAGCTGCTGTTCCTCAATTTGTTGTGTTAAAGCTTGACTGTCTTTATTACAGTATTTCCTTGTGTATCCTTCCGCAGCTAATCTTGCATACTACTGCATCCATCAGCCTAAAAAAATAAAAAATAAAATTCCGTTGTAATACTCTATACGTCTGACTCCTCAGTCCTCTGATCAGCCGGTCTGCAGATAATAAACCACTGTTTCAAATCTTGTACTTTTCAGTGGAGTGACAACACTGAAATCGATACTACCAAGTACCTATTCAACTTAGGTCACTCAGTACCAATTTCAGTACCTTGAGACCGGGTTGTGTTGTGAATTCAAATAAATATTGATAAGAGTCCTCATGAGTCGACTGTAAAGCTTAGACTTCAACAGTATTTGCCATTTTACAATATGCATTAGTAAAAGGGAATCGCTGAGGCCCAAAACATTTACCCACATCTGTTTCAGGCCACGTTTTGGCCTTTGTTGTAGCTCACAAACTGACATCCAAAAACTGGTCTCATCTGGAGATCCTGCAGATTAATTCCATACCTGTTATGTTAAGTTAGGTATGATACAAAATGAACAAGTCTCCGTTTGGGTTATCTTCACTGCCATCTTGACTGTAAGTCTGACGGAGATCTGTACTATACTGAGCGCACCCCCTGGGTTGCATCTGTAATAATTCAAAAATCATGATGAGAGAACACTTTTACTTTTTAATATGAAAGAGAAATGCTACAGTGCAAAGGCTGCATGTCTTACTTGGAAGATCCCTGTTCACATTATTACTTATATATCGTCGCTATTTAATATGTTACAATCAGTCTTCCACGGAAGAATGAGAATTTCCATGTTTTCATCAAGGAGTTTTTAACATTTTTACATTTGTTTAATTGTGTAGCATCCTATTTCTACACTGTGCATGTGTGCATTTCTGCTCAACGACTAACACAGGAAATAATAAGAGATTTGAAGCAGGCGACAGAAAATTGCTGCCTGTATCTACAACAGAGTGGCCATATTTCAGAGAATTCTGAAAAAATGATCGAAAAGTAAAAGGATTTATTTCTGGGCATAAAAGAAAAGCTAAACTCCAGCCTAAAGAAAGATTATAGTTTGTCTCCAAAGGTAGTTGTGTGTCTCACTTTTTTGTTTGTGAGGATTTTGCTTCATAGAAAAGCTGCACATATTGTTTCCCTTGAAGGGACAATGGAGATAAAGATTGACTTGACTTCCAGCTGATTGATATGCCTGAACAAGCTGGATTATCATCATGTGTCTTGGCTCTGACAGCCGAGCACAATGACTGGCAGAGCTGAGCTCCACTTCCCAGGTATAGTACATTGCCTGCTGGCTGGTGAGTAGCTGTGTGCCCATTACGACCCCCTCACACTGGTTAGGTTCGGAGTCAACTAGGCTGTGTGGAACACGACCCACTTTGGAGAGCAAACCGAGCCGATGCAGTCATTTAAGCAAAAGAAAGCTGTTGTCCAGTGGCATTTTGAGCCCTCAATTGCCATCTCCATTCATTTGGAGAAAATTTGTGGGGCTGCCAGGAAGTAGCCAGATGGAAACCAGTTGTAATGAGCCACCACTCAGAGAAGCAGAGTTAAGAAAAATGTGTTGGGAAGCTACTGAAACATGAGGTAAGTATGTTACTGTGTAAGCCACCAGAACATGAAGTAAACAACTTTAGAGTCTATCATGGTAAACCCTCACTTGGCTCTTCTACCTCCAGTAGCTTTTTTTAGTCTCAACTCCCACTCCTCTAATGTGCGCTCCTCCTCTGGCCATTCAGTCTACTCCATTAAGTCACTGGCAGGTTGTATAAGGAGTGGTTATGTATGGTGCTTGGGCTGGTAATGCGACTGCTCTTCTGCCATGTTTGTGCAGAAGAAATATGCATATAGTACAATGGCAGAAATAATCCTCACCCAAGCTTTCTTGCTTGTCCTTAAGTAGGCCAAGATCACAAAACCACAGTGATAGCAATTAGAACGCAAACTAGTATTTCCATATCTCTCAGGACTTATATAATATATGGTGGAGAGTTTTTAAAGGTCCAATTTGTAAGGAAGTTGATTTCTGTGTCCATTCCCAACACGTCAGATTCCTAAGCGTCAGTTTTTGACAAATTGGGAATGAGACTCAAAAATCGACTTACGTAAATAGGAGCTTTAATTTAAGGTGAGAAGTGTGTTTTTGCAAAAATGGAATCAAATTCTAACCTCTTCATTCTTGAGGCCAAGTGGACGTTTGGGCCGTATTTGAGAAGATTCCCCTCAAGGATTTCATGAGATATCACATTCAGGAGAATGGTTGGGGCGGGCGACGGACAGGAGACCCAAAAACAAGCCTCCCGCCAAGGCTGTCGCCGGCTCAGGGGCGTAAAAATGAAGCTAATCAAGGCTCTCATTCATCTCTCCATTCTTTGTACTTTGTCAAATCCTGTCGATACATTTGAATATGAGGAAGCCTATGCATTATGATCTAGTTAGTATGCGTGTACTCCCTTCCCGTTATCACAGGCTTTACATTTTTCTGACATTTGCTCCACTATTCAGTCTTTGCTTTCCTGACATATTGTTTACAATGTTAGTGCCCAGAATACTGTGTGGTGGTTTCGATTCTGATCAGTCGCACTGTGATCTCTAGCCGATTTTTTACAGTCCATGCCACGAGTCAAACTGCCCTTGGGGATGTGACCGGGGCAGACGAGAATGGCCCTGACCTTTGTCACCATATGCCTCTCAAAAACACTGGTTATCTGCATTCATTCAGTGTAATTTTCCATATGGCATCAACAGCAGGCCGACAGAATGTGGCAGACCTCTGACTACCTGCTCACCTTTCATATTTATTTTGCTCCCTGGCGTAGTACCTTCTCCTGACCTAGAATTAGCTGGTTGGTCTCTGACCTTGGCTCCATGCCTGCCCACAGTGTCTAATCACCCTTTAGCCATGGATTGGCTCCAGCGTCCCTCCACCTCACCTTCTCCCCATTGATTTTGGTCATTTTATACCTGAACACAGTCATTAATCTGATTATGACTGTGTCTGGGTCCAGTTCATTAGTCTGGCCCAGCTGTAATACAGGCAGATGCCTGCTGGGCCATAAGGATTTATCACGGAGCCATTGAGGCCTGAAGAACACACCATGTAGGACAGAACGACACATATATACACAGACAGACAAACATGAGATTGAAGTTTTATCCCAGAATATGGCAATGAGAGAAAGTTACATTAGGAATATTGACAGCTAGATAAAGGCTGAATTATGTTTCTGCCTCGGGGCATTTTTGTTCCTGTATGCAGTTCTGCTGTTCATACAGGGCGCCGTCATACCTGTCATAAACAATATGACTACATAGTAGGACTACATGGAGTCTATATCCCTATTCGCACAGGGCTGCCTATTATCAGGGGACAGCATATGATCTAGAAATTACCACCTCACGTCTGTGTTTTGTGCAGCGCATTCCCCCGGGATAAGCAAAGTCTGTATTTTGCTCGTATTTACTGACATTATCTCCTGGATATGTTGTCACCTTCGGTAAATTTGAAATGATATTCACGGATTTCAACTTGCGGGATCAATAACCCATGAGCAAAACGTCAAAACACAAATGATGCCTCATTCAATCATAACAGACGACGAGCTACAACCCAATTTTCATCCAGACGAGCTGGACAAAATCCACTGGTCGCCGAGTGCTGCGGCTGTCAGACGAGTGCAGGGACCGTCGACAATGAAAAACAACACTGACGCCAAAAGAGACACATCCGCGGTCTCCCAGAACTTTGGGGATTAGAAATGATTTTCCACGTGTGCTGAGTAAATTGTGTGACACTACACAAGAATGAAGTTATTGAATATTTTGCTTCTCTGTGCTGCACTTTGTAGACAGTCCCTATGCACTCGCCCGACAGCTGGCTGCATATAGAGTCCTTTGGTTTGCTCCTAACCTTCTGTGTCGCCAATCTCACAGCACAGTTGTTGACTGTTGTTCAACATGCTATTCAAGCAGCAGCGATCAACTACCATAACTGTTCAGTTGTCTGACAGCAGAAAACAGCGGTTCTAAAAGAAATACAATTCCAAATTGACATGCCAATTTGCTCGGGACTAATATTAGCACAATATAGCACGAAATATGGTACGTACTACTAATTTTTACTTTACCAGAGGTCCACAGGTAATAATAGTCCTGTGCAAATAGGGCTTATGATTGCCTTTTTTTTGGTTTTGTTTTGTTTAAATGCATGGGTCTCCTCAATAATCCCTACATGGTGCATTTGTAGATTTTTTTCAGTTAAGTGTCAGTTTTTACTTAGATAATTTGTTTGCGATTAAAAAAAATGGTCAGTTCAATTTTACTCTGTATTAAAGATAATTAAAATTAAAAAAGCTCAAATGGCTTGGAATAATTCTAACCACAGGAAAAAAAAAAACATTTCTAAAACAATAAAACAAATGTAGACAGAATCAGCCTTGGGCGTGTTGAGCATAAGCAATGTAAAGATGGAGCAACAAAAATATCCCATGCCTTTAATATTTCTGCTGCTCTGGCAGGGAAATGGACCCACTGCTAGAATATTCCATCACTGTCTCCTTATTGGAAAGCATGTCACTCGGGGTTAAAAGCTCCTCAAAATGTTCCTTCCATCTTCCAACAATAGCCTATCCAAATGGGATTAGTACTGCAGGACAATGGTGGTAATGTAATTCAGTACATTTGCACGTCAGTGATTTTTATTGAATGATCTGGACAGCATATGCAGTATGTAGTGCTTCACTACCCCAATAAATTACTGAGAGGTTATATCATTCCTGCCAGATTTTATATTATGTCTGCAGTGCAAAGTATTTGCCATTAGAAATCCTTTTAACATTGATCTAGATGGCACTGTTGTGATAGTTGTGACAAGTATCCCTCCCCCCTCACTTTCTCCTTGGAAAGGCTGAAAGAGAGGAGCCAGCTCGTTTCTAACCAGCCTGCAGCATGGGCAGGTCTGATTATTAATGAGAAACTAGGTACCGCAAAACATATATCTCTACATATTAATAAAGCAAGCCAACTTTGATCACCATTAAAGTGGGGATATGTTAGAACTGGCCACCAAATAGGGGGTAGGACAACACTGGAATAACAGCTAACTGCTACCAGACTAGCACAGGAGCTTTGTAACTGTCAGGAGGAAGTTTTCAGGCCTGGAGCGGGGGAAACCAAGAAAGGAATGCAGCCGTGAAGCGAGTAACAGATCCGGTCTCAGGAACATCTCAGTGAACACAGCCAGACCAGGACCGAACATAAACTACTACAGTGTTTTTCAATCCTGGTCCTGGGGGCTTCTGCCCTGCATGTTTTAGATGATCCCCTGCTCCAACACACCTGATACAAATGATCAGCTAATCGAGGTCTGCTGAAGCCTGATACCAACCCATCCATGCTTTAGGCTGAGGTGATTTACAGCAGCTCCGACCGGCCAGGACTCTGACTCTGAGGCCATGAAGACGCATGACTCAGACGGGAACACAAGAGGCTTAAAGTAGGAAAGGAGCTAGAGGAGCATCAGTCAGCGCACCTCTGGAAGGCCTGAGGGGTTTACAGCAGGGTCAGCCCCGGTGTGAGACGAGTCAAACCTGCCAAGAAATCCGCCTCAGCATTGTTGGACTGGGGGCAAACTAAATAATACAGAGACTCACTATCTCTTTTTGAGGCAGAAAGTGGTATTTTGAGAGTGGATGGGTTGGGGTAGTAGATATCTCTGCTACACAGTACAAAGATGTCTTTACCATAACATCAAAACTCTCATTTATTCACACTTTTTTAATTTCAGTTAATTTTTTTTAATTAAAATTCCATATATTGTGCCTTTAATGTATAACTATCCCAACTTCAGTGGCAATAAAGTAAATAGTGTTGTAGTTGCAGTGCAATAAAAAAGTATGAATGTGAAACTTATATCTCTCTCATATTCAGTGGTCCATGTCCATCTTATTCAACCAGTCAGTGTTGCCATTTTTTTCATCCATGACCTTGATCTTTCTGTATTTACAATGTGTACTTATGTTGACTTAATCATAGCAGACTTTCATAAAACCCAAAGAACGAGGGTTGACCCATGAAGGTCAGGTGATTTTGGTGATTTATTTACCACCTACTACAGGTGGCTGGGAGATACATGGTTGAATCTGTGTATTTTGCTTGTTATTACAATTATGCCGTATCACCATATAATGATATCCAAAATCTAAGATGATACAATCTCATATTATTTAAAATATTGACATATTTTCCTGCACTATGGTTAAATAATAATTATTCGATAATTCATTGAAATGACCAAAACAAGTTTGTTTATAACCATTATAAACTTTGATTATTATGTTGGGGGAACAAAGAAATATTGGGTTTAAAAAAATGCGAGGGAACACAGGGCCTTAGAAACATAGATACTCAGGCCCTGGATGCTTGCCTCGGGGGAGGAGAAGATAGCTGATACGATGTGGGGGGAAAAGATGGAAGAAGCAGGGGTTGAGTAGAAGGGGGAGGGTTGGTAGATGCAGAGAAAGAGAGATGATGAGACGAATGGTGGTTGGAATGCTTGAGGAAGGCTAAAGGGGATAAAGGCCTGGCTTGATCAGACAGGGAGGGTTCGCCCAGTGAAGGCTCCACAGCAAGAGAGATATTAAACCTGATTGAATCCGCGCTTATATAGTCTTCAAAGGAAGTGGGTAGTGCATATAAAACAACACGGTTGTCCGTTTCTCTTTTTGTCTATCTGTGTCTCCGGGTATCCTGTGTTTGCCTGGAAGAAATTGTAATCGGAAGAGAAACATCTTCTTTGACTGTTTTTTTTTTTTTTTTATGCCTAAACAAAATAACTAAACAAACTCTTTGTTTTCACCACTGAACAAACAAACTGACCTTAAAGAACAACACAGCTTCATTCTGTTTTACTTTGTTTATATTTGGCGTACCCTGCCACCTTTCTGGTTTCAGACAGTGTTCTGGAGACCTTGTTTTCCTCTGAGAATGGCTTGTTGTTCAGTTATGGAAAAAAGTTGTTGTTTTATTACCTCATTAATCTTGTAAATATTACAGTTTTAACATAGTGCCCCTTTAAGCCTTTCTCAGCCTCCACAACTCTTTCAATATTTTTTTCACAAATTGAACGTTTCAGATTGGAGTTATTTTAGTTTCCTTAGCATACAGTCTCAGGATGACTTTAAAGATGTGTTTTTCTGCAATTTCTTAAATAGCCGTAGGTCTTACTCCACCACTTTGTATCCAAGATGGAGGGAGTCCATAAATTGGGCATAGTGGTCAAATGATGAGCCCATTTTGAATCAATACAACACTGCACCCTTGCAACAGCTTTTTCATTTGACATTTTAAAAGGACGTGTTTGCTGGGTGGGCAATAGAATGGTGGCTATTGTTCCTTTGTGGTGCTCAGATTGTTTATCGACTAGGTGAGCGTGCACCCGTAGCCCGCTGTCAGTGTTCGAGTCCTCTGGAGACAACTGCAAACTCCTGTTCATCTGTGCATCAATACATGAGTTGCATCAGAAAAGTGAGGGTCAGACAACTTTTACCAGTAATGCAAACACATAAATAGTGCATGCCCGACTGATAGAGTAAACGTAAACCCACAGAAACTCTCTCACACACATGCACACACTGGTTTACCCCAGAAAAAGGCAATCGGACCTCCAAGGAAGGGAACAATCTATCTTTCTCTTGCTCAGTCTTTCTCAACCCGTGTAGTGAACCTGATGCAAGCATCGAGCAAACCGCTGTAACAGCCCTGAATGATATTTCTATGACCAACAGATGAGAATTGTTGTATTCAGATACACGTCGAGTATCCATTCACGTCGCTCATTCTGCTCTTTGATGGCAGATCTCGGTGCTGATTGAGCCTGATAATGATCTACTGTAGGACGAGTGAATGCTGCACATCGCCGTGTAAGATTGATAGCGTCATAGCATCTCATCTTTCACCGAGGCGCCGTACTCCCTAGTTACCTTATTACCATCAGCAGCTATAGATGAGTTATACACCGTTAGTTAAATGCTGAAGGGATGATTAAAAAAAGATTGCAAATAAGCACCCACTCAGATGATCGCAAATTAGAGAGTATTTGCATAAATAACGCAGCGCATCGATTATTAAAACATACCTCCTACCACGCCTGTTCTTTATGCATCTCTCATGAATTGCTTTCATTTTGTATTCCGGGGCCGCGTCAGGCAACTTCAAATTAATGCCATTCAGTTCCCCAAGTCTAATCCCCGATATCATGATTAAAATTCCCATGGCTTTTATTCGCCTTATCAGAGGTAGCTCCATGTTGAGATAATGCGTGTCTTTACAACTCCGACAAAAGTTGCCGTGCCATTTGTAGCTGCTCCTCTGATATTTGACAGTTGACATTCAAATGTGGCTCCTTTCTACCTGGATGCAGCTGCTCACTGTTATCTGTTTCAGCTAGGTTGAGCAAAAAGGGTGCATAGGTTGGGTGCTGCAGGCGAAGACGGGCGCTTCAAAACATAATGAGGGTTTGGCAGGGCGCCTCCGTGCCTGGTCCCCTTACAGAAAATGAGAAAAATACTTTCATTCTGTCTGTGAGGGCATAGAGGCCCTACCTTGGGCTAATACGCTGTCGTTTGAATATATGCAGATCACTGAGTAATTAAAATACCAAAGGTTTCATCTTTTCTCTGTTCTTCTGTCACCTCCCGTTCCTCTATAAGTCCTCTTGGCTGACCGTTACAGACCACAGCTGCCCGTTTTAAGTGGCGAGAAAAAAGGTAAGAGACAGAAAAGAACTAAGACACAACTAAGACGCCGTGCAAAGAATTGGTGTGTGTGTGTGAATGTGTGTGAATGTGTGTGTTTGAAAGCTTTGATTGTTCTTATATGCTCCACCGCACAGGATTTTGGGCCGGCAACCTTTTTTGCTTGAAGCTCCAAGAGTTCTTTCCCCTTATCGCTCTCTCTTTCTCTCTCTCTCTTTTTTCTCTGCCACTCTGCCTGTTTGTCATTCTCTCTATTTTTTATTCCTCTTTCCGCTCAGTGTAGAAGCTGTATGCCTCAGCTAAGGTGAAACAGCGTGGATGTGATTTCTATAGCTCTGTTGGAGACCAGCATCTCATCACAAACTGGTCTCGGCTGGTTGGGTGAGCGAATCAAATCCTGGATAGCACGACCGAAACGATTTCAGTTTGAGACGGGAGACCCCGCCTCACATCTCAGTCATTGGGGCACGTTCAATTGGATGCATTCAATTCAATTCAGCTCATATGTGGGATAAAACAGGGAGAGTGGTTACTGAAAGACAGACGAAGGTTATGAAGCAAAAGAAACACGGGCACGTATGAAGTTTGGTATCGTTGATGCCGTTGAAAGTTTCTAGGAGTCGCTAGTCTCCCCCTCACTAAAATCCACCCAGCTAGTTAATAAAACATGCAACAAATTCTACATTTGCAGTGCAGTGACTCTTGTGGTCTTACACTTAAAACTTTAAAAGCCTTAAACGCATCCTCCTAAAGTGTGATTCGGGGTTATCTAAGTAGAATGAGTCACTCCGTTAGCCTCACCAATGCTGGAAGCCCGCTGTGTATGACATCACCACACGCTACTCATATGCACTACTTTGTGCATTATTAATTAGGAGACCTCCTCCTCTGAGCAGTTAAGTGGCAGTTAAGTCTTCCTGGCTCCATCGCCTCACTGTGTTTGCTCCCCCTCGACTCAGATCTGCTTGTTTCGTACTTACATCACTTGCGCTCCGCCACTTTAAAGGTCTTTACGGATGACTGGTACAGAAAAAAAAACATCTAAATCCTCGTACAGAATGAATCATTTAAATAGCATTTAAAGCTGAGATAATCCATATTTTTATAACAACAATGGATCAAAGGACTGTGCGCATGTGAAAGGGGTTGCTCATAATCACCAACCCACATAGAAGCTCGATAAAGCATTTCAGCATCTTTGAACTCGTTTCAGTTTTATGGCCCCGTCCTTGTTTTGGGTCAGTCTTGATGCTCTTATTGGTTATTTCTAGCCACGGCAAAGAGCTGTGTTCAGTGAAAAAGCTTTTAAGAGGTCCCATATAGAAGAAAATAAGATTATCAGTTATTTTTTTATTATAAAGCATGTTTAGGCTTTATATGAATATTGTGCAAATATCAAAATGCCCGCTGAAATGCGCACAGCCGTATTCAGAAACTGTGCCTTCAAACGAGTCATCGGGACCTCCACAGGGCTGTGATGTCACAACTATACCGTCACCACCCCAGCCATGCTGGAGTCATGGGCGTGGTTGCAAAAACACCAGCAGAGCTGATGCAGAAACAAGGTGGACAGTACCTGCTCAGGCCTGTGAGAGCTGACCAATCAGAGCAGACTGGCTTTTTCTTGAGGGCAGCCTTAAAGAGACAGACGCCTAAACAAAGCATAGGGTGAATAGATGTGCTGCAACAATAGACAGGATGAGAAAATGTGTTTTTTGAACATTAAACGTTTTACATTTCCACTGCACACTTCCTGCCCCAACCCCAAACAAGGCAAACAAAGTTAGCAACTAGCTAGTGAACATAATAAAGCGTTTAGCAGCTAAAGAGCCAGATGTTTCCCTTCAGGAGTAAGCGGAAAGCAAAATATAACTACACGTGGATGACGAATACACTCGTCAAACAGAGACAAACTGAACTCAAAATGAATGTTAATGGTGCTCTGTGTCTGCCATATGCCCAAAGTTCACAATACCAATATGAAAGAATAATATGCAGGTTCAGGATTGTTGTTTTTTCGACAAGCAAATAATTAATTTATCTCACCCACGCAGAAGCTTGCCGATGTGCGTACACTACTAATACCGCAAAAATCAGTTAGTGAATATATAAGAGCACTGCTCGACGGACGGGTCTTGCAGGTTTTCTTCAAGCCATAATGAGTGGTTGGTAAATATAGTCTTTTTTGAACATGGTAAAATGAACTGCAATTGTCAGTCTGTAAGTGATTAAACTATGGATTTTTCACATTCTGTTTTGACTCTTGAGACTGCCCATTCCTGTGTGTTTATGTGTCTGACGAGTCCATCGGGGTACTGTATATCACACCAAACCCATTGTTTCCTCACACAAGTATACCTTACATTGCTTGGAGTGCAACAGAAGTACCTCTAAATTCTAGCAGTGCGCGTTTGATTTGTTGTGTTTGGAGGACAGAAAGTGGAGCCACAATGACTTTGGCCTGTTAGCTCTGTAAACTACAGCCACTCTCTGTATATGTGTCTGCGTCTGTGTTGACCTTTCGCTGATTGTGAATTAAGTGTCTGTGAGTGCTTCAGGTTCCTGGCCTTTGAAGGTTATACGGACTAACTCCCCAGCTCTGTTCACTACTGAACCAATAAACAGCAAGTACACAGGACAAGCTAGAATCTCTCCGCCTCGTCCTCTCTCCCTTTTTTTCCCCCCTCCTGACCTCCTGTATCCTTCTATCTTTCTGAGCATGGGAGATCTTCACACCCACTCCCTGGGAGATGGAGGGATTCTGAAAATGAATAGAAAAACAATTAGTAGCGCTGATGGGCCCGTGTGAGGTAATGAAATTGCGTGTCTCATTGTAGCGTGTAATGGAGAGCAGTTTGAAGTTAATTGAGGGGAGATAGGACACTGGGCCACTGTCTGCCAGAGTATTGTAGTCGGGGCGCAGGGTTTATCAGTGAGAGAATCACTGAACCCAGAAAAAAAACAATTCCTTATCAGACCTCACAAATGGGAATTATCTTGCTTTTATAGACTAGACAGCGAGATCAGTTGTTATTGTAATTAAATTCATATTCTTTTCATCAGTTTCTGGGTCAGGTTCATGGGCGTGAAAGCTCCACTCACACTGAATGTTTCAACCAAACCATGTACAAATGTGGTGATGTTACCATTCTATTATTTCTTATATACGTATTTCAGCAGATTTCCTTAAATCTAAGGCAAATGTGTGACTCAGTTTAACGTGCCAATCAGCGGTAGAAAATCAAAGATCTCATAATATGCTCAGGCGGGTAAACTTTGCAATCCAGGTAGTTTTCAGAAGGAGACAGAGTGCCACCTCCTGGACGAACGACTGCATGATGCAAATGTTCTGCTCCACTAGCTTGTACTCTGAAGTGTCCTCATGAATATGGCATGTAGAGAATGAGCATAGCAATTAAAAAAACTGCCTAAGGATGGTTGAAATAGCTCAAAACAATAGTGCTTGAACCAGCAATTACAAAAAAAAAACAACCTCGGTGCATGAAAATGACAGCCTCCTGGTTTGACATTATTTGAAACAGCCTTTTAATGCTAATCTTGGGTTTCTATTTCCTTTCATAGCCCTTACACAACTCAACAACTGTTAATTTGACCCTATTTACTTTCTTATTTTTCCTGAACTTTAGTAATCTCAGATTTTAGCGACATTTTTCATGCCTTACTGATAGCTGTGTGTTGAAACAAGCCGCATGTACCAAAAAGCCTGAAGGAGGATCAAGAACGGAATAAACACTCTGCTTTGGGCGGATTTCAGATGTGGGAAACGCGCAGTGTTGACAAAAGACAATTAAACGCAGCCTGCCTACAGTATTGATCATGTCTCCCTGATAGGCAGAGCAGAACCACAGCACCTGTATTCATTAAACAACCTGTTTAGCAACCATGCGGCGGAAGGAGAAGTCAGGCTCTGTTTGTGAAACGAAGCGCCACAGGCCAAGAAACACCTGCAAGATTACACGGAAACTTTTCAATGGAGCGTGACGGGAGGAAGGAGCGGAGAGGAAGGGGGAGGACAACTCATGACCTTGTCCAAAGAAAAAAAAAAGAAAAGGAGGAGGTGAGGAAAGAAACAAGCCAAAAATATAAACAAAAAAACGACAAATATTAAACTGGCTGTGATTATTGTTTTAATTGGGATGCGACAGAGGTTATTTATTGCTTTATTGCTTCATAAACACTCGTTCGTTTTTGAGGTTTGAGGGTGAAATGTTAACAAGTTTGACTTGACGCTGTGAAATTAAGAAATGCTTTGGCGAGTCAGATGATTCAATGAATATTAAGCAGACGCCGCACATTGGGGCCCTAATTTGTTTTGATAGACTTGTTTTATTTTGTAAGAATGACGAGATTGCTTTAACCTATACCTTACCTACTTTACATTCCACTCAGGGGCCTTCAGCTGCTTTTCTTTCACCCTTCAGTGGTAACTCTTCATTCTGAAAAACCTTGTTGAAAATAGGTCATTTGCCAGCAGACAGGCTATAAATGGCAGCTCCTGTAAAAATGTGCCCATAAATAGTCAGGGGATTTAAAATGCATTGTTATAGACCCACTTAAGCAGTTACGTATGTCCTCAACATTCATGTACGGGTGTCATTTACTACTATAATTATCAACGAGGTTCACAAGTACTCAATCCGACAGTATTTTGAAAGCCATACATTATGTTCTGTTAACTTTAAAGGAGTGGAAAAGAAATCGCGTGCAGATTTTAGGATTGCCAAAATGTCCAAACACTTCAAAGCTACAAAAAGTGCCATTTGTAGTCAAGTCAGTTCATTTATAACAGCACTTAAAAACAACAGGAGTGACCCCAAGTTCTTTCCAGTTGAGGCAGATACTATATTCCTCAGACTGCTGAAATAGTGCCTCGACAGAAAAGCTCAAAGGTGTCGATTAGAACCTGAGACATGAATGAGAGCCCGTGGACTGACCTACATTCCCACTGGTCTCCTTCTCTGATGACCTTGACCCTACACTGAATCACTGCACCTGGCCTCAGACAGCAGAAAGAAGAAGCGACGTGATCCCAGTTGTCCTCATTTAATTTCCACATTTAAGGGAAGGGAGTGGGTCTATGAATGAGAGCTCAATAAAAGTAGGAGTGCTAAAGCTCTGACATGAGGGAGAGCTCAGTTTCTGCCCCATCTTGCCCAGTATTATCTATCAACCGTGACCTTGACCTGCTGCTACAGCTGAGGACGTCTCCAGGGGCCGCAGAGTGCGAAGACACAAGCAAACTGGAAGCAAGGCAGAGAAGATTTTCATATGCCATTGACTGACCTATTCGTAGATGAAGGGCTGCGCTGTCGATTGATTTTCTTCTTTTCAGCAGGGGTGACCTTTGGGAGCAAGCTTGGTACAACCTGAGCTCTGACAAAAGGGTGCTTGAACTAAAATGTGAGGGTGGAGGACAGTTTACCAAGATGGAGGGACAAAAGTTTGGCAAGGGACAAGCAGACTTACAAAAAACAGTTTGTTTTTCCAAGGTCGAAGGATAAGGGTCTGGCTCATGAGCTGTGTCAAGTACATGTGGTCCAATCACAGCAGAAGATTGAAGTTGTTCTGACTGGCCACCCTCGAAGGCCAGATAAAACCCTGACCATCATAGAGACGGACAAGACTAGGGTTGCAGCGGCATAGAGTGGTATGAAAACTGACAGTAAGCATACAATGAACATTTGCTTATATATATTCAGTATTGAATTCTAACATATTATTGTTATCAAACCAATGTATTTCAAGTGTATACCAAGTTTCATATCTGTCATAATATATTATCTGGACATAATATTTTATGAAATCATGTGAAGCATTTGTTCAACAATAAAAACAACCCTTTCTACTATAATACCATGATGGTTTTGTTTGGTGTGTTGGTTTGTGGGCAGGATTACACAAAAACTACAGAATGGATATCCATGAAACTTGGATGGAGGATGGGTCTCAGCCCAGAGTAGACCCCATTAACTTTTGGTGCGGATCTGGATAAAGAGACAGATCCAGGAATTCTTTCTCCCTTTCTTTAACATGGCGACATAGGGCGTTTTTCCACATTTTTGTTAATTTCTCGGGGAATAATGCATGGATCTAGATGAAGAAAAAAAAAGCAGGCATACTTAGGTGGCTGTTAGGTATGAGCAAGTACAATCTGATGCAGATAAAGGTGACTGTTTGGCCTTGGCGGAGGTGTACACTCTACTGAGTGCATTACAAGTTTCGATCTGCAGTGTGGAACTTTTGTCTCCCTGTTCCGGCAGTGAGAGTAACAACACAAACACTGTCGATGTGCTCACGGCACCAAAGGCTCTGCCTTGCTCCGAGTAGCTGTCACCCGATCATTGCTGGTTGACATAAAACACATCACTACTGGTGTGCCATTGCAGGAAAGTCTCCACAAACTCTAGATTTAAAAACTCTGGTATACTGCAGGAAACAGAGAGATTTATCCGGCGGTGATTGTGTGAACACATTCGGCAAGGGCTCGAATGTATCCGACGTTCATTTGAATGTAAAATTCCTGCACTGTGGGTGTAAATAAGGGGATAATGGTGCACATTTTTGGGACAGTCTCTCCTGGAAGGCATTTATAGTGTTGCACTCATTTGTCAAAGGGTGACAGAAATAGTTGTGTTAAGAATGAAAACGAAAGCTTGCAAGAGAACATGCCTTACTTTCTCACACCACACCTGGCAAATCGCTGTGCGAAGTGGGCTTGAACGTGGGATTGTCGCCTTCAGAAAGTTTGCTGAAATTGCCAATCGCAGCGCCTCCAATGAAACATAAGCAAAGTGTTTGGAGGAGAGGAGGTTTCCAAATCTGTTCGGCCATCTGATAAGCACTTGTCTTGGAGCACTCTGGTGCTTTAACTCCCACCTGCTTACGCTTTCATCGTATGGCCTTGTTGTCTCCACAATGAAAGTTTTCAGGATCATCTTGAGAGTGCAACTGGAAAGTTCTGTAAGACTTGCTTCATCAGTTGTTTTTTTTAATGCAATATTTAATGGCAAACTTGGTCCCGTCAGCAAAACATTCCTTGAGGAAGCAGGTCACCCTCTCTGCTTGAGATCTGTAAAAAGCGCATTCCTCGGTGTTCTATTTATTTTACTACGACACAGCGGGACTAGCAAAGGGGAGATTCTAGGAGCAAACATGAGCTTATAAGCTGTTAGTCATGGATCATCTGTAGTCCATAATGATCCTTGGAAAAGCTCACAGTGTATTGCTTTGTCTTGGCCCCTCGTTGCTCCCACTCCCTTCCTGTGGGCAAGGTTGATTATTAATGAGTCCTTCATTTGTTGGCTGAAGACGGTATGAAGGTACGAGTTCAAGCACGGGTTTATGGATTTATAGCTTTGCAATTGAGCAACAATGTCTGGTTGATTATGGTTTATTACAATTTTTAACATGGTTATATCGATAACGTTACCATGTAGTATATGATTGTATTTTTCTAATATGGGTGGGGCACACTGAGAAATTGCTACACTGGTGACATGAATGCACTTGACCTCAGGATTAGCTTTATCAGCAGACAGACGACTCCCTCGCAGTAATGATCCAGGCTGTTACTGCACTGATATGGAAATGTATACATTCAGCATCAGCGATCAGATCAGTCTGATCTTGTATTCTGGTGTGATTTTTTTTGTCTTTGTATCTCGTTATCTTATACATAATGACAAAGTAAGATTATAGTTTTGTTCAGTGGAATTGTGATGGCTGCTGCCTTTTATTTGCTGAAGTGTATGTGCATTGGGGAATGTGACTTTGTTGGATCCTCTGCTGATCAGCACCGGGTTATTTAAAGAAACACCTGTTGGCAATTAAGCACAGAGCGAATCTGATAAACATACATGCCAAACGCGGAGTTTCCTCCGTCTTGTTTTTAATGTAACTGATAATAAAATGGTCTCAATCGTATCCTGGTGTGCACTGGAACGGGATGTTGTACCAAGTATGAGCAAAGTAAAACGCAATAAGTAACAAAAGATAAACCAAATGATGTCAAAATATTTATTTGCGTAGCTGGAGTGTAAATACACATTTCTGAAGAGACATTACGGAGCCCTGCATCCGTTTTATGTCACGGTAAAGCCCTTCAAAACATTATTACCCACTCTGTTCATACCTGTGTTGTTCAGTTTATAAGTAACTCGCTTCACACGTCTCACACGCCTGAGAAACACTGATATAACACCTTGACTATCAGTTAAGGAATCAGGCTTTGCAGATAACTGAAGATTATCTCTCTAGTTAAGATAGTTGATAGATTGCCTTCTCTTTGCCAACATGCACAAAAACTTGTGATCAGATTTTGAACTCTGAATGTACAGTGGGCTTTTATAGCTGTTCCCTAACAAAGACCTTCCTTTAGCTTGCACAGGTTAAGAGAGCACTAGTATTTGTTTTGGGCCCTCCCTATTGACACATAGCGACAGGGCTACAGGAATGTCACAACAGGTGAATCACACGGCGCCTCCCTCTTATCACTCATTTTCCACCTGTTCTTTGAGTGTGCGCTTCTTATCTAGTTGATACACACTAAATAGACTCTAACAGACACTTCTTGAAGCCCGGTTTTACAACATTATCAGGTCACAATGTACACATGCCCCGCTGTATGGATTGCATAAGTTGACACTCTTAATGGCTCAAGTTGTCTTATCTTTACCAAGTGTGACGGAGTTAGAGGATTAGCACTAATTTGCACAAGAAATGATCTTTTTGACCTTTTACAGAATGAAGAATTCATGAAGGTGGTCAGTTCCGACTGTCTGAACATTGTCAAATACTTTTGCATTAATAGTTACTTGGAGTTAAACCATTCATGAGTAACCCTAGCCCTTGCCAATACAGCTATCTCTTGTTGACAGGTTATGTTGTTAACATTTCTCCAAAGGTGCCAGAATTCGAATTTCTGCTTCACTGATCTTCACCCTCATCTTATTATAATGTTGTGTGCTTTTGAATTACAATAGTTTGGTCCGTAGGTTAACTGTGTGCAGAAATCAACACTGCAATAAATAATAAACAAATATGTTTTAGGGACAACGATTAGCAGATACAACCCCATGTTTTCCTTGTCTTTCCTCTGTAAGTTGTTGTACCCTGTACAGTGTTCAAGTGATTGTTGAGTGTAGATTTTACATTTCCCGTGTGACTTTTCATTGGTACCTGGAGCAGGTTCAAGTCAAAATTCCCTGCCATGGGCTTTAAAACCATCAAAACTTTACTTTACAATGTCCCATACCACTCAAAATGTCTCATAGGTAATTTATATCCCTCACCAACTACAACTTTTACATCATAGTGAGAAGTTAATAGAAGACATCCAACTGTTTATTTATATCTTCCAGCATTTGTATGTTCATTTACTTTGGTATCTGTGCTTTTTATGACCAAGCAACACCAAACCCTGACCTCGCCTATCACCATTTCCTGTAACTGCGTTAGCTGATGTCGTCACTTTGAGAAAAAACATTTTTACGCCACGGATTCAGTTCCAGCCCCTTTTAATGGCTTCCTGCCCCTCGGTCATCTCTCTCCACCCACTGCTGAGGTTACCTGGTTAGGCGGTGGGGCTATAAAAGCCTAAAAGCTGCCTGCTTTGTTCTGTGACTGACACAGGAGGGCCCACACCTCTGTGCTGGCAGTTACAGGTTAATATAAGCTGCACTCAACAGAGGAGCTCCACAACAGTAACTGCTCATCATTCATTCTTCAACTCATCAAAGAGAGCGAGTATTAGCAACGGGAGAGCGGCTGAGAAGCTGCCGGTAAAGGATCAGCAATGCTTGGAGGACTCCACACAGATTTGCTGGTCACAGTGACTCTACTCCTTTTAACTCAGACAGGGACTCAGTGCAGGTGGGTCTTGAGATAATGAAAGTTATTTGAAATATTGCTGTACTTGTCGTATTAATTCTGCTAAGTGGAAACTGAATGGGATTTTGATTTGTGTTAAGTTTTTGTTTCGAAGTCAGTCAGATATTTTATTAGATGTCTTTTTTTTTTAAGGAATCCGCGCTCATTTTTTTTTTTCTATTTCAGGGCTGAAAATGACTCTGCATTCATTACTTTACCAGGCTGGAGGCCAAACTCAGGTATGAGGTTTCACACTCACTAAGACCTGGAAGATACTGACAGAATACAGAACACTAAATACACAGAAATAAATTGTCAGAGAGATGAACACACTATATATTACTATATGTAACCTCTTTCTCTTCTTTGATAGAATATGTCACACTGTGTCACACCGACAGACAAAACAATGAGATGTGTGACTGGACAAGGAACCGACTGACTTCTGCAACAGGTACAGAAGATAACGTTTACTGCACAACAGCACAGCAAACGGATTTGATTAATTAGACATAATCAAGGAATTGAGAGCTACCTATGTTTTTTTTTCTTTAACGTCGTCAAAACAGGTTAGGTTAGTTAACTCGGAGACTTAAGAGATAACTTGACTGAGGTAATTTGTGTCCCACCCTCTTTCAGGGGATGTGGAACGTCGGTCCACAGTTCTGTTTTAATCTCCAGGCATGCTGTGACTGTGACTGTGTCCGTGCCGCGCTGCATATCACTAATTGATCTGAAGCAGGCTAATAATCTTTTATAGCCTGGTGTTCATCCAGGGGCAATTAAAGTAGAGGGCCTCCACTTAAGGTTTAAATTTAGCACAATTTAGCATTTAATAACTGTACCACAACAGATGTACTTCCTGTTGTATTACAATAACAAAGATAAGGGTTTGCTTTTTCCCACAAAAGCTAATTCCTCACCTGTGCAGTTAAAAATATATTTAAAAAGAATGGAGTAACATACATTGAATGTATCCTTTAGTAACGAAGGGGGAAAAAAAATGTAAATAACTTTGGTCACATTCGTAGAGTATTCAATCTTCTTATTGGCATTTTGACCTCCAGGTGATGCTGAAGTGGATATTTTAGAGAGTGGTCCACTTGAGATGGAGGGCGAGGCCTGTCTAGAGTTTTGGTACCACGCCCCGGCTGCAGCCGAAGGGTCAGAGCTCCGCGCTCTGGTAAAAAGCAGCACTCGTGTGGTGGAAATCTGGACCTCATCTGTCGTCCCCGGGGATTCTTGGAAACAAGTGTTTATCCCCTTGAACATCATCGAACCAGGCACTCAGGTAAAGTGGCATATTTGTAATTGAACTATATTTAGGAATTCAAATATTATATCGTATATACAGTATTCAAATACAACCCGACCACTTTCCCGGTCTTTTCTTTGAAACATGTTGCTTGCATCAAATTCACAATAAGCATATATTCGCCAAAAACCTATGTCACAAAGGAGTAGCAAATGATCACATTCTGTTTTCCATCAGGTTGTTTTAGAAGCGGTTCAAGCAGTATCCATGGCGCAACAGGTCAGATTTAACCGGATAGGCGTAAGGAGAGGCTCATGTGGTAATTATTCTTTTACTCTTCTGTTACTATATGAAAAAAACAGCCTACTTTTGGTCCCATCAATAAATATAAAATGAAAAATCACACTATATATTCAGGTATATCTATATAATTGTCATAAAGCAAACATCTTTTGTCATTAAACCATTTTGTACAAGTGTTTTCATACTTTTGATCAATATTAATTAAGAAAACATTAGTATGACTAATATATATAATAGATTGGATAACTAAGATAATTAAGTATAGTCCATACAGTATTAACGGTGTACATAATAATAATTCACCAGTTGTTCCTTGCCAGATGGTGTTGTGATTATAAAATGCTGTTTTACTCGGTCACCTCCCCCACAGGACAACAGTGTGAATCTAACACAGAGTTCTGGACACATGAGTCCACCCGCTGCTTCTGTTCTGCCGGCCAGCTCTCCTGCTCTCCATCTCAGTGCCCTCAGGGCCAAATCTGTGGTCCTCAAAGAGGTCCCTCCGGTGGGATTTCCACCTCAGGGATGTGCACTATACACAGTAACACAGACTGCAGCACATTTGATGGAGTGCTGTTCCGCTTCATGGCCCCCTGCACCTACACACTTGCTAAGACCTGCTCACCCGCTGGAGCCCTGCCCGTGTTCAGTGTGGAAGTGGTCAATGAGCAGAACGGGAACTCGTCCCTGCCAGCTGTCCAACAGGTCATTGTGGAGATTGGAAACTTGAGAGTGTCCCTGCTGAAAATGCAGACGGACCGTGTCGTGGTGAGTTACTTTAAAACTGAGACGCACACATACTGGGATCCATTGCAAATGTCTAAAGCGTCTGCCAATGTGTGGAGCTGCAACAATTAATCTATTAAACAATTAGTTGTCAACTATCAAAATAATCATTAACTATTTTGGTAATCTATTAATCAGTTTCAGTCATTTTTCAAGGGAAGAAAAGTCACAATTCTGATCCCAGCTTCTTAAATGTGAATATTTTCAGGTTTCTGTGCTGCTGGTTGATAAAAAACTGAATATCTTTGGGTCATGAACAAAACAAGACATTTGTTGGCATCATCTTAGACTTTGGGAAACACACTGATCAATATTTTGATCATTTTGACATTTAACAGACCAAACAACAAGTCATTAAATGTAACATTTTCTATCACTACACTCTTGTAGACATAAACTATTTTTTGAGCACTCTTAACAGTTTATTTATTTTCAGTTAACTCTGCTAAGTTGTTTATCGGTGTGCCATTTCATAAAATGGACAACGAGTATTTTAAATGTTTGATAATTAAAAAGGAGACATTAACTTGGAGACTTGTTTGTATGCTGGCAGCTGTTCCCATTCCCTATTTTTACATTGCTCCCTAAGCTTTAAAAAAAAACGGAGAACAGTGTGTACAAACTTCTGTTTTGTGGCTCATCGCCATTTCTGCCGTAATGAGTGTTGAGCTGCGTAATGTACTGGATTAAGCAGTTCCCATATCTGCAGCACATTCTGCTGATAAACTTAAGTTTATCAGTAGAATTAAGTGCAGAATTGTGCAGCCTTATCAATTCACTCAAAGATATATCTATTGTGTTCTCAGCATGCCGCTTTTTATTGTTAATGACAGCTGGTAAGGAAGTCTAAAAATGACACCGTTTCATCAGGTTAATGGAGTCTGGAGGAAGCTTCCACTAAAGCTCAGCGGCGGTGCTGTCAACATCAGGAGCAACCCCGCTGCTGTCATACTGGCAACCAGATTCGGTCTTTCTGTCTCGTACGACAACGCTGGTGCTGTCCACGTCAACCTGCCGCCCGCTTACTCTGATCATGTCTGCGGCATGTGTGGAAACTTTAACCACCACAGAGGAGATGACTTCAGAAGGCCCGATGGTACAGACGCCCAGGACGCTACAGCTCTCGCTGAGAGCTGGCAGACCGGAGAAGGCACTTTCTCCTGTGAGACCATTCTAGTGCCTCATGAGTGTGATCCACTGGAGGAGGCTGAGTATGCCACGGAGCTGTACTGTGGAGGCCTCCTCTCTAGTACTGGGCCCTTCGCTGACTGCCTATCAGTTCTGGGGTCAGAGAGCTACTTCAGGGGCTGTGTGGTTGGCATGTGCTCTACTCATGGTGACCCAGAGGTGCTATGTGAGACATTGACGGCCTACGCTGATATCTGTCGGGAGGCTGGAGTTGCCCTACCCGTATGGAGGAACTCTTCATTCTGCCGTACGTTGCTTTATTGCTTCCTCCTTTTAATGTCTCTACCTCCTTTTATTAAAATAAGGGAAATAGCAGCGAATAATAAATGTAATAAAGCAATAACAGTTGAGGTCAAGCTCTCTCATGGTTCCTCCCTTCACAGCACTTCAGTGTGCTGAGAACAGCCATTATAACTCATGTGCTGATGGCTGTCCTGAAGTGTGCTCTGGCCAGGATATAGTCGGCTCCTGTGGAAGCTGTGTGGAAAGATGTGAGTGTGACCCGGGCTTCAAACTTGGCGGGGGAAAGTGCGTCCCAGCGGAGGACTGTGGGTGCTGGGCTGAAGGAAAACACTTTGAGGTAAGCGGGGAAGATGATCACAGAGAAATGTCATATTCACCTGTTCAAGTCACACAGTGCTAAGATTCATTCACACAACTGCCTTTTGCCCACAGAGAGGAGAAACGTGGTTGACAGGAGAGTGTGCATGGCAGTGCCAATGCCATGCTGATGGTGCCGTGGCATGTGCAGACACAAAATGCGCACGCAATGAGGCTTGTCGAGTCGAGGATGGGGTCAAAGGCTGCTTCCCTCTCAATGCCGCCACCTGCAGCGTGTATGGTGATCCGCACTACATCACATTCGACGGGATGGCTTACGATTTTCAAGGGGGGTGCAGTTACACGCTGACTACAACGTGTGGAGAAGAAAGTTTAGTCCAGTTCACCGTCATCGGACACAACATGCATCCTCCCATTGAGAACTTCACCCGGTCCAAGCTGGAAGCTGTGACTCTTAAGACTGACGATCTAAACGTCACCCTGAGTCAGAGCGGAGAGGTCCATGTAAGCATGAAAACTTCTTGTAATTCTCCACAAATCAAACACTCCCAAATGAAACTCTTTTATGGCAAGTGGTTGGAACAAAGGCTGTTCTAATGGCTATGAAGCTGGACAGCTTCCAGCCCATCAGTTGTGTCTCTTGGCCAATGACTGGAGTGTCAGCACACACACCCATCTTTATATGAGTCAGTTATTACTCTGTGTCAGCTCAATGGAGAAAGCTGCTCACAGGAATACACTATTAGCTGACCCACTTAACTTTGCACTGGAACAGCTAGTTGGCAGCTTATTAGATACACCAACTATCATGGTAGCAGAAAAACAACACTGAAAAAAACAAAAAATAAATGATGGATTGTCCTCTCTTTAGGTGAATGATGTCCGCGTCCTACTTCCCTTTTCCAAGAAAGATACATCCGGCTCAATATGGGTCTTCATGAAGAATAATTACATTATCTTGGAGACAACCTTTGGCCTCAGAATGATGATAGATGGGGAGAACAGACTGTTCCTGCAGGTGGACGAGCGCTACAAGTACGAACTATGTGGACTGTGTGGCACTTACTCCGGACAGCAGGACGATGACTTTGTAACACCGGGAGGGCAAAATGCTACCGGGGCTTTTGAGTTTGCCAACAGTTGGAGAGTGCAAGAAAATAATGAGTAAGTCATTCTACTATACAAGGGCTCTGCACACATTCATCTTATAAATGTGAGAACACAACAAAATGAAAAACGCACTATTCAACAGCAGGTAAAAAGAATATGTTTCCTGAGCCTCACTAGCAGCATAGCGCTAATTATATGTCCATCAGCCTCTGCTGTTCTTGCGTTCTGTGCTAATTAGCAAATGATAGCATGCCAGCACACTAAACTAAGATGATGGACGTGGAAAACATTATAAACATGTCAGCATTGTCATTGTCCGCACAGTCATAATAGCATTTAGCTCACCAGCAAACCACCACTTTGCCCAAGTACGGAAAAATCTTCTACGTAGAGGTTGCTTGTGCTTTACGAAGAGGTAAGGGTACAAGTAATAATCCCTTATCAAGCACACAATCTCACAGCCTGGCTTGCTCGTTTGGTTTATTAATAACCAGATAAAAAGCACAACTACCATATTGATTATCAGGTAATTACAAGCTGAGGACATGATGACAAAGCAGGTTAGGTTGGCAGAACATACACCAAGCTCACACCCCTGCAATCTAACATTTCCTAGTTGTTGAAGAATTATTCAGTACAGATACATGATCAACCATTCATCTTTTTTTTTATTTTGAAGTGACACAAAAAATCAAAATGTCTAGATCTTTATTTACGCAGTTAATCTTTTTCCTCCAGGTGTGTTGCTTATCCAAATGATCCCAAACGTTGTGATTATGATGAGGAGAACGAGGCCTACAATGAGTGTTACGCACTGTTCGGGGATGCCTTCAAGTCCTGCCATAAAGTCATTCACCCAAGCATATACCTGAGTAGTTGTGTGTATGACTACTGTGCCACAAGTGGTGACAAACACACCCTTTGTGAATCTCTGGAGTCCTATGCAGCGGCCTGCCAGGTTGCAGGAGTGGAGCTTTCCGATTGGCAGACAGGCACAACATGCGGTGAGTGTTGGAGTCAGAGAGGATGAATATGTGTAATGATGGCGATGTGAATTTGAAATGCCATAAATTCATTAGCACTGACTATTAGATAAAGTAATTCTGTTACATGTCCTATATTTCCTACTTATTGATTCTCTTTACCAATAATATCTTCAAAGCTCTCTGCTCCTGCCTTTTCCTGCCTAACCATTGCAGAAGGCTACTGCCAAGAGTTGTTTTGTCATTGATAGAATAAAAAGTTGGAGAAATTAGGTGGTTATGATGTGTAGTGGGTGGCCTAATGCAAAACATCTGGCAGGTCACCAAAAACGCTTCTACAGTGAACTAATTTCATCTTTCCGTTTGTCGTTTTGCTTTGTTTTTGTCCCCATTTCAGCTGATCCCACAACCACTCCAACTCCTACCGCTCCAGCACCAGATCAGACTAGTAAGAGCATTCAGTGTTGTACTGCTGGTTTGGATAATGACATAGTGCAAGTTACAATTAATTATTTTTAAACCAAATATTACATTTAACTATGTATGCCTCGGAAAGCTGTAGATTCACAGATGTTTAACAGAAATGGATTTGAATACATTTGAATAACCTTGGTGTAATTGTTGGATTGTGGATCATTAATTTTAAAATAAAACTTGTTTTTCATATTGTAATGTTCCTCCAGATAATTTGCTTGTTATACTTAATCATCACTTCCACTGTGTATATGCGCTTTTTCATAGTTTGTCCCTTGAATTGCAACTTTGAAGAAAATCTGTGTGGGTGGGAACAGCTCATACAGGATACTTTTGATTGGACGAGACATTCAGGACCCACCCCATCAGACCTAACTGGTCCAAGCCAAGACCACACCACTGGAGGTAAAAAAAACAAAAACAATGCCAGGCCTTGATATCCCATCTGTTGCCTTGCTGCACTGTTTTATTTGTGTATTCATGTTTATTTTGCTATTTTTAACATTTCTCTAGCTGGATTCTACATATATCTTGAGGGAGATAGAGTAACCCATGGAGATTCAGCCCGTCTGATGAGCTCAGCATGCCAGTATAGTGGCCCACTCTGCCTGCACTTCTGGTACCACATGTACGGTTCAGCCACAGCCATGGCCCTCAATATCTACCTGCTCAAAGACAATAAAACTACCAAGATCTGGGCAATGATGAACAACCAGGGATCACAATGGCAACCAGTATATGTTGACATCACTGTGGCTGGTCCATTCCAAGTACGACTGACACTTTATATCAACAATACATGAGCCTAACAGGCGCTGGCTTTTGTTGCAAAGACTGATGGTCTTATTCTACACAGTGAAACATATTTTCCTACTACCTCTTTCAGATCATGGTGGAGGGAATTCGAGGCTCTAACACTCAATCAGACATCGCCATAGATGACATTTCCATCCACTTTGGCTCATGCTCAGGTGACATTCACTTCCAATAAAAAGGAGAAGAATACATTACACATTTGATAAAAAATATAACGTGTCGTAACTTTAATTGTAAATAAATTGGTAACTCAGTAACAAAATATCTCAGGACTTTTAAACAAAGTCAGTATCATTTTCTTTAGGTAGCAGCCCTGGCCAGGTTGGTGGAACTGAGCGTCCTTCTACAACTTCAGAAATCCTCCCCTCTCAACCAGGTAAGTGCAGAGGAAGCTGTATTTTATGGGCCATTTGTTCAGAAAGATGAAGTGTGGTTACAAATTAACAAGTGTCGAGTCTAATTAATACTGAATGTGCAACTTTTTTAAGGTAACTGAGGTTACAGATCATTAAAATTTCCAGGAAGTTGCATTAAGGCCTCAAAAGTTGATGTTAATATTTTGCAAATGTTCCCTTTCAGTCTGCAGTATCGACTGTAGCTTCAACAGCAACCTTTGTAGCTGGAATCAGATGGTCACAGATGCTTTTGACTGGACATGGCAGAGTGGTTCCACCCCCACCCTGATGACTGGGCCCTCTGCTGACCACACCGGTGGTAATACACTTTTCTTACATTATAAATAGTGACAGATATTATACAGCTGTATGGATTAAAGCTCTATCACTACAGAAAGTCTATCTGCCACTTCTGATCGTTGCACTCTTCTTTTCTAGGTGGTCACTATCTTTACATCGAGGCCAGCAGTGTGACACATGGAGACACAGCTCGTCTCATCAGCTCTGAGTGTTCTGACTCTGGTCCTCAGTGTCTACAGTTCTGGTATCATATGTACGGTTCAGCCGATACAATGGGCCTCCATGTCTACTTGATCCAAAACAAATCAGCCAATGCTGTTTTTTGGAGGAGAAATGACCAAGGAAATGCATGGCAACTGGCTGAGGTGGATTTCACAACAACTGGAGCTTATCAGGTCAGACACCTACCACCAGTCACATTGTAATGGTAGAATATTAACAATAAGAGACATCTTAGAAATACTAACAAATGCATTTCTTTTCCTAACTCAGATCATCTTTGAGGGGCGTAGAGGCTCCAACGAAGAGTCCGATGTGGCCATAGATGATGTAAAGCTATATCATGGTCGATGCTCTGGTAAGAAACTTGCAGACATTACCACCAAACGTATCAAGGCTTAAGGCTGTGTGGCTTGATTATGTTTTAAATATTTGCAATTATTGGCCTTTCATGCAGATCTGAGTGGTGTTGTGACACCTCCTCCAAAACCTAATGGAAACGCCACAGCTCCTCCAATTGTCCCTGTGCCCACCACTGCAGCTCCAGAGCCTCCTGTGGTCAATGCTACTGTTCAGCTTCCTGTTACATCTCAGCCCCCTGTCGCAAATATCTCCATGCCTCCCGCTGTGGAAGAGCCAACCAACTTCATTAATAATAACAATGTTATTGAGGCTCATGATAACGGACCACCATCACATCCAGGTACATTGCTATTCTCTAGCCACACTTGTAAAGTCCTTGAGTTGGGACTTCCATAATTCATTCTTTCCACTTTTGATTTTTGTGGTTTCCAGAATTATTGTATCAGCAAACTAAGGATATGTGCGACATTTGTTTCCAGTGGGCCAATTCCACTGTAATTTTGAACTTACAAATTAACAAGTGTCAAGTCTAATAAATACTTGATGTGCATTTTTTTAAAGGTAATTGAGGTTACAGGTCATCAACATTTTCAGGAAGTTGCATTAAAGCTTCAATAGTTGAAGTCAATATTTTTGCAAATCTTCCCTTTCAGTCTGCAGCATCGACTGTAGCTTCAACAGCAACCTTTGTAGCTGGAATCAGATGGTCACAGATGCTTTTGACTGGACATGGCAGAGTGGTTCCACCCCCACCCTGATGACTGGGCCCTCTGCTGACCACACCGGTGGTAATACACTTTTCTTACATTATAAATGGTGACATATATTATACAGCTGTATGGATTAAAGCTCTATCACTACAGAAAGTCTATCTGCCACTTCTGATCGTTGCACTCTTCTTTTCTAGGTGGTCACTATCTTTACATCGAGGCCAGCAGCGTGACACATGGAGACACAGCTCGTCTCATCAGCTCCGAGTGTTCTGACTCTGGTCCTCAGTGTCTACAGTTCTGGTACCATATGTACGGTTCAGCCGATACAATGGGCCTCCATGTCTACCTGCTCCAAAACAATTTAGCCGACGCTGTTTTCTGGAAGAGAAATGACCAAGGAAATGTATGGCAACTGGCCGAGGTGGACTTCACAACAACTGGAGCTTATCAGGTCAGACACCTACCACAAGTCATGTTGTAATGGTATTATATTAACAATAAGAGACATCTATCTTAGAAATACTTAACAAATGCATTCTTTTCCTAACTCAGATCATCTTTGAGGGGCGTAGAGGCTCCAACGAAGAGTCCGATGTGGCCATAGATGATGTAAAGCTATATCATGGTCGATGCTCTGGTAAGAAACTTGCAGACAGTACCACCAAAGGTATCAAGGCTTAAGGCTGTGTGGCTTGAATATGTTTTAAATATTTGCAATTATTGTCCTTTCATGCAGATCTGAGTGGTGTTGTGACACCTCCTCCGAAACCTGATGGAAACGCCACAGCTCCTCCAAGCGTCCCTGTGCCCACCACGGCAGCTCCAGAGCCTCCTGTGGTCAATGCTACTGTTCAGCTTCCTGTTACATCTCAGCCCCCTGTAGCAAATGTCACCATGCCTCCCGTCGTGGAAGCAACAACCAACTTAATTAATAAGGACAACGTTACTGAGGCTCCAGATAACAGACCACCATCACATCCAGGTACATTGCTATTCTCTAGCCACACTTGTAAAGTCCTGGAGTTGAGACTTCCATAATTAATTCTTTCCACTTTCGATTTTTGTGGTTTCCAGAATTATTGTATCAGCAAACTAAGGATATGTGCGACTTTTGTTTCCAATGTGCCAACTCCACTGTAATTTTGAACTTACAAATTAACAAGTGTCATGTCTAATAAATACTTAATGTGCAAGGTAATTGAGGTTACAGATTATCAACATTTTCAGGAAGTTGCATTAAAGTCTCAATAGTTGAAGTTAATATTTTGCAAATCTTCCCTTTCAGTCTGCAGCATCGACTGTAGCTTCAACAGCAATCTTTGTAGCTGGAATCAGATGGTCACAGATGCTTTTGACTGGACATGGCAGAGTGGTTCCACCCCCACCCTGATGACTGGGCCCTCTGCTGACCACACCGGTGGTAATACACTTTTCTTACATTATAAATAGTGACAGATATTATACAGCTGTATGGATTAAAGCTGTATCACTACAGAAAGTCTATCTGCCACTTCTGATTGTTGCACTCTTCTTTTCTAGGTGGTCACTATCTTTACATCGAGGCCAGCAGTGTGACACATGGAGACACAGCTCGTCTCATCAGCTCAGAGTGTTCTGACTCTGGTCCTCAGTGTCTACAGTTCTGGTATCATATGTACGGTTCAGCTGATACAATGGGCCTCCATGTCTACTTGCTCCAAAACAAATTAGCCGATGCTGTTTTTTGGAAGAGAAATGACCAAGGAAATGCATGGCAACTGGCTCAGGTGGACTTCACAGCAACTGATGCTTTCCAGGTGAACTAACAACCTAATATGTCTGCTCCCAACCTGTCTAATGTTAGAAATTAGTAGTGCAAAATATGACGTGTACTACCTGCAACAATAAATAAGTATTAATTGGACCTAATGAATATGTATGGTATACTGTGCTTTAGTATTTACCTGTGCACGTAATTTCAGATCATTTATGAGGGCCGAAGAGGTTCAAACGATCAGTCTGATGTGGCCATAGATGATGTATCCCTTCATCGTGGGCGCTGTGCAGGTAATTATTTCCTGATACTGACATTCAATTTAGTTCAAACACACCTACAGTAGTTTTATAATTGAAAATTGATGCAACTTAATTGATTGTGAAATGTTGTTACAGACCTGGCTAAACCAACAGCTCCAGCTCCAACCACCTTAAATCCAATTACAACAGAAATTCCTCCTGCGAACAGCTCAACTGCTACACCTACAAGTACATCAGAACCACATTCACCCTCTACCTTCACAACAACAACCGCCACAACAGAAGCCTTAACTGCTTGTAATTCACAAACCACTACAACACCAGCAACAACGATGACCCCAAAAACTTCCAACCCTGACATCCCATTAACATCCAGTCCAATAACAACAGCCACAACTGGAGCCCAACCTACAGCTAGACCACAACCGCCAACCACAACTCAACCAGAGCCACAAACAACAGCTGGACCACAACCTCCAACCACATCCAGACCACAACCTCCAACTGAAACCCCTCAACAGCCACAAACAACAGTTAAACCCCAGCCTCCAGCTACAACTACACCAAATCCACCAACAACAGCTGGACCACAACCCACAACAACAGCTGGACCAGAACCTACAACAACAGCTGGACCACAACCCACAACAACCATTAAACCACATCCGACAACAGCTGGACCAGAACCTACAACAACAGCTGGACCACAACCCACAACAACCATTAAACCACACCTGACAACAGCTGGACCACAATCTACAACAACAGCTACTCCGCAACCACCAACAACAGCTGGACCACAACCCACAACAACCATTAAACCACATCCGACAACAGCTGGACCAGAACCTACAACAACAGCTGGACCACAACCCACAACAACCATTAAACCACACCTGACAACAGCTGGACCACAATCTACAACAACAGCTACTCCGCAACCATCAACAACAGCTGGACCAGAACCTACAACAACAGCTGGACCACAACCCACAACAACCATTAAACCACACCTGACAACAGCTGGACCACAATCTACAACAACAGCTACTCCGCAACCACCAACAACAGCTGGACCACAACCCACAACAACCATTAAACCACATCCGACAACAGCTGGACCAGAACCTACAACAACAGCTGGACCACGACCCACAACAACCATTAAACCACATCCGACAACAGCTGGACCACAATCTACAACAACAGCTGGACCACGACCCACAACAACCATTAAACCACATCCGACAACAGCTGGACCAGAACCTACAACAACAGCTGGACCACGACCCACAACAACCATTAAACCACATCCGACAACAGCTGGACCACAATCTACAACAACAGCTAGACCACAACCACCAACTACACCTCTACCAAGTACGTTATAAGTCTGCATTTTCATTTTAAAATTTGGACAGTTTTTGTTTGTTATGTTTTGTTTTTTAGACTTCACACCTTACATGTTAAGACACTGAGGGAGTTTTGCCTCAGTGTCTGTGAGCTAAGAAAAATGAACCATGGCTAATAGATTTTGAAGTATACTATACACTGTTTGTATCGACCATTTTGCTCATCATTTTAAGCTTGTGACTATGTTTACACCACTTGTGTCTCTACCTTTCTCCCTCTCTAGCACCCTCTTGCCCACAGAACAGTCATTACACCACTTGTGTCTCTGCCTGCACTCCCACCTGTTCATACCTGAATGGCCCGCCACACTGCAGTGACAATCAGCGTTGTGAGCCGGGATGTGTATGCAATGAAGGCTTTGTGCGGAAAAATAGGGCTTGTGTTCCTATCCAACAGTGTGGATGTGTGGATAGTAATGGCACCAAATATCATGTAAGTGGTAGTTAAGAATATCTTTTTACCAATGACACAAATTATCTACAGTGGTGCTTTTCAAATACACAGATTTACTTTCTGAAACACTGAGATTATATGATGACTTTTTTCCTTTTGTCAGTTCCGTGAAGAGTGGTACACCAATCACTGCAGTCAGAAATGCGAATGCAAGGAACACCATGGCGTGGGGGAGATTGAATGCGACGACGAAGATGAGTGTGATGGAAATGCTGTCTGTCTTCAAAATGATGAGGGCAACTATTACTGCCAGTCTACAGGTGCAGTAAATGCCAACATTTAACAACTGTGATGTATCTAAACCATAAATAAATCTAAACCATCTTATTCACCAATGCATTAATTGCTCTGCTCTTGTTTCTCCACAGGCTTCGATGAGTGTACCATAAAGAGTGACTCTGAGTACAGAACCTTTGATAGAAAGAAGTATGACTTTGAAGGTGAGCACTCATATGTGCTGGTCCAGACCAAGAACTTGCCAAATAACCTTCCTGATGTCTACATCGAGGGCATCAACACACGCGATGAAGATGATAGTCATCAGCATGGTGACAGTAGCAGTGAAGAAGACCACAGTCGCAGAGTCAGGGACGAAGATGAAGATGATAGTGATGAAGATGATGACGATGACAGTGAAGAGCATGAGCACAGATTACAAGGGCTTAAAATCAGAGTGTACGATCACACTGTGGAGTTCAAGAAGAAGCGGAGGCTGGTTGTAAGTATCACGGGCATTTTTAACAACATACTGCCTCCATCTCATTTTCCTGCAGCGCCTTTTCAGCAGACACAATATTTTGTTCATGGGTTAATATTGTCGTATTTTTGCCCGCCCACAAACATTTGTCAAAGCGCTGAGGGAAATAACCAGCACACCCTCATATTTTCTCTGCGTGGAGTTACGACAGCAGTGAGGCAGATCATGTGTTATGTGCTAAATTATGCTCTGTCATATGTTATTTCCCTATTGGCACTTTACACGTATTTGTGAGTGTATGAAAGAGAGAAAGAGAAAAAACAGACAGAGAGAGCATGTAAAAAAAGCTGCAATATCAATATATTTATTCAGGAGTCAGACCATATTACGTGAGTACCCTCTTAAAAGCAGTCCGTGATAATTCTAGGAAAGCCTGCACACAGTATATTATATCTGTTATCCAAAGAACACTGGTACCCAAGCTTGAGCATATTTTAGTAGTAGTACACTCAGTTTTTTCACAAATTATGAGTTCTGACCTAATGAAAGGGGTCCGTTTTTAAGTGATTACCAGAGATTGTCATAGTCAGTGGTGTTCAACCTAGGGGAACCATAAATGTTTGTACCAAATCTTTTGCCAATCCATTCAATTGTTGTCAAGATATCTCAGTCTGAACAGTGTTGAGGTGATGTACAGACGGACGAGGCCACCCCTTGAGTCACACTGGGAGCATGACTGAGAATGCATGTTTTGTGAATCCTTGCACACAATACACATAACAATACAAGAATGAATACTACATCAGACAAGTCTTCTTAAATATGATAAACTGACATGATGCATTGACACATCCCATACTCTGTGTTTCTCCAGGTGGATGGAAGGAGAACTAAGGCTCCCGTGTCTCCGGCTGCTGGTCTAAAAATCTATGAGCATTCCTCCCGCATCTACCTGAAGACTGACTTCGGCCTCTCAGTGGAGTTTGATGGACACCACACAGCAGGTAACTAATGTTCACCTCGTTAAACAAGTCCAGTAGGATTAGTCCTGGTAGGATTCATATCAAATCCTTGAGATCAAAATGTATCATTCCATCCATTCCATGTCAATGAATGATTTATTTTGTCTGAGAGAGAGTTATACCATGAATTAATCAACATTATCTGGTTTATTTTCTTCCCGCAGAGATCACTCTACCACGCTTATACATGAGAAAGGTGGGGGGTTTGTGTGGAAACTTTGACAGAGACAAGGGGAATGACTGGATGAAGCCAGATGGCAGCAGGGCCAGGAACGTTCGAGAGTTTGGAGAGAGCTGGAGAGCGTGAAAATCAGATGGATGTAAGGATGAGACATGGCACTTAAAAAATACCCTACAGAGTTTTGACTACTAGTAGAAACGTTAGTTACTTTACAAGAAGACTCCACGCTGCTATCTGTTTGATTATAAGATAAAAACAGGCAAAATTAATGCACATTTTTTAGACACCTTGCCTCCCCCAAACCTGAGCTACTAAACATGACTTGGCATAAACATGACGAATGGCAATGATGTCCAAATTCCTTTGCACCTACATTATTCTGGGATTTTCCATTGTTTCAAGAATCTGATGTCAAGCGTTCAAGTTTATTTTGAAGTAGTTTCTCATCTCTTAGAAATCTGTAACATATTTGTTGTTGTTTTTTCAAGAAATCTTTGAACTCTGTGATAATATATCAGACTCACTGCTCATTTTCTTAGAGCTGTGCATCTACTGTAAATCTGTCTTATGCAGCAATGGCTTCATTAAAACAAAACATATGATATGGTATGTTTCATAATGATTATGCATGACTACAAATGTTTTTTGTTTCACTATCTGACCCTGTTCCAAAATGAGTTTGATGTGCAATAAATGCTTTACCTTGTTGCATTGCTCAAATAAATATGCACTGTGGTTGAGTTTGTGTCGCCATTAGTCTAGTCATTTCAGTCTCAAGTGAAGCGACAACAACATTCTTGAAATATCTGAGAGTGTGTTACCCATTACCTCCCTGTAGTACTGGAGGAACATTAATAAGGACTACTACATAACATTTGTAAAATGATCCTGTTTAGACAAGGAAGTTTGTTTTTTTTGCAACAATAGGACTATTCTTGCCAGGATTGTACCTGTGGGTGTGTGTGTGTGTTTGAAAATGTCTGTTATGTTCATACCCATAAATAAATAATCCCCAGTGACACTCAGCAGCCACATTCAGTCATGGATCGGTTTGCATTGTACTTCTTTCTCCTGTCGAGGTTGCTACCTCTCTATTATGGTGAGTGAAACATTATCCCATTTAATATTGAACGGTTTAATTCAGCAAAGTCATGACATAATTATCAAATTATATACAATTGTGTTTAACAGATTTAAGATAGACGTAGAACAAGGCTGATGAACACTTATTTGACTAGTAAGCTTTGTTGTTCTTTGACTTGATTATAAAAAGCTATTCAATTGCTAAATGATTTAATAATTTAAATACTACATGACACAGCTGATTGTATTATTTCAAAACATGATGCTAAATTATTTAATGCTAACAAGTGCAGTTCCAAAGTAAATTCATAATAAAGCTCCTGCCGGACCAGGTTATTCTCCTCGGGTGCTTAGTTTTATTTTGAGCTAAATCACTGAGTTAGATTTGAGTCAGGATGCTAATGATTTAATTAACTGATTAATCATTCATCAATTAGTCACCGTTAAGAATTACACCGTGTAAAAATGTATGAACCGAAGATTAGAAATGATCACAAATGTATCAAAAAGCATCCTACAATAACAGATTACAGATATTTGCTTTTCAAATATATCCAAATAAAATACAAAATACTGGTAGGAGAACATGTTTTTAATTAAAATACAAGTAATTTGTGATTTAAAAGATACAAAAAGAAATGCTATGCAAACTGATATTATTACATTTTAGCCATTTTGTTGGGCCAGTTGTTGAATAGCGACAGACTTTTAATGAAGTCATTATTTTGTGTGATTCAGTTAATTTTTCAAGTAACTTCCTTTACTTCATCTGATCTTTTGACTCTTAATGTAACTTGCTCTGCTTATGCATGAAACATGAATCAAGTCAGTGGTTAAAACAATTTTCTAATGGAAGAATTCCCAAATATCCCTATCCCATCCCTAGTTTATGGATCAAGAGCAATTAAAGTAGTAACTAAACAGCATTTACTTATCATACATCTTCACCATATCATACATGTTGCTGAGAGGTCATTTATCAGTGTTGTTTGTCCTGACCTCAGTGTGAAAATAACCCTCATAAATGGGCACTAAGAATAACAAACCTGATCTATAGTAAGAAAAGTGCATTCATGTCAGAAAAGTTTTATGTAAAGGTCTGGTTACGTCATGATGGTGGTAATTGCTACCATACAATTACTTATATAGACACAGGTGACAAATTGAGTAAGGAAAAGAATAAATGTGTTAAGAAATTGGCAAAAAGTAACTGTCACTTACAACCTTTTCCGTAAATTGAAAAAAACCTTAATTATTGTGTGAAGCTGTCTCTTAATTTGAGAGTGAAAATGACTTTAATGCCATGTAATCTAGTCCCTGAACAAGTATTAGCATGTTGTGGTCTGCTGTCACACCTGGAAATTGGCCGTTGTCCAACTGTTGCAGGGTAACTTGTCTAAAAAACCATCAGCGTCACATCTTACAGGGGAGACTGAACATCATTGCTCACTTTTGTTGCACCAGACAGATCACTGTGACATCCATGCCAGTCTTCTTCCTTATAATCTTTAGCAAAGGCTGAATTCAAATGTTTTTTCCTGAATTCCAATGAAATGACATGTCAGTGTTCCTTTACACTTTCTAGCTCAAACTACAGCTGGCAGTACCAGCCCAACAGGTAATATCCACCACGCCACCTCATACACTGTCCTCCTTTTCTCCAGTGAAAAATGATCTGGCTCCATCTCAAAACCACAATGATCAGCAACACCCATATGTTCTCTCTCTTTCATGTCTCACGGCTGTAACCACCAAAATGTATCAAACATTTGCCTCAATATAGAGGCTCTAAATTCTACCAGCCACTCGTAATCGCAACTACAGTGTTACTAAATTTTGTGTATCTTGCTTAAATAAAGTACATATTTTCATCATAAAAGTATTAATTCAATACTTATTCATTTATGGTTATACATTTTAATTAAATCTTTTCCATCACACACAAATACACAAACATAAAATACAGAAAACCAAACTGGTGCACTGTAAGTATGTGCAGTCTTTTCACATTAAACACACACACAAACACACAAAGTCTCTTCCCTGCTCTGGTTGATTGGTTGAGAGGCAGTTGCTGACCTTCCACTGTGGTTGGTAGATTGAACAAATTTGGGTGCTAATTTCTGACCCTGGCTACAACTACTACTACCATTACTACAACACTAGTTGCTATAGCACAAGCTGTGCTTTCTGTCATCTCTTGATTACTGTACTCTTAATCATGATTTTGTAGACTGATCTTGAAATAACGTGCCGAAATTATTATAAATTGGTGCAGTGTTGATCTGTTATACAGCCATTTTATCTGTGCTGCAGGCTGTGCAGGTCCACCTGTGCTGTGCTGCTCTGGTCAAAACAGCAGCTGTATCAGGACCTTTCCCAATTTCTGTTTCTGTGATGAGTTCTGCACAACAGCAGGTGACTGCTGTCCTGACTACACGTCAACCTGCACACAACGTAAGTTACACGGTTCAGTGTGTCCCACAGAATAAGATTTGAATTGTGGCAGTGGGTGGGAAAAGTCTTTTTAGGTCGTAGTGCATCACACAATGTAATAACCTGGCTTGGCCAATCCGAAAACTGGCTTCAAGGCCTGGCGCTCTTCCTGGTGGGCTTGATCTCGACAATGAGGCCAGCCGTCTTCTTTACAGAGGAAGTTCTGGTTAAGCCATTAGCGTTAAATACTTCTCCTCCTCTTCTTTATTGGTTTTACCAGCAGACTAAAAAACACACTGCCATCCACTGTATCGGAGTATATAACATCATGCTTTTCACTGACAGCTGCACAGTCTTGTGATTGAGGTTTTAAGATTTATGGTGCAAATCTTTCTTTCTCAACAACAGCTTCTACTGTTGCAACACCAGGAGGACCCACCACAACAAGCAGCAGTGCTGGGCCTACATCTACACCAGCAACTTCATCATCCACAGTCACCTCAGCAACAGCACCCGATACAACACCTGCAGTGTTGAATGTGAGCTCAACCTCGGCCTCCATATTGTCTGCCACTACAGCAACAAGCCAAACAAGCATCTGTACGTCTACACCAACAGATAACAGCACAACTAACAGCAATACTACCTCCACACGAGCAGATATTGGAACAACTTCATCATCCACAGCCTCTAATACAACACAGCCAAGCACAACAAACAGTAGTATATCTACACCAGTAGATGTCAGCACAGCATCAACTACAATCTCTACTTCTCCAGCACCCTCCACAATAAACAGCACTACTTCCTCTACGCAAGCAGATGTCAGCACAACTTCAGCATCGCCAGTCTCTCTTACTACAGTGCACAAAATATCTACATCAACGAGTACAAGCCCATCTTTGTCGACCACGCTCTCTTCAACGACAACGCCCAGTACAACAAGCAGCAGAACAGCAGTAGTAGATGGGAGCACAACCTCAGCTTCCATAACGTTCCCTACTACAGCATCGAGCAAAGAAAGCATCAGTACTACATCTACAACATCAGATGGCCTCACAACTTCAGCACCCACAGCTCCAGGTTGGTCAATATGATCATTTCTGCTGTAGCAGTAGCTATTTCCAAAGTATTCATTCTTCAAGTTGTTCTTTATGTTAACTGTTATAACAGATTTTATGAAATCTATGTTAACAAAAGATTATATTACATGCACACCTGGTGAGCACTGCCTCTGGGAATAACCTAATCTTTTTCCTGCATGCCTCAAGAAAGCTAATCACCAATCACTGCCATCACATTTTGGTACAAGCATGCTGCATGCTTCACAGACACTGATGAAATCAACTCCTTGAGTACTGAAATTTGATACTGAATGACTAGACATTTTTAGATACTCGACAATATCAAGGCAATTTGGTCAGTTCCCATTAAAATTATTGAAGCTTGATACGTAGCCCTAATTGTGAGTCAACCCAGGCAAGACCTCTAGTTCCTGGATTAAAGATTCCAGAGAACATGGACTGTTGACCTTACCCCCCTTTTCCTACAGCGATAGGGTTAAGATCATAAACTGCAGTACCTTATAGGCCCAGAGGAGTTATAAGTTACAAGTTACAAGTTACGAAGAAGTAAATTCTCAACCTGTGGGAAACACTGGTGTGCATCAGGGTCTCAGCCAACAATGATCCTCAGTTTGGCTCGCTCACTTAACACCTCAGACATTTGACAGTTTCATTGTCCTCATAGCAGGAACAACACTGGCAGACACTAGTACAACTCTGGATGCTAGTAGTGTCACGTGTTCACCAGCAGATGGAAGCAAATCTAGAGTTTTGAAGAAAAACACAGAATCCAGGACCATCACCAGTAACCACACACTCAGTGGCATGTACTTTGGGGATGTAGTTAACAGTTTGAATGAAGTACATTTCTATTTTCACCTTTCTTTTTTCAGATGGCCAAACACTGACTGTTCACCTAAAAGTTTCTGTTTTAACCAATAACAAGGAAAAGAGTGCGCTGTCGGAGGCCTTATCTAATGTAAATACAAACCTTCAAATATACATCAAGCAGGAACAGTATCACGTAAATTAGCGTTAAACACACCTTTGACACTCATCTCATCAATGAATGTCTTCTCTCTCTCACAGTTTGTATCCCAGACACTACTGCAGGACTGTGAGGGCTGCACTGCGACTATCAGAAGCATCAAACCCACCTGAGAAACAGCTAATTGAAGCATCGGTGTGGTTACAGCTGATCTGTGACAGAAGACTGCACAACTCTCATTAACAATGGAATCAACTCTTTAAACTGTTAAAGATCAGTGCATATTTCAAGCCTCATACAATTACATAAAACCATAAAGATATGCAACATTTTCTGACGAGAGTTAACTGTTAGAGGCTGGGCAGCCAAAAACAGATCGAGGCAGTGTCATTTGGCTGGACAGGGTCTACAAGTGGTATTACCACATTTAAAACGAGGATAATTGGTCAAGAGTTGAATTATGCAGAGGCAGTTCTGGCCCACCTCATTAAACGAGTCCAGTAGAATTATAGTCCTGGTAGGATTCATATCAAATCCTTGTCAATGAATGATTTATTTGGCTGAGAGAGAGTTATACCATGAATTAATCAACATTATGTGGTTTATTTTCTTCCCGCAGAGATCATTCTACCACGCTTATACATGAGGAAGATGGGGGGTTTGTGTGGAAACTTTGACAGAGACAAGGGGAATGACTGGATGAAGCCAGATGGCAGCAGGGCCAGGAACGTTCGAGAGTTTGGAGAGAGCTGGAGAGTGTGAAATCAGATGGATGTAAGGATGAGGCATGGCACTTAAAAAATACCCTACAGAGTTTTGACTACTAGTAGAAACGTTATTGTGTTAGTTTACAAGAAGACTCCACACCGCATGACGAATGGCAATGATGTCCGAATTCCTTGCACCTACATTATTCTGGGATTATCCATTGTTTCAAGAATCTGATGTCAAGCGTTCAAGTTTATTTTTAAGTGGTTTCTCATCTCTTAGAAATCTGTAACATATTTTTTCAAGAAATCTTTGAACTCTGTGATAATATAACAGACTCACTGTTTGTGTCATTGCCATGCATAGTATTTATTCTTAGAGCTGTGCATCTACTGTAAATCTGTCTTATGCAGCAATGGCTTCATTAAAACAAAACATATGATATGGTATGTTTCATAATGATTATGCATGACTACAAATGGTTTTTGTTTCACTATCTGACACTGTTCCAAAATAAGTTTGATGTGCAATAAATGCTTTACCTTGTTGCATTGCTCAAATAAATATGCACTGTGGTTGAGTTTGTGTCGCCATTAGTCTAGTGCTTTCAGTCTCAAGTGAAGCGACAACAACATTCTTGAAATATCTGCAGACTGAGTGTGTTACCCATTAACTATTACATAACATCCGCAACATGATCCTGTTTAGACAAGGAAGTTATTTTTTTTGCACCAGTAAGATTATGCTTGCCAGGATTGTACCTGTGGGTGTGTGTGTGTTTGAAAATGTCTGTTATGTTCATACGCATAAATAAATAATTCCTAGTTAGACTCAGCAGCCACATTCAGTCATGGATCGGTTTGCATTGTACTTCTTTCTCCTGTCGGGGTTGCTACCTCTCTATTATGGTGAGTGAAACATTATCCCATTTAATATTGAACGGTTTAATTAAGCAAAGTTATGACATAATTATCAAATTATATACAATTGTGTTTAACAGATTTAAGATAGATGAAGAACAAGGCTGATGAACACTCATTTGACTAGTAAGCTTTGTTGTTCTTTGACTTGATTATAAAAAGCTATTCAATTGCTAAATGATTTAATAATTTAAATACTACATGACACAGCTGATTGGATTATTTCAAAACATGATGCTAAATTATTTAATGCTAACAAGTGCAGTTCAACAGTAAATTTATAATAAAGCTCCTGCCGGACCAGGTTGTTCACCCCAAGGAACTCCACCGTACTATTTTTTATATAGACACAAGTGACAAATTGAGTAAGAAAAAAGAATAAATGTGTTAAGAAATTGGCAAAAAGTAATTGACAATTACAACCTTTTCACTTAAATGAAAACACCTCAATTATTGTGTGAAGTTGTCTCTTAATCTGAAATTTACATTAATGCCATGTAATCTAGTCCCTGAACAAGTATAAGCATTTTGTGTTCTGCTGTCACAACTGGAAATTGGCCGTTGTCCAACTGTTGCAGGGTAATCGGGTGGATCTAGTTGTCTAAAAAACCATCAGCGTCACATCTTACAGGGGAGACTGAACAACATCATTCCTCACTTTCTCCTGAATTCCAATGAAATGACATGTCATTGTTCCTTTACACTTTCTAGCTCAAACTACAGCTGGCAGTACCAGCCCAACAGGTAATATTCACCACGCCACCTCATACACTGTACTGCCCATTTCTCCAGTGAAAAATGATCTGGCTCCATCTCAAAACCACAATGATCATCCACACCCATGTGTTCTCTCTCTTTCATGTCTCTCGGCTGCATACCATCAAAATGTATCAAACATTTGCCTCAATATAGAGGCCTTAAATTCTACCAGCCACTCGTAATCGCAACTGCAGTGTTACTAAATTTTGTGTATCTTGCTTTTAAAAAAAAATAGTACATATTTTCATCATAAAAGTATTAATTTAATACTTATTCATTTATGGTTATACATTTTAATTAAATCTTTTCCATCACACACTCTTCAAAAACACAGACATAAAATACAGAAAACCAAACTGGTGCACTGTAAGTATGTGCAGTCTTTTCACATTAAACACACACACAAACACACAAAGTCTCTTTCCTACTCTGGCTAGTACTACTACTACAATTACTACAACACTAGCTGCTAAAGCACAAGCTGTGCTTTCTGTCATCTCTGGATTACTGTCCTCTTAATCATGATTTTGTAGACTGATCTTGAAATAACGTGCCAAAATTATTATAAATTGGTGCAGTGTTGATCTGTTATACAGCCATTTTATCTGTGCTGCAGGCTGTGCAGGTCCACCTGTGCTGTGCTGCCCTGATCGAAACAACAGCTGTATCAGGAACTTTCCCAATACCTGTTTCTGTGATGAGTTCTGCATAACAAATAATGACTGCTGTCCTGACATAATTATCAAATTATATACAATTGTGTTTAACTGATTTAAGATAGACGAAGAACAAGGCTGATGAACACTCATTTGACTAGTAAGCTTTGTTGTTCTTTGACTTGATTATAAAAAGCTAATCAATTGCCGAATGATTTAATAATCTAAATACTACATGACACAGCTGATTGTATTATTTCAAAACATGATGCTAAATTATTTAATGCTAACAAGTGCAGTTCAACAGTAAATTTATAATAAAGCTCCTGCCGGACCAGGTTGTTCACCCCGAGAACTCCACCGTACTATTATTTATATAGACACAAGTGACAAATTGAGTAAGAAAAAAGAATAAATCTGTTGAGAAATTGGCAAAAAGTAATTGTCAATTACAACCTTTTCACTAAAATGAAAACACCTCAATTATTGTGTGAAGTTGTCTCTTAATCTGAAATTTACATTAATGCCATGTAATCTAGTCCCTGAACAAGTATAAGCATTTTGTGTTCTGCTGTCACAACTGGAAATTGGCCATTGTCCAACTGTTGCAGGGTAATCGGGTGGATCTAGTTGTCTAAAAAACCATCAGCGTCACATCTTACAGGGGAGACTGAACAACATCATTCCTCACTTTCTCCTGAATTCCAATGAAATGACATGTCATTGTTCCTTTACACTTTCTAGCTCAAACTACAGCTGGCAGTACCAGCCCAACAGGTAATATCCACCACGCCACCTCATACACTGTACTGCCCATTTCTCCAGTGAAAAATGATCTGGCTCCATCTCAAAACCACAATGATCATCAACACCCATGTGTTCTCTCTCTTTCATGTCTCACGGCTGTAACCACCAAAATGTGTCAAACATTTGCCTCAATATAGAGGCCTTAAATTCTACCAGCCACTCGTAATCGCAACTGCAGTGGTACTACATTTTGTGTATCTTGCTTTGAAAAAAAATAGTACATATTTTCATCATAAAAGTATTAATTTAATACTTATTCATTTATGGTTATACATTTTAATTAAATCTTTTCCATCACACACTCTTCAAAAACACAGACATAAAATACAGAAAACCAAACTGGTGCACTGTAAGTATGTGCAGTCTTTTCACATTAAACACACACACAAACACACAAAATCTCTTTCCTGCTCTGGCTAGTACTACTACTACAATTACTACAACACTAGCTGCTACAGCACAAGCTGTGCTTTCTGTCATCTCTGGATTACTGTACTCTTAATCATGATTTTGTAGACTGATCTTGAAATAACTTGCCGAAATTATTATAAATTGGTGCAGTGTTGATCTGTTATACAGCCATTTTATCTGTGCTGCAGGCTGTGCAGGTCCACCTGTGCTGTGCTGCCCTGATCAAAACAACAGCTGTATCAGGACATTTCCCAATACCTGTTTCTGTGATGAGTTCTGCACAACAGCAGGTGACTGCTGTCCTGACTACACGTCAACCTGCCCACAACGTAAGTTACACGGTTCAGTGTGTCCCACAGAATAAGATTTGAATTGTGGCAGTGGGTGGGAAAAAGTCTTTTTAGGTCGTAGTGCATCACAATGTAATAACCTGGCTTGGCCAATCCGAAAACTGGCTTCAAGGCCTGGTGCTCTTCCTGGGGGGCTTGATCTCAACGATGAGGCCAGCTGTCTTCTTTACAGAGGAAGTTCTGGTTAAGCCAATAGTGTTAAATACTTCTCCTCCTCTTCTTCATTGGTTTTACCAGCAGACTAAGAAACACACTGCTATCCACTGTATCGGAGTATATAACATCATGCTATTCACTGACAGCTGCACAGTCTTGAGTGAGTGAGAACAGGATGCATAGTTCAAAAATATATAATCAATTCGTGGCGGCCAATGTTGATATTGTGGTGGGCCGCCACAAATAAATGAATGGGTGGCCAACACTGCAGTTATGTCAGTCTGGGATTTGTGATTGAGGTTTTATGATTTATGGTGCAAATCTTTCTTTCTCAACAACATTTTCTACTCTTGCAACACCAGGAGGACCCAACACAACAAGCAGCAGTGCTGGGCCTACATCTACACCAGCAACTTTAGCATCCGCAGTCTCGTCAGCAGCAGCACCCAATGCAACATCTGCAGTGCTGAATGTGAACACAACCTTAGCATCCACAGTCTCTGATAGTATAGCAACTAGCCAAATGAGCAACAGTACATCTATACCAGCAGATAACAGTACAACCCCCTCTGTCTCTGTGACAACAGGACCAAGCACAACAAACAGTAATGATAATATAACAACAAGCAAAACAGGCAGCAATGCAACATCAACAATGGTGGAACTCGGTACAACTTCAGCATCAACAGCTTCTGCTACTACAGCAACCAGCCAAACAAGCATCAGTACTACATCTACAACATCAGATGGCCTCACAACTTCAGCACCCACAGCTCCAGGTTGGTCAATATGATCATTTCTGCTGTAGCTGTGTAGCTGCTATTTCCAAAGTATTCATTCTTCAAGTTGTTCTTTATGTTAACTGTTATAACAGATTTTATGAAATCTATGTTAACAAAAGATTATATTACATGCACACCTGGTGAGCACTGCCTCTGGGAATAACCTAATCTTTTTCCTGCATGCCTCAAGACAGCTAATCACCAATCACTGCCATCACATTTTGGTACAAGCATGCTGCATGCTTCACAGACACTGATGAAATCAACTCCTTGAGTACTGAAATTTGATACTGAATGACTAGACATTTTTAGCTACTCGACAGTATCAAGGCAATTTGGTCAGTTCCCATTAAAATTATTGAAGCTTGATACGTAGCCCTAATTGTGAGTCAACCCAGGCAAGACCTCTAGTTCCTGGATTAAAGATTGCAGAGAACATGGACTGTTGACCTTATCCCCCTTTTCCTACAAGCGATAGGGTTAAGATCATAAACTGCAGTACCTTATAGGCCCAGAGGAGTTATAAGTTACAAGTTACGAGGAAGTAAATTCTCAACCTGTGGGAAACACCGGTGTGCATCAGGGTCTAAGCCAACAATGATCCTCAGTTGGTGAGTCTCCTTTGGCTCGCTCACTTAACACCTCAGACATTTGACAGTTTCCTTGTCCTCATACAGTAGCAGGAACAACACTGGCAGAAACTAGTACATACCTGGATGCTAGTAGTGTCACATGTTCACCAGCAGATGGAAGCAAATCAGAATCCGGGACCACCACCAGTAACGAAACACTCAGTGGCATGTACTTTGGGGATGTAGTTAACGGTTTGAACGGTAAAGTACATTTCTATTTTCACCTTTCTTTTCTCAGATGGCCAAACACTGACTGTTCACCTAAAAGTTTCTGTTTCAACCAATAACAAGGAAAAGGATGCGCTGTCGGAGGCCTTATCTAATGTAAGTACAAACAACCTTTAAATATACATCAAGCAGGAACAGTATCACGTAAATTAGCGTTAAACACACCTTTGTCGCTCATCTCATCAATGAATGTCTTCTCTCTCACACAGTTTGTAACCCAGAAACTACTGCAGGACTGTGAGGGCTGCACTGCGACTATCAGAAGCATCAAACCCACGTGAAAACCGCTAATTGAAGCATCGGTGTGGTTACAGCTGATCTGTGACAGAGGACTGCACAACTCACAAAACAACAGAATCAACTCTTTAAACTGTTAAAGACCAGTGCATATTTTAAGCCTTGGCTGGTCAGCCAAAAACAGATCGAGGCAGTGTCATTTGGCTAGACAGGGTCTACAAGTGGTATTACCACATTTAAAACGAGGATAATGGGTCAAGAGTTTAATTATGCAGAGGCAGTTCTGGCCCATTTAAACCCCGGGGAGCAGTTAGATTAACTCTGGAACTAAGCACTCCTTTTAGCAGTGCAGTCAGCTCTGTAAGGTTTCGGACAGGACAGTGGGTCATTTAACCACATTTGGTATTTGTTTTGTCCAACCTACAGCCCAAAAAACCCAAAGAACACCAAAGACATTGACCGGTTCAAATGTTCATGTCCACACTATGAAGTATACTTTTTTTTTTCTTTTAATGCATGGCTTACACAGTCTAAATAGCATACACTGTAGCCTACTTATTAAAGCTTTTGACAAGAACACAATCAATATATTCTTCAGTTGATATTAGCCTATCACATTTTTCACAGAACATAAAACGAGAGGATTCTTGGGGTATTTTATCATTTTTTAATTCCCAGTGAAATGTATTGTTTAAGTTCACTGATGTAATTTTGGACGATCACGCTTATTGTTACACTGTAAAATATCCTGCTTTTATTTTTGTCACAAGTGTTTGATAACAACATTATGGGGATTATTGCAAATACTGTGTTTATGTTTAGATTCTGTCCATACAAGAATACCAGCCGATATATCGATATCAGAATTTTGCCTCGTATCGGTATCGGCTCCAAAAATCCAGTATCATTGGGTTCCTCTTTTGACTCATTTTACAGCACAGCTTAAAAACAAAAAAAGGGTAAATGGAGACTCATGTTTCCATTGTCTATGGCCTCATTGCAAATTTACTTTACAGAGTGGTTAAAGTACAATAAGATTGCATGACTCTAACTGGATTATTTATCGGTATCTGATGTTTATAGTAGATTTATTCTTTAATGTGCAATAAATAATTATTCAGATGTTACTGACGTTTGGTCACAATGTGTGTTTGAATGCTTGTGCATTAGTGATTTTCTCCCTGCAGTATGGTTGCATCGGTTGCCACATTAGTCAGTGGATTCACAAGAGTAGCTAAAACAAAAAATGATTTACTTGGTTAAAGCCTGTTGGTGTAACTTATTATCTATCAGGTAAAGAAAATATCAAAGAACTCAGCTTTTTTTTTTTACTAGAAGAATCATTTAAAGGGGCACTATGTAGTTTTGGATAGGAAATTCAAGAATATTTTTTGTTTTCACCTCTGTAAAGATAGGCTACTGTGTGTGTGCCCCAGCCTGTGCAGGTCCAGCTCTGTGTTGCTGTAGCACATGGTCAAGGTGAACACAAGAATCAGAGGTGCACAGCTTCAAGCATTCGGTGTCAGTTTAAGGAAAAATCTTTGTTCTTCACTCCAGCTTCACTCACTACTGCACTGTCAAAATGGACCGAGTACAACAATAAAGGCAGTACCACATCTTTACCAGTAGGTCGCAGCAAAACCACAACATAAACTGTCTCTGCACTGCATGGTTTCCACCACTACATGGAAGTCAGTAAGATTTTCAGTGCTGAAGCTCCTTCAATAATACAACTTTGATGCTTATTTGATTCCTGCCGAATATCTGCTTAAACCTCTCCGTCAAATGTGTTGTTGTTCTCAGGGTCTCATTCAACAATAATCTGAAGAAGTTGTGTTGCTGCCACACGTCTGCACACTCAACATTTTACTTATATAGAACCTTTCATACATAAAATGCAGCTTAAAGTGTTTCACCAATAAATCAAAAGAAAACAAGAAAGACAAACATACAATACATAAAAGCACATAGAGGTACACAAAGTAATAAAACATACAAAGTCGTTATAAGACTTAAAAAGTAGGGCGTAAAGTAACAGAGTATTATAAAACCAAGGACAAAGGCAAAAACTGAAATCGATTAAAGGGTACGGCCAACAACACAGGATCAGGTAACGATCACATAAAGCGGCATAAACAAGAATAGCAAAACAATCAAGTAAAAGGAGAGTTTCTTGATCCAAGAGTAAAAAGGTTTCTAACGTCCCTCACAGATTCAGATTGTCTGATATGCAGCAGTTATGTGTTCAATAGTTTAGGGACAAAGTCACTGAAGTTTTCTGATTTCTTGGAACTGTTAATAGTCCAAAGTTTGATGATCGTGGTGGCTGAAAGAGAGTGTAGTATGATGGATATTCTGCCATATCTTTAAGAGGTTTAAATCCAATAAAACTCTCTCCAACCCCAACAGACGCCAGTACGACTCTGGATACTAGTAATATCACATCTTCACCATCAGATGGAGGCATATCCACAGATCTAGACTCCAGAACCACCATCAGCACAGATGAAGGTACAGTCAGTCAATAAGGTATAGTCAGTTAAGCCATTCAAATGTTGTCTTACCCAGTGATTTAACATTTTGCAAGGTAACAAACAGTTTCTTTTACATGTGTCTTCAATTGTCTTAACAGGGACTCTTCACCTAAGTCTCTGTTCTTACTGATAAGGAGGAAAATGGAGATGTGATTTTACAGGTTGTATCGAGTGTAACATGCTGATTGCAGTTTGCACATCAGCATCATGAAGTTACAGTATCACAAGAGACCGTCCATCATATACACAGTTCCCTTATGTGCTCAGTGTGTTTGGTTCCTCCTGCAGAGCTGAGATGAGACACATCAAACCCACCTGAGAAATGGCCTAATTCCATCCAGTGGATCACCTGTAGAGGCCGGGCCCGTCACCAAGGGAGCTTCGTGTCAAAATTCATTGTGAAAAAACTGAAGAAGGTTTTCTTTGACCACTGCTGATAGATGCACCATGCACGTGAGGCGCACAGGAGATTTCATGCGGACAGGTTGAAACTCGGACACCACCAGGAAAGAGGAGGGCGAGATCTACTATGTAGGCCCGTAATATTGTTTTTTCTTCTTTTCCTAATTATTCCCACAAAAAGTGAGCTTTCCAGATGGTTCCCTACAATATTTTCATCTGTTGTGGCAGAAGAGTTTCGTATTCAGAATGAACAAAAGGCCTGATCCAAATGCACACATGTGGTTTCGTGCTCTGTGCTGTCAGTGTAGTTACACTGTTGACTAAAGTAGACATTTCTGTTTTCATGCTGTCATATTGTTACATCGACCAAACATCACACGGTTTGCTGTGGTTTCACTGGCTAAATTACATGCAGTGCATGCATAAATTAAGAAAACCACATGGCATCGAAAAGATATTGTGAATGTTGCACGAGGATCTTGATGCAACATAGAAATACACTTAGTAAAAATGTAAATATTGATCATATGTTCACTATTTCATTGTTTTTAATGACTAATGAACACATACAAACATAGAAGGAATGGGAAAAGTGTTAATGATCATTTCCCATTTCAAGCCACAGGTAACAACAAGACTTGAACTCACTTTTTTTAGTTAAATATTTGTGCTGGCTCGGCCAACACATCAAGGCAGTGTTGTTTGGTCAGTTAGGATCATCGCGGTGACCCCAGCACTTCAGGGGAGGAGGATGAGACAAAAATGTAATTATAACAGAGGAAACGGGTCCACATGGCCTCGGGGACCGGTGCAACCTCTAGGAGCGGATAGTTCAAATTAGACCGGCGTTGTCGGTCAGGACCCACCTCTGACCCCGGAAGCCTTTCATGCAAAAAAAAAAAAAAAATGAAAATAACTTTATTTCTTCCTTTTATGTGTGCTTGCGTGATCGCACTGTACCTGTTCAGCCGCCGGCCTGTTAATGTGAAGCGTCCTCTCTGCGTAAAAAGGTAAACGCTGGCGACGCGCGGCGCAAATCAGAAGCGTGTGTTCACTTGGAGCTCCTCTGCGCCATCCGCACAATTGGAGTTAATTCTGCAGAGTGAGTCTCGGGGTTCACGTTTCGCCACAGCTTTGTAAACTTAGATCATACGGGGGTCACCGTGAGGTTGGAGCGGCCCTGTAGCTGCGCGTCCAGTCTCCAAAGATCAGTTACAAATGTAATGGCAAAGGAATGTCGCTGTTGCATGGAGCTTTTGGCCCTAATTAGAGCCAATATGAGAGTGGGATGTCATTTAGGTTTATTCAGAAACACAGTTTGCGTGCATTTACATCGTGTAGGCGTAGAGTTTAACTACCATTTAAAGTGCTGGTCGATGCTACATATAGGATGACATTGTTGTACGTTATAGAGTGAAATCCCACAACTTAAAATCACACTTTAAGTCCAGATTTAAAGAAACAGTTCATAAATGTATTCATAAAAGACTTAAAGGTGCACTATGTCGTTTTGGGGAAGACAGTTTAATCAGAAGAGAAAGATCTTCGTTGTTGTTTTATACCTAAACAAACTTTGTTTATTCATGTATGAATAAACAAACTGGCCTTAAAGGATGACGCAGTTTCATACAGCGTTGCTTTGTTTATATTTGGCGGACCCTGCCACCTTTCTAGCTTGGAAAGACCTTGTTTTCTTCTTAGAACAGCTTGTTTACTCAGTTCTGGAAAAAAATATATATTTCTGAGTTCGTATTATTACCTCATTATTAATAATCTGAGTTTGAATTTCTTCTCCAAAACTACATAGCGCCCCTTTTTTTAAAACTGCCTTTATCCAAAATGCAGTAAAATAATAACCCTTATCTAATTTGTTCAGTATGTTCATAAGTTAAATTGAATTAAGAGAAATGGAAAATCCAATGGCAGGTCAATACTCTCTCTCTCTCTTACACACAGACACACACACACACACACTCTGTCCATGTTGTCCACACCGTCCGTATGTTTAGGTATCCCTGGTTCCCTGCGGTGAGTGCATGTTGAAGGCCCCGCTGTTATTGATCCTGATTGGGCCTCACAGGAGGAGATTCCGGCCTGCCATTGACCCACACTTCTCCGTGTTTCCACCCTTCTCTCAGATCATCAGAGGCAGCCGTCTCCTCCTGCCTGCCTGCCTGCTCGCGTGAGATTTCTGATTGTCAGATTGGATGGGGGAGAAAAGGGGGGGGAAAAAAAAATGAACTTACAACAGGTTTCCCCAAAATCACTAGCAGGTCTTGCCTGAGTAGTCCACACTGACGTTTTTCTGGCTTGGTGACTGTCAAAACATCTTCCCTCATGTGTTCATACCCTCCCTCCTTTCTCCTCAGAAAAGCCCATGGCTCACAGGCTGCTCTCGTCTTCAAAGTAAAACTTCTCCTCCATGTGGCCTGTGTTGAATTTTTGCGTTGACGGCTGCCCACCGCTTATGAACTCCTCATAGGGGTCCTTTTTGTCCTCGTCGCTGCCTAAGCACTTGAAAAGTGTCATGGCGAGGAAGGAGTAGAAGAACATGACGATCAGGATGTAAAAGTAAGCGTTGTCGTAAGTCTCCCTGGAGCTGGAGATGGTGGACGCCGGGCTCGGCGGAGGGCTCACTGTGCTGTTGGAGGCAGTCACGTTGATTTGCTGCCCGCCGATGTCGACACCGGTGTCCTCCAGGATCTGCTGGCATCTGGAGAGCAGAGGAAGCAGGAGGGTCCGGTTCATGTGTTTCATACCAGAGTTTTGACGGAAACAAAATAAACCAGAAACATTAGAAAAGAGACCAGCGCGACCGAGAAAGGACGACAGATGGAAAGTGTAAGAGACAGCCACTCACTACTTTAGGAAAGGCACGCTGTGAGTCATCCACCCACCCTTCAAGAGACTTGATAAGGTGGTATTTCAGAGATAAAGCCCACTTCTATGCTGCCCGATTGGATGCAGCCAAAACATCATAAAAGGCACAACTATGACCTCAGAGTGATTTAGTTTTCATCAGAAATAACTCTTAGATTACAATACTTGAAGGACATTCTGGCTCATCTTGTTTTCTAAAGCTTCCTTTTAACTCTTCTTCCTATCTAAAACTTTTTTTTTCCCCTCTCTTTGTGCCCCTTCCCCTCACTTTCAATTTGGGGGCTTGGAAACTGCAGAGACGCTTGGATTGTTGTCAGCTCCGGTCAAGTAGTCTACTCATTTCAAAGAGTGTTGGGGTCAGAGGTTAAGTTGTCTCCAGTGTGTTGCTGCTTGACTGACACTCCGCTCCAAAGCAGCCCCTTTGGCTTTTTCAATCATTGTGTCTTACAAGTTGAGCACTTGTAGAAAGAAAGAAGAAAAAAGTTTTCAGAGTAAAGAAAATAGTGAAATGTGATCTCGCCTTGATCTTATGTGTTGGCTTCTGAGACGACGAGCAAAAATCTCACAAACAAACATGCCGACACGCAAAAACAAGCCCGGAAAAAAATTTCCAAAATGTTTCTGAGACATAAACATTCACTTTATTCACATACCATGAGTGACATGGGCAGCTGCATCCCTAAAACCTCCAGAAGAAAAGAAAAAAAAGGGAGTGATAAAAACGCGGCAGTGATATCTGTAACCTTTTGAGGAGTCTGCCAACTGGGTGAACAGTGTTTTCATTTCTAGTTTGGCAGCAAGAGCCAAAACCCCTCTGAACCCTGTGCAGCCATGTCGGTGACTGATGTCCTGGTGTGACTGTGGGCCGCTGTGCTCCTATAATTTATAGCAGCTCTGCTTTAGTCATTAAGGGGTGTGAAGGAGCCCCTAGGGAGCAGGAATTTGTCCAAAAGGAGTGTTTATTAAAGGGGATATACTTATAATTTAGGGCTGCAGGAGTGTGCACGGGGGATGCTGCTCACGGAGGGAAGGTACCGTCACCGTCCTGCTCATCTGGATTCAGATAGAAGGGGGGAAACAGCTGGCGTGTTTAAAATGGAAAGGAGGGAGGGAGGAACAAAGAAGGGAGGGAGGGAGGAAGGAAGATTCTGTAAATAACAGGGCCGTAGACAGAATTTTAGCGATACTGAGGCCTTGAGTACACCAGGGCACCCCTCACTACTCTCATAGAAGTTTGAACAAAAATCAATTATTGAGTTAAGTCAATTAAATTATCAGTTATACTTTAACTAAATGTAATTTCCTTACATGACAGTCTAAATAGTGTTTAAAATCCTTTTTCTCCACTGCCAAAAAATGCCTGTGTTTTTGTCTGTGTTCATGTGTTGTGGTTGGTTTGTCAGCAGGATTACACAAAAACTACCGAAATGGATTTCCACAAAACTTGGATGGAGGATGGGTCTACGTCCAGGATAGACCCCATGAACTTTTAGTGTGGATCCAGATAAACGGAAAGATCCAGGAATTCTTTCCCACTTTCAACATTTTTGTTTATTTCTCATGGATTAATGCATGGATCTTGATAAAAAAAAAAAAAATTAAGCGCATTTGGTGGTATCTATTAGTGAGTGCACTTGATGCGGCTCAAAATAAGAATCCAGACCTATCAGATTTAAATATGTTTTATTGGAAATTGGATTAGGCTTAATTTAATTAAAGGGGATTGTTGGGCCTTGAGGGAGGTTTGCACTCTACTGATTGTGATTTTAGTACATTTGCTACAAAAATGACTGTGAGCTTTTAATTATAGAGTGTGAACACCTCAGGAACCAGGGATGAAAGTGACTAGTTAAAACTACTCAAATTACAGTAATTACAGTAAATTACTTTTACTTTTATACACCACGTAATCCACTTAGTTACTTTTGAAATCATAATAGGCCACTGAGCAAAATTTGTATTAATATCTAAACCTCTCATCTGCATTTTGTGGCCAGTTACGCTGTTGGGTCACAAAGAAGCTGGTGAAGAACCTGACATACAGACAACAAACACAAAACTCTGAAGCAGGTTCAGAGCGGCGACCGTGAACACTGAGCAGAACAGAGCAGGAGTAATTTAACTGAAGATTTAGAAAACCAGGAACCTCTTTGATTGAATGCCTGCTATCGATAATGCATTAATGTAAATGGTTAACAGTGAACTAATACTCTGAGCTGGGTTTGAGAAGAATACTTTGTCTTTTTAATTAAGTAGTATTTAATACCAGTACTTTTACTTGTAAGTGAGTAATATTTCAGTTAGTTTCAGTACTCTCTACACCATGGTCAAAAACACATTTGAAGAAACATGAAGTCATGAGGTCTCAATGGCAGCTACCCCATAACATAACATGACACCCACTCAGTCCAAACTTTCTACATTTTTATACAGTTTATTATAAATAGTAAATAGTGCTGTATTGTACACAAAACTTCTTACAACAAAATCATTTTTACGCCAATGTAAATGAAAATTATACAAAAAGGTAAAACATGTATAATGAACATTGTGTAAGACTTAAGCACTCGGTCGAGCTTAATACAAGACGCACAGAGGTGACAGAACGCTTTAACAACACTAAATAAATAAGAAATGGAACTAATGTTTGCATGTTTGTGGTGAGAACTAATTTAACACATGCAAAAAAAACAAAAAAAAAAAACAATTTAAAATTAACTGTCCAACTGAATAATGTATTCACTGGCAGAGAATTTTTTGGCTTCATGACATCATGACTACGCTTGCTAGTTGTCATCGCTCGATGATTTCCCCTGATTGATCAATGCACACAACCCAGTATTAATGACATTAGAAAGAGAGAGGGTATAATCAGGGGGCATTCGATCCGTGTTAATTTACATCACATGAGGTATGAATGTATTGCACTTTCTTTGGGTTGCAGTGGTTTCACTATGACTCCACGTCGCCTTTCTGCTGGTTCTCCCGGTGTAGTCGCATTTTCATCTCCAATGTCTTTACACAAGAATCACATCAATGTACAGTAAATATTATTTTCCTAAGACACCGTGATGAAGAGAAGCACAGGAGGGGGGGCTCGCCGAGTCCGCCTCAACTTGCATCTCTGCCGCTTATTACAAAAATCAAATACACAATCTTGAATGTATTTACTGCCCTTTCCCCACCCCGCTCCTTTTCCCCTTTGAGCGTGGACGACGAACCAGGTCTTGGTCCTTGGAGCATGACGTGACGCACAAGCAAAGCGACTGCCAGGTAACAGGAGAGGCTGCGCCTTTGGTCCTAATTATTCCGGTCAACCCCCTCCATCGCCGTCACTACACCTCCATCTCAACTGGTTCCCCCTTGCTGAAGGAGAAAAAACTTCTACCCCTTCAACCTCTCTGTCGCTGTCCTTGGGGCCGGGGGTGTTTGTCTCTGGCGATGAATGTCAGACCGGCTGGGAAGCCTCCTGTTCCGGCCGTGTTGGGGGCTTCATATAATGAAAGGCACCTGAGGAGAACAAGAAGAAAAAAAAGAAAGGAGGAGGGTTAGAGAGATTCTTCAGCTTTAAATCCCCTGATGGTCAACAAAAGTGTGACATGGGAAGTTAAATGAGAGGTGAAAGAGGTGTTTAAGAGCAGATGAGAGCAGGTGAGACTGAAAACTGGGGTCCTAGGTTAAATAATAAAACTCAAAAAACAGGTGAAGAGCTTTGGGAATCTTCTCAGACATTCTTTGAACCTAATGTGGTCGGTAAAACTAGCCCGAGACCGAGCCTGAGCCTGGATTTCTGGCTCTGCTCCACTGATCAATAACAACTTTAAATCTGACCTCCAGTGGGACACCTGGTTCTAATCCGGGCCTGCCAAGGGCCATAATCGCCCCCTGTTAAACAGCCCCTTTTATACACACACACACACACACACACACACATACGTGCCTGTGCTCACAGACACACACAAACCCCCGATAGCTACAAGCGGGCTCTCTCAGCACTGGCTAAATTAATGACATCAAGATGTTGCCACTGATGGGCCAGTCAACATGTGGTAGTGTACCTCAGATCAGCCCCAGCTACACACACCGCCGCGACCCCTCCCTCCTGTCAAACACGCTTTGGGAAGTGGCTCCTTTCATTTGGGCAGCTATCTCTGTTACACAGGGGTCATTACATGGCTAGGTGAGCCGCGCTGAGGGTTTGATGGGCACGGCTCATCACACGAGGTCACGAAAGGACAGCGAGTGCAAAAATGTGCATGATGGGATAAGGCGCGGCCACGTGGCCAGCCGGATGATGGTAATGTAAACTGAGGTAACCTGGCCACGAGTGCGCTCTAACTAACATACATGTAATTTCAGCAGAGCACGGGGTGATTTGAGAAGCTCGCTCATCAGAGGAGCCTGCGCAATTAACGTGGGTTTGAAAATATAAACTGAGTCAGGGGTCAGAGAAGGAACATAACCTCTAATCAATTAAAGATCATTTAAATTCAGTAAAGTCTTTAAACACCAGTTAAGTAAACAGTGTATTTCAAGCTCACCTTGCTCTGACTGTACTGTCCGTACTGGTAGGATGGATGGTGGTCCATGGCGTAGGCCGGGGAGGTGTAGGACGGTGGGCAGTAAGACTGGGTGCTAGGCAGGGTGGGCATACTGGTCAGGCCCGGGAGAGCCTCCAGGCGCTGGGAGCCGTGACAGCTGGCAGCCATGCCACCGTTTGGCTCCAGGCCTCCGGTCAGCGGGGAGAGGGCAAAGTCACTCTGGGACTGATGTGGCACTCCACCTGGGTTCAATAGGCCCATCACCTGAGGGGGGACATGGAGGGAAACTGGGTTATTAGAAGAGAAGAGGATAAAGAAGGAAAGACACAAATATAAAGATTTTTTTGTTGTTGTTGGAACGAGACACAACGCACTCGAGTCAAGAACCACGAGGACCTCACTGAGGAATTGAGGAAACCAAAATGACCAAGTGAAGGAGACTAATAATTTAAAGTTGTTAAAACAATTTAGCTCCTGCAATTTAAATGTGATGTTCTACTTTACTTGGTAATTCTGAGGTAATCTCATTCCTGACCACAAGGAAGTTTGGGGCAAGACGCACTTCTTCAGCGTGTACTCTGGCAAATCTGTAAAACAGAAAGCATCTGAAGAGGGGAGTCTTGGCCAAAATGTCCATGTGGAAATGTTAAGAAGTCAGATCGGAGAGCTGTCCTTCCTCGTCTTTCTTTTCGAGTCATACCATAAAAAATCAGAATAAAATATATCTCAAAGTAAATTGGTCACACTTTACTTTAACTTCCCTATAAAGAAAAAAACACAGCCAATTCATCCACTCAAAATAGATTTCTTTTTACACCACTCGATTAACTTTTCCGCGCTACTCAGGTGGGCTCAAGTGTACGTCTCTCTCTCCTTGTTCATGTCAGAAAAACATTATTACTGGCTTCCCTCGCACATGTGGTTTCCCTTTCCCTTGCTTGACTGATTGAGGGGCTGACGGTGGCTAAAAAGGTCAACAATTTAGCCAGCCATTGTTATTTGTTCGAGTTATCCTGTCAAATTTATGCATGGAGAGGATATTTTTATATTTTTTCCACTTTTAGTTGTGCTCATCATGACATTGGCAATGTGAGAGCACTATTCAAACTCCATATTTTTGAGAATGTGATGTGTTTTGGCTTGGATTCACACAGATTATGTGCCTTCTCTTACTGTCTCTTCCCCTCTCTCACTTTCTCTTGATGCCCTAAAATCACCGTGTCCTTGTGGGGCCGGGGTGAAGAGGCCAAAGGGTACGTGGGAACGAGGAGAGGGTTGTGTTTGTGTATGTGTGTGTGTAAGCGCTACCTCTCCTACGTGTGGGGTTGTGTGTTTAACTGTAGGTGTGTGTGTGTGTGTGTGTGTGTGTGCACGGCCAGTTGTAATATAAGCATTTTTTGCTCTGATGTCAGGGTTGTAGGGGTATCAGTGATACATCGTGAACAGCTGCACGCTAAAGGTTTGCGTGAGAAGCAAAGTCATGAAAACGTCTGACAAAAAGAGTGAAGTTGAAGAACGAACAAGAGTTACAGACCATGTAGGAGAAAATAGAGCTGAAGCAGAACACGGAACCAAACACACACTTAAAACATCCCAGAGAGATGCGACTGACAGCCAGCTGGCACACACACACATATGCGCATATACACACACTCCTGTAATGTATGTAATTTACAGCTGGTCTGTCAAAGTGATCTGACCTCACACATCTGACAAACACATCAATGCGGCCTACCACTAAAGCATTATTTCTCTCGCTGCTAAGGATGCGTGATATGCTGTCAAATGCAAACATCCACTGCACACTGAGTCCATTAAAGTTTGAGTATTTATATGTTTAGGATGCCATGAAAATACACAGTCCACGAAGCTTCATGCTGCTTTAAGTGTTTCCTTTCCTTGAAGTGTCAGAAGAAGTTGTGGAAGCACTTTACATTACAGCTCAGTAATAACATGGTAGTAGTTTGGTAATAAGGAGGTAATTATTTAGTAATACCATGTAATTACCAAATTATTAACAAGGTACTAGCTTGGTATTAACAATGGGTATTTTGGTGTAATGTTGCACTGAAATGTATACAACAGGGTAAAATGGCCAGGCCACAAACAAAGGGTAATAGTGGGAAAATATGTTTAAAGATAGAATTATATTGGTAATGATATTTTGGTAACGCCTGTTAACAATAAAATGCAATATTTAGATTAAACATGGTCATGAAAGGGGCAATAACCCTAATAAAATCGACGTAATATATTTTTTAACTATATTATAGGCGAGCTGTGACTTATTACCATACTTGAGCAAGAGTAAAGATGTTGTTGTTGTGTTAAAATAAGTCAAAAATACAAATAGTACATGAGTAAAAGTCTTAACGTGTCTGCTATTAAATGTACTCAAGTATTAAAAGCACAAGTAAAAGTAAATTATACATATATTTACATGTGTGTACATGTATGTATGTATAGTCAGCGTTTCTGTAATTCCGATTTCCAATAAAATTATTAATTTAAAATTCTTCAGCTCTAGTAGGAGAAAACTGAAATTTAATTGAACTGAATTTAAACTTGACTACCTTCAAATTGTACTTAAGGACGGCACTTATTTCCAGTGATAGCCATGCATCACGGCTGCAGAAGGCTAAATTACCTGTTTATAAACAAAAACACTGATACTGTTTATGCCGTGTACATGTTTTACATTTCAAACGTCAAAGGAATTCCTTTCCTCACTTTCTTTCTATGTTTTTAATTATTTCTATGTTTACAACCATTATTACCTTTTGTTTTTGTTCACTTATTACCCTGTTTAAATTATGTCTAACATTACTGAGATTAACCCATTGTTATTACTAAGTTATTACCTGGTAATTACTTAATACTTGGTTTATTTCTCAATTATTACCAGACTATTACACATACTGTAATGTAATGTGTATTGTTTATTAAAAGATTTCATTCATTAAATGATTGCTAAGTATAAAAACTTAAATATATAAAGTTTTCTCATGGCTTCATGGAAACAGTTTGTCCTGGTTATCCAGTGGTGTTTATTCATAACAGCAGTGTATGGTACGTATTTGTTTCTGCCAGACGCTCTGTGTCTATCTACGCGCTCATGCGTCCATGCACTCGCCGTCTGCAACTGAAAACGGCAGCCAGTTCCCCTGATGGTGTCTGTTTTGAGGTTGTTCCGGGGATTAGGTCTCAGGGGGGTGCAAATCCCGGCCGCTCGCTTCCATGGTGAGAAAGGGTTCCTTTGGTATGCACCAGATCAGCAGTGAGACGCCACAGATCCCGCACCACGGGGAAACCACTGGGCCGACTGAAGCTCCGAATACAGAGCTAACTGCTCAGACAACAATATCACCTATCTAAAGTAAACCTTATCCATATCAAAACTCTGCGGCGCTCTAATGTGACCATATCTGGAGTGGACTGAACCTCTGAATCCTCTGCTGGATACAGAAAAGTAGATAGTGTAGAGTAACTTTTATAGACAGATTCAGAGTTCAGATAACCAGGCAATTCCAGGGAGGATTTAATATAAAACGGACCAAGCTGCGTAGCTATCCGAGAAAATTGAAGCGGTAAAGTTTTCTAAGTGCAGAGAGGTCTTCATGTATTAACTATCAATGTCACAGAATTTAATCAATTCTCATTTCCTCCCTCTTATTAAGTTAAAACCAGGGAATTAATTCTATCCTCATCCGAAATGGAGAAAACTGTATCGCAATATACATTCAAACAGCTGCAATGACTACATGAATTAAAACAAATTAGGCAACAAAGTGAGTCATTTGCATAAATTACACACTATGTTACAAGGGGATAGATTACTTCATTCCAATCAATTAAGACACTGGAACGTTCCGTGATTGCAATTCCAGACTGAGAAAACATTCCAGGCACGAGATGAGGTGTCCGTTCTGTACCGAGCTGCCCCGCTAAGGTTAATGCCCAAACCATCCACGAGGCCACACCACCTTTGGCCTCTTTATTGGAGTTTAAGTCACTCGGTGACCCTGTGGGTGTGTGAACTCGCGCCGCAGCCGTGCGCTCGGTTACACGAGGGCAGGTTTGCACGGCAGACAAAGTTTTTAAAGTTCGAATGAAAGAAGTTTCAAACTGTGGCCCACTGATGTCTTTCTCTCTACAATGTTATCTGTCCAGATAGAAAATAAAAACACCCAAAGAACAATGTTTTGAAAGTAAATGTGGCTGATTCTTGAGGATTCAGATTCCTGTCATATATCAAAGCAGTCAATTATACCTTCAGCCACAATGGTGCCACCTACCACTTCCTGACCATGCACCCTGGCAGCCACAACAAAGATCTTCTCTTTTTCAATATACATACATCCTCAGGCGTTCACACAGTAACAAACCCGCCTGAGGCAGTTTTTTATCAGTGCCTGACAGGAGTCTGAGATTCTCTCTCATGGGAATTAGTACCCAGCATGCATTGCATGTGGGCCGGCCACCCTTTGTGGCGGTTAAAAGCTCGTTTTCCGCCTGTTAGTCCATCTTCTGGGCCGGTAGGGAGCCACTGATGGACACTGATGACTGTGTAATCGACCATAATTGTCTTTTCAGTTTTGATTTGTGTCATCATCCGACATCCATACATCCGTCCTCATGTCTGGTCCTTCTTCCCTCCCCGAAGACTGACGTTTGCCACATTTTAAATTCATCAAACGACCCGTCGAAATAAACAGAAATGAAAAGCTACCGTGTTTTCGAGCCTAACAAGGTTTTCATCAATGTCACCTCAATGACACCTCGGAGGTCGAAGTGTGTGTGTGTGTGTGTGTGTGTCTGTGTTTGTCATTATCCTTCCATATGGTGCGTTTGGTGTCCTGTTTCCTAGTATGACAGCATATGTGTGGGGTTCGCAGATATTCGTAGGTTTCGTGCGTTGTGTTTTAACACTGGATGTGGAGACGAACCTGTGGTGAGAGGCCGTTGCTGATGGCGGGGTTGACGGCGTTGCTGTGGCCCGTCGGGGCCACGAAGCTGTCTGAATATCCTGAGAAGCCATGACGTCCAGAAGACAGGCAGTACGCGGAGCTTCCGTCCTGAGAGGCCGCTGACGAGCTGAGCCCACTCTGGTGCACGGAGGTGGGGGGCAGGGGCTGCGGTCTGTGGACTGTACCGGGCTGCTCGGACGCTGCTGGGAATAAAACGTGCTGCTTAAAATCCACTGTTGTCATGAGATTGACAAAATACGCTTAATTTTCTTTTTGTTTTTAGCCTTTAGTGTTAGTATACTATAGCATACTTTTTATATCTATATGCTTTATATATATTTATTTACTGTTGCCAAAGGATTAATTGTTTAACTGGAGTGATTGTGAACATCCTGAAGCATGAATGTGTGGCTGAACCCACCTTGAGCTATAGAAGTTGGGGTGTAGGGGCTGTCGGACAGCTGATAGGGCTGCAGGCCTGACATCGCTGACGGAGGGAAACCACCGGGGATGAGGTGGTTAAACGCCATCAGTTGACTGGCTCCTGCTTGCTTCCTCCACCGGGCCCTTCTGTTGCTGAACCACACCTGAAAGCAGAGAAAGAGTGTTTATTTATCTGCTTACCAAATGGAATAAGCTCAGCTGTGGCGCACATTCAGTTCATGGTCATCTGTATTTGTGAGAGGGTGTGTGCTTGTGAATTTATGTGCGTGTGTGCGAGGCCTCCCATTACAAGGAGCTGAACTGATAGAGATCTTAACATCTGGCGCGTGCAGTGAAACCACAGACATTACATCTTTGTGTGCTACTGCATGTCACCGAGTTCAGAGTCAAACGCCAGAGGGCTCTCACAGCTGGTAAAGCCTATATTAGCACACTGTCTAAATCAGGCATCTATTTTTGGGATCTTTACACAGAGAGTCAGACAAAAAATGACAATCTGTCTTCATACACAGTGGGCACAGTGTATCTCTGTACATTTGGTGGAGGGGGGTGGTGTTGAGACATGAGGAGGGACACATGTCTAATGTCTAATAGCTGTAAGGAATGTGTGGCAACATCCCAAGGCAATTTAACGCCCCCACATGACACATATCCATGACAGGCTGACACATCCACACAAGAGTGTGACGGCGCGGCGTGTGTCTAACCTGAACTCGAGCCTCCGTCAGTTTGGCCCTCTGAGCCAGCTCCTCCCGCGTGTAGATGTCGGGGTAGTGCGTGCGTTCGAAGGCCCTCTCCAGCTCCTCCAGCTGCTCCGCCGTGAAGGTGGTCCGACTGCGGCGCTGCTTCCTCTTCAGGGGCAGGCCCGGCTCGGAGTCCACGTCGGAGGCCTCGTCCGAGTGGCTGGCTGGAATGGCACAAACAAAATAGGAAAACTTTGGGGTAAATACTAAAGCTGGGGGCACAATGGACAGATTATGCTGAGTGCAACACATGGTACAGAGCAACTTTAGATTGTGTCCTCCTGCTGCCTTAAACTCCTCAGTGGTTCCTGAGGGGATCAAAAGCCAGAAGCTGCTTGAACACGGATTAAAGAGGACTAGATCCCTCTGGGGCATCTATTCCCTGGGACACTGTGTCTCTCCCAGTCTTAGCCATGCTGTGCGCTACGTCGATAGGGTCCCATAGTGAAGAGCAGGCAGCCTTTTCGCAGGTGCTTCTTTAATCTGTTTGTTCAGTTGAGGGCAGGAGAGAGCGACTGGGTGAGTGGGAGACAGCTATTGGGATCTAATTCAGCAGAAGAAGGGAATCAATGAAGGCTTGAGACTGGAGACAGAGGGCCATTGCTGCATTTCGGGGGGGAGGTTGCCCATCTATTAAATAATGATTAGGCGCCACAAACTAGCGTGACAGCCTGCCTTTGTGCGCCATTACATGTCCGCAGTCCCCCATCTCAGTCGTACGCGCAAGCATGCATCTGCTGCGTCTCGGCCGCTCAATGAACGCGGTCCATGACAATGTGTCAAACACAGATGGACACAAGACAGAAAGAGTTGGAATCCACTCCCAAATCCACCCGAGGGAGACCTCTTAAACCTCATGAGGAAGGTTCACTGCACCTTTTCCACAAACACCTAAACTTAGAGAGAATAAATAAGCAGGTGTAAGCGACAGAAAAGGCCTCAGCGTCTGTCTCCCCGGACTGCTCATACTCCCTCTGCCCTCCAGATTTAAAGCTTTAATTAAAAAGTGCCAAGTCAGACATGGAGGAGGGGGGTTAGCAGGAATCTCCCCTTAACTCTGGAGCCTCCTGAGCCAAGCAGGAAATGTTTGTGCCGGTTGCCAGTGTGCGTCTGACCAGGCATTACACACGGATTTGCTCCCTGGGAATGCTGCTGTGCTCCGGGACCGCCGGCACACACAAGATTCTGATGCCGCTGAGAAGAGCTCTTTATTACATCTGAACCGAGGGCGCCACGCTGGCATAGAGGCTCACGGAGGATTGGCTGGATGCTCAAACACTCCTGGAACGTGCACTATGAGTTTTGGATGCGGTTTGTTTAGGCAAGGATGTGGCCTGAGAGCAGTCGGAGCAAATTTTTTTTTATAACACAACAGGCGTAGGGAGAAGGCCACACAGCGTGAGAATAAAACGTGATACCTTTCCTCTAAACATCAATATTGTTGGGATTAGGGAACTAGCAAAGGAGAGGACTACAAGCTAGGTAACATGCAACGTCATTACCATTTTAAAGACGGAGTAAACAGAGAAAGAAAGAAGAAGACAGAGGAGCAATGACGGCGCAGAAACGAAAAGACTCTTGAGGGGAGGGAAGGGGAGCTCATAAAACTCCTCCGAGAGGAGAAAGCTCCCCATCGGCACTGTAACTCATGTTAACTGCAGGGTGGGGGTGGATCTCTCCTCCTTCGCCCCCTTTATTTCTGTCTTTCCCTCTCTTTTTTTTCCCCTCCCTGTTTTTATTATTAGTAACTACAGAGAAAACACTCCGTCACAGACGCTCCCTTAATGGCAAATGACAGTGTTGCTTTTGTCATCCTCTGGCTTGCACTTTCTCTTTTGCTCTCTTCCTCTCTCCTCACTCTCTGTCTTTTTTTTTTTTTTGGAAGTGATGTGGCCAAGCCTTTGTATCTTAGCAGGGAAAAGCCTGTGGCAGGGCTCTATTGGGCCGATTACCACGCTCCATCTGTAGGAGCCATCAGGGACGCCCGGGCCCGCATTCAGGGGCCTGTCACCTGCCCAGCAGGGGAGTGGGGGGAGTGTTGTAGGGTGAGATGGGGGCTGTAGGGCCAGGGGCTGAGTGGGGGAATGAAGGGTGGGAGGGAGAAGGGAGGCGGGGGCACAAAGGGGTCCAGAGAAGGGCCACTGGGGGCTGTGGAGGGGCACAGCAGGGGAGCACCCCTTCATCCCCTCCCTCCACGGCCTGAGGGGCACAGAGCCGGGGGGATGGGGCAGTTGAAGAGGTTGACATGGAGAGGAGATGGGAGGCTGAAGGCACCTGAAGAGGATGCTGGGGGAAGCCGAGGAGAAACGGGGGTGCTGCTCATTCTTAAAAAGTTGGACCTGTCCCTTCCGTCTCATCCATTCACTTCACTCCTCTCTTTCACCCGCCACTGCAGCCACATCTTTGACATCTTCAAATGCGGCTCTTAACGCCGCCGTGGATCGATTTTAAGGCACGCTGACGGCGAGAGGGTTGTTCCCACACATTCCCCGCAACAAACGGCAGAGGAGGATACTAAACACACAAAAGGGAGGCCTCGACCTCCTTACTTAAACACCCAAATCAAATTTTACGCTGCAGCTAAAGCACCAGGGAGCTGAAAATACTCCATAGCCGCTCACAGTTTGGCCGCGGCTCCGACAAGAGTCTTAATAAAAAGATAGATTATTATCCCTCAAGTGGAAATTGGGGGCTGCTGCAGAATCATTCATAAAATAGACCTTTCAAAACAAAGTAAGATGTCGGTCAATAAACCAAAAACAAAGTTGGTTTGGATAGAAAAGTGGAGCATTTATGTAAGTTAGGAGGGTTTGATTCAACAAGTGAATTCAACAGGTTCCTTTTTCTGAGCGGAGTAAAATTGAATAAGTGCATTTACAGGTGTTTTTTCTTTTTGCACACACACTCAAACATCAGCAGGAAAAAAAGGACGGCGCTGCGCACAGACCGCTCGAGGTAAACAGAACCATTTATCGATCAAGAGACGAGACTGACAGGCAGAGAAGATAAACTCCAGAGGGTCACAGATGTGAACTTCAGGAACGTCCAGTCCCATTAGCTTCACCTGCAGCAGTACGGCCTCAAACAGGCCCGAACAAAAAAAACAAAAAAAAACAAGAGAGGACTCCAACTGTGGGAATAAAGACTGCTCTTGTTTACCGCATAGTCTACGTCGGCCGGGCCTCGCCTTGCCAAGCATTCATCCCCCTCCCATCCGCTTCAGAGATGTTAATATAAAGAGACATGCTCAGACGCACACACCCACGTACGTGCGCACAAATTCACGCACGTAGCTTGAAATTGCGAAAAATGAACGAGGTGGAAGGAGCGTCAGAAAGAGTGAGAGGTAATGAAATCAGATATTAGAGTAAAGAAGGGTAAAAGGGGGAAAAACGCGGAAAGTGGAACTGAGGGGACGGGGGAAGAGATGAAGAGCCTCAGTGAGAAAGAGAAAGAGAAGCGGAGCATATGGGGCAGTTTATAGTCCTGCCTTGCTAGGGGCTGGCTAGCCCTTCCTCCAGGGGCCGTTAATAGAGAAGGTAATTGAGCTGGTGACATGTGTTCGCAACACAAAACAAAGGGCAGAAGAGACAAATGAACTAGTTATTTGCCCAGGGAAGTAGATCTGGCCCTTTCAGGCCACGGAGCACAGTGCGAGTGGGCCACTGAATAAAATAGTGGCACGCCACATATAGAGCCAGAGCGAGCAGATGCACTGGAGGGAGAAGAATAGTTAACTGACAGCTTATGGGCTCAGCTGGGGTTAACAGTTAGGGGAAAAAAATGGAGGCGAGTGGGCTGCTCACTTGACTTGCTAAAGAGCCCCCAGGAACCCGCAGCTGCCTGGGAAAACAGAGGCGAGGTGGGGGGGGGGGGGCAGATAGAAAGAAAGAGAGAGGGAGATGATGATGTGATGGACGGAAAAGCGAATAAGAGCAGGAGGCTGGCACTTAACGGACAAAGAAATAGCCGGCGATATGACTTTGAAAGATGTATCTCTGTCTAATATTGGGGCAGCGACAAAAAGCCACAAATGGCCCTTAGTGGCCATTATGTGTGCCCAGTGTGCGGTGGTTATTATTTAGTTCCACCGTGGTGCAGTTAGGTGACAGTTTCACGGTGGCATTTCCACCCCCGGGGCAGGGACAAAGCAACAGTGCAGAAACCACGCGGGGACAAAGCAACAGGCCAGTCTGCCGCACGTTCCAGTCAAACGGAGACTAACCAGCTCGCTCAGAACAACCAGCATTTTACTCGACGCCGATTCACCGATCTGATATTAGGGGAGTCCGTCAGTTGTCATCTCTTCCCCAAACATTATCGTAACCTCCCTTTCCTGGGGCCTGATAGTTTTAACAGTCAAGTGACCCTAGGTTAGCCCCTGACCTTTTCACAGCTACCGCGCAGCGCTGCAGCGAGAGACGGCCTCACCGCCGACCCCGCAACAAAACTTCACTCGACAGAGAGAGAAGCCATCACCGCATTCCACGTGTAAAACACTCATTTATGGGGAATTTCTCTCGGTTTTACGAGCAGGCTTTCAGAGTCTATTGTCGTTTTAACCGCCCGTGTTTGGACAAATAAACGCTGTAACGTGGAACGTACTCTTCTTAAAATCTTATATCCTAAATTTCTGATCTGTTTTTAGGTGGATTTCTTTGTTCGGACAGGGGAAAAAAGGCATTAATCAAAACAGCAGCGGAGTTGCGCTGGCGTGTCCGTAATGTGCAATGTGCTGGACGAAACAGCTCCACAAAAACTGAGGCTAAACAAAGTTAAGTGATTGACAACGCTGTCTGGCTTTACTCAATTAACTATCCCATTGTGCTCCTCTTTGCAGAGCCCCCTCGCCCCCCGACCCTTTTCTCCTCGCGCTCCTTTATCCTCCCCATCACAGAGTTTTGCTTGGCTAATACTTCCAAGGAAATAGAGAGTTCTTTTTCAGCTGGGGCTCCTCTCCTTGACCTTCCATTGCTCATTGCTTCTCTTTCAGTCACTTCACAGTGTCTCTGGGGTTAGTGGGGAGAATGCGGAGAGTACATCAGCGCCGAGGGGCCGGCTCGGGGCAGGACCCCGGCCCATTACTTCAAAGTTGGCCTGCATTCATTAATTGTCCTTTGAATTAATATTGGAGGATCACAATGTGGGTGCCAACAGAGAAAGAGGCTTTAATGAAGCATAGAGTCTGTATTCAGTTGCAGATCAGCCAGTGTGGATTTTTTCTTTCTTTTTTTTTTTTTTTTTTTTGAGAAAGAGGGAGACTTGAGAATCACGCCAACAGAACGTAAAGGTTTTGAGTGTGTAATCTATCTGTCTGTCTACTTACTCAAGTACTGTACTTAAATACAATCCTGACATACTTGTACTTTAATTGAATATTTCTACTTTATGCTATGTTGTGCTTCTACTTCACTAACTTTCACATAATATTAAAGAAATATTCTTCTTTTTAATCCACTACATTTTTTGACACTTAAAGTTACTAGTTACTTTTTAGATGTTTGACTGTTTACGTAATCTATCCACTAATATACAACTGCATCCACATTGACAAACTACTTTGAAATATGCTTACAAATTTTGCTGATAATATTTAACTTTAATCAGTTGAATTCAGGACGTATACTTGTAATGGAGTATTTTTAGACTATGGTGTTTCTACTTTTACTTAAACAATCTATCTAGAGGAGGAACTTACACATTTACTCAAGTACTGTACTAAAATACAATTCTGACATACGTCATTGTAAAAAGTTGTACTTTTTTGGAACTGAAAGTTACAAGTCACTTTTCAGATATGATGTATTGTACTCCTAATTTACCCACTATAATAAAAGTATCTAAAATTGCATCCACATTAACAAACTACTTTAAAATACTTTTTTAAATACATTTCTACTATAACACACCTTGAAAAGAGACATACTGCATAATGAGTAAGTACATTTTACTGTTAATACTTATGTAGTTTTACTTAAATTACTGTTGAAATCAGGACTTTACTTGTAATGGAGTATTTTTAGATTATGGTGTTTCTATTTGTACTTAAAGTACATTTACTCAAGTACTGTCCTTCAATACTATTCTGACATACCTGTACTTTACTTGAGTATTTTTATTTTATTTAATTTTAAAATGCTGTGCTTTTTACTCCACTACATTTATTTGACAATTATAGTTACTAGTTACTTTTTAGGTATGATGCACTGTACTATTAATCTACCCAGTCGTATATAAAGTATCTAAAATTGACAGAATAAATTGAAATACTCACTCTTACAATTTTCTATGATAAAACAGTCATTCTGCATAATGGGTACTTTAATCTGTGATACTTTAAGTACTTTTGCTGATAATACTCATATACTTTTACTTAAACTTTTGAATTCAGGACTTGTAATGGAGTATTTTTAGACTGTGTTGTTTCTACTTTTACTTAAGCAATCGATCTAGTGGTGGAATTTGACTGAGTAAATGTACTCAAGTATTGTACTTAACAGTGTTGTATAAAGTACCCAAAAGTCATACTTGAGTAAAAGTAAAGATATCATGTTGAAATATTATTGAATGAAAGTTAAAGTTACCCATACAAAAAGTTTTTGAGTTAAAGTATTTTATATTAAATGTACTTAAGTATCAGAAGTACAAGTAAAAGTAAATCATACATATATTTATATGTATTTATACTGTCTATCCGTCTATACTGTCTAACCATCGGTTATATTTTTCAGTGTTTTTTTTATCTGATTGTCAATTAAATAAATTAATCTGGCTCTGATGCAGCATGTAATCTGCAGAGTAACTAGTAACTAAAGTTATCAAATAAATGTAGTGCAGTACAATATTTACAATACTTGCCTCCAAAATGTAGTGGAGTGGAAGTATAAAGTAGCAGAAAAGTGAAATACTCAAGTAAAGTACAAGTACCTCAAAATTAGTATAGTACTTTAGTTAATGTACTTAGTTACATTCCATCACTGGTAATTAAATACAACTCTGACATACTTGTACTTTAATTGAGTATTTCTATTGTATGTGATTTTACACTATGTGACACTTATAGTTACTAGTTACTTTGTTCATTTTTGCTTAATTGAAGTTTTGCTTGTAATTGATTAATATTTAGAATATGATTTTACTTTTACTTAAGCAAAATGATCTGAGTACTTCCCACAACTCTATCTATCTATCTATCTATCTATCTATCTATCTATCTATCTATCTATCTATCTATCTATCTATCTCATCCTCTCAGGGGCAAAAAACATATTTTGACCTCTGGTTTGTTTTTCCGCAGCAGTCCACAGGGCTACACCAGCATTATAAGCACTATTAACACAGGAAACCTCAGAGTGAGGCCCACATATAAATTTCTCCATTATCCAGCCCTGAGAGGAAAATGGAAATGTGGCTCCAGCAGACATTCCTCTGGTTGCATTGAGGCCTTCTGTCTCCTGTCTCTGCTCTAAACCTCCAATCTCAAACTCATTCACCGTGGAAATGCGAGGACCCCTAACAAAGAGTTGGAGAAATTCAAACATCTATCCGTGTGGGTTATTGCACCGCGTGCTCAGTCCCTGTAAAGGAAATGTATCTGTTTATGTTCTTAAATGTCTCGCGAGGGTGTAAGTTTTGAACTTTGAAAATTGGATTAGGTGACTCGGATGTGGCGGCTGCGCATGGAGGTTTGCTACCGTCGTCTTCGTCTGCTTTTAACATGTGGTAAACTCTCAAAACACAAATATGATCTTCCTGCTCTCCTCGCTCTCCAAATTTTCCCTCACTCCAAATCCATGCCAGCGTCACGGGGAGCCGGTAACCCAGTTTATTTACACAAACAAAGTCCTACTCAGCTCCTTTGACAAAAGCAGCTAAATCTTTCATGTTTTGTCAGCACTTGATTCCTCCTGTCCCTCTGGCTATTTGCCTGCCCCCGGACAATGGAGGCAGGAGAATGGCAGCAGATTGTTGGAATGCACCTCAATGAAACCAATTATTACATGTTGACTGCGTTCACCATGGCAGATTTGAAAGAGCTGGGCTCATTCAATTTGGCCCTGCAGGATTCCCTTTAAAGAAAAGTTATCCCTTTGACTGTTTGTATTTCTGAGCTTTCTTTTTCTTCTGCTTCACCCCCACTGCCATAAATGGATCCTGCGAGAGTGGCTACTCCTCTTTCATGACTTGGGTTGCTTTAATTAGTTAAATGAGGCTAAAGTGCTAACAGTAATAAATAGAGGGAAGGGATGCTATCAATTAATTCAGCGCCGCTCATGGCAAAAACAAAATCTTGGCAGCGTTACGTTTCTGAAAAATGAGTTAGCAAGAGATGCACCGAGCTGGATGTTCTCCCGCTTTGTGGACAAATGTGATAAATGGAGAAATTTTCCAAGCACGCATGTTGTTTAAATTCTCCATAACTCAACGGTTAAAGGAGATATAAACAAGTTAGCATCAGATTCATTCCAGCAAACATCCCTTTCCCACAAAGCTCCAGCCACTTGCTAATGCCATGCAGACCCGGGGCTGCCCAGCATACTTTATCCCACAAACCTTAGCAGTCCTTTTCCCAGACAAATAAATCTAAATGAGTCAGCTTTGATCTTAGCACTTAAGGAAAGCCAACAATAGTGGTAGAGGAGAAAGGGGCAGAGAGCAACAGGCCCTCTCTCCAGCACAACAATAGCCTCTGCAAACACCTACTTAATCAATATTTGGCCAGAAGACACTCTCTCAGTCCCCAAACCGGCCTTTTCACATTCTAATGAAGAAGCTATAAAAGAGAAAAACAACAACCACTTCCACAAAGAGACACAAGAATGAAATAGTGCTGTTCTGTATATCAATGGGGGGGAAAGTACCTCAGAGCTGTTTGCATGGAGGATGTCACCTATTTGATGTGAAAAAAAAGCTAATGTTATTTGTTTTCTTTCAACAAATTCATGCCAGATTAAGAAGAAGAAAATACATTTTTCTTTAGTGCACGATTTCCTCGAGGTTTAGATTTTTAAACAAAAATCTGATCAATTTAAAAAGCATCCTGATTTTTTTATCCTCTCTAAAATCTTTACTTTTATTTTTATTTTATTGCAAAAAAAAAAAAAAATGAGTTTGAGGGATGCGTCTGGCCTGGAAGAGGGAGAGGGATGTGCCCACATATATTGCATGAATGTGTGCGCCCTAGGCGGAAAGGAAAGGGGCGGACTCTGTCCGAGATGAAAGTGGGGAGAAATAAAAGGTTTGGATTTAATCTAGTGGGGAGAAGAGAAGGGTTTCCCTGCGCTCACTGGCTGAAGGCGTCACGCTCAGTGCGCAAAGACTGTGACAAAAGCTCCGTGCGCAAAATAATAACGGCACCGTCCAATTTTGATGAACCTTTATCAGATTTATTTTATGCTTAAAGAGGGTAAACTTAATATTTATTTTATTTTTTCTGCAGGTCGATTTGTTAATCTCTTAAAATTGGACAATAAAACCAAACACAAACAAACCTACAACAATGATTAAAACGGATAAATCTGCGCGTAATTGAATAATATCTCCAAAACAGCACCACTGTTTCTACAAGTCCACTCATCAATGATTAACTCCAGACGCCATCATGTCTACAGCAGCAGCCTTCCCTTTTGCGGCAGCGCTGCTCAGACCCCAACAGGTCGTAAATCAACAGGTGTTTGCCCGAAAGTCTGAGCTTCTTCTCCCGCATGTGTTTTCTCTGTGTGACAAACTGTAAACAGTGCGGGAAACAGCTCAGATTGGCACTTTTTTGAGCAGTCTATAAACGAGGTCGCACTGGGCCTATTGCTGTCCCTGAATAATTCATCGCTCATTGCGGGTTCATAATGTCTTCTCCCGGCCTTTTGTCAGCGCACTTTTTTCCCCCCTTTCTCTACCCATTTTGAAAGGCGCTGGCGTCTTTTTGTACACCACTGAGCCGCTCACTGCACTTTGGCTTTTGTGCTCGTCAAACTGAGGTGTGAGTCTCAATGGACTCTCCCCGCTTTGTCCCCTGAAGTTCATCCTCAAGTGTCCGATTGTGTGCGTAAAAAGAAAGGAAAGAAATTCTCAGGCTTGGAAGTTAGACAAATGTTTGATTATCCACTTTAGAAAAAAAAAAGAAAAAAAATCTCTGCATATTTGTTAAATCTCAGAAGCGTGAGCGCATGCGTAAAAAGCACCTGAAACTTTTACGCATTTAACTTTCCTCTGCAGGAAAACAGCTGGCATGATTTTTCCTTTACGAATAGAAAGTATTATTATTATTATTATTATTATTATTATTATTATTATTATCATCATAATTATTATTATTATTTAAAGTTTTCTGTCTAACTCGACGCCGACCATTAAAAAAACAACCGCATCGGCACATCCTCGTTCATTTATGACAGAGCACACAGCGAAGATGCAACAATCCCAGTGCTTCACTTACATCTGTCTCCCAGGATGCCATCGATGCTGTGTTTTGTCCGCGGTTCGTTTTCCTCCATCTCCCTTTTCACCACCTCGTCGTCATCCTCATCATCGTCCCCAACTCCGCCGAACTTAGAGCGCATGATGCGACTGATGGCGCTCACTGAGAGGAAAGCGATGGAAAACACATGATTAATATGTCAGGACGAATAGAAGCTGCGCAGAAAAATACACAAATATGTCCTTAGAATAGAAACATTTACGCAAAAAGTTCAGCTTATAATTTGTCTAATTAAAATGGTATAAAAGTTGTGGTTTTTTAATGAAATATATGACATTTATTCTCACATCCTTTCTAGTATTTTCTTTTATTTATTCACTTCAGGTGCAGGAACCGTCGCCTACCTGAGGGAACGTTGTTCCTGTCGCAGATCCCGTCTTTCAGTAATTTGTCCCTGATCTCCCAGCTGAACATGCCCGGGTTTTCTCTCTTGTACTCTTCGATTTTCTTGTCCACCTCCGGAGAAGCGGTTTGCTTCGATGGGAAGAAGAACAGGAGAAAAGTTAGTCACTGTTTTTATTTATTATTACTATTATTATTATTATTATTATTATTATTATTATTATTATTATTATTATTATAGGCCGAGACTAAAAGGTTGAATTAATGGCTGAAGACGTGAGACAGAAATTCAAAAGAAGATTTATCCAATTTAATCAAGTTATAAAACACATCCAACATTAAACTTCGTGGCTTGTTTTTCCTTTTCAAAAATCAGAATATTTAGACAGAAAATGGCTTTTAAACTTTTCAAAACTGAAGCTCAGTTTCTTATAAATCCTTCCCATCATTTCTCCAGACTTCATCTCCTACCTTCGGCTTGCTGCCTCCGATGGCCCCCGGCCTGATGGATCCGGTCTCCTGGTACCGGCACAGGATTTTGGAGACGCAGCCGTGGGACACCCGCAGCTGACGGGAGATGACGCACGGCCGGACACCGTGATGGGCCATCTCCACGATCTTGTGGCGGATGTGGTTGGGGAGAGGTCTGCCGTTTATGAAGACGCCACCGAGCTGGTTGACCCGACCCTGTCCTAAGGGAGTGGAGACTGGACAGCGGCGCGCGGGGATTTAGTAGTTGAATAATCAGAAAGCTTGTTGTTGTCTTTTCTTTTTCTTGTATTTATTAAAAAGGCTGTTTTTGCTTGAGATCAAAAATGGAAAATCAGACTCGACTGCTCTGCAAAGTTGTGCAAATACACTTTCATTTTCTATCCTATTGTGGCAAAAGACGTAGCCAAGAAATTTACTGCAAGTGGCGTGAAAAAGACAAATATTTTTCTTCATAGCGACATATCTGATAATAACAAAAATGGGCCTAATAAATAAATAAATTAAATTAAAAATCAAAACACCAGAAATCCAGACTTAACCCTGGATAGTTTTTATACTGTTTGGTAAAAGGGACACGGTTTAAAACTTCCCACAACTCGAGCTTGTCAACTTTTCCTGAACTTCTCTCAAAGTTTTTCTACATTCAAGCTTGTGAAGCAGCAACCGGTGGCGGTCTTACCCTCCAGAGAGTATCCTCCCCGCGGGTAGTTCTGGTGAGGAGTCGGTCTCATCATTCTCGGTAAGCCTCCTGCGAGCGCTGTCATGATCCTGACCGTGCGTCAGGTAACAGTCGTGGACGGAGCTGCCTCTCTGCTCGTCGCTTTTAATCCCTTTGTTGTGTTGTAAGATTTCGCCTGTTTTTTCGCTCCACACAGCCTCCCTGTTCTCAGTAACAGGTCGCCTCGATGGGAGAAGTGTCGGTATCCGAGTTTAAACCAAAGTGCAGGTTGCTGACGCTTCCCGCGAGGATTGAGGGGATGGTTTGAGAGGATGGATGGAAGTCAAACATTTTATCTGCGCTCGCTGTCGCCTCTGACTCCGCGCTGCCACTCCTGATTGGCCAAAGACCCGGACGTTCTGGGGCTGGGGGAGCCTTGTGATTGGACGGCGGGAGCTCCCTTCTGTCTGGATTGACCTCACGAGGTCAGCTCGTCGTGTCACAATCTTGTGCTACTGCGCATGAAACTTTAGCACCAAGTGCACAACTTTTCATAACAAAGATGACACAGACGATGTATCTGACGATGTGTGTCCTGTTTTAATAAGTGACATTACAGTGAGGAAGCTAAAGGATGCACGTGAAGAGAAAAGTGTTTAAACTGCCTAAAAATCACAGACTACTACCATATGTTAGAAAACACTGAACTTACGGACACTTATTTATTATTTAGAGCTGATAGTGTCAGTGAATAATTAAGTTAAGTTGTCTGAATGTTAAATAAATGGTTAATTAAATAAATAAGGAGTCTTCCCAGGAACACACACACACACACACACACACACACACACACAGTCCTGCATATTGAATATCTTCTCCACTAAAAGTTATTATGAAAAAACAATAACAATATAGAGCATATTGGAGTTTTTATTATCAATAGCAGCAGTTTTTCTATAAATTCTTTATTAGCCTACTGTGTTTTTTTGTAAAAATATTATAGCTTTTACTAACGTGTCATTTTAAAACGACAAATGGAATGAAATGATTGAAAACTGTCATTTTTTTCGCATTGGGTTACAGAAAATCACAAAGACAGAAACAGGTGAGAATATTACCTAAATTACCCTAAATAATTATCTATCATATTATCTTAAAGGCCCCAAATGCATCGTAGTTTGTGACTTTCTCCTTCTGTTTTTATTAGGTAACACTTTATAATTAACAGAATTTATTTACATCTATATGTGTGTGTGTGTGTGTGTGTGTGTGTGTGTGTGTGTGTGTGTGTGTGTCATTGTCATTGACATACATGTCATCGTACGGCCCAGAGATGCGATGTTCATGTCAAATAGCTACTGAGCACTTATTACTAACTGCGTGGTGCCGCCCAGGTGCTCCACATGCGCACTCATTTTTGCGCAGAGAAGCAGCAGCAGCACGTGGGACAATATTCACCACCGATTAAAGTTTTAATCAGGCCTGTTTTTATGCAAAGGGACTAAAAACGACAGAAACAGGTGAGAATATTACAAAGATAGCACTAAACGATTATCCAAAAGGCCCTAAATGCATCATAATGTGTCACTTTCCTCTTCTGTCTTTAATTAGGTAACACTTTATAATAAACATGGTAGTTATTGCTTTATAAACTTCTTCATAAACAATTTATTAATCATGAGTAGGCTCCAAAAATAAGTTGCAACCTCATAATGTCCATGTTTAATGGTTACAGATGAACTACACAGGATGTATTAAACATTTACAAAGTGTCCTGAACATCAGTTGCAACTTTACAATAAACAGCTGCTGATAAATGGTTTTTTTTAAAGCATTTTATTGTTTGTTAACAGTGAAAATACATGATGGTGATTGCACAGTAGAGGAGATTTAATGCATTTAAGTGCATTTAAAGTGCGTCACTTTGTGAACGAGGCCATGATTTGTAATTAAAATGTCAATATTTTATATAAAAGTGCATGTGTGCAGCAAAAACGTCGCAAAAAAAAAAAAAAAAAAAGGCAATGCTTCATTTTCTTGAGTCGCCAGAATCATATCTGAGTGTTCAGGAGGGTTTTTCGCTCCGCACACAATGGAGGTCAGGAGACAAACATGGCGTGGATGCGGCCGATTATCAGCGTGCAGAGGAGGATCTATTTTTTCCTCCACGAGTTCCAGCAGCTCAGCAGCTCCGCGCCGTCATCTAATAGCTGCACGAATCGAACAATAGGTGCTGCTCGGACCCGTGGTCGAGCCACACGGCAGTGTAACACATCCGTGCAAATGGTCGATTATGGACACATAGAGCCACATGAGGGATCATTTGACTTTTCTTGAAGCTTGTGGAGTTGTGATAATTATGATAATTGGGCGTGTTTAATAGACCGCTACATTTTTTGCCCCCTTTCCCCCTCAGGAATAAGAGCACATGGCTGAATGTGTTTGGAGGCCTCCTCAACCTGCCGTGCATGAATCACTGGCTGGTTCATGACCTCTGATGCATCATCAGGGGGCTGAAGGTCTGGCAGGTTAATTCAATGACGAGCATCAGATTTGTCAACACTAGAGGATGATCAAGAAAAGTTTATCAATAAGCAGGGACAGATGTTGCGGTGGTGCTACTGTTGTGACAGTAAAAATTAACATTTTGATGGTCTGATCTGAGACTTTCAAGATGTCTTCCTATTAAATAATCCACGTTTTACGATAATTCATCCCAACTTTACAGCAGGAGAGTGTCACTTTTCTCCCCGCTTTCATTGCAGTATCCCACAGCATGCGGCCCAATATACTTTAATTCCTCCTATAAGACTTCGTGTAGGGGGGAAAAAATGGCGCAGAGGACATGTGGAAACATTATACGTCCATAAAAGAAGGAATGGTGGGAGGGGGAGAGAGAAAGAAAGTTATCATACTAAAGTTTGACTATCATGAAAAGGATATTGGATCTACCGTGTCAAATCAATTAGTGGGAGTAAGCTGAGACAGAAATGTGCTGTGGTGGTGGTGGTGGTGGTGTTGGTGCTGGACATAATGCATCAAAAATAAAAGAACAAAATGGCCCCGAAAAGAAATAGTGTGTTGCATTTACCAGACGTATGCACAGAATAAGCCGAGGGGGCTTTCGAGGCTATACGTCCCTGAAAGCTCACACATTTAAAAAAAAAAGCAGTAATTTGCTCTGCGTTCACTTAAGATAAAATTCGCCTAATAGCAAAATTCTGATCTTGCCTGCAGCCTTGCAGAGATAAGGCCCTCGCCGGCGTCAAGAAAAAAGGGCCTTTTGAGCTCTCCCTGGAGCGACTCAGAATACTGCTGCATTCACGATTAACTCTACAGCATCAGATCAAATATAGATAGACGTTTGTAGGCAATCGAATCATCACAGCGATTATCTGACCGTAAGCTTCGACTTCAGTCGGTCATGCATTCCTCGCTGTAAAACTGTAACTGTAGCAGAGAGACACAGAGCTCTGGCTTAGAGTGACAAGACTGATGGATACCTTCAGTTGATTTGCATTATTCAGTGGCTTTATATTGTGGTTTTAGTATGTTAAGATAACAGGCAGCTGTAAAACAGCATGTGCTTAACCTTTAATAGTCCTCAGAGAGACTGCTGTCAGGGAATTTCTCAATAATTGCGCAGTAATATGAGTTTCTACGCTGAGGTCTAATTATAGTCGAGGATTTGACACAGAGCACGATTACTGCGGCCAGTTCTCTCTTTGTGATATTCTCAAGTCAGATTTGGAAAAAGTGTAGTATTTCTGAGACACGTGTTATGCAGACACAGCTCCCAAACAAAGCGGAGGTCAATTTGCAGTCTGAAGGCCTTTATTAGTCAGGTTTTCCATGTGTTAAATGAGACACAAGATGGATTCAATCACACAAGACAAAATACTGTCACTTTATTTGCACCCATGACCGTTAACCTGTATCCATAGTTACTATTCATATGTTTTATATAGCCTAATGTTTGTATGTTTTGCTTGTTTGGTATATTTTCATCTGGTGTTTTCTTTAAAGCTTAGCTTTCATCGTTTTTGTACTTGCATTGTGCACTACCTGGAAGCTTTATGCAACAAATATTTCATGATATCAATCAATCAATCAAACTTTATTTGCATAGCACTTTTTATACAACACACACAAGCACACACAGGCAGCAATGACAAGAACAGGAAATTAGTAACTGAGGAAGCACCATCTTTAGTAAAATACATGAAAAAAATTATGAAAAAAAAGCAGGGGTAAAACATTGTCACTGAAAGAAATACTTAATTAAACACTATAAGTGATAAAATACATACAGCAAGATCAAAAAATCTGAGACTGTCAGTCAAAACACCTCCAGTCTGCACCCATCCTGAGCACCACTAAGTACTGATGTACTTGCATTTATCTGACCAAAGTACCCAAAAGTCATACTTGAGTAAAAGTAAAGATATCGTGTTAAAATATTACTTTGGTAAAAGTGAAAGTCACCAATAAGAAGAGCACTTGGAAAAAATCTTAAAGTATTTGAAAAATAAATGTACCTAAATATCAAAAGCAAATTTTTCCTGGCACAAAATATACTTAAGTATCAAAAGTACAAGTAAAACTGAGTTACATATAAGTACACAAGTACACACACATAAGTACTTTTAAGTAAAAGTACATATATTCACATTTAAATATAATTTAGTATGTATATACTGGGGGGGTCAAGCAATTATCAGCCTGGCCAATAATCAGATCTGATGTTCTGCATTTTTCTGATTAACGTAATCAGTGTTTGTTTTTTGTTTTTTTGTGCCTATAAATTGATTGAGAGCCTCGAGGTAAAGTCACTAACTGCTAACTAAAGTAATCAAATAAACCTGGTGGGGTAAGAGTACAATATTTACCTTCAAATTGTATACGAGTGGAAGTATAAAGCAGCAGAAAATGGAAATATCTCAAAATTGTGCTTTAGTACCGTACTTGAGCAAATGTACTTAGTTACATTCCACTTCTGCTGTATACTCTGGGTCAACCGATTACTGGATCTGATATTCAGCATTTTTCTGATTGTCAGAATCAGTGTTTTGTTCTTTTTTATCTGATTGCCAATAACATAAATTAAATTAAAAATGCACTACTTTGGCTCTGATGCAGCATATAATCTGCAAAGTAACTAATAAGTGAGGCTTTTAAATAATAGTAGTGGAGTAAAAAGTTCAATATTTGCCTCCAAAATGTAGCGGAGTGGAAGTATAAAGTAGCAGAAAATGTAAATAATCAAGTTAAGTACAACTACCTCATATTTGTACTTAAGTACAGTACTTCAGTAGATGTACTTAGTTACATTCAAACACTGAACCTCTTGTAACTTGAATTCTCAATGTATTAAAGACAACACACTCTTTGTTTTACAGAAAGAGGTGAGCAGGAAGACTCAAAATAAATGTTCTGCCTCTGATTTTATTTTCTTTTGTGATATATTGTCGGTTATGTGTGATTTGTTTGTCTTCATCCACCTGCAGCGGTTCGGTGGTTTAAAGAGCTTTACATCACAAAGACTTAAGAGCGGAGATTGTGTGAAATAGAAGAAACAGATTAGAAGAATAGGCCAGGCCGACATTAAGATAAGCATCTGAGAAACGTTGCATCTTCAGTACAAGGAAATCCGCTCTGTGATTAGTAGCCTTGGGATGTTACTGTTACAAGGCAAGGAGAGGAAAGAGGGACTGTTTTTCTGATGCGTTTGATCTTATCAAATACATGTGACCCACAACACTCCTTCAATGGGAGCTCAAACTGAGAGCGGTTATCATGACAAAGGCCCGTGAGGTGAACCCAGGTGAGCCAGAGAAAAGGAAAAAGAGAAGCGGAGCATTTGGTAACCACACAGCCTCGGGGCATGCGGGGTTACCTTCATTAATGGTTCTGAAAACGAGGAGTGGAAACAGTGAGCTAATAGTTTATGGTCCAATGATGAACATGAAGCCTTACCTCCTGTGAGATTATAATCTGTCCTATACTACGCCTTTGTGTGTGTTAATGGAAGAAAGACATGTTATCCGGTGTTGTGACAACATCTTGGTGTAGATTTCCTGCTACCCACAAAGAAACTGGATGCATTTTGACGAAAAGCAATAATATGTTTTAGATCATTCTGACATGTCCACTGCAAATTTATGTAAAGTTTGCGACTGTGAAGAATCCTGCATGGCAGGTTATGTTGGAAAATGATGTCAGATGTGCAGGATGACGGAGTATTACTTTGCTCTGAAATCACAAAAGTCAGCACACTTACGGTAGTTCCTTGGCGACTGCATATTTTCAAGGCTCACACATTGTGCGTCCATAGATTTTGTTTATTAAATAGCATAAAACACGTCAAAGATCTCTTGACAGACACTTGTTTTTATAGCGTTAAATATGGAACTAAGGTGAAATCTTTTTAAAAAATCATCTTGGCTACGTTTGTCTTTGCAGATATTCAGTTTTTATTTCATCAAACCTCCTGTGGCATTCTGCATTTACATACCTGATTACATTTGATTACTTGTGAAGAAATATGGGGAGGGCTGCACTTCGTCCAGGAACGATGATGAAGTCGAATAAAAGTGCTCTTCAAGGAATGGCCAGCGGTCGATTAAAAGAAAAAGGAGTGACTGGAGGTCCATTAACTGAGGCGCTCTGATATCAATTATAAAAGTCCTTAACTGAATCGTGGATAAACCAACGTGCTTCGACTCGGAAGAGTCTTCATCAGGACATAAATTCAGCATTAATTCCATGATTAACATGACAATTACTCTGCCCCCTATGTCACAGACTGTTTTTCTCATTCCCAGCATGCTTTTTAAAAAGAGGCAAGTACCTTCAAAGTCTGTAATCTGATTATTCTGCTTTCATTAGTAACTGGAACTCATTACACTCACTACACCGATAAAATGCGATTCATTGCATTGTTATCCAGTTAGACACAATATGCCAAGACCTCACCCTGCATACACACAGTGACATATGGCAAACATGCACGCATACATTCAGCCACAAGAGGGCACATGTTAGCCCGGTTTACAGGGGACACAAGTAGTCTGACCTTCTGACACCATGACAACATTTTATTTATTTATTTGATCTGGCTTTCATGTTGAAGTTGTCTGAAGACAGATTAGTTCAAATCATGAAGCTCTCTCTTTGTGCTTTCATGTGTGAAGAAGTGAGGCGGTTACATAATGTACTGCATGACAGAATGGAAATCCACAACTTGGCTGCGTGACATGTACTCAGTAAAGCAGAGGAGGTTTTAATGCTCAGTCAGTCCAGAGACGAGGAGGTCTGACAAGGGGAAATATCACAAAACTTGATTTTTTTTTTAATCACTCCTACTTTACCTTCTTACATTGGCTACCCATGTCATTTAGATCAGTTTTATAAAAGGCCCTGTCTGGATCGCCAGCTCCATATATCTCTGAGATGCTCTCCCCTCCCGGACAAACACGCTGCCAAACAACTGTTATGTGTTCCTCATTGCTAAAAACTAAAAGGTGAATAGTCGTTGGAATCGGTGACCCATTTCTGATCAGTCATCATGTGTATCAAGTTGCTGATTTCAATGCTTTTATCTTTGTTTTATTCAAGTTTTCCTCATTTTTGTCTTTCTAGTGTTATTCTTTATGCTGTCATTATATTAATATCTATACATGTGCAAGGTTATAGTTGTTCAGATGCTGCAGATGTTGTTGGCTAAAAGCATTAAAGGTGCACTATGTAGTTTTGAGGAAGAAAGAGAGATCTTCATTGACATTGACTGATTTATTAATTGATTTACTTTTTAATGCCTAAACAAACTAAATAAACAAGCTTTTTTTTTGTTTTCATGACTGAATAAACTGAATAAACAAACTGACCTTAAAGGACAACACACTTTGATACTGTTTTACTTTGTTTATATGTGGCGGACCCTGCCACCTCTCTAGCTTCAAACAATGTTCTGGGGACCTTATTTTCCTCTGAGAACAGCTTGTTTATTCAGTTAGGGAAAAGATAAATACTTCTGAGTTTGTATTATTACCTCATAAATATTGTAAATATTAAAATTCTTAGTTTGAATTTCTTCTCCAAAACTACATATTGCTCCTTTAAGTTGTTTTCCAGCAGTGTGGTTCAGGTGTATCTGAGCCATGGCAACAATTTCAATAACGGTGCCTCTACAGCTGCCTAAATCTTTAAAATTTCATCGATTTTGTGTCGACAAACAGTCTTTGTAGATGTAGCCAACGTATAATGACGTTCTAATTAAAACATGATCATAGAGAGCGGTTATTTATCAAACAAAGATAAAACTGAAATAATTGTTTTTGGAGCCAAGGAAGAACGACAGTCTCTGCTCAGCTTCAATCTGTAATGTTGAAAATTGCAAACCCAGCCAGAAACCTCGGTGTAATCATGGACTCAGACCTGAATTTCAGCAGTCACATTAAGTCAATTACAAAGTCGGTCTACTATCATCTTAAAAATATAGGATAAAAGGACTTATGTCTCGGCAGGATTTGGAAAAACTTATCCATGCATTTATCGTCAGCAGACGAGACTAGAGCCAGTTTTTCTGATGTCTTTTCAACGTTTACTACTGATGTTGAAGTGAAATCCTTACAGGTTCAAAATTAAAAAAAAATTACAATGTAATTTAAGACTCCTTTTAACTTCAGTCAGAGACGTCTGAAGAACTTGTGGTTCAAAATTAAAGTTTTTATGACGGACAAATTTTACCAGCTGGATTTGAATCCTGAGCCTCAACCTCAGTCGCCTGCATGAGGCGTGCACTTTACCAGGAGAGCTATTCATCAGCTTTATTAAATACCATGAACTCAAACCTTGGAACGTCAGCCTACCTGATGAAGGATGGATGACCACAACAGATTATTTATCAAAGCTGATAAATAGCTCACTTGGCAAAGTGCATGCCTCATGCAGGCTACTGAGGCTGAGACTCCGGGTTTGAATCCACTAATTTCAAACCACAAGAAGATCTTCAGACGTCTGTGACTGAAGCTGAAAAGGTGTAAAAAGAAAAAAATAATAATAATTCATTCTGGCTCTCCAGAGAATTGACACCTTTTGGGTGTGTTTATGCTCAGTGGGAAAAGTAGAACATTTGTTTTGGAGGCAAATAATAATAATTAAGTAACTGTAAACTGACATTCTCAAGCGCAAGTTGCTGAAAATGGTATTTAACTTCAATACCTGAGCGACTGTACTTAGTTACCTTCCCTCTCTGTATTTGAGTCTATGAGAACCTGAGCGGTGCTGAGCTGCAGCTGGAGGTGTCACAGCTGGCCGCGGTGCTCGGAGCTGTCCACGGCCTGTGGTGCTGAAGAACACGGCGCACCTCACTGTCGCTGCGGGCGCTAAATTATAATTATACGGTAAAATAGGCCCATTAAACCCACCTTAGCCACATGACCCACACTTGTGACGGGCCATCCAGGTGGCACACACCGAGCTGGGGGAATCAATTTGAACGAGTGTATCGACTGGATTTGTTTGGGTTTTGTTCTGGTAACACGATCAGGATGAGTTGGCTCTGACGGGACTGAATCATACCGGAAATCGTACTTTAATCACCAGCCGAGCATTTTCTCTTCCGGTAACATCTCTCACTGCGCTCTGGGAATTTGATCATCAATGTAAGATCACGCTGTTTCCTGCAGCCCGTTCACACTGAACATGGCGGAGGAGGAGGCGATCGGCACCGGGGAGGATCGTGACTCTGCTCCGCCTGACGCCGCAGATTCGTTTCCCAGCGAGGAATACGAGTGTAAGATCTGCTACAACTACTACGACCTGGACCGCCGCACTCCCAAACAGCTGGGCTGCTCCCACACCTTCTGCCAGGAGTGCCTCGACGCCCTGCACTCCCGGGAGGGCCGAGGATGGAGAATCGGCTGCCCCGTGTGTCGACACCGGACTCCGGTGCCGGAATATCGGGTTCACAAGCTCCCGGACAACACCGCACTGACCGCGGCGCTCCCACTAAAAGGGCAACGCACAGACGTGGCTTTACTCGAATAATGTTTGAGAACCAGTGGTTTACACTTCCAAGTATCTGTGAATGAACATAGTGGACAGGTGTCACTGAGTAGAATATCTGACAGGTATAAACAATATAATTAATGATGGCTGAATTCCATTTAGCTGCTTCAGTGTCAGCTCACTGTCACGACTTGCTTTGATACTCAACAGAACAGAGCCAGTAACATCTGTGCTTGTTTCTGCTGAGACAAGTCAAAATGTCTGCTGTGAAAAAGACCTAATCTGACCTGAATGGAGGGTTGTATGTATGAGCACTACGGCTCTAGCAAAACTTGTACGCTCCATGGTACATGAAGCATTCACACTAAGCAAATACAGTAAAAGCCAACAACTATATGATAAGTCTGGATACAAAGTCCTACGTATTGTTTGCTTACCTTACAGAAAGAGCCTTTTGTATGCAACTCTACAGTCATCCTTTATTCTTTAACTGCACTTCAGCCTCAAGTCCTTGCTTGTTTGTCTGTAATAACGTACAGGGATGTCAAGAAGGCTTAAAGGATAAATTCACCCCAAATTCCCCATCCGCTTCAGATAATGACTGAAGTTTCTATTTGGGTGAACCGTTCCTTTAAAACTATTGAAAGAGCACTTTAAAGGATAAGTTTGCCCAAAAATGAAAAATCAATCATTATCTCCTCACCCCCATGCTGATTGAAAGTTGGGTGAAGTTTTGAAATCCACAAAACATTTCTGGAATTAGCACGCTGACTTTAGTAGACCTCTCCACAACACAATACATAGACGTCTTCGACATAATATCAACATTGTTGTTTCTTCACACTCAGTTTATTCATAATGTTAAAAAATCTCAAAAAACAGGAAATTGTTCCTTTAAAACAAGTCCCCATCAACGATCAGGAGAAGGCTGTTAACACTGTCTCGCTGTGAAGCTCCATACTGAAATGTTTTGTGGACTATGAATCTTCACCCAACTTCCTTACAGCTTGGGGTTGACTAGATAATGGTTAAATGTTTAATTTTGTGGTCAACTGTTCCTTTAAAATCATTGAACGAGCACTTTAACTGGTCTCACTAATGGAAACACTGCAGCAGGATCCTCCCCGTCTCACCTCCTACAGCTGTTTCCTGCTGACTGACATTATTTATATGACAGATTTTATAAGGTGCTACTGTGCAAGCAGGTGCATATGTATGTATATGTCGAGCTGTTGGTATGTGACATATATATGATCGACCGATTGTGCCAATGAAAGGACATTTTTTTTACCCCATAAGCACCTCTGTGTGATTTCACTGACTCCCTGCGGTGGACCAGGCCAGCAGGGGTTCCCCCGGCCAATCACCTGAGGGGACGTGAGCCTTCACAAGATGAGAGAAATAACTTTGGGGTAGGGGGCCTGAAGTAAGTAGTGTTAAAGTAGTGAGACAATGGAGGTGCAGATGACCTCCTAGGGGTTTTAAATCATCTGATGGGCTTAAGTTTGTTTTCCAAAGTCATATAAACTGCGAGGAGGTGCGAACTCCAGTAATGAGTTGGTCTCCACCCCTTGTCTTAGTGGACATGTTTATCCAAACATATTTTGGAGGTATTAAGTAACTGTAAATTGACATACTCTAGTGCAAGTTCCTGAAATTTGTATTTAACTTCAATACCTGAGGAACTGTACTTAGCTACCTTCCCTCTCTGTATTTAAGTCTATGAGAACCTGAGCGGTGCTGAGCTGCAGCTGGAGGTGTCACAGCTGGCCGCGGTGCTCGGAGCTGTCCACGGCCTGTGGTGCTGAAGAACACGGCGCACCTCACTGTCGCTGCGGGCGCTAAATTATAATTATACGGTAAAATAGGCCCATTAAACCCACCTTATCCACATGACCCACACTTGTGACAGGCCATCCAGGTGGCACACACCGAGCTGGGGGAATCAATTTGAACGAGTGTATCGACTGGATTTGTTTGGGTTTTGTTCTGGTAACATGATCAGGATGAGTTGGCTCCTCTCCCTGCGGTCCACGGGTTGAGCCCCGGGCCGGGTTACACAACAAGTGTGTGATCGCGCAACCGGATAGAGCAACGACACCTAACGGGACTGAATCATACCGGGAAACGCACGCAGATTGAGAGTTGTTCTCACTTTAATCACCAGCCGAGCATTTTCTCCTCCGGTAACATCTGTCACTGCGCTCTGGGAATTTGATCATCAATGTAAGATCACGCTGTTTCCTGCAGCCCGTTCACACTGAACATGGCGGAGGAGGAGGCGATCGGCACCGGGGAGGATCGTGACTCTGCTCCGTCTGACGCCGCAGATTCGTTTCCCAGCGAGGAATACGAGTGTAAGATCTGCTACAACTACTACGACCTGGACCGCCGCACTCCCAAACAGCTGGGCTGCTCCCACACCTTCTGCCAGGAGTGCCTCGACGCCCTGCACTCCCGGGAGGGCCGAGGATGGAGAATCGGCTGCCCCGTGTGTCGACACCGGACTCCGGTGCCGGAATATCGGGTTCACAAGCTCCCGGACAACACCGCACTGACCGCGGCGCTCCCGCTTAAAACGCACGAGCCTCTGAGCTCGTCACGCACAGACGTGCGGACAGGTCCGGCCGGGTCTTCAGACGACGACAGCTGCAGTCAGACGTGCAAACAAGTTGCGTTCGCGACCGGCTGCGTGTGCGCCATATTCTCCTTCCTGTCCATGGTGGTGCTCTTATTTCTGGGCCTCATCTTTGTGCACAACTTCGACCACACGACGCCGGCCGTCGGAGTCGTGTGCCTGTTTGTGGCCAGTGTTCTCGCGCTGTTGTCGCTCATTCTCACCTGGTTGATGTGCATGTTAAAATACCGACCTGACTCGGACACGAGCAGCTTCAGCTCTCTTACTTATGTAATGTGATTGTCTGGGAAACACACGCTCAGCCTGAGGGAAATCTGCTTATATATGTCAATGTGTTATGTCAACCTTTGGTTCTCAAAGTAGGGTCTGGGGATCCCCACTGGTCCCTGAAGGGGTCCCAGGGGGGGCCCCTGCAAAAATAGAAATAATTTATTGTCACTATAACTCAATCCATAAATAACACTATGACTGAGTGTTTGAATATGTTGGTCAATGGTTTCATACACTTCCTGTTAACACATTTAAAAACAAAATCTTACCAAGTAGTGTCCTAATCTGGGTCAGTTGAGGGGTCCTTTACTCGAATAATGTTTGAGAACCAGTGGTTTACACTTCCAAGTATCTGTGAATGAACATAGGGGACAGGTGTCACTGAGTAGAATATCAGACAGGTATAAACAATATAATTAATGATGGCTGAATTCCATTTAGCTGCTTCAGTGTCAGCTCACTGTCACGACTTGCTTTGATACTCAACAGAACAGAGCCAGTAGCATCTGTGCTTGTTTCTGCTGAGACAAGTCAAAATGTCTGCTGTGAAAAAGACCTAATCTGACCTGAATGGACGGTTGTATGTATGAGCACTACGGCTCTAGCAAAACTTGTACGCTCCATGGTACATGAAGCATTCACACTGTGTCTACAGCAAATAGAGTAAAAGTCAACAACTATATGATAAGTCTGGATACAAAGTCCTATGTATTGTTTGCTTACCTTACAGAATGAGCCTTTTGTATGCAACTCTACAGTCATCCTTTATTCTTTAAATGCACTTCAGCCTGCAGTCCTTGCTTGTTTGTCTGTAATAACCTACAGGGATGTCAAGAAGGCTTAAAGGATAAATTCACCCAAAAAGGAACATTTTGTCATTATCTACTCATGCCGATGAATGTGCAGGTAAAGTTTTGTTGTCCATAAAAGATATCCGGGGCTTCACAGCAAAACAGCGTAGCAGCATTCTCCTGAACAACTCAAGTAGATGGGGACTTGCTTTGAAAACTTAAGAAAAACAATAGAAAAAGACATAAAATGGCTCCATACAGATCATAAGCTGTATTCCAAGTCTCTGGAAGCCAAGAGCTCCTAAATTGTATTGATTGCAGTCACGCTAATGCACACACGTCAAACGGGTTGCTCGCTGACGCTTTTAGCTTAGCAGCTACAGTGAGGATTTCAGCTTAATAAAGGCCGTAACTAATGTATTTTTAAAATCAATTGGAGATTTGGATTAGACAGGATGAGCTGTATGGAGCCATTTTTTTGGGGGGGTCCCCATCTTCTTCAGATAATGACCGAAGTTTCTATTTTGGGTGAACTGTTCCTTTAAAACTATTGAAAGAGCACTTTAAAGGATAAGTTTGCCCAAAAATGAAAAATCAATCATTATCTACTCACCCCTATGCTGACTGAAAGTTGGGTGAAGTTTTGAAATCCACAAAACATTTCTGGAGCTTCACAGCAAAACAGCGTTGCAGCATTCTTGGAAACAACTGAAGTAGATGGGGACTTGTTGTAAAATGTAAAAAAAACAAGCCAAAAAATAAAAAAACTGGGCTCCACACAGCTTGTCCAGTGTAATACCATGTCACCTGAACCCTTGAGATCCCAAATTGATCTGAAATGACGTTTTTAACACCCTCGACATGCGGTTGAGCTCGTCCACCCACATCAGACTTGGTGCTAGCAAACGCTTTTAGCCTAGAAGCTAAAGTAAAGATTTCAGCTTATAAACAATGTCTTTTTAAAACAACTGGAGGTTTGGATTATGGAGCCATCTTAGTTTTGGGGGTTTTTTTGTTGTTTTGTTTTGTTTTGATTTGTTTTGTGTTTCAAAAGGTGTAATTTGTACAATATGGTCAGAATATAGCTCCAAAAACATTGGTGCAGAATATCACCAAAGGTAACTGACAACTGCTGGTCTTTGCTGGTTAGCATGCTAACTTTAGTAGACCTCTCCACAACACATAGTCATACATACATACATACATAGTCTTTGACATAGTGTCAACATTGTTGTATCTTCACATTCTGTTTATAATGTTAAAAGAATCCCTAAAAAAATATAAAACTATAAACTAGTTGACTAGATAATGGCTAAATGTTAATTTTGTGGTCAACTGTTCCTTTAAAATCATTGAACAAGCACTTTAACTGGTCTCACTAATGGAAACACTGCAGCAGGATCCTCCCTGTCTCACCTCCTACAGCTGTTTCCTGCTGACTGACATTATTTATATGACAGATTTTATAAGGTGCTACTGTGCAAGCAGGTGCATATGTATGTATATGTCGAGCTGTTGGTATGTGACGGATATATGACTGACCGATTGTGCCAATGAAAGGACCTTTTTTTACCCCATAAGCACCTCTGTGTGATTACATTGACTCCCTGCGGTGGACCAGGCCAGCAGGGGTTCCCCCGGCCAATCACCTGAGGGGACATGAGCCTTCACAAGATGAGAGAAATAACTTTGGGGTAGGGGGCCTGAAATAAGTAATGCTGTAAAGTAGTGAGACAATGGAGGTGCAGATGACCTCCTAGGGGTTTTAAATCATCTGATGGGCTTAAGTTTGTTTTCCAAAGTCATATAAACTGCGAGGAGGTGCGAACTCCAGTAATGAGTTGGTCTCCGCCCTGGTCTCAGGTTACGGGGAAGTGTGCAATAAAATGAAGGTTAATTGAATTTCTGTGGATTTGTTTTTTATATACATCAGGCCACAATCACATACTGTTCTCATTTCCTAAACACGATGTTGTCAGTGCTCTCAGTTATGATTCAAGATGTCTCCATTTAGTTTATCTGTATCCCAATAACACAGCGGGTATTTATCTGCGCTTAGTGTTGTTTTAAGAGGCGACACTGGTCTCAAGGGCTAAAAACCATCTCTTTCAGCTCTCTCAAAGGGACTCCTTCATTTGGTCATCCAGTCGTCGAGTAATGCCACTTAAATGCCACCGTGACAAAAGCTTGAGAGAAAAGGAGGGGTGGCAGGCTTCCACTGGGAGCCATAGGCAACACTGTGTCTGGGGCAGAGAGAGGCTTCGTTTCACAGGGACTGCAGGGCTTAAAGTTAAAGATTACTTTGAAATCGGCATCCCCTGCCATCAAACTCTCTCGCTATAGTCCGCCCTCCCTCCTCCCTCCCTGCAGCCGTCACTCCCCTCTCCCCGAAAAATAAAAAGCTGTCGCCACAGAGCAGGGGATGAGTTGGGAGCAGATCCTCTTTGATGACAGAGAAGGATCCTTTTGTTCCCTAATCCCCACACAACCCCCTCCTTTTTTCCCCCTATAAGTCCAACTGGATGTCGAGGGGCTTCATAATCAGCCAGGGGCTCAAAAGTTATTAGTTTACTTGTTTTACTTTGAAAAGACTGGGATGTCTTGTTGGGCCATCTCTTGAAAAAAACACAAATATTTTATCAAAGCTTTCTAATCTGGGTCTTTTCAGTGCGTGGAAGTCTCTTTGAGAGCAGCGAGAACATAAAGGAAGCATATAATTAAGTAAATACCCAACAAGTCACATGATACTGATCAGAGCTTGTCATAGGTGGATCCCAAAGGTACAGCCAGGGAGGCCGGGGTCACACACAAACAGACAGTTCAGGCATACATTTCCTCTCTTCCTGTGTCTCTCCTTCAAGTGTGTGCAAAGTGTGTCCTCGTGTCATTATCACATTGGACACACGTATTTCACAGAGGAGATGAAAGTGTCCGTTTTGCTCACAACATCTGCCCACTGATGCTCTGCGTCCCATCAAGATGACCTCAAAGACATAGCCCGAGGAAAGCGATTATCACCACTCTGCAGTCTGTACACTCTCCAGCCCGTCATGTGATCACATGCTCGTGTGGATGTTTGTGCCCGAGCGTGTGTTCATGAGAGGGGAAAAGGCATGAGTCTTTATGTTTGCGTGCATGTATTTGTGAGAGTACGTCTGTACAGACATATGGCCTAACAAGCATGCAAACACTCCAAAGAGCAGCGAGATGGGATCAATGTCCGGGGTCAAAGTGTCAAACACGGCTTACCGAGACAGTTCACTTTTATCGTGTCCCTCTTCAGATGTCCAAGAAGAAGAGTTTCCTTTGTCTTGAGAGCTCACATAAAAACTCTGTTGGATCGTCTCTCTGTCAAGTTGAAACAAAGAGCATTATGGAGTTCAGAGCAAAGCCCTCATTAAAGATCAGATACTCACCGATTCCCTCTGCTGTACAAAAGTGAGAATGCAGCAAAGGAAAAGATGAAACATGCAATGTAATTACTTTAAAAAAAACAATCATTATAATCATATAGAAATCTAGTTTGTGATGTTGCTGCCTCTAATTTAAAGCGGCAACAACCAATCGATTAGTTCTCAACTACTTAATTATTCTCTCTATTTTGATAATCAATTCATCAGTTTGTGTCATTGTTTATGAACCAAATAGTCAAAATTCTGTTTCCAGCTTCTTTGATGTTAATAATTTCTGCTTTCTTTACTCCTCTATCTGTTGTAAGACATTTGAGAGCATCATCTTGGGCTTTGGGAAACACCGATCGACATCTTTCACCATTTTCTGACATTTTATAACCAAACAACTGATCGATTAATTGATATTGAAATAAAGCTAATGAAAATAATCATTAGTTGCAGCACCACTCTGGTTCTCACTTAATAAATCATACTAGTTCAGTTATAAAGAAGATTATAGAGTAAATTTTAAATGTTGACTTTATTTTTTAAAAAGTCAGGAAACTGATTACCTCAGAATTATCAAGTAAAGTAGACTATTACATTTAAGTTGTACGAGCTCAAAAGTTTTAACATCTTAAAATGATTAGTCTACTTTACTTGGTAATTTGGGGGTAATTGGTTTCTTTAATTTTTTTAAGTAAAGTCACGTTGTCAGATTTTACAGTGTAGGCCGAAAATAAAGAGTAATACAGACAATAGTACAATACAGAAGTAGTTATCAAAATATAATCAAAAATTAGCAAATTGATCAATCAAGTTTTATTTAATCTATATTATTACGTCATAATTATTTATGATTACATTTTGTATTTCTGAAACTTAATCTTCAAAGTAACTAGTAACTAAAGTTATTAAATAAATGTAGTGAAGCACAAAAATACAATATAATAGCCTCTAAATAATAGTGCAGTAGTTAGTTTGTTGTAATGTGTGTTTTTGTTTTGTTAACGGGTGGATCAAATTAGCTAATAATCCGATTAACCATAGTGGTTGAGATGGACAGAGGACTGTCCTCCCCCAGTTTACTGGCTGCAGCTACTCTTCCTCCATCTGTCTCCTACACACCTACACGTCTTCCTCATCCGGATCTCACCCTCTTCTCCTTCATCATCCTGTACTGACAGGAACAAATGGGAGGACGGAACTCAACTGGAAAAGAAACGAGGACAGAAGGGACAGGCTGAGGGAGACGTACAAAGAGCTGAGGCCAAAAATAGTGGTGAGTGAGACTGACAGTTGGGAGGAAGGGAAACTTTCACCGCACTGTAACTCCAAACTTTGTTAGAAAACAATCCACAAACAACTGACAGCCCTGTGCACAGCTCTTACGGCCCCTGAATCAATTAAAGATGAGCGATACACAGCAGTACGGCAGCTTTTATGTTATTTAATTGCAGTAAAGCATGATAAAAGCTTTTGTTATGACAAATGTCTTGGATGAAATTTGGATATCATTGGATTCTGGGTAAGCTCTGACAGCAGGTGGTAAGAAAATATCAGTGTGCCTGGTGGCTGCATCTAATACAGCTAACCTACAGGGTATAAGTACATGGACACAAATCTCACATTGTTTTTTTGCCTCAGGTCAGCACGACTATCATTCGTGACTGCATCGCTCTTGAATGAAACACTACGTTTATGAAGAATCCAGGGTTTGCAGCCAGTCTGTGGTAAGTTAAAAGCACTTCGGTTAAGGTATTTCTGAGAACCAAGGTTTTTTAATGTGTTTTGGCCTTCCGTGCACATGTAAACAGCATTTCACTGAAAACTGAGCTTTTGGAAAACTCTTCTGATTGGCCAACGTGGCCTTACGGTAGAGGTTATACTGCCACCGCCAGCCTGCTTTTGCATTTTCATACCGTTGGTGTGGACAGGAAATTTTTTGAAACCAAAGAAAGGGGAGAAAAAAATGTTTTTAAAAATACTGGTGTGGACAAAGGCCTTAAGTTTATTTTATCAGCAATCTGACAGAAAAATCAGATACCTACCCCTCATAAATAACAAAACAAGTATGTTGAAATAAGTGAATAAACCTATCTGGCCTTAAAACAAAATTTATAAAGGAAAAGCAACATTTTTTGTCCTTTTCTTTTCATTTTAGAAAGGAAGCCATTACTGCTCTCCCCTTTCTTCAGCACCTTATAGCATGTAGCCTACTGCTAACTAACAGACAGTGAAGTTACCCTCCCTGTGTTTCTGGCTGTTTCCTCTTGTAACACTTTCTCACCATGTTTCAAACCGGTCACGAGGATCCGCAGCTTGCTCTCCCACACAGACAGAACAATTACACATCACTGCGATACACATTTAGTATAGCCACGTAGTGATTGTGTTCAATTAGGGTTTCAGTTTCACTTCCCTCTGTGTCTCTGACCCTCCTCGTCGCGCCAGCGGCTGACAGGAAACTGACGGACTCGCCAGTTGTGACCGCTAGTAACCTCACTGACGTCCCCGCTGCCCCAAGCACGCGCCACCTCCAGTCCTCCAATCGCTGACGGAGAAGTGTCCTGACGTCACTGTGCAGCTTCCGGGCTGGCAGAACTGTCCCGGCAATGCTCAGATTTACAATTTCAACGTCAGTCAATTTTATATTTGTTTTGTAATGTGCTAGCGGTTTGAATTCACAACCGAACGCGCCGCGCTGATAGATAAGGATGGTATAATGTCGGAGCTGTGGACAGAAGGATAAACACCGCACACTTCAGTCCCGCAGAGACTCAGGCGTAGCGGGTGAGAAAAAGAGGTGAGAATGTAGCGCTGTGTGAACGCTTTGCAGATGTGGATGAGAGGGGCTGATTGTTAGCTACCGGCTTGCTTAACCGTGTCGCACATGGCCTCCAACGTCCTCTACCTGTGTGTACAATACAAGGCGTGTGCCGTGTTTGAATTACTAAGTGCGTTTTTGACGAATAAACTGAATTTCACGCCACTACACCGGCAGCGGGGCCAACAGCAGCTGCAGTGGTTAGCCGAAAGCGGCTACACGCTAGCTGTTAGCTTTGCTAGCTGCTAGCGCGTCGTTGAGCTGCCCGCTAGCTGCTAATCTTGATGCTGCTTCGCTAGCCCTTTTTATAGCTTCAGACGCGGACACAATGGGATGAAAAATGCCCCGATATTAGCTGATTACACAATGAAAACTATCTGTGCAGGCTATCATGACAACAACGTGTTACGAGCTTAGCTGACGTTGAGAGTGATTATCTCGAAGAAGGACGCACAAATCAAAACAGTATCGATGAGACACCATATCTGGAGCAGCACTGATGCATGTGAGAGCAGTCCAGCTAGTGAGTTAAAGATACGATAGATGTGCAGCCTGAGGTTAGTAAAAAGATGACGCATTATCTGATTCAGCAGTGTAAATGATAAGATGGAGAAAGTTCTTGAAAGATCAGATTCAGTTCACTGATGAGGTTGTAATTTAGCATCGTCCTGCTGCCCTTATGCCCACTCAGGTACAGATAGTATGAATGAAATACTATCACTAATCACTATCAAGTTATAGCAGGATAGGCTGAAAGCTGTACTGCTCACTGAAATAGTCTTAATCTGAGGTGTAATCTCTGTGTCATGTACAGTTTGTGGGTTTAAATTCCTGCCCATGTGTCATTCAGATAACTGAGTAAAGTTGCTTGTTGGGAAATAAGACTGAAGGTGTGCAGGCTGAAGTGGTTCGAGAGAGCTCATTGACCACATTTCCATAACAAAACTGCATGTGTCTGCTTGTGTGTTTCATGCCACTGGCTTTTTGTTGTTGGTGGAATTGTAACTACGAGTGTGTGTGTGTCTACGTTATTCATGTGAGGTACAGAATGACTGTACCTGTATGACAAGTGTTAAACTGGAGCTGTCTGAGTTCTCAGCCTCCTCTTTGTTTGCTCAGCTCAAACACAGCAGACACAGTAGACAGTGTCGGTTGGTAGAGGTATGCGGGTTGCTGCAAAACGGGTGAGACGTGTTCAACGTTCACCTGTGCGGTTTAGAGCGGCAACGTTCAGACAATTAAGTCGTTAGCTGCCAAACTATTTTGATAGTTTCAGTTATTTTTTAAACATAAATGTCAAACATTTGCTGATTCCAGCTTCTTAATCATATGGATTTGCTGTCTTTTTGTCAATTATGATAGTAAATGAAGCATCTGTGGGTTCTGGACTCTCACTGTTAATTGTAAAGATAATTGTAAGGGAATTCATTATAAAAATTATCATCACTTGCAGCCATAGTAAGGTTTAATCAGTTTGTGCAGCATGTCTTTAAATGAATACTTGAAGGGAAAGACGGCTGCTGTTTGGGTTGGAGCTGACTAACAAATTTACATTTTCGCAAAACCCTTCACTAAATTTACAGGCTAAAATCTAATTAGCTTCTTTTTTTTTTTTTTTACCCAGCAGCAGTTTGATAACAGATATGGGCAGTTGTTACCAATGTACTCACATAGAAGAGACTGTTTTAGTGCTGAGAATCACTGTCACTCAGACTAAATCAGGCAGTGCGGCAAAAACGCCAGTCATCCCATTTATTTTGAGTGTGGGGAGTGTGTTTAGGCTGCAGCAGTTGCATTTATAAAATGACTCTATAAATATAGCCTACTGATATAATTCTTAGAATGGAAAGCTTGTCATAATTGATTAAGTACTGGTTGACATGACATGTTTTTGGAGTCGGAGTGAACGAGGTTTGCCAAATTGCTCCGAGTTCTATTGTGTCGCTTGGTGCCTCAATCAACATCTTGCTGCTAGGAGACCTGCAGGGGAGGAGAAATACTCTGCAAACTTGTTGCGGCTGGAGAGAGCCTCTCTTTCCGACCACCGGCTTGTTGCTCCCAAGCTGGAAATCAGGCGATATCCAGGTGGGGTTCATGGACCAAATGACGATCCCAATTGTGTCCTCTGACACTGCAGTACAACCCCACGCTAATCACTGCAAAACCTAATTTGGTCCGAATGAGGCCTTATGGTCCTGTGGTTGTCATTTAAGAAATCCAGCTGGGAAAGTTTGGAGCACTTCAATATCTATTTTACAGCCCTTACCAGAGCACAAGAACTGGTGATCAGTATTGGGTTGCGTAGTGGACCCTTTACACTCACCGATTACCCACACTGTGTTTGCATACATCCAGCAGCAGCCCACCTCATCGGGTCAGTGTTAGATTCTTCTCAGTACTGTTACATTAGCTGGCCAGGTTCTGCTAACCTCCCACGTGACCCCTGGACTTCTCCCTGCTGAGCTGCAGAATGAGTCAGTGCTGCTCGTTCTAGCCTGCCCCGGCTCGGTGGCTGCAGGACTACACTGTAAATTGCACTCTGGCCCTAAGGATACACTAGAAATAGCTGAGCTCTCGGCACACGGTCAGAGTTGATCCAAAGGTGAGAGCAGTATGAGTAGAGCACATGACGTTAGCAGACCTTATCATAGAGAAGGTGTATAATTCTAAAAAATAATGCAACCACTGCTTGATCAATCAATTATCAAAGTTAACAATAGTGTTCGATTTTGTCTACAGATTGCATTAAAAATGGCAGACTCCTGGATCTGGATTCAAACTGCTTATTTTTTCTGACAAACAACAAAACTTACAATCAAATGAAACAGAAAAAAACAGCAAATGAGAGACACTTCATTTTCTATTCTTCATTAACTATTCTTAATTAATCATTTCATTCTAAAATCTTTACAGTGTTATAACATAATGCTCTCTCTGTAAAGCTGGAATCGCTACCGCAGCAGGGCCCACAGCTCTGGTTAAATAAATAGTGCTGACTGAGAACCAGCCTAAGAATGAGCTGAGGTGTTCTTCAGGAAAGGATTTGTTTACCAGGAGCCAGTAGCTCACGTGAGCTGCCACTCGATATGACCAAATGTGCTGATGTGTCTTTTTCCCTGACTGTACGTCTAGAATTTCATGTTGTGTCTCTGTGTTGCAGGTCCGGCCACACAAAGGAACCTTTGCCTGCAACCTTCAGCCTCAGCAGGAAGTCAGAAATACTTCAGGAGTGTAGAGTATCATCGTGCTTCTGGTTTGATTCAATCCCCAGCTCTGACTTCATCCTCGGAGATGAAGTTGAAGGAGGATATGAACCCCCTGCTGCTGCAGGTCTTCCGCTCCGTTGTCTGGGTCTACTCTGTCATCACCTTCATACCTTGGTACTTCCTCTCCGGAGCCGGCAGCAACTTGGAACGGGCTCGTCGGATCAAGGCACGCTCAGTTGGCGGTAACCCAGCAGGGCCTTACAGGGCTGTTAACAATCAAGACAAGCTGGTGGCATGGCTGCACCCCGGGGTGGACACCCTGGACAAAATGTTTGAATACGCTGCGGTCAGATTTCCACAAAGAGACTGTCTGGGCACCAGAGAGGTGCTCAGTGAGGAGGATGAGCTCCAGCCTAACGGCAAGGTCTTCAAGAAGGTGAGAGGCACTGACCTGTACCTCTTTCAAACACAGACGTTTCATTATTTTTTGCAATGGTTTGGTCTGTTGTCAGGAGCAAGTATAGAATCAGTGGGTGGTACAGCTCATCACATTTAGACTCAGAACTGTAGAAGCTGGAGGTGAATCTGTGGGTTTACAGGAAGTTCGCTTGTGCCTGTGAGGCTGACAGCACAGTCTACCACTGTGCACAGTGTGACTGAGGAATGTGGGTGGAAGAGCAGAGGTGTCACTGGTCCTTTGTCTCGCAGCTGAGAGCCTCCTCATTAACACCTGCATAGCTGCAAAAGGCCTGCAGAGGGCGCTAACTGACCGTGAATGAACGATGATGTTGCATGACAACATCAGACCCCTCTTATAATTTGCACCGTAGCCTTTTTTATATTCTAATTCCCTTATAATAATTCCCTCAACATAGGTATAGTTGGTAGAAGGTTCCCTAAATCATTTATTAATTTTTTTATAATTTACAGGGCTCGGACCGGTGCTGGAAATCCTTGAACATGCTTGAATTTTAGTGTTTGAAGGTTTGAGACGTGCTTACATTTTGGATAAAGTGCTTGAAAGTGTAACTGCCACACTTTCATAGTAAATCGCTTCTTTGAGTGATTGTTTCATATTGGCTCAGGGTGTCAAGACCACAGACAGCTGACGCATTGTGAAACATAAAACACATTTTTCACCCTCCTGTGGGATTGCTGTCACAAAACATTGTGTTTGAGACATTGTTTATAGCACAACATGGTTGTTACAATACCAGAATTTTAAGCTTTTATATAATACTAGAACAAATGAAATTCAATACCCCTTTGGATATCACAGCAAGAACGGTGATAAGCAACCTGCTCACAGTGGTGTTACAGAAAAGGTCACTGAACACATACTGACATATGTGCCATAATGTTAATATCTGTGCATCCTTTGGTTAAAAATCTGTTAACCAAGTGTGTAGACCTTCCATTCCTATCGACAGTATTCTTAACATAGATTGTATCATTTTTAAACTCACAGTTTCAAAAAGGTATTGATACTTTCAATATACTTTATTGCACAGTAACACATAATTTAATGTGATGAAGTGAAATAATCATTTTGCTTGAAGCTTGACATTGCACCTTGAAAATACTTGTAAAATGATTTGTTACTGACCAAAGCTGCTCCCGGATAGATGCTCTGAAGCTACCCAGGCCTGAAGAATGTTTGCTCATGCATCGGTTTTTATGTTGTTTATAATATAATAAACCTTTACTTGTTGTGTGTAGGTTATTCTAGGGAACTATAACTGGCTGTCCTACGAGGAAGCTTACCATGCGTCCAAGTGCTTTGGCAGCGGTCTGGCAGCTCTCGGCCAGAAACCTCAGTGTAACATCGCCATCTTCTGTGAGACCAGAGCCGAGTGGCTCGTGGCAGCACAAGCCTGCTTCATGTACAATTTTCCACGTAAGTGAGAGACAAACAAATCATGTGTATTCAGACCATCTTTGAACCTGCAGTAAAACGCGACTGACTGATCTTAACTGGATTTGAATTCGACAGTCGTGACCTTGTACGCCACTCTCGGACCCATGGCCATCGCCCACGGCCTGAACGAGACCGAGGTCACGCACATCATCACAAGCAAAGACCTGCTTCAAAGCCGTCTCAAGGTACCCGCTTTGTTGTCCCCATCACGTCAGCTGTGTTAAACAAGGCTCTGCCCTTTGTTATGTCACTTAATTACAGGTTGTTTATTGCCTGCATCATTAGGGTTTGATAAGAAGCTCATTTCTATTTGCATAATTACTTCTTCCTCTCACTCGCCCTTCTCCCTCCCTCCTTCGTTCAACTCTACATCGCAGGCCATCCTGTGTGACGTGCCGAGGCTGCAGTATGTTATTGTAGTGGACAGTAAACCGGCAAGCTGGCCAGACGTCCCCAGAGGCATCATGGTCTACAGCATGGACGCTGTGAAGGAGATGGGATCCAAACCTGACAATAGTGAGTATTTGTGCAGCATGATTAAAAAGGTTTCTAATTTTGTCCGGGGGGAAATGGAAGTACACTGATGGAGGCTTAATACAAAGCCGACACCCTGATGTGTGATTGGAGCAATGTGTCGTGCATGACAGAGCCAGCAAGAGGTCAAATTGGACTCGCCAAGCGCCCAATGTCACCAGCTGATTTTTCAGAGAAATGAGGAGAAGTTATGTTTTTGCTACAGCTTGAACAATGTTTATACTTTTCCTCTTACAATAATTGACCAAGAAAACATGAATATGTGCAAAAATATTATCTTTTCTGAAATAACTGTTGCTAAATTTCCTTCACAATCAACAAGAATTACATAGAGGATGGCAATAATTTAAACCATGTGTGCATTAATTCACTGGTTGTCTTTTCTTGTATTTTTTTGGCCATTTCTCATTTTTTTACAGAAGAGCTAAAAGGATAATCCTTCATAGGATCAGCAAAAGATTTACCGGCAACAAATATTTGATTATTTGTTTAAATCAAGTTTAAAATTAAATATATTTGCCTTTTGGACAATTGGTTGAGCTAAACAAACATCTTGGTTTTAACTTTTTTCTGATATTTTATTGACTAAAACGATAAATTGAGAAAATAATAATGAAATCAGCTGTTAGTTTTGGGTCCTACCAAAAATGTTTTTTAAAGCATATTTGAAAAGAATTTATTTATTTAGTGTTGTATTTTAGAAAGCAGACATTTCTTCATCGTATTATCACAGCTGTTAATGTTTTTGTTTATATTGGTGTGTGATCCATTTCCTGCCAAACCATCAGCCCTCTGCTCCTCTCTCTCTGCAGTAGCAGTAAACCGCAGACAGCCACAGCCTTCGGACATCGCCGTCATCATGTACACCAGCGGCTCCACAGGCATCCCCAAGGGTGTCATGATCTCCCATGGCAACATCATGGCTGGGATCACTGGCATGGCTGAGAGAATTCCTAACCTCAAGTAAGTCAATGTCAGGTTCACAGCTATTTCTATGACACTTCCTGTCTTCTTTGTCTCTCTGTAGCCACAAATTATTACACCATCGCATCTTTCCTCACAGACACAGTTACAATTGCTCTCTCTCTCTGTGTCACCCCTCACGATGTTCCCTCTGTGTCTACCGTGGAAATTAAATTGCTGTTGTTTCTGTGCTGGCAGTGAAACGGACACCTACATAGGATACTTGCCGTTGGCCCACGTTTTAGAGCTCAGCGCTGAGCTAGTGTGCATCTCACACGGCTGTCGTATCGGCTACTCGTCCCCTCAGACACTAGCCGACCAGGTCAGTATATTAAAGCACCCCCCCAAACAGTGAATAAGAAAAAATATTTTATTTACATCCGCAAAGCATATACATTCATACATGGGCATGCATTCACGCAATTTGGCACTTTTGCAGGTTTTCTTCAAACTATGCTAAGATGTGCACTACATTTGGATGGAAACCTAGCTATTCGTTTCTTTCTGGGAGGATAGTAGTCACTTGTATAATTAAGGCTTAGGCCCTTAATAATGATCATAAAGTTTATTTATCGCACATCTCAAAACACAGCACACAAAGTGCTTTACAATAAAATCAGAGCCAAATAAAACACAAAGCGATTAAAGCATGTTAAAAGTAAAAACGGAAGTGAGAAATTTAAGATCTGTTAAATAACTTGGAGCAAGGCCTCTCGTGGCTTTGTAAGAAATCAATAACGTATCTAAAAGCCAGGATTGGTGCAATGAGGTCAGAAATTCTGGCAGACTTTTAGACCAGTTTGCAAAAATAACATGGATCTTAGCAAATTGCTGTGCTTTTGAAAAAATATCCTTTACAGAGTCTCACTTGAATCCATTTTGATATAGCCTCTTGTAAAGCTCTGCGTGGCCCACCTACATCTGTGACTACAACCCTGGATCAATAGGTAACTGAGAGTTGACCGAATTTTTGTTTGCTTCACTTTCACAGTCCACCAAGATAAAAAAGGGCAGTAAAGGTGACACCAGTGTGCTGAAACCTACTCTCATGGCTGCTGTGCCAGTAAGTGTTTTTATCTCTGCACAAACCGATCCAATTTTCTCAGTAATCTGGCCTCTAGCTAACATCATTGATCATACTACAGTCAGACACTCAGTCAAACTTAACATGAGAGTGTCCTTCTTGCAGGAGATCATGGATCGAATCTACAAGAATGTGATGACCAAAGTGGAGGAGATGAGCAAATTCCAGAAGACGCTCTTTGTGCTGGCTTACAACTACAAGATGGAGCAGATCTCCAAGGGCTACAGCACGCCTCTCTGTGACAGGTAACACACCCATTATAATCTGCAGAAATGAGCTGAGTCATTAGCAAACCCTCTTCGGTTGACATTTGCTTCCCTTGTGATACTCAGGCAAACATTAACCTCTGTTAGTACATGGGTAATCATAACCTAGTGCAAATGCGTGTTAACACAGAGTCCGAACAAAGGGTGGAGGAAATGATTCTCTCACATGTGAATCATTGCACAGCATTGATTTTAATATTGTGTTTGCAAGGATGGCTCTGTAGCAAAGTCAGTATCTGGAGGCTATGTAGATTTACTGCTCACTTTGTAAAGTCTAAATGGCTTTTTAAGTTTTTGTCTCTCATCTTCTCCCTGCTGTGTATTTTTTTTCTCCCTCCTCCTCCTCCCCCTCAGTCTGGTGTTCAAACGTGTGCGTGCGCTCTTAGGAGGGAACACACGGGTGCTACTTTCCGGCGGAGCTCCACTCTCAGCTGCCACGCAGCGGTTCATGAACATCTGTCTGTGCTGCCCTGTGGGGCAGGGCTACGGCCTGACGGAGACCTGTGGAGCTGGTACCATCAGTGAGAGTAAGAGAGTGGATTTCTTTCTTTTTAAGGGAGGAAGACGGGAGATGAGATACAGCAGTTGTTTTTGGCTGCCCTTTGGGAAATTAAGAGAGAAGCAAATAGAAGTATAAAGAATGCTAATACAGGATTTCATCTGGTGTTTCTCTCAGTGTGGGACTACAGCACAGGACGGGTTGGCGCTCCGCTGGTGTGTTCTGAGATCACACTGAAGGACTGGGAGGAGGGTGAGTCAACAACCCGACTTTATAGAAGGCAAATAAACACACTGATATTTTTTTCTAATGGGGTTTGTGCTCCTCCAGGTGGTTACCACAGCACAGACAAGCCAAACCCACGGGGGGAGATTCTGATCGGCGGTCCCAACGTAACGATGGGTTACTTCAAGAACGAAGGCAAAAACCGTACCGACTTCTTTGTGGATGAGAGAGGACAGCGATGGTTCTGCACCGGAGACATTGGAGAGTTCCACCATGACGGATGCCTCAAGATCATCGGTAAGAGATCCAGGAAATAATGTACACATTGATGTTTCTGAATTTCAATCTCCTGGACAAACAAGAGAAGTTCCAGCCAAATATTATTTTTGATTATTGAGCTTTCAAACTGTTACTGGAGACTGTTGGTGCCTTGCATCATCAACCTAAAGCATCAGTATTTGGCGACCAGGGATGACAGAGTGAAGATAAATTCACTTTTTAATCCCAAAAGTTAGAAAGAACAACAGAGTTCTCCTCCCGCTAGTAAACGGCTCCGGATCAGAGAAGAATCCAGCGTGACTCGGTTGTTCATTCCTCCAGAAGCCTCAGCTCTGGCTCTCTCCTACAGAGCTTGGTGGCAGCTGAGAAGTGGCTCTGTCCCTCCGTTCTGCCCGATCTTCCTCTTTTTCACACTTTTTCACTCAAGTCAAATATTTTCAACTTGCACAAATACACTTTGCACTGACTCGTAAGAGCGCCACACATAAAAAAAATAGCTTCATTTTTGGTGTGAACACAAGGAAACTATTTTCACCTCTCAGTATGACCGAGGAATTTAAATATTTCAGACTTCAACAGATTTCACTGGTAAAGGAAACTCTGGTACGTGTTCTGCATCTATTAGGATTGTGACGCATGTTCTTTCTCAACAGACCGCAAGAAGGACCTGGTGAAGTTGCAAGCAGGCGAGTACGTCTCTCTCGGAAAAGTGGAGGCTGTTCTGAAGAACTGCTCGCTCATAGACAACATCTGTGCCTACGCCAACAGGTAAACTCTTGCGCACACTCTCTCTGAATCTCCTCCCAGACTTTTGACTTCAAGCCAACTTTCATCCAATGTCTTCTTCTGTTAAAGGATTTTCTGAATTCATAGTTTGATTCTTCTCTCCCTAACTGAGTCACTAAACACGTGGAGTCTTTTGTGCTCATCTTTCAGCGACCAGTCTTATGTGATCAGCTTTGTGGTGCCGAACCACAAGCAGCTGATGGCAGTGGCGGAGCAGATGCAGGTGAGGGGCACATGGGAGGAGATCTGCAACAACTCCCAGATGGAGAAAGAGGTCCTCCGCATCATTACCGAGGCTGCAATCTCAGGTAGGGGGAAAAGCCTTTCTGTTTCACTTGAATTCATCCTGTTAATGCAGAAAATAAAGTGGGAGATGCTACAAGTGAATAGGCTAAACAACTGAACTAATAGATATCACGCTGAAACTTTCCCTGTTGATGTTTTTTGGGTCACAATATGCATATCAGGTACTGCCTGACTAAATATGTGCAAATTTGTATACATTTTCAGAAATCAAACAGAAATCTGACCTAAAACAGGTGGCAAAATAACCCCAAAACTCAAAATTGACAGGACTCAAAATGTTTTCACCCACAGTGTCTCCTCCTAAAGTGTTGAAACTGGTGGCACACTCTGTCAAATTATCAGCTCAGATTTGGTGCGATAGCGTCCGCCTTGTGCCAGACTTACGCTCGTGTTGCACTGTATCTGTCACACTGACTTGCGATTCTGCTCTCTCTCTCCCCCCAACCAGCAAAACTGGAGAGATTCGAGATCCCCAAGAAGATCCGTCTGAGCGCCGAGCCCTGGACGCCAGAGACCGGCTTGGTCACTGACGCGTTCAAACTAAAACGCAAGGAGCTGAAAACGCACTACCAGGAAGACATTGAGAGGATGTACGGTGGAAAATAACACACAGACACACTCCAAACAACGCCGAAACACATCCACATATATACTTGCACACATACACAAGGAGCTCAGAAGCCACTACCAGGACTACTTGAAGAGGAGTTATACTTAAGATACAGATAACACACACACACACAACACACAAAGCGTCTCATGCACCTCCTCCTCGGCTTCCCCGCGACCAGCTTCGATCAAAGGAGGGGGGAGAAAAACACTCTTGAATCCAGCTTAACGCTCTCCGTCAAGACCAAAAGGCAGAAGGTCCCCCTCGCAGACAACCGAGCCGCTCCCCTTTGATGGATCAAGCCCTCCAGGTTGCCACAGCAACCGAGGAGACGCACGAAATCGGACGTCTGCACGACCGGAAGTGGAAAAAAAACAAACGCCAGGCTAGATGTATCTGGATCGATGTCAGAACACCCTCTCTGTCGCTTCTCCTCCTCCTCCTCCTCCTCCTCCTCCTCCCCCCTGCTCTCTGGAGCCCTCCCACCACTTCAGCGTGGTCGTGGACTGGTAGCGCAGATACCTGGCAGGGAAGTGGGGGTAGAATGATAGAGGGATCCCTCCTGGGCTTTAAGTAACATTCAGGTTGGAATCTATGCAGGGATCTCTTTAATGTTTTTTTGTTTTTGTTTTTTTCTAAATCTGTGTCGCTATGTTTGCTTCATGTTTGGTTTGTTGGCTTTTAAACCCATTTGATGAGTGTCTTTTGTGTGTGGGGGGAATCGGTGTCGCAAAGCCGCGAGAGATTGTGCGTTGTCGAAGTACCTTTTTCTTACTGTTACTTTCTGGGTGCATTATTCTGAGGGTTTGTTTCTGAGGTTCTTTATCCTCCTGTTTTCTATTGCCAATTTGTTTACGCTACTTGTACTTTAACAAGCTTTGTTTACAAGCTTTTTTTTTTTTTTTTTTGTCTTTTTCTCCCCTCATTTGTCCCAAAGTTTGTACCTTCTTGAGTGTGTTTACTGTTTACGGACTTGACTAGTCGAGGCGATCCAGTCTTCAGTCCCTTCTGCTCTCGGCGTTGGCAGCAGGGTCAAACATTAATTGTAAAAAGGCATCCATTGGGAGATTTTCCATACTTGCTCTTTCCCCCTAACTTCATGTATTCCATATCTCAGCAGCCCCTGGATGCCTCCCAACCTGTGTCTTATTGGTTATTTTCTCGCTTCATTAACATACTGTAGCCCTGCCACGTATTCCTCCAGTCATGACCAACACACCGTATGGATGTCTCCAAGGGAACCTAGCCTAGCGTAGAAATATAGTTAGCCTTTCATTGGTTACATTTTGGTGCAACTGTACATGTTACTCTTTTTCGCTGTAGGTCTAGTTACTGTTACCTTTTTTTTTTTTTTACTTATGAATATGAGATACAAAATGAATGTGCAATATTTATACACAAATTTTAAATTCCAGTACGTAGGAAGGAAATGCGCACACACAGCAGCCCCTCCATAGTGTATGAATGTTGAGGCTTGTTTACTGTCCGCATCCAGCATAGGAATAAAGAAGAGGATGGTAGAGAGACACTGACGGGAAGTGTAGATGTAGCCCATTTTGAACGTGCTGTGCTAAACAATGTAATGTTCTCTAATAGGTGAAAAAAAATCTAATATTTGGCATTATAGAATTGCATTGCATGATGTGCAACTGTACCAAAGCACTTGAATATATATTTGAGAAAGAATCGCACTCCAAGTCGAACGACTGAAGAAATACACTCCTTATTTAACAGTGAGAATATATCGCATATTAAGTTCACCCGACCTCTCAGAGTTTGGGTAACATTTCTGTATCTTCAAATCGGTTTATGTGTATGATACTTTATGTGCAGTGTATATAAGAAAAAGGGTCCACAGAGCTTCAGATACTGTCAACTGCCATTTGTTTGAACTCATGCTGTATATCAATGACCGAAGGCTTTCAGATCGGTGATAACTCTCTGAGTGGCATCAGTACGAGGATCACCATTGTTCCAGTCTGTCTTTCTTCTCTTTATTAAACAGTGTTTGGTCAGTGATTCTCTTTGAGGGTGACATCTGTCTCACATCTGCCCTCTTTGAATACGTTCACTGAAGACATTAAGCATTAATTAAAGCTACAGGTACTCTAACTACTTCTCTTATTACGTCTACTAGCTCAACGCAGAATGGTTATTTTAGCATGTTAAAGTTTGACGATCATTCCTCCCGCCCTGTTTTTTCTAACGTGTCTCTCTCCCGACTTTAAGTAGCTTACTGTGCTGTTTGCTGCTTTCCCTCTGCCCGGCTAGAGGCAGCCAGTTGCCTTCTGACACACATGAGCTGTCTTAAGAATGTGAAGCGCTCCCCCGCGTTTTGTTGATAGCACACATGCCGTGTCCTACTACACCCGTTTGTACGCCCGACGGCGAGGCGATGACAGCAGGTGGTGCCGAGATGATTTCCACCACTCCTGTTGTGTTTTTTCGCTTGCACTGTAAATAAGTAGAGATGGGGAAGAGGGTCGATGATCAAAATTAATTCAAACTACCAATAACTGTACAGGTGTAAAGTCTCATGTTAAAATATTTAATAATCTTTGTTACTGACCTGTTTTGGGGGGTCTCCTCCTCGTTTTTTGTGTGGTTAAGTTGCCCTGCAAGCCGGGCTGTTGCAAGTGTATCCTTCCTTTTTATTTATTTGTGATTTGGCCTTGGAAACTATGTCATGAAATAAAAAAAGTTTGTGTTGTAATTACTGCTGCTGCTGCCACTTTGTGTCCAGGTGTTCAACACACAGTCAGTGAGTCGCAGTATGTGACTGATACGATCAGCAGCTTGATTAGAGTCATCCCGAAACCAGAGTTTCTATGGCAACGAAGGCCAGTGTGGCTGTGGTTTGTGAAAGACCGTGTGGCGGGTCCTCGACGCAAATGGAACATGCAGTTCTGGGAGTCGACCTTCCGTCAGAGCTAGTAAACAAAGGATGTTTTTCTTTTTTCCATCAGAATATTTCAGAGCACGTTGAATCAAAGTCACTTGATTATTTAAAGCAGGTAGCTCGGCTCACTGCTCCTTCAACGTGCACCTGCTAACCTGCCGTCACGTGCATCTGAATAAAACCTGCAGGTCCAACTTTTTAACACAGGGTCAACTCATACGTCAATATTATTTATATATCCTAAAATCACATTGCCTCAGTGGGCTTTACAATCTGTACACTGTACGACACCCTCTGTCCTCAGACCCTCGATTCGAGTGGGGGAAACACCCCAGAAAAAAACTGAAGAAACCTCAGGAAGAGCCACAGAGGAGGGATCCCTCTGCTAGGATAGAGAGACGTGCAGTAGATGTTGCTTGACAGAACAGACCAACAAAATAAAAGCGTATACAGATTATAGTATCATATTATCTGATACAAGCAGATAATGTAAAATATGTGTGAAGAATGTGGATCCCAGAGGACGACTGAGCAGGCCGAGGCATCACCAAGGTACAGCCTGAGCCACAGGATTTCCTCGCCACCATGGTGACCTGGAGGAGGACAGCCTACACATAATAATAATAATAATAATAAACTTTATTTGTACGGCACCATTCAAACAAGAAATGCAGCTCAAAGTGATTTCCATCATAAATGAAGTGCTTCACATAAAAAAGACATTAAGAACATTAAGAGATTAAAAAAAGGGATAAAATGTCCAACAGTAGCGAAAAGGGCCCATCACAGTTTCCCAGATCGTTTTAAAATGGGTTGTTTTGTCTGACCAAGGTTGAAAATACCCCAAATATTACAAGGATTTCCAGTTTAATATCATAGAAGATGAAGAAAACCTGCAAATATTCACATTTGTCCGATTCTTTTTCTTTTTATCCGACAAAACAATGTCAGATAATTGTTTAAAGCCCCCTCTCCAGTCAAACACGTGCTTTCCTTCTTCCTACAGTTCAGTGTTTGAGCTTCCCTCTGTAAAATGATGCATGTGCAGAGTTTGACACGAGAAGGCTTTTTTCACATTTGTTGCTGGAACTGAATTTTCTCTGCGCTCAGTGAAGATGTGATTGTAAGAGCCTATGAGCATGACTTGTGACATCACAACCCCTCTAGTGCCCACACACACTGAGGATGGACTTCTTTTTTATTTTCTGTTTTATGTCGGGTGGCAACTAGTCGTCGACTGATATGTCTTTTTCAGGGCCGATAGCGATTATTAGAAATCGAGGAGAATGAAAACTGATATTTGAAACCGATATTCATTTGCAGTAAAAATGAAACTCTGTGTCAAAATTTAGTACAACCAGTGATGGAATGAACCCAAGTACAACTGACTCAAGTACTGTTCTTTTAATAAAATGTTTCAATACGTTCATTTTCTCGCAATCTAACTGATAATAGGAAAATGCTGAATACCGGCCCTGATAATCGCCCAAGGCTGATAATTGTTCTACCCCTCGTGGCGACCATTGTGCAGGTGTGTTACTGCAAGTTCCTATGACAATGCCAGAACAGAAAGGATCGGAAATTAATTAAGAGGCTGGATTATTTACATGATTTTATTGTATGTGTGTTATTAACACCTAACAACTATCGTCATTATTGCTACATCATAATCTGTCATCAGCACACACACTAAAATGAACAGCCATTATTTCCTGTTACACGTAGAGACACTGTAAACCTGCTGCTCACTTTTTTTCACAGTTTATTGTGTATATGTAAATCTTTAAATGCTGCACTTAATTTACAATGTGCGTGTGTGAAGCTCTATTACAGCTTACAATGATATCAAAGTGCACTGATCCTTTAATAAACCTCTCACGTACAAGTCAATCTGCAGGAACACGGGTGATTAAAAATCCTGCGTGGTGGTTCTGTCTGCGCCGCCTTTGCATTTCAAATGAAACAGTATCTACACGACCACAGAGCGATGAGTGATTCTCACTAACCCCTCCTCTCCTGTCTATTCCCTCCATCCAACCCTATGGGACCGGAGAGTGCGTCAGAGGCATAATGCTCCCTTCATTAGCCCACTGATTCTGACGCAGACGCACACACACACACGCACAGACACACACACGCACACACACACACACACACACACACACACACACACACACACACACACACACACAGAGTGTCTCTACCACAAAGACAACAACAACAACAGCACCAGGCAGCAGGAAACTGTGAAGGACATCTTCCCTATTGTTTGAATGTGGTTTGTGTGTGTGTGTGTGTGTGTGTGTGTGTGTGTGTGTGTGTGTGTGTGTGTGTGTGTGTGTGTGTGTCTTAGCTTGTCTTCTCTTTGCTCTCTGACACTTTATTCCAACTTTCTCTCTTTCTATCTCTCTGTCTCCCTCGCTGGCTCCCCTTCTTCCTGTCTACTTATGACTCAGAAGTGCGCAAAAAAAAAACTTTTTCATCTGTGTTTGTGCCTCATGCGCACACTCCAGTGTGAGCCAATAAGCCATATTGGAGTTTACCCAAGGATGAGCCGAGCTGAACTGCCGGAGCTGCCTCATAACTCTGGAGAGGTGGGTGGCGGCGGGAGAAAAACCGAGAATAATTACATGTGAGGCTGGGAGATGGCGGCACAGAGAGGAGTGGGACGCAGATATGACGCCGGGCTGTTGAAATGATATGTAAGACGCATGAAGGCGCAGGAGGGATAGGCTGGATTAGACATATAAAGCATGGATGCATAGATAAGATGCCACTATTGCGTCTACAGTAGCTCCTCTGAACATGTTTTTTGCAGTAAAACATTTGAGGAGCTGGACATCATTTGCAGATCCATCATTACAATCTCATATTCTGTTCAAACGCACATAACCTCTACTTAAAATGAAATTTCAAAGATGCCAAACGTGGCGTTCAAATACAGTACAATGGAAAACATGAGGATGGTCTTTCGATGACAAATGCAATCTTGGATTTCAGTTTGTCACTCCATCTACAGTGATGCAGCAGCAATTAAGCGATCACATGCAGAATATGAGGAAACGTGTTTCATCTGACTTTGAAGCAACTTTTGGGGGGCATTTAGGGAGAGCCCTGGCCACGTTTCCACGTCATCTAATTGGAAAGTTAGTGATGTGGTTGACTGCGTTCCTCATAATGCGCCCACTCCTGCTGGTTTTGTTTTCGGTCATGGAGGTGTCGAGCTGACCTTTGGCTTCAGAGCCGGGTAACACAGGCTGCGCCATGCCAGGCACGGGCTGAGGCTTAGCTCAGCTGGGTCGTCAAGATGCGAGGGCCAAGGTGGAGGTGGGACGACTTGTGAGGTCTGGCAAAGAGCTCGGGCGAAGAGAGAGAGGGGAAAGAAAGAGAGTAGGGAGAGGCAACCGATACGTCTCGGCGATGACTCACCGATGCTGGGTATTTATAGCATCAGGAGGGAGGGAGGGAGGTGTGGGGGCCGAGGAGCGAGGGGGCAAACGGTTTGGGAGGCGGCCAAGACGGCATCATAGCACCGCCGACAGGGAGTGGCGGAGGGAGAGACGGAGACCGCAGAGATGAAGCATCAGAAAAGGATGGAGGAGGGGGAGGGAAAGGGAAAGAGAGAGGGATGGTGGGAGGGACGAAGCAGAGAAGGAGGTTTGAAAACAGGCAGAGTGGAGAAGGGAGGGATGGAGGGATGGAGGGGGTGGATGAATGAGACTGAATATAATGGAAAGATGAGAGGATGAACTGCGAAGACAAAAATAGAAGCAGCATTCGCATGAGATCGAGCATATTTTAAAAATCCCACATACAAAACAATCTCGCCGGGCGTGACACGCTGCAGAGACAACTGCTTGTTAACACACACAAAAAAAGAAAAAAAATGGACACACTTGGTTTTGGATGTGACAAGTCGACAGGATCTCCTTTGAGATGACATGTGACTAATATCCGTACATATTAATGCCTCGCGTTTTGCAAAAAAAACACACACACACACACACACACACTTTTCTCACACCTCACCGCCGCCTCACATTCACTTCAGACACACCGGCCAGATGGAGTCATGCATAGGAGGACGGGGAAAAAGGTGGCAGATTTTAATGAACCTAAAAATCACTGCGGTTGCCTAGACACTGTACATCTCAAGCGCATGAGCCTGTTACACGCACAACCAATTAGGGAGGCAAAAAAGAGGAAAATCCAATTAGGGAAGCAAAAAAGACAGAGCTTTACAAGATATTATTATGATAATTTGTGCAAATATGTGCATAATTACTCCTTTATTCAGTGTTACATTAACGTACATGTAATTTTTCCCACACGGCGGCTTCTCTGCTTCTTATCCCGCTCCTTCACTGACAGGATTTCTTCATCAAAAAAAAACACATCCTGTCTCTTCCCCTGATGACGTCAGCCGGTGCGTCACGCTGCATCCCTGAACCGTAGATACACGCCGGCATCATCTGCGCACACGTGCTCATAGACACATGCACATGCACTCTGTGCGTGCCCATGGCACACATGCACACGCACGCTGTAGCTCTGTTGAAAAGGGATGAGTCAGAACATCAAGGTAAACACTCGAAGCTATTAATATGCAGAGGGTTTTTAAAAAAAGGAGGGGGAGGATTGTATTAATGGTGAGTGAAAAAGTAAAATGGAGGCTGACGGGTTAGTGGGAGGCAAAGCGGGAAAAGGAGCTGAGAGTGAAGTTAAGTTTTCGGAAGAGACAAAATAGTGCCACGTATAGCACGGGGGAATAGCTGCTGATGTCAGGTTCGAGACGGTGGAAGCGAGACGCGACTGAAATATACTGACTTTAATGTTCAGAAGTGCACAGGAGCAGAAACTTCATGACAAACTGCTCAGCACAGAGAGCTCTGGCGTCCTACCATTAACCTCAACGTCCCTAGGCCATGTTTGGCACAGCACCTTTTGTCGCATGGCGTTCACAATCCATCTCTCCCTTCAGTTCCTGTCAAATCCCCAGTGTCTAATCTGGAATCTAAACTTGCTGAGAGTTGGATGAGAAGATTGAAATCACTCTCACGTCTGAAGGCCAAATATGTAGCTAGCTGGAGCCAGCAGCTAGTTAGCGTAGCTTCCCATAAAAAGCAGGAAACAGGGAGAAACAGTTAGCCTGGCACTGTCCAAAGGCAATAAGATCAATTAAAAATAAAAATAATTCACCAGTTTACTGGGGGTTATGTAACTCAAGGGAGTCAGCCTACTGATCCTGGTCAGTAAAAAAATAATTTATAAACGACTTAATAAATAAACCACCTCTGTATTTGCATGAATGTGCAGAAATGCATACAGAAATGTGAAAACAAGGAAACGATTAAATAAATAAATAAGTTTGGGGGAATAAAGGAGGGAAATGGCAAAGAAAAGAAGACATACATAGGTATAAATAAATGAATAAATAATTGAATTAAATTGATCAAATGAAATGAGAAAGTTACTAAAATGAGAATTTAATAAAAAGTTTTATAAATACTGAAATATCAATTTATGTAAAAGTTTATAAATGAATGCCTACATTTATTTTTAACATTATTTTTGGTGCTTTAATGGCATATTAATTAATTTATATTTAGTTACTGAGTAATTTATTAATTCCTGGTAACACTTTATAATTACCGTCATTAATAAATGGTAAATGGATGAGTATTTAAACTTCAGGCTTAATTAGTCAGCTGGACAGAGGCAGGTTAGCTGATCATCCCTGTTCCCAGTCTTTATGCTAAACTAAACTAAGCTAAGCTAAACTAAGCCAACCAGCTGAAGATTTACCATGCACAGGTGTGAGTGGTATCAATCTTCTCATCCAACTCTTACCAAGTAAGTAACTACACACCTAATATCAAACTTTATGAGACATCAACAGAGAAGCATGAACAGAAGATTGAGTCTCAGCTGGTGAACTGAAGTCTCATTAAAGCTGAGATATTTAGCTCACTCCCACAGGTCTCCTGATGCATTCCTGTGGCATTACACGGACATACGTGGCCTTTTCAAAAACGGCTTGTATAGAATCTCCACCTTCATTCCTTTCATTCTCTCCTCCAGTTTTCTCCTCTCTCCTCCCTGTGCTGCTCCTGACAACACACTTCTACCCTCGGCTCCCCTCCTCTGTCCTAATGACTCAGCCAGCCATAATCATCCCTATCTGTGTTCCTGGCTCAAACCACCTGCCTCCAGAAGACAAGGACCATGCTTTTAACCGCAGTAATTGGCGGAGGGAGAGATGAGCCGGACGGGTACAACAGAGGAGAAGAAGTAATGAATGCAAGCCGCGAAGAAAACGACTGTCTGAAGAAACTGAGCCACTAATGGAGGAGAGGCGGATACCAACCTGTGGGAAGAGATGAAGGTGGAGGCAGATGAAAGACTGTGAGGCGGCGTCACCATGGAGACGTCGGTTGAAAAGAAGGCGAGCCGCCTCATGACGGGGTGATGGGGGGGGGGGGGGGTGAAGAGGTGACGAGGAGGAGGAGGATGAAAACAAACAAAGGAGCCGGGGGAGAATGACCACATGTGGCCCTGTCGCCTTTCCCCCCCTCTCTCACACAGTGATCCTCTTTCCTTTTTTTTCTTCCTCCGGGTCGATGTGACAGCATCACATTTAAGTGTTCAAGAAGAACGATCAAGTGTTTGCAGCTCTCTAACCTTGGCTCGTGGTTGAGTCACGGGTCCTTGAGATGATAAAGCATTACAGCGAGTATCTGAACACACACACAAGATCAGAAAAAAACGTCTTGAGATGCAGCTTTGTGGGTCTGTGTGTGTGTGGTTGTGTCTTTGCGGCTGACTGACAGCGAGCGTGTGAACACGCGGTGCCTGTGCCTCTGTGCCATTGTGACGCACACCCGGCGTTGTTAAGCTGATACCATTCTCTTCCAGCAGGTTTGATTGGCATGTGGATAAACAGCAGCAGAGTCCCCACTGACTGCTGTGGGTTTAGAGGCTGGAGGAGGAGAAGGAGGAGGAGAAGGGGGGAGTACTGTAGATGGTGGCAGATATTATACAACGATCAAGAAGATGAGATTGTACAAATTGTTTTGAGGCCGAGGGAGAAAGAGAGCAGAATGAAACCTGACAGGCACCGATGCAATCTGTGGTGAATGTGCAGCTGAATGATGTTAGTTTGTTAATATGCAAACCAATTCCTGTAGGAAGAAGAGAATAAAACATTATTCTCTTATCTATTTAAGGGCATTTATCCCCCAAAAAAACTTCTATTTCATGATGTCAAATTTCATGACAGTGGTGTTGTCACGGCCTCCAGCCAATCACATGTGCCCTGCCGGAGAAGCAGCAGGAGCAAAAGGGAGAGGGAGAGGGAGAGCATCTGTGTACTGTGTTTACTCACAGCAGCAAGCAGATAATTAATTCAGAATTACTTTCACATTGTTGTTGCTCGAGCTAATAGGTGCTAAGCGGCTAAGCAGCCGTTTGGTTTGCTACGGTTTAAGTGATCGGTTTAAGAAGGTTTGTCCTGCTTTCTTTGCTCGAAAATTCGTGCATCTGGAGCATCCAAAGGTTGATTCCTGATATCCTGAAAACCAGTGAACAGGAAATATAATATATATATATTTCCATTTTTATCTTTCAGAGTTTAAGTCCTTTGCAGAGAACAGTACTTGAACTAGGAGACACTTCAACACGTGTGAATGAGGTGCAAATTGATTTATTGAGCCAGTTTGGACCTATTCAGTGATGGCCTAGTCTGCCTGAGTGAACCGACACAGTGCACCTTTGTTTCTGAATTGTGTCAGGTGCTTGCAAGTCTAGTTGTGCATTCCTTCCCACTGAAGTATGTCGAGATGTTTTGAGTAGTACAGCTGCTGGCTCTCCCGCAGTTCTGAGCCCGTGAGCAACAACTTGGATCCATGAGAAACTCAGAGTACCAGCGCTGACTCCAGGATAAAATATTGACTTTTAAACATTTCTGCAAACCACTGATCTGTTCACATTTCTAGGCCTACATATCATATTGACATCTTTTATAAAACATGTCATATCACATTCACATTACATGCTCATGACCTGACTGTCATGTTCGGTTAATCATGAGACCACTTGATATTTTTCAGGAGACCTCGGGACATCTCCAGCTGTGTTTGTAGAGACAAAACAGACATTTTAAGACGAAACATGATCTTTTCCTGACTCTAACCAAGTGTTTTTTGTGCCTAAACCTAACCAGATCACAAGCGCAGCATTGTCACAACATTAAATAGAAAGTTGGACTTGAAGAAAGTAAAGTGTTCAGCATATTGTGATTGGGTGAAGAGTACACAATGGTAGACCACAGACCATTTTGACCGACCTCAATATCAGAAAAATCTTGATAAGAGACGGACTCAGTGAGCACAGTTTGTCAGTGGAGACGCAGCTGCGTTTCCTCTTCACTGCACACATTTTCAAAAAACATTAGAAACACCTGCAAGATTCCAGGAAAAAAAGCAATCACAGACTTAAAACCCTTTCACCAACACGCAGCTTATTTCTAGGAGAGGAGCTGCTCAATATAAACCACGACAGAAACAGAAAGGACTATTTGTGTCATCAATACTTCGTCAAGAGTAAATAAATAAAGCGTAGATAGACAGAGGTGCTGTAATAAACAAAGTGAGAGAACATGGACGCAGCAGAAGCACCAGTCACTTGAAATGTTTCTCTTATTACCGTCTGGAGCGACTGTGCTGGTCTGTATGGACGGATGCACACAGACAGCACATCACGAGCCCCGGAGAGGAATCACAGATTCAGCCAGTGAATCTTCCACCACCAGGAACCTGCTGGGATTTGAGTTTAAAAACCTCTGATCCATCACTCAGAATCCTGATGGTGCCCAGGAGGCTGATATAGCTTCCACAACAACAGATAAAAACAGATGCACAGACAGAGATTCAGATCAGCTCAGCTTACACACAGAGATACACGACACGCTCTGTAACGGCGTCAGTCTAATTCCATTTTAATCATCGAAATGTAAACCTTAATTGGTGCACTGACACCTCAGAAGAGAACATTTTAATAGGAATTTGTAGGAAAGTAACGAAGTACATTTAGTTAAGGGGGCAATGTGTAGGATGTAGTAGCAGAAATGGAATATGATATTCATAAATATGTCTCCATTAATGCATAATTACATTAGAATGAGCCTTTTATAACTACAGAGGAGGTGATCCCACGGACTTAATGAGAACTGGATACTGCGTCAGAGGTGGAGCCTGTATATTCTCTATGAAAGCAGCTCAGTGGCATGTGAAGCTAAAAACAGCTCAACATCCCGGGTATAAAATCACCTGGATCGTCTGAACTGTGGTGCCAGTAGAGCATGCCGCTACATACTTCAGCCAGTTGAGCCATCAAACTTCTAGGTTAGCGCCCGGCTAACTTCAGTGGGAAGTTGTCTTCTAGGAATCCAAATGTTATCGGACCAAACAGAACAAATTCTGATACTGAAACGAGTCATTTTGCAGGGTTTTGATGCTTAAACAAATAAGCCACCATGGTTTGGCCACTATCAAATTGGCTTCAAAGCCTGGCGCTCAACCCGGGGGCTTTGCATGTTGCACCCACATGTTTCTACAGTAGCCCAGAATGGACAAACCAAACGGCGTCTCTGTAGAGGGCCTTCTGCATTTTTAGCAGCCACTGTAATTGGAATTGAGGGTGAGTGAGGGGTGTTCAGTTGGTTGCAGTCTGCAACCACACTGTTAGATGCCACTAAATCCTACACACCGTATCTTTAAGTGCTGCACCTGAGTGCAGTTTTGAGGTACTTGAACTTAATTTCCATTTCATGCTGCTTTATTCTACTATGCTAAATTTCAGGGGACTTGCACTGTTTTTTTTTTAACTCCACTACATTTACTTGAAAGCTGCATTTATTTTCAGGATTACGAATTTAAACGGAAAACGTGTTGAATTTGTACAATCCATTGGTGCAGATTAAACTTTGTAACAGTATAAAAAGTTCTAAAAATGAGCTCCACCTCTACCAACTACACTATCAGCAAAATGCTACTTTTGCTTTGAGGAATCAGTATTACCAATCGATTAGTGACTTTATTCTAACTCATCCAAGGCTTGGACACTAGCAGAGTTAAGTTTGAAGACAGAACATCCCACTAAAATGCATTTCTGTCTGTTTTTTGTGGCACATAATCACTGACATACGTCACAGCAACCACACGACAGCTTATTTTTAGCTGTGAAAAATGCACTGAAATAAAAATACAGTCTGTGCCAGTGTTTCTATTTTTGAGCGTGCCCCCTGATGTAAATGGACACAAGCCACAAACATTAAACAGCTCCTCATCTGGACTAACAACCTTTCAATCGTGCCAAGAAAACTTTAACAACATTTCATCTCAGCTCCCATCCTCTGTATAAAACATTTATCACATTCAATCTTATTTCCACACGAGCGTGTCATTTCCATCGGTCAATGGTCGGACCTGGACGGCCTGAACGCTTGAATTCATCTCCATATCGCCCTGGTGTGCTTGTTCATTCTCCCTCAGACTGATAGCAGACAATGGGCCTGTTCTATTATCCATCTCTTAATGGGCGAGCGAATGTAACCTTTAAATGATTGATACTACAGTGTGCTGGCTGTCATGACCTCTGGAGCTGATGCTGCGCCTCAGGGTGGAGGCTGTTTCTGAATGGAGAGATGTGATGTCAGAGGAGTGATGCTGTGGGATTATACAACACATCTCTCCTTCTGTGATTCAGTTTTTTTTTCTTTCCCTTTCCTCGCTCTCTTTTGTGCACACACACACAGAGAAAGTTAAACAAGTCAGCACACACACAGCCGCAGCAGCAGGCAGGCGGATGAATGTGTCTTTTAAACGTCAGGAGGCTCTTTGCAGCTGACGGCACATTCAAGCAAAGAGCACTTCCAACGTCGATGTCGCCTCTACTTGAGGACACAGCGTGTGGTCGACATCGAGGGTGAAGTGAAAAGATTGCGTGGATGTTTTTTTTTCCTTCTGATCGTTCGCTGGCTTAAATGGACGTGAAACGATCGCAACATGGAATAAATGAGGAGCATGATCAGGGAAAGAGCACGCCTGAAATGGAAGAGCACTTATGTGTGTGGGGTGTAAAAAAAAAGAAAAAGTATAAAGATGAGTCATCCCAATGTATTGGACTGGCCATATGTTAGGCTTGTAAGGAGATGCCAACAAAGACTTAAAAGCATTAGAAACATGAAACAAAATTAAAGATATTTATTACTTTTAACAACATTAAAGGACTTGGCTCCAGCTAAGCATATGGGTCCATGTACTGAGGCTGTATTTTATGTCGAAAACACAAGCTGTTTTATAACCCTGTCTCCAGAAAAAAAGGTGGCAATGTACATTTCTGCACATATACTGTATGAGGAGCCTTTACATTTCTTTATGTTGCAACTTTAAGTTTCTTGAGGTTGAGTTTTCAATTTCATCTTGTGACAACGCTTTGCTCGTGGTCTGGTTAGGTTTAGGCACAAAAACAACTTGGTTAGGCTCAGGAAAAGATCAAAATACCTGGTTTGGTTGGCACAAACATGGCTGAAAATTTCTTGACTTCCTGTCAAAAACATCTGTTTTTTGTTAGGGTAGGGATGCATGATGGATTTTTTTTTCAGCCAATACCGATAACCAAGAATTACCTGCTTCTCATACAGATAAAATAACTGATAATTTTGCATTTTTGTATTCTGAAACAACCTGTAGTTTATGCACACTTGTGGGGTTATAAAGGCTAAGATATACTGAGCAAAGATGGATGATTTAATATATTATAGCTACAATGAGATTTGTTGTTAAAACTTGTAGACTTTTTCATTGTTAAGCTAATGAAGGCATTTGTCGTCCTCTTATCAGCTCTATTTAATCGCTGTAATTTTATTATAGACCAATATCGAATAATATAAATTCCCCGATTATCGGAGCGATAATTCATCTGTCTGAAAATATTTCTACAGATATCACGATAATATCGTTATCATGAATTTGTTTGTCCATGATAATCGTCATGGTCAGTTGTGAAATCTGACATTGTGACAGCCCTCGTCTGTTACATATCGTGCATCTTCTCGTCGCCACAAACAAGGCTGAAAACTGTCCCAGCTCTCCTTAAAGATATTAATTTGAATGGTCAGGAAAACATGTATCTGATCGTTATTAACAATAACAGCAGTTTTGAAAATGTTTTTTGCACTAAAGCAGATGGCAAACTTGAACACTAACATACTGTAGGTCAAAACATCAGAAAGGAGATGAAGAGGAAGAGAAATTCACCAGACTCCCTTATAAAATTGCTGAATTTTGTGAGTTGTTGTGTTTAGAAAAACTTTATACACTTTGTGAAGCACTATTTCTGACAAATTCTAAATTATTGGGGCCTTCTTGTAAATTTGCCATATGTTAAAGCCTCGTTTTGGTCGTTGCTGCAGCCCCCTCAGCACCCCTAGTTCCTGCATCCATGTCTCGAACTGCGGTCACTGGCTGGCCGCCTTCTCACCTGTGACTCCAGCCCCATCCCCTCCATCTCCTGATGTGAAAGTCAGGTCATAAACATGTAAAGGAAACCTGACATGACACAGTTTTGTGGAAATGTGAAGGAATCAGCCAACATTTCATCCTGGCGAGTAGACTGGTGATTTCAACTCTCTTGGGAAAAAAAACATTTAAAACGAAAGGTCTATCCGATCAAATAAGGTGACTAAGGATTTTGACCTTCATGAAGAAAAATTGAATTAATACCATGTCTAAATGTGAGGGAGTCAGTGCCTCTATGAGATGTGATTTGTTCTTTATGCAAAAGTTCAAAAGTGAAGATGAAGATGATGATGATGATGATGATGATGAAGATGCAGATGAAGATGACATTGTTAGATGTTCACTGGACGATACAAACGAGTAATTGAAGAGTTCTACAAGGGTTTTTGATCTCACCATAAACTTTGTCACCACCCATCCCTGACCTTTTGATCGGCAGGTGCCCTGTTGTGGCACCTTCATCTCGTCGACCTGCGGAACGCCGGAGCCTTGGCCCCCAGCCGACAGGAGGGTGTTCATCACCGTCACTGTCAGGGGGGGAGAGAAGGGGGGAGAGACAGAGAGAGAGGGAGAGAGAGAGAGAGGGAGCTGCTGAACTGCGACAACAACTCCGCGGTGGTTTTAGCCTGTGAGTCATCGCTGGAGGGTTTAACTCTTCATCTACCACGAGGAGGAGCAGCGGTGGTGGTTAAACTGCGCATTATTTTTACGCCCAAGACGCACAAAAGTGACCGTCAGTATGAAATGAAACGAGTCAAGTTTTGGTTAAATTTGGTGCCTTTATTTTGAAAGGAACATTCGGCCATCTCATTTTTTATAAAATATATATAAATATAAATATATATTCGTGCAAGCTGAGCAGTTTAATGGATGAATCTTCACACACATCTCCCTCCAGACGTTTCCAGATCTTTGCAGTCGCCCATAAAGCTGCGCAACAGACGGCTCAGAAAAGCTATTTTAAAAAAAATACAGCCAGCTCCTTTTGTAAGCCATATGATAAACCTGAATCATTTATATGGATTTTTTTTTTTTTCAGGACCTTCTATTGCGTGTGTTGTGTGATGACGCGGTGGTCAGGTGTTGCCTCATATAACGAGGGGAGCTGTCCCAGTGCTGAAAACAGAAGAGAACAGCACCGCTCCTGAGGAGATGCCATACACCTTCACTGCTGTCTGAGCTTTATTGCCAAAGGTAGGATTGCAGATTTTGCACAAGTTTGAATTATTTGTGGGTCGGATTGATTTTCAGATGTCTCAGATTGGATGCAGTCTGTTTTTTTCCACACTCGCTTTCCGCAGATATATGTTGAAATGATGGTTAGAAATAAGATGAGGGCATGTTTAATAATCCGGAAATAAACCACGAGCTGTTGTTAAATAGTAATTGTGGTGAATTAAAGAGGAAATAAAGGGGTTTCGTGTGTTTATGATGGAGGTTTGTGTTGTTCAGAGGAAATGGGATGTTGAGGTTGCCCATAACAACGCGGGGAGTGACTCATCCGCTGATGTGAATGCATCTCCTCGCGCACAGCAGCCGATCATTCAATTTGCGGAGAGTAATTCCCAGATAGGCAGACAAATCCCACATCAAAACAGACTCGCTCACGCGTTTTCCTCGACGCATCAGAGCACGTTTTTGGACCAGAATAAAAGAAGTGCTCGATTTCGTGTTATTTTCTTTCTCTGACATCTTTCTCCTCTCTTCATTTGCAGGTAATAAATAGCCTATAATGCTGCATTTCCACCACAAGTTGCCCGCGGGGGGAGCCGTGGTCCTGCTCGCCTTCCTCCTCCATGGATGCGCCGTGCAGGCTGCGTCTCTCCCCCGCCACTACAGGCTCCGAGGCGGGGAGAGTGAGGGACAGCCGGCTGCCTACCCACCCAGCTCCGACATGATCAAAGCCCTGGAGTACATTGAGAACCTGAAGCAGCGGAACGGGGGCCGACCTGAACCGGTGGATTACGACGAAGTGGACAAGTTCAGGGTTCTGCTCCAGCTCGCCTCGCAGCAGGACGAGGGTCCCGGGGACCGTCAGCCCGCCCCCGGCGTCCAGAGGCAGGACATTACCGCTGAGCAGCTGATGAAAGCCCTGCTCAAGTCTCTCCAGGATCAGGCTGGGAGGGAGGCAAAGCTCGTCCCCGCATCCGCGTCCAGGAACGACCGCCGCACGCACAGGCACCGCACCAAAGACACTGAAGTCCCCGAGAGCCCACCGTCAGACTACGGTAATTTCCCCAGACCACACAAGAAGTACCCGCTGATGTTCGAGGATGAGGAGAACACAGACGCGTCCAAGCGGGCCACAGAGGACCTGGATGAGCAGTACACCCCCCAGAGCCTCGCCAATTTACGCTCCATCTTCGAAGAGCTGGGCAGGATGCCCACAGTCGGCGGCCAGAAGAGAGACGTGTTCGGGGACGACGAGGAGGAAGAGGACGGCGGCCTGAGGAACCAGGCCTACGAGGATGTCGCCGGAGGAGAGGAGTGGGTCCCCGTGGAGGAGAGGGAGGAGACGGAGGACATGGTGACCGGGAGCCACGAAGAAATGGAGAGGGCGCTGGGTGAGCAGGAGGAGGCGGAGAGGGAGGAGATGCAGCGCAGGGCGAACCAGAACCAAGAGGACGCCGATGATGACACCAAGCTGGTCGATTACTACCTGTTGAAGGTCCTGGAGATGAGCGACCAGACGCAGAAGAGGGATAAGACCGGAGAGCAGAGGAAGAGACTGATCCGCCCCTCCATCCTGGACCCTCGCACGGTGAAGGAGTTGCTGGAGCTCTCCCTGAAGCTCCACGTCCCTCCGCAGGACCTTATCGATATGCTGCTCACGGAGGAGCTCCGGAAGCTCCACCGCGACCCCCACGGCTCGGCTCGCTACACGACCGGCCAGACGCCCAAGATCAGGTACTTCAGCCGCAGACTGCCGGTGAAGAGCAAGCCCGCCCCTGAAGACATGGACAGAGAGGACTTTTTAGACATCATCGGCGTGGAGACTATCAGTAACGAGTACCCTGTTGTGCAGAGACCCATGAAGACCTCTCCATCCTCGGACAGAATCCCATCCGTGTCCAACCCTGCTGTGAATTCAGGTCCGGTTAAAATCCCTCCTCCCTCCGGGCGCAGGGAGAACCTCTTTTTATCCGAGCTCAACAAAATGCCCCTGAAACGTCAGTCCGACGGTGCTGCTGCTGCTGATGACGACGAAGACGACGACGGCGACGTGGAAGACGAGGTGACCACCTACCTGGCGGCCAAAATCCTCACAGAGTACCCCAACACCATCACCAAGCGGGACACCCAGGCGCAGCTGAAGGGGCAGTTCCCCTACGAGCTGTACGAGCGCGCCCTGAAGGACTACCTGGGCCAAGCGGACACTGACAACAGGCCAGTGGCCAAGAGGGAAACCGAGGTGGCCAACGAGGAGAGAGTCCAACCCACAGAGGTGCAGGGGAAGGAGGAGATCACGGCCAAGACCTCGGCTCCACAGACCGCAAACGAGGACGAGGAGAAGGAGCACCGTGAAAAACCAGCGGCTGGGATGTAGCCTGACGCCCCGCAAGACGCACGAAATTATGAATATAGTATTTATACTGTCTCGAAAATAAAGTTTGGTGGACGTGATCTAGTTTACAAAATTTCTATTATATGAACTTTAGCTGGCATTAGCCTACAGATATCACCCTAAAGATACACTTTTCAAAGAAATAGTCCCTACTTGCTGCAAGAACATTATAGAATTATTACTATAGAGTCATCGTAGGAGATAAAAAGGTGCACAGATGAGAAAAAAAATACAAAGAGGCATCCTCAAAACACTTTCTCACTCTCAAATTGCCAATTAACACATGAACAGGAGATCAGAACAAAGATGAGATCAGAGTTATTAAAGTTTTGTGATGTTGTTACAGGTTTGTTTACATGGATGGTTGTTTGTAAACAGCAGAGAACAGGCCTCTATTTTCAACTATAAGCAACTGAGTAATGGTATAAACGCTTGTTTTTTCATCTATGTCAGACTACTCAATTACACATGTGAATATGTATGTGAATTATAAACTATAATGCTGCCTGGGCCTCTAAAACACAAGCGTTAACAGTATAAAGACAGGCAGCGTGCTGGGCTGAGAACGAGTTTTGTTGTGACTCTTGATATATTCAGGGTAAGTGGATTTAATGTTATTATTATGATTATTATTATTACGGAGAATTATTTCCAAGTCTAAATATATCAGACCGTCGCCTGCCTTCCGACCCTTTCATACTGCGAAGCTCTGTATTGTTGGCCTACCAGTGGTTGTGCTATGTATGCTCATTTTTAAACCATTTTGTACATGTTCAATAACGTGTGATGAATCACAGATGAATAAAGCATCAGCTGTATTATTTTTCTTCTTGCTGAGTTGTGTTGCCTTATTGAAAAAAAAAAAAAGATCAAATAAATCACTGTACACCCACAGCCAGTATACAATCAGAGGAAACAGCTTGATCTCATTCGTCATTTTAAAATAAACAAAAATCCAATGAGGTTTGGTGGATTTCAAACGTATTGTCAAATCGTGAGAATGATTACTCAAAGCAAACTGTTTATCAAAATACATATTTTTAATCATAAGCTCAAACATCATAAATTGCACATTATAAAAATCAGTTACACTCACGCCCACACTACAGACTGCTTCTTTTTAAAGGCACACGTGTGAAAGGTTATAACAGTAAGAAATTTGTCATAATCACTCTCATTTGAAATTATAAAACATCTCAAGGACGTCAATTATAAATACGTCTTTGCAGAGGTGGGAAGTAACGAAGTACAAATACTTTGTTACGCTTTTGAAATAGATTTTTCTATTTACTTCCTACATTTTAAACACAACTACCTGAACTTTCTACTCCTTACATTTTCAAAACAGGCTTGTTACTTTAGTTCTAACGCATTCGAGGCGAATTATTCCTTATCTTTATTTTGTGTCACTGCACGCCGCCTCCCAAAGATCACAGGACTGATTTCAACCGATCACAGTGCATATCACACAGATGCAGCGAGAAAACTATGTAGAGACGTAACAGGATGGAAAAAAACAGAGAGGGAGACTCGAATGAGGAGAAAAGGCGTGTAGTGATAAAGGCAGCGACATGATGATGTGAGGTTCTGTTAGCTCGCCACAGAAATGGCCGGTAGAAATGTCCTGCAAAGGGATCCTTTATTACTTTTATACTCTGAGTACATGTCAGAGCTGTTATTT